>NC_057861.1:391621314-392303814 GCF_019393635.1 Dromiciops gliroides | reverse complement strand
AAGATATCTTAACAGAATGGAACTGTGGGGAAGAAGCTAACAAGATAAAATTTTATAGACATAAATGTAAAGTTTTGCATTTGGGATTGAAAAAACCAGCCATATGAGTATAGGATAGGAAAGATCTGGTTGGAAAATCATCACTGTGAATAATCCCTAGGGGTTTTAGTTAATTGCAATCTCAATTTAAGTCAGTAGTGTCTTTTAACAGCCCAAAAAGTTACTGAATATCTAAGTTGCATTAATAAAAATCCAAATGGAAGAAGGAGATTGTCCCACTGTATCCACTTAGTACTAAGTTCCATATTTCAGAAGGGACATCAACAAGGTTCAGAGAGGGGAAACTAGCATAATGAGGGAACTGAAAGCATTGTCATAAGGATCAATGAAAGGTAGTTGAAAGGGTTAGCTCAGAAAAGAGAAGGGGTGGGCAGAGGGTAGGGAAGGAGGTATGGGACCGTGATCTTCACATATTTAAAGGGTCATCATATGGGAAAAAGGATTAGACTTCTTCTGCTTGGCCCTAACAGTCAGAACTAGGACCAATGAGTGAATGTAACAGGGAAGCAAAATTCAACTCAATGTAAGGAAAAACTTCTTAAATGAACTGCATTTGGAGCTATCCAAAAGTGGGAGTGCTACCCAAGAAATAACATGGTTTTTCATCACTAGAGATATCCAAATGAAGAATAGATGGTCAGTGGTCTGGAATGTTGCTAAAAGGATTCATTAGTTGAGGAGCAGTTGGACTAGATGACTGACAATTATATGATTTTATGAGTAAAAATATATTTCTCCTCCTTCATCTAGAGCTGTCTTCTTCCTCATTCATAAAAATGAAGGGAAAGAAAATGCTTGTATTAATGTTTTATACTTCCACTTTTTAAAAATGTTTATCGATATCTTTTGTTCTTAACATTGTCATCTACAATTATTTCCTTCTCCCTTCCCCTACCCAGAAAGCCATCTTTTATAACAAAGCTAACTGACACATTTGCTGAGTTTAAATTTAGATAGATAGATATAAACACACATATATGTATATACATATATACACATGAATATGCATGCATATGTATATGTGTGTGTATATGTATATGTATATGCATGTGTGAGAATCAGAGATTTTAAACGACACACATGTATATATGTATGTATGTATATGTGTATGTGTGTGTATATATATATATATATATATATATATATATATATATATATATATATATATATAAAATGTTCCATACTCATAATCCTCCACCTCTACAAATAAGGGGGAGAGGTATATTTTCTCATTTCCTTTCTGAGACTAGGCTTTGTCTTCATAATTATATGAAGTTCCGTTTGTTTCTCTTATCTTGGTGGCTCATTCCATTTTTGTCACTGTAGCTATTTTGTACATATTTTTCCTGATTTTACTTACTCTGCATCAATGTATGTATCTTCCATACTTCTCTGAATTCTTCATATTCATTGTTTCTCATGGCACAATAATATTCCATTACTTTTGTGTATCACAGGTTTTTTAGATTCTCCCTGAGTTGAAAGGCATCTACTTTATTTAGTCACTTCTTGCTACAGCAAAAAAGGGATTGCTATAAATATTTTGGTGCATATAAGGCCCTTCTTTTATCATTGAACTTTTGGGGAATATGCCATGCACTGGGATTTCTGCATCAAAGAGTATAGACATCTTAGTCGCTTTTTTCGCATAATTCCAAATTGCTATTTAGGACTAAACTGATCCACCCTTCCACCAAGATTATACAAGTATAATCTATACTAATCTTTCTGTACACCTCTAGCATTAACTATTCCTATCTTTTGACATTTTTGCTAATATGTGATGTGGATATGAGGTAGAAGCTAGGGCTGTTTTCAATTGCATTTTTCTTCTGCTTAGTAATTGAGAATTTTCTTTTATATAGTTGTCAATAGTCTCCAATTCTTCTCTGGAGAATTACTTTTTTTTTTCCCAAATCCTTTGACCATAAACCCATTGAAGGATTACTCTTCTATTCCATATATTTATATAGTTCCTCATATAGCTTGCATATCAGACCCTTATCAGAGATATTTAATGTAAAGATTTTAATGTAAAAATTTTCCAGTTGGCAGCTTCAATTCTTATTTTAGCTGCATTGATTTTGTTAATGCCAAAGCTTTTTAATTTCAGCTAACTAAAATGATTTATTTTCTCTTTTGTAAGATGTCTTGCTTATGCCTAGCTTGGTTATGAACTCTACACCTAACAACAGCTATGGAAAAAGACCTGATCTGATTTCTCTTCAAATGTTTTTTAATGGTACAACCTATAATATTGAGGTTGAGTATTCAATTTAAATTCATTGTGGTATATTTAGTGTGTATTCACTTTTCCACAATGCCCACAGATGCAGGGAAAAACAGGTGGTCATCTGGCCATATAGGGATGTACAAGGCATTTTACAATGGCCTGCATGGAGAGGAAAGGATTTAAAGGAAGATTCCTAGTTCTATGTATAGTGTAACTGTCCTTGCCCTACAAAGCTGCATATCTAAGGGCATGTTTTGTAAAAGATGAGTAGAAAAAGCAAGATAAACAGAGCCATGATGCTTTTCCCACCTAGTAGCTCCATTGTAAATGGCTCTTGTCAGAAGAGGTAGAGGATCATAGATTTAAAGCCAGAAGGTACCTCAAGAATCATACAAAATAGGGGCAGCTAGGTGGCACAGTGGCTAGAGCACCGGCCTTGGATTCAGGAGGACCTGAGTTCAAATCTGGCCTCAGACACTTAACACTTACTAGCTGTGTGACCCTGGGCAAGTCACTTAACCCCAATTGCCTCACCACAAAAAAAAAAAAAAAAAGAATCATACAAAATGCCTTGCCCAAGGTCACACAGACAGTAAGGAACAGAGCTAGGATTCACAACACTGACTCCATGCAGATTCGGTGTTCTTTCTTAATTTTCTCATATTTTAAATGAGAGGGTTAGTCTGGATGACCTATATGATTCCTTTCAGCTATAAAGCTATGGTCCTATGAGGCATAGCACTAACCTCACTGGCATTCCTTTATTGGTTGAGCCAGCAGAACAGAATACTGGATTTGTAGTCTAAGAGCTTCAATTTGGGTTCTGGTTGTGCTCGTTAGAAGCTATGTAATATATTTTTTGCCTCCCCTATTTTAGATTGAAAAATTCTAAATTGAACTATTACAAAGTATGCTAATTCAAGAATTCATTTTTATTTATTGGTCAGGTCCTATTTTGATAACACAGTCCCTTGTGCTCAACAGATAACTCACTTTTCCAGGCCTGAAATTTTCATTCCTGGTATAAATATAAATCCTATAATCTATTTGAATGCAGGGTACTGTGCTACAAACACAGAAGGATTGATCAATGAATTAATGAACTAAACAATTTAGGGGGCTCAAAGAGTTTACAATTGAACATAGAGAAGCACTGCTGAAGTCAGTACTGCACTCATTCATTCCCTTCTTCCTAAGAAATCCCTCTTCTCTGGACCCAGGAGTATAGCCCAGATTGAGTTCAGTCCAAGGAGACTGATCTTTAATGAGAGAGATTAAGCTCCCTTTTCTTATCCTCTTAAACTCATTACTTCTCCCACCCTAGCACTTCAGGTAAAATTGCTTAAAGCTTAGGTTTGGGTTCATAGTTAGAACCTCTTCAAAAGTGGAGTAAAAAAGGTGCTCAAAGTACAATGTGAATCAGGTATGGACAGATATTTCTTTTCTACATAAAAAAGAACCACAATATAGATAGACAAAGAATTAAAACAGGCTTCAGTAACAATTTAAATACATTCTCCGGGGAGGTTGACACTTCAATTTCATCAAAATATAAAGCAGTTTTCAGGACTATTAATTAGGCATTTTACATTTCACCTCCACTCTGTACTATCTTCCTCAAAGCCCATGTCTTCTGGCAGAGGGTAGGAAAAAAGATCATACCCCCTCTGGGTACCCTGAAACACTAAGGGGCAATGAAGCAGGCCTGGCCCTGAAAGAGGGAGGCCAAAATCAACCATGTTACACAGTTATCAAAATCTTTTTAAAAATAAGTTCACCGACAACCCCCTCCATCTAATCCAACACCATCATTTTACAATTTTCTGCAGAACAAATCAATCCAAGGTGACTCAAACTAAATAAATAGCCACTTCAAATGTACATTGATAAGAATATCCATTCATCCTGGGGCGATGGTGCTGTCTTGGCATAATAAAGTCACAATAGTTGACATCAGTCTTAAATGGTAATTTCTTACTTCTCAGGTGAGGTGAGTTAAGATGCAAATTAATCTCCACAGGGGATGTACTAGTGCCACTAGCTAGAGTTGAAAAAAAGTTCCATGATCTCATTATGTCTTCCCTCATTGTTCTTTTTGATTCTTGGCCCTCTAGCTAAACAAGCTGAGGCAGCTGCTATTCTCCATCAGAAATTTAGAGTAGTTTGGAAACAAAGAATGTGTCTTAGAAGGTCAGATTCAAATTTAAAGATGCTGCTGCTGACAGGGTTAGGATCTACCTATGTCAATATGATAATGACCAGTGGGCAACATGTCTTTTCTATAATGGCTACCCTTACAGTCCAGTCTACCAACTATCTCCATCTTACAAGATTGATTACTGCTTAGATGCAATATCAGAGATGGGGTTCTCTGGATAGAGCTTGTCATCTAGCATAAATACAAATAAATAAATAAATTGAGTGGGAATAAAGATAATTTTGCAAAGCACAAGACCAAGACAAATATAGAGTCCGTAATGTACAAGGGCAGTAGGCAACTTCCACCCAAAGCAGTTTTGATCCATCTGGTCAAGGTTAAAATGTGGGTCCTAGTCTACACTGCCTAAATTCATTATCTATATCACTCTACAATAGGAAAGCCTAGCCTCAGCTGTGGGGTTGTGGGTTAAAGTCTAAGTAAACCCAGACAAAGTTAAGCTGAGACAGGGAAAAAAGCCAAAAATTGAGTCAAGCAGCATGTTTAGAGATTGAATGGAATAGGGATTTGGGAATTTATTTATTTATTTATAATAATAATAAATATTTTATTTAAATTTTTGAGTTCCAAATTCTATCCCTCCTTCCCTCCCTCCCCTCCCCCTCTCTGAAGCAGTAAGCAATCACATATAGATTATACATGCGCAATTATGTAAAAACATTACCATATTAGTCATTTTGTACAAGAAATCTTGAATAAAGGAGAAAAAAATGAAAGTGAAAAATAGCATGCTTCACCCTGTGTTCAATTAATATTAGTTATTTCCTTGGAGGTTGATTGTATTTTTTATCATTAGTCTTTTGGGATTGTCTTGGAACATTGCATTGCTGAGAATAGTTGTCATTCATAGTTCTTCATCAAACAATATTGCTGCCACTGTGTACAATGTTCTGGTTCTGCTGACTTCACTATACATCAGTTCATACAAATTGTTCTGTTTGTCATTTTCTTTTTTTTTCTTTTTTTGCAGGGCAAAGAGGGTTAAGTGACTTGCCCAGAGTCACACAGCTAGTAAGTGTCAAGTGTCTGAGGAGGGATTTGAACTCAGGTCCTCCTGAATCCAGGGCCAGTGCTTTATCCACTGCGCCACCTAGCTGCCCCCCTGTTTGTTTTTTCTCATAGCATAATAATATTCCATCACAATCATATACCACAGCTTGTTTAGACATTCCCCAATTGAGGGGTATTCCTCTGATTTCCAATTCTTAGCCGCCACAAAAAGAGCTGCTAGAAAAAACTTTGTACAGAGGCCCTGGAGTCAGGAGGATCTGAGTTCAAATCTGGCCTCAGACACTTGACACTTACTAGCTGTGTGACCCTGGGCAAGTCACTTAATCCCTATTGCCTCACCAAAAAAACAAACAAAAATATTAATGTTGAGAAAAAACTTTGCACAAATAGGACTTTCTCTTTTGGGGATGTGTTTGGGATATAAACCTAGCAGTGGTATTGCTGGATCAGAGTATGCACAGTTCTATAGCCCTTTGGACATAGTTCCAAAGCTCACCAGAATGGTTGGATCCATTCACAACTCTATCAACAGTGGATTAGCATCCCAGTTTTCCCATATTCCCTCCAACATCCAACATTTTCCTTTTTTGTTATATTTGTCACACTGACAGGTGTGAGGTGCTATCTCAGAGTTGTTTTTAATTTGCATTTCTTTAACCAATAGTGATTTAGAGCATTTTTTCATATGGCTGTAGATAGATTTAATTTTTTTGTCTGAAAACTGCCTGTTTATATCCTTTGACCATTTATGAATTGGGGGATGACTTGCATTTTTATAAATTTGGCTATATATTTGAGAAATGAGACCTTTATCAGAGATATGTGTTGAGAGAGAGAGAGAGAGAAGAAAGAAAGAAAGAAAGAAAGAAAGAAAGAAAGAAAGAAAGAAAGAAAGGAAGGAAGGAAGGAAGGAAGGAAGGAAGGAAGGAAGGAAGGAAGGAAGGAAGGAAGGAAGGAAGGAAGGAAGGAAGGAAGGAAGGAAGGAAGAAAACTATGAAATTAAGGTATGGGTAAGCAATCAATTCTAATGTTCTGACATATAAAGTATAAAATGACAGGGAGGGGGTGTCTGATCTCTCTTTGTCATTTCAAGAAACTTCCACTTCCAAAAATTTGCTGAGAAGTGTCCATATGCTTTGGAACAATGCCTCAATTCCTGCTACAGTTATGACTATTAAATGGTGCTTTACTTTGCATGTATTTTGTATTTCCTTATTGTGAGAATATGGGTAGTTGTCTCCTCTCAATGAGGATATAACAGTCAATCATATTCCTCCTGTCCTGTTTGTAGGACAAAGGTCTCAGATCCCTTCTTCCCCCTCTGGCCAACAAAATCACATGGTTTAAGGAGCCCTGATTTCAATAAGGTCCGCTCTGGAGTTGTGTCCATATAAGGAAGAATAAGGTCCACTGCCGAGTTATACCCATATAAGGAAGAGGGGTGGGAATACTGCATTCTGATTAGCTAGTTTTTGCATGTAAATTGTAACCCTTGAGTAATTGGACCAATGATGAAAAAGGGGAGGGTTCATTTGTGTTAGGGACTAGGGTATAAAACAGGGCCCTCGAGCCCCCTTTCTTTGCACTCACTAGCTGCACACTAGGGTGCCTCCTTCTCACGAGAAGGAAATAAAAGAGCCTTTGTCACATTGCTGCTGAGTTCCTGAGAATTATTGAGAAGAGGATTATTTTTTTCTCACACTTATCCATGCCCCAGTCCTTTCCCTTATCCCCACCCTTCCTATCCCACCCATCTCTGCCAATAAAATCTAAAATCCTTGAGAGCAGAGACTGTTTCAATTTTGTCTTGCAGAGCCTAGAACATAGTAGGTGCTTAATTGGTTTGCTGATTGATTGTTTGTGGAATGAATGAAGGAATGTATGTATGAATGAATGAATGAAAATGAATGAAACCTCACACCTTATACATATGATGCACTCACCACAGAGCAGGCTACCAAAATAAAGTGGAGAGTTGGAGCCATTATAGAAATCTTTAAATTTAAAATAAATAAAAACCCTTGGGGCAGCTAGGTGGCATACTGGATAGTCTTGGAATCAGGAAGGCTTCTCTTTATGAGTTCCAATCCATTCTCAGACACTTACTAGCTGTATGACCCTGGACTAGTCACTTAACCCCATTTACCCCAGTTCCTCATTTCTAAAATGACCTGGAAAAGGAAATAGCAAATCACTTCAGTATCTTTGCCCAAAATGGAATCAGGAAGAGTCAGACACAACTGAAATGACTCAACAACAAAACAACAACAACCTGGAGATGAATTATCTTGGTAATTAGGTGTCCAGGTAATTGGCCCTAAAATGCAATGCCACTTTATAAACTATCTGCAAACAAGGATTTTTCACCCTGAACAGTAACCTTTGTTGCCCTTTCATCATGTGTATCTGCTCATTTATCATTAATAAAAATATTATCCAATTCTTTCATCCAGCCTGATATAGCATTTGACTTTCTGACCTCCAAAAATAATGAATTCCAGGAGGAAAAAAAGACCCGTGTTGTTTCCTATTTATAGATCAAAGATAGAAATGTTTATTTGTCTAGCATCTGAGAACATTCAAGAGACAAAGGATTGCCATGTAAGATCTGTCAAGGGTCAGGGCTATAGACAAGATGAACTAAAAAGTTGAATAAAATTGTCCAGTGAATATGGTTAGTGTAGACAGTCTAGCTATTCATTGCCTTGGGAATATACTGGTCATATGATTGTAGAATTAAAGCTGAAAGGGACCATCACAGGAAATCTAATCTTTTCATTTTCCAGATGAGGAAACTGAGGCCCAGATAATTAAGTGATTTGCCCACAGGGACACAAATAATGTTGAAGGCAAGATTTGAACCAAAGACCTCTGATTCCAGAGCAAGTGCCCTTTCCATCATCCCCATTATGTTCCCATTCTTTGATGCCTTTTCTCATGCCCTTCATCATCAAGAAATATCCTCTTTCGGGGCAGCTAGGTGGAGCAGTGGATAGAGCACCGGCTCTGGAGTCAGGAGTACCAGAGTTCAAATCCGACCTCAGACACTTAACACTTACTAGCTGTGTGACCCTGGGCAAGTTACTTAACCCCAATTGCCTCACTAAAAAAAAAAGAAAGAAAAAAAAAAGAAATATCCTCTTTCACACAGTATCATCAACATTGAGTGTTGATCTACTGTGATGGACTATATTCTTCTCACCAATGCAATGGCACAGAAGAGTTCCAGGGAACTTGTGATAGAAGAGGATCTCCAAATCCAAGGAAAAAAAAAAGAACTGCGGAGTATAGATGCTAAATGAACCATACTATTTCTTTTGTTTTTGATGCTGTTGTTTTTTTCTATTTTGAGGTTTTTCATCATTGCTCTGATTTTTTTCTCTTATAACATGACTAATGCAGAAATAGGATTAATGTTATTATGTATGTGTGTATATATATATATATATATATATATATATATATATATATATATATATAACCTATATCAGATTGCCTGCTGTCTAGGGGAGGGGGGGAGGGAGGGGAGGGAAGGAGAAAAATCTGAAATTGTAAAGCTTGTATAAACAAAAGTTGAGGACTATCTTTACATGTAAACAGAAAAAAATAAAATACTTTGTTAATTTAAAAAAAAAAAGAAATACCCTCTTTCTCTGCATTTATGTCCTGTTATTCCTTCAGGGACCAGTTCAAATCTCTCTTCCTCTATGAAATCATGCCCCCAGTCTGTGAGGGAATTAATTCAGCCAATTTTGGAACTCTCATTCTGGTGTAGCTGAACCATCTTGATTGGTAAATAAGTGAATGATCAAATAAAAACCATGATTGTTTCTGAAAAAGGAAAGCCAGTTGGCTTCCCTATGATTTCATCCATCATCCTTTTGACTCTTTAGAGCCAAATTCCATTCCCACTCTCCTATAAGTATTATCTCCGCCATTAGAATGTACATTTCTTGAGGGCAGGGACTGTCTCATTTTTGTATTTGTAGCATAGTACCTGAAACATAAATACCAGGAAGTGCTTAATAAATACTTTTATTGACTCATTCTTTCATGAATCATATATATTCCATGTTGCCTTATTTTGTCCTTTCCTTTTTTAATCTCTCCATTGAGAAAAATAAGTCTCTCCAATAAAATTTTAAATTACTTGAAGGGAGGGCTTGACTAATAATTCTTTGTATTCCCAGAGCCTGACCAAGTATTGAACATGGTAGATGTTCAATAAATTCTTATAGTCATGGCAGAAAGGTCTAAACAAAATCATAGTATATATTTAGAGCTAGAAGGGATCACAGAATTCAAGACCTGGAAGAGTCATTAATTAGAGGTGATCTAATCCAATCTCCTCATTTGGCAGATGAAGAAACTAAGGCCCAGGAAGTTGAAATGACTTGCCCCAAGTCACACCAGGAGCTAGTAAGTAAAGTCTTCATGAAGTTATCTTTGGTAAAGCTGTTTTGGAGGCTCTAAGGATTAGTGACTTTATGGGCTCATAATTATTATCTGTCTCTGGTCCAAGAGGTCACACTCCTTGAAGTTGATCTCATTTCTAGGGTGACTATCCTTTATCTGTCTGTCTCCTTGTTTGTGTTTCTCTCTCTCTCTCTCTCTCTCTCTCTCTCTCTCTCTCTCTCTCTCTCTCTCTCTCTCCTCTCCTCTCCTCTCTTGTATAGCTTCTCCTTTCTTTGGTGATCCTTTGCTCTTGATACGCTTTTCTTCTCTGGCCTTGATACTTTGTTGGTCTCTTTTTTCTGGTAACATAATTAATGAGGGAGATGGGGAAAAGGAGGAGGGGGAGGAGGAGGAGGAGGAGGAGGAGGAGGAGGAGGAGGAGGAGGAGGAGGGGGAGGAGGAGGAGGAGGAGAAGGAAAAAGAGGAGAAGGAAGAGGGGGAGGAAGAAGAGGGGAAAAGCAGAAGAGAAGAGAAAAACTATCTTTCCACACTTGCTATTCCCCAAGATCAAGTCCCTCTCAAGGGCCTGAACCTGGAGTCTTTCACTTCTTTACTTAATGCTCTTTTTCTATATATAACCCACAAGGTGTGACCCAAACAAACAAATGTTTATAAATGTACAAACTTGAAACTATTCAGGTTGGTGGAGGCATCATCATTAACCAGACAATTGAGAGTATATAGTGCTGACCTGAAGTAAAATTATGAAGTCTGTGAGTTTTGTCTCTAATATACTTTCCCCTTGTTTTTGCATGAGCCTTTCTTAGTAGGCCCTTCTTTCTCTTGTGCTTTCTACTTTATCTCTGCTCACAAAATACCAGTGTTTAGTTTGTTTCTGGATCTGAGGAAGTTCAGTGGTAGAGTGAATAGAGTATTGGAGCTGGAGTCAAGAAGACTTTAGTTCAATTTTTGAATCATATACATAATAACTGTGTGATCCTTGGCAAGTTGCTTAATCTGTATGCCTCAGTTTTCTCATCTGTAAAATGGGGGCAATAATACTACCTACCTCCCATGATTGTAAGGATAAAATGAGACAATATATGTAAAGCACTTATGCTATATAAGTGCTACTTACCAGCACTATAAGAGCAACTGATAATGAATTAATGTATTACTTCCACAATCAAGAAGACCTTAGTTCCAATGCTGCTCTATTACCTATTTCATTCTCTGAAAGTGACTTCCCCTTTTGGGGCCTCAGTTTCTCTTCTTCAAAATGAGAGGGTTGCATTAACAGATCTCTAAGGTTCCTTCTAGCTCTAAATTCTGTGATCCCTCTAGGGTGGAGCTGAGAGTCAAGAGTTATATTGAATGGGAGACAAAGCCTAACTCAAGAGGATGATGGTCTGAGAGTGAAATTTCAGGTGTTGATAACAGGCAGTTTCACCACCTATGTGTTAGACCAACCTTCCATTTTATATGCAAATGAATTGACATTGATGGCAGTTCCTACTTAGGCCCTGAACAATCTGGTGTCATAGCCTTGAGGAAGTTATGCATTATACTCATTACATTGAATCTAGAATTAGAGCACCTGGTTTGAAATACTCCTTGTATGACTTTGTTTATGCATTTATTAAGCACCTACTATGATCAATACTTGGCCAGGCTCTGGGGCTACAAGGAAGTATGAGTCAAGTCCTTCCTTCAAAGAATTTACATCTTTATTGGAGAGACTAAGTCTCCCCAATGGAGAGGTAAAGAGAAAAAAAGGAAAACATGGAATATATGCCTCATGAATGAATAAATCAGTGAAAGAGTATTTATTAAGCACTTTCTGGTATTTATGTGTCAGGTACTGTGCTATAAATACAAAAATGAGGCAGTCCCTGCCCTCAAGAAATGTACATTCTAATAATGTACATAATATTCTAATAATAATGAATCAAGCCTTGCCTTTAAGGAACTTACAGTTTTATTAAAGAGACTAAGTCTCCCCAATGGAGAGGTAAAAAGAAAATAAGACAGCACAGAATATATGATTCATGAATCAATCAGTGAAAGTATTTATTAAGCACTTGCTGGTACTTATATATCAGGTACTGTTTCTTCCATATGTGGTGTCAAGTTAAGGTTTGTACCAAATACAATTTATCAATGAACAAAATTCAGTTGGGTCTGAATTTCATAGTGGAAATAGCATTGGGATGGGGAGCTAGGTGTCTCAGTGGATAAAGCACCGGCCCTGGATTCAGGAGGACCTGAGTTCAAATCCAACCTCAGACACATGACACTTACTAGCTAGTGACCTTGGGCAAGTCACTTAACCTTCATTGCCCTGCAAAAATAAACCAAAAGAAAAAAAAAGAAAAGAAAGGAAGGAAGGGAGGGAGGAAATAACATTGGGTTTGGAGACAGATGACCTGGGTTCAAATCTTTGCCAATTGAATTTTGTTTGGTGATCATTTCTATTTGATACAAATCTAACTTTACACCATATGGATAAAACATTTGCTAAGCAAATTACAGTAAGATTAAAGAGGGGATGGATGACCTAATTAGGTGAATAAATCACAATCATCACCCATTTACATAGCAAAAAGCAGGTTTGGCAAGACCCCTTCTTGGCAACACTTTTTTGCCAAGTTGCCAAACTAGTCATTGGTTTTAGTTACTCTGTGTACCTAAAAGCTATGAAAACCCATTTCTTTTTAAATATTCTATAATTCTGATTTTCACTATTTTTACTGACCTTGCCCCCAGTTCACTCAAATTTGTATGGAAAGCTGGTAAATTTGAAACTATTCACAAAACTATTCCCAGTTTATTCAAGCAAAAATAAGATGTTTTTCCCCTGGGTTTTCTGTACCGGGACCAAAACTTACCATATACTCACATTATCCTTCACCATTTTCTCCTGCAGTTCTATTTCCTCCTCTCACCCAGAAGATCATTAAGCCAAGACCTCATATCAGATTTAATTGCCTGATATATTTTATAATTAATGAGAGTGTTGCATCTGATGGGGACAATGAAGCTTTATGATCTGTTTTCAAGCTGGTGGCTTACTGACTTGTAGATTGAATGCTTGGTGGCTAAAAATGAACTAGATATAATTAGACTAGTTGGCCCTTGTTTTGAAGTTTATATTATGTTTGCTACTCAACAGCTATAGACATCTACCTTAACACCCCAATCCTAAAGTGCATGTAGACATCTTCCCTCCTTGCACTTTGTAGTCTGTCCATACTGGTCAACTTACTTTCTCACACACACACACACACACACACACACACACACACACACACACACGAAATACTTTTCTCTCCTTACTTATCTCTGCCTCTTGGAATTCCAAACTACTTTTTGTTACATATGTGTTTGTGTGTGTGTGTGTGTGTGTGTGTGTGTGTGTGTGTGTGTGTGTAAATGGTGTTTCCCTTATTGGAATCAATCAATCAACAGTCACTGTACCGTAAGCTCCTTGAAATCATGAACTGTTTCATTTTTGTCTTTTTATTCTCAGCACTTATCATAGTGCCTGGAACCTAGTAGAGTATTAGTAAATATTCATTGATTCAGCAGCAGCAGTATCACTGAGAAGCAGTGTAGTATAGTGGTTAGACCTGGGCTCAAATCCTGCCTCTGGTAATATGACCTCAGACAATCACTTAGCCTTTCAGTGCTCTAGATGCTCAAGATGCAGAGAAGGTGTTGACCTTAAATTAGCTCCTCTGTAGGAGCTCCCTACACTGGCAACGTCACAAGTCCAGTTCCTATTGCTATCACCATTATGATTTATATTTGCGTAATGCCTTAATGCACTTTTCTCACAACCTCCCTGAGGTAAGTAGTGCAAATATTAATTTACAGACAAGGAAACAGACTCTAGAGAGGTTAAATGACTTCCCCTTACCATAGCTAATTACTGTCTGAGTTGTATTTGAACCCATGTATCCTGATCCCAAGTCCAATGTTCTATTCACTACAATATGCTGTCTATGCCCATCATCATCACCATGCCTTATAATTTTTTTTCCCTCAGGGAAATGAGGGTTAAGTGACTTGCCCAAGGTCACATAGCTAGTAAGTGTCATGTGTCTGAGGTTGGATTTGAACTTAGGTCCTCTTGAATCCAAGGCCAGTGTTTTATCCACTGTTCCACCTAGCTGCCCCATGCCTTATAATTTAATTACGTAGTTTTCATTTTCCAAGCACTGTTGTCAATTATCTTACCCTCCCAACCCAAATTCAATGACAGGGAGCTGAGAAGAATCCAATTTTTCTCATTAAAACAAAGGTTGTTTTTATTTTTTAAGTGTTATTATCAAAAGAAAAGGAAGCTCCCACTCCCTTGGTTCTACGATCATTGATAGACCCTGTTAAAAAAAAAGTACTGAACTACACACTCTGCCCTAAGTGGTGAGCACACTGGACAATGAGCTCACTCTCCCTAGTTCTGTTGGCTTCCTCCAGAGATCCCATTTTCTCTTCCCCTTAGCTCTTCTCCAATGAGATGAAGAGTGATATGTCTGCTGGTGGTGATGAGAAGCAACCTTCCCCAAAGCAGAGACTTGTCATCTTTAATCAGCATTACCCAGGCCAGGAGGGCACTTT
Organism: Dromiciops gliroides; assembly: GCF_019393635.1. Classification (NCBI taxonomy): domain Eukaryota; kingdom Metazoa; phylum Chordata; class Mammalia; order Microbiotheria; family Microbiotheriidae; genus Dromiciops; species Dromiciops gliroides. The sequence continues at coordinate 392,289,277 of NC_057861.1, read as the reverse complement.
CAACTGGCCTCAGACATCTGAAGTCTTCCTGGGGGTGTTTCCAATGTTCCCTATAATCAGTCCAGAGATCTTGATCCCTGGAAGTTGGCACAGAAACAGCCATGAGTCCTGACCAAAGAAGTGACTCTGGGATTTAACAGAGTCCTCAAGATATGAACAAAGAGTGTTCTGGCCCTGAGCTCCAATCATTCACACTCCCAGCAATAGCAGCTTTTCTGAGTTCCCCAAAACAAGCATAATAGGCTCAAGTGATTAAGGCATAGATTATAAGAGAGGCCAAAAAGCCTGAGAGAGTCTGGGAAGTAGATCAACTTATAAACAGTTATTTCAATGGTTTTCCCACTTGATTTGTTCAATTCTACCTTTCCTTCTAAGAGAGGCCATAAGATTAAGGTCACAGTGATAGCTCAGAATTCTACAGCACTATTAAGGCTTACAAACCCCTATTCTCCTGCTGTAACTCCTTATCTCTAATTCCCACCTATCTCAGCTCTGGCCCTCCTAAGAAGCCAGGTGTAGACCCTCTCCATTGTGTCCTCAGGATCAAAGACTCTAAGAATGCTGCCTCTGTAACCTAGACTTAGAGCCTTGAAAGGCCTTAGAAGCAATCTTGTAAGATCCTTTCATTTTACAAATGATAAAATTGAATCCCAGAATGATAAAGTGACTTGCCCAAGGAAGTAAGTGGGAAAACTGACATTCAAACTCAGGTCTCAGGTCTCCAAGTTCATGACTCTTTCAACTGAACCCCTGTCCCATAGCTAACAAGCTTCCCTTCATCTCAAACCTTTCCTCCTGTACTCCTTCCGTCATTTGGCAGAAATCCCTGTGACACACAATGTGCTCCAAACGAAAGCCCCCTCCCAGAAAACCCTGGCCTCTCTTGCACCAAATACAGCTTTTCTTATACTCACAGACACAAAGGACCAGGAAGAAGAATAATACTCCTTACTCCTCATTGCTGCTTCCCCCTGCCACTATCATTCAAGAACTTCTGCTCCTTTGAGGTTTGAACCATCCAGATATATCATCTTGTTAATGGTGACAATTAACCCTTCCATGTCAACCCCAAGGTGTCCCATCTTTCCCAAGGAGTCCAGTACCTGGATCAGTACTCCTCATCACTTCTTATACTTAGAGATTTTAATATACAAGGTATTGTCTTTCAACACCCTGACCTCCCAATTCATTCACTTCCTCAACCCATTACCTACATCACCTCATTCATTCACAGAGATGGTCATACCCTTGATCTTGCTATCACCATTACCCATAAACATTCTACTTTCCTAAAATTCTTCTACCTGATCATAACCTCCTTTATTCCTATGACAAACCCATCTAAAACCTATTCTTTTTTGGTTTTTTAATTGTTTAAAATGTTTTTTGATGACCAAGTCTCTCTCTCTCTCTCTCTCTCTCTCTCTCTCTCTCTCTCTCTCTCTCTCTCTCTCTCTCTCTCCCGCTCCACCCTATTAAAAAAAAAGAAAAATTTTTGCTGATCAAACAAAACACTTTGCCTATGTTCAAAACAGTATGTCTTATTCTAAACCCTGTGTCCATCAACTCTCTGTACTCAAGACTTTGGTAGCATGTCCAGAAATGTATGTCTCATTCTGTAATGAGTCCATCACCTCTTTGTCTCTAAAATAATTTCCTCGAAAATTATGATTGGTCCCTTTGATAATCAAACTTCTTAAGTCTCTTGAAGTTGTTTGTCTTTATAGTGTTTATATATATATATATATATATATAAATTATTCTGCTGATTCAATTCATTTCACTGTTTTGATTCATACAAGTTTCCCCAGATTTCTCTGAAATAGTCCCTTTTATTGTTTCTTGTAGCACAATAGTATTGCATTACATTCAAATACAATCATTTGTTCAGCCATTCCCCAACTGATGGGGACCTCCTTGGTTTTTAAGTTCTTTGCCACCCCAAAAGAAACTGCAATCAATATTTGTTATGTGTACACCTTCTTCTTCTTTTCTTTATCTTTCTGGGATATGTCTTATAGTGGTATTACTGGGTCAAAGAATACATACAATCATAAACTTATTCTTCAACAACACAAAGGCATTAAATTCTTCTATCCCTCAAAGCCATCATGCCTACATTTTCCTCCCTTACCAGTCTTGACCTTATTTAAGACCAATTCATTGTCCTCTACACTTCGATCTCTTGCCCCCTTATCCTGCTGACAACCATGCCCTGTCAAACTACAACCCTGTATCACACACACACTCTGTTCTCTTCCACAAGCCGCTGAAGAGTCCTAGAAGATATGCAGCCTTGCACTCTGGGGCACCAACAAATTATGTCATCTAATCTCAGTTGAGGCCCCACTTCTACAAGGCAGTACTCTTTCATTACTCATTCATAATAGACTCTCTATCATACTCCTCACAATAGCTATTCCAAGATTATTTTTCTCTTTTCAAACTTCTCTTTATACCACAGCCCACTAAACTCCCTCTTCAGCAAAGGACCCTGTCCTATATTTCACTGAGAAAATGATAGTCATTTGCTCTGGGCTCTCTCTTTGCCCCTATTCTACATCCCCAAACTCCTTGATTCCTTTAATCCAGTCTCTGAGAAAGAGGTGGGGGCCTCTCTCCTTATTACACTCTATTTTGGGGTCATCCCTTTGTATCTTATCCCAAAAATCATCCCCTTTCTAATCTTCAATCTCTCCTAATCTACTGACTCCTTCCCTGCTAAACATGCCCAGATCTCAGTCATCCTTAAAGAATTTGACTTGACGCTACTATTCCATCAAGCTATTGCATTTTGTTGCTCTCCTCTTTCTCAGTCACATTCTAAGAAAACTCTACCTACATTCATCATCTCTAATTCTTCTCCTCTCATTCCCTTCTCAGTGTCTGATAATCCAGCTTCCAGTGTCATTGATAACTGAAACTGCTATCCAAAGTTTCCAAACAAAGTATTTATTGGCAGATATGATGACTTTTCTCAATCTCCATCCTTCTTGACTTGTACTGCATTTGACACTTCCTTTCTGGGACTTTCTCCCTCCTTCTTTACTGGCTAAAAAATATCTTAAAACTTTATTAGACTCTACCATTTCCCTCAAGCCTTACTTACACTCTCCTTTCCCTCCTCTCACTCATTCGTCAACCTTTAGAGTCTGGCCTCCTCATTACTCAATCACTATTCTCTCCAAAGTTACCAGTGAACTCATAATTGCCAAATGAGATGATCTTTTCCCAGTCCTCCTCCTTCTATCTGTTGATTTGACACTGTTGATCACCCTCTCCTCCCGGATACTTTCTCCTCTCTAGATTTCCACAATATTTCTTTCTCCTGATTCTCTTCCTACCTTGTCTGTGTGAGAAAATTATTAATAATAGGGGTTTGGGGATTCCCAGGCCCCCCCCCCCCTGCTAAGAGAGCCTGGCTGACCTTTTTTAAGGTCAGCCCAGCGCCAGGAAGTTAACTTACAAAGCCTTGTTCCAGCTAGAGGATCTGAACTCTGACCTCAGCACGTTCTATTCATGGACTGCCTTCAAGTCAAGTCAATCAATGGACTTGAATGCTACCAGCCAATTAGCTTGGAGCAGTGTGTAGGGACTACCTGTCTTCAGGACCCGCATGGAGCTTCCGTTCTCACAGGCACAGGGACTTCTTCTCTGGGGCCTGAGACTCATTTGTGAAGGGGGTTTTTTTCTCTTCTCTCTCCCTTGGATACTAGCTAGGCTTTCCTATCTTTCAGAGGCATGTGTTCTCTCTTTACTAATATCTAAAATACTTTAATAAATGCTTAATGCCTCAAAAAAGACCACCACACATTTAGTTTTAAACATCACATCTGACTACTCCTGCTCATTCTCCTTTACTGAATATTATATCCATATTATGCCCCCTAAACCTGAATGTTCCCCAAGGCTCTTTCCTGGGCCTTTTTTTCTTCTGTCTCTATTCTCCCTCTCAGTGACTTCATCAGTTGCCACTAATCTATATATCCAGTCCCAGTCTCTGCCCTGAGCTTTGCCACATTCAGTTACCTATTGGACATTTTAAACTTGAATTCCCTAAAATAACTCAAATGCAACATGTCAAAAACTAAAGTTTTATCCTGTCTTCCCAAATTTCCCATTGCAGTTGAAGGTGCCACCAACCTTCTACAAATCTCTCCCAGGTTTGTAACCTCATCTTTATGTTCAAATTCTCACTCTTCTTCATCCCATATATCCAATCAGTTGCCAAATCTTTCTGTTTCTACCTCCACAGCATCTCGTGTGTCCAAACCTCTCCATTCATATAGCTGTCACCCTAGTTCACCTCATCACCTCTTGCCTAGATTGTTCAAACAGTCTTCTTTTTTTTTCTTTTTTTTTACATCCGCAGGGCAATGGGAATTAAGTGACTTGCCCAGGGTCACACAGCTAGTAAGTGTCAAGTGTCTGAGGCTGGATTTGAACTCAGGTCCTCCTGAATCCAGGGCCAGTGCTTTATCTACTGCATCACCTAGCTGCCCCCTCTAACAGCCTTCTTAATTGAGCTCCCTGCCTCAAGTCTCTAACCACTCTAGCTCATCCCAAACACTGAGGCCAAAATGATTTTCCTTAAGCACAGATATGACCTTATCACTTCATCCTTCTATCCTCTAATGCCTGGGGGATCCCTTATTCCTCTGTTTAGCTTAAGAGCAAAGTTGTCTTTTGCCTTTCTTTGCATTTCTAGCACTTAAGACAATGTCTGGCACGTAGTAAGCAACTGACCCTGGCCCCAGTCCGTTTTTCCAGCCTTACTGGGCATTACTCCCCCTTCCTCAGTCTATGATCCAGACAAACTGGCTTTTTCTTTGCTTTTCACACATGATACCCCAGCTCTCATCTCCATGCCTGTGCACTGACTATCTCCTATCCATGGAATGCACTCCCTCAACACTTCAGAGAATCCCTGTCTTCCTTCAAAATACAGCCTAAGCACCACCTTCTATATAAAGCCTTTCTTGATGCCCTTCCAAAGATCAATACCTTCCCTCCAAAACTACCTTGCATTTAACTATTCTGAATTTTTTTTTAATTTTTTAGTGGGGCAATGAGGGTTAAGTGACTTGCCCAGGATCACACAGCTAGTAAGTGTCAAGTGTCTGAGGCCAGATTTGAACTCAGGTCCTCCTGAATCCAGGGCCAGTGCTTTATCCACTTTGCCACCTAGCTGCCCCTTCTGAATTTTTTTATACTTATTTCCTTTATATTTATTCCGGATATACTCATGTGTGGACTTCTTGTCTCTCTTGTTAGAATGCAAGCTTCTTGAGAGAAGAGGTTTCCTCTTTTTGTTTGTATCCCCACCACCTAGCACAGTGTCTGGTACATAACAAATGATTGATAAGTATTTAGTAATTGACTAAGTTGGTTCTCCTCCTACCTGTCTGGCTACTCCTCAGTCTCCATTGTTGGATAATCATCTGTGCCCCACTCCCTAACCATGGCATCCCCAAATGCTCTCTCATGGCTTCTCTTCTTTCTCTCTACACTTTCTCCTAAGGATCTTAAAAATTTCCCCAACTCCATCCATCATCCCTATTCAGATGGCTCCCCCATCTATATATCCAGACCTCATCTCTCTCCTGAGCTCCAGTTCTGCATGCTAACTCCATCTCCAACTGCCACATCTCCCCCTGGATATTTCATGAGTATTCCACATTTAACAAACACCCAAAACTGTTTCATTCTCTCTTTCCCCAAAGCCCTCCTCTCTTCTTAACTTCCCTATTTCTTTTCTTTCTTTTTTTTTTTTAGCGAGGCAATTAGGGTTAAGTGACTTGCCCAGGGTCACACACAGCTAGTAAGTGTTAAGTGTCTGAGGCTGGATTTGAACTCAGGTACTCCTGACTCCAGGGCCAGTGCTCTATCCACTGTGCCACCTAGATGCCCCCCTTATTTCTTTTTTATCATAAAAATATTTTATTATTTTCTAGTTACATGTAGAGAGAGTTTTCAACATTTGTTTTTATAAGATTTCTAGTTCCAAATTTTTCTCCCTCCCTCCCTTTTCTCCCCCCTCCCCAAGACAGCAAGCAATCTGATATAGGTTATATAAGTACAATCACATTAAACATATTTCTGCATTAGTCATGTTGTGAAAGAAGAATCAGAACAAAAGGGGGAAACCTCAAAAAAACAAAAGTAGAAACAGTATGGTTCAGTCTGCATCCAGATTCCACAGTTCTTTTTTTCCCCGGATGTTGAGAACATTTTCCATCATGAGTTCTTTGGAATTTTTTTTGGATCACTGTATTGCAGAGAAGAGTTAAGTCTATCACAGTTCATCATCACACAATGTTGATGCTGTGTACAGTGCTCTCCTGATTCTGCTCATTTCAGCATCAGTTCATGTAAGTCTCTCCAGGTTTATCTGAAATCTGCCTGCTCATAGTTTCTTACAGCACAATAGTATTCCATTACATTCATATACCACAACTTTCCTATTTCTGCTGTGGATCCTTCCAGTCACAAAGTTTAGAAAGCAGGAGTAATTGTGATTCTTCCCACCCCACCCCCATCCCTTATCCAATCAATTGCCAAGTCCTGATTTCTGCCTCCACAAGTTCTCTTAAGTTCTTCTGTTTCTCTCCACTCATGCACTCACCCATCTAATTCAACAGAGATAATGTGTGTATCATCACACTCTCCCACCTGCCCTATAATGCACACTCCTTTAAGGCAAACAACATTTTATTTTTGTCTCTCCATCTCAAGCATCGCCAAGTCTGGCATATCACAATAGTCACTTAATTAATACTGCTTGAATGATTGAACAAAAGTTACAAGTCATCATCAAGTAAAAGTATGTTCACTCCCATTTCACAGATGATATGTCTTAAAGGGGTTAAATAACTTGCCTATAGCCAAATAGCTAAAAGATACTGCATCAAGGATTAAAATCTAGATCTAATACCAGTGCTCTTCACATTACAGCACACCACCTTTCATGGCATTGAACTAGGTTTGAAAAATTGATAATTAAACAATGTTTGCTTTTTTGCTTATTAACTGTTCCTTCTTATAATGGACTAACAATTTTTTAAGCTTTGACACCTGAACACTTTGATTTCCATAGTATATTACTACTCTCTACTACCAGTTGAACTTTCAAAAAAAGTATATTATAGAGCTAGAAAAAATAATAGCAAAATTCTTCTGGAAGAACAAAAGGTGAAGAATATCAAAGGAATCAATGGAAAAAAATGTGAAGGAAGTTGCCTAGCCATACCAAATCTCAAACTGTATTTTAAAGTGGTAATCATTAAGACAATCTGGAATTGGTGGATCAGTGATACAGATTAAGTACACAATACATTGTAGTAAATGCCAATAGTATTTTAGTGTTTAATAAACCCAAAGCTCCAAACTTTTAGGACAAAAACCACTGGGAAAAATGGAAAATAGTACGGCAGAAACTGGGTAGAGACCAACATCTCACAACATACCAAGAAAAGGTCAAAATGGGTACATGATTTAGACATAAAGAGTGATACCAGGGGCAGCTAGGTGGCACAGTGGATAAAGCACTGACCCTGGATTCAGGAGGACCTAAGTTCAAATCCAACCTCAGACATTTGATGTACTAGTGTGTGACCCTGGGTAAGTCACTTAACCCTCATTGCCCTGCCCTGCCCCCCCCACAAAAAAGAGTGATACCATAAGCAAATTAGGAGAGCATGGACTAGTTTACCTGTCAGATCTATGAATGAGGGAAGAATTTAGGGCCAAACAAGAGAAAGAAAGCATTACAAAATATAAAATAAATATTTTTGATTATATAAAATCAAAAAGGTTTTACACAAACAAAACCAACGTAATCAAAATTAGAAGGAAAACTGAAAACTTGGGGGGGTGGGGAGTTTTACAGTATCTCTGATAAAGACTTTGTTTCTCAAATATATAAAGAATTGTGTCAAATTTATAAGAACACAAGCCATTCCCCAATTGATAAATGGCCAAAGGATATGAACAGGCAGTTTTCAGACAAAGAAATCAAAGCTATCTATAGTCATATGAAAAAATCCTCTAAATCACTATTGATTAGAGAAATGCAAATTAAAGCAAACATGAGATACCACCTCACACCCATCAGATTGACTAATATTACAGAAAAGGAAAATTAAAATGTTGGAGGGGATGTGGGGAAACTGGGACACTAATGCAGTTGTTGGTAGACTTGTGAACTGATCCAACCATTCTGGAAAGGAATTTGGAACCATGCCCAAAGAGCTATAAAAACTGTTCATACTCTTTGATCCACCAATATCACTACTAGATCTGTATCCCAAAGAGATTTTTTTTTAAAGGAAAAGGCCCTATTTGTACAAGAAACATTTATAGCAGCTCTTTTTGTGGTGGCTAAGAATTAAAGATCGAGGGCAAGCCCATCAATTGAGGAACGGCTGAACAAGTTGTGGTGAATTATTATAATGTAATACTACTGTGCTATAAGAAATGATGAGCAGGATGATTTCATAAAAGCATAGAAGGAGTTATGTGAACTGATACAGAGTGAAGTGAACAGAACTAGGCAAACACTGAACACAGTAACACCAATATTGTATGATATACAACTGTGAATGACTTAACTATTCTTTTTTTTTTCGACTTAGCTATTCTTACGGATACAATGATCCAAGACAATCCCAAAGGACTCATGATGAAAAATGCTATCCACTTTCAGAGAAAAGACTAATAGCATCTGAATGCAGATTGAAGCATACTATTTCTGTCCCTATCTCTGTCTCTCTGTCTCTGTCTCTCTCCTTTTCTTTCTGTTTGAGTATTTTCCCACAAAATTACTAATATGGAAATGGTTTACATGATTGTTAATGTCTAACCTATTTACCACCTCAGGGATGGGAAGATGAGAGAGGAAAGGATAAAATTTGGAGTTCAAAACTTCAAAAAGAAATGTTAAAGAATGAAAGAAAAAGAACTCTCTACCTTCTACAGAAAATCAGGTGATACAATGGATAGAGCACTGGGATTCAAGTTAGGAAAACCTGAGTTCAAATCCAGACTCAGAAACTTACTAGCTGTGTGACCCTGGTCAAATTATTTAACCTTTGTCTGCTTTAGTTTCTCCAGCTGTAAAATGGAATAATAGCACCTATCTCCCATGATTGTTGTAAGGAGAAAATGAAATAATATTTGTAAAGCACTTAGCACAATGCCTGTCACACAGTAAGCACTTAATGCATATGTTTCCTTCTTTCCTCTGTCCTTACAAAAAGACATTTTTACCAAATAATGACTTGATTCCCCCTCCCACCTCAGTACCTTCCCAAGGGCTTATAAAGTAAATACTTTTCTAAAAAAAATTTTAAGTAAAAAAAAAAAGTAAACACTTTTCTGAAGTCCCCCAAACCAGCTGAGAAGTTAGAACAGACCCAGATAATGTGAGCACAACAAGCCAAAGAAATACAGATTATTTTTTCTCACTTTAGAAATGAGGAGGGGGCAGCTAGGTGGCGCAGTGGATGAACCACTGGTCTTGGATTCAGGAGGACCTGAGTTCAAATCTGGCCTCAGACACTTGACACTTACTAGCTGTGTGGCCCTGGGCAAGTCACTTAACCCTCATAGCCCCACAAAAAAAAGAAAGAAAGAAAGAAAGAAAGAAATGAGGAAATTGTGGCTTAAGGAAGTTACTTGACTTAGCCAGACCCACCTAGCTAAAAAGTGTCAGAGCCAGTATTATGAACCCACACCTTCTGGCTCTAAGACCAGTGTTCTTGCCATGATCTGCCACCACACTATCTTACATGGTACTTTGGAAGGAAGGCCAATACTGACCTGGATACACCTTCCTAAAAATTCTGCCTACTGATTTAACGACCTAGAAATTGAATCAATATGAATTGTAGAATCTTTCAAACCATACTCATCAGCACCATCCTGAGTCATGGGATGGCAGAAGACTTGCTCCTGCCAAGAGTGCCAAGTGCCAAAAATATATTGAGAATGCTTGGTTTGTTGATAGGATTATTCCACTTCCTAAGAGGTTCTCTCCTTTTGTAGAAGGTGTCTTTATTTTTTTCATTATGTTTTTTGAAACAAAGGAAGAGGGAAAAGCATCCTGCCAAATACAGTTTATATTTAGCATGCACCATATGCACATGTGCTGCACAGAGTACAAAGAAATGGAATGCTCCTGCCAGATTGAAATCAGCAGGACAGAGAAGAGGCAATCTAGGATGTGGGTATGATACAGCCCCAGCAATGGAAATGTACACATTTCTGAGAATGGCTCTTTGTGTTTGGAATTCAGAAGATCCTTTATATCCACATCAGAACACTTCTAAAGGAGTATGATCTTAAGATGCAGAGACCTGAGCAAACAGAAGGACCCTGTGAGCCAGTGGTCTTTGAGGTAGAGTACACTTGCTTAGTTGCCCTGCGGGGTTTAAGTATTCCACATTGTTCCCTCTAACAACTGTTGAGTTTGGCTCTGAATGGGAAGGTTTTTATCATTGGAATCATAGAGGTAGAAAGGATTTTGAGGCAGAAACAATGTCCACCAGCATCAAAGTTGTATTTGTGATAACTGAGTCTTGCTGGAGTGAGCACAGGAATAATATTCATGACCAATGGAAAGGGAGTTAAAGTTGGGAAATGGGCAAACAAGGCAAGCAGAGGAAATAGGACAAGGGCACCCTCTAGCACCAATTGTAGCAAGATGCTACAACTGCACTTGAAACTTGTTTGGTCCATCTCTGAGGTATGCCGGGATGAAAACCTATATATGAAGACTTCCTGATGCCTGGATTGAAGGAGATGTTGATCTTCATGGCCAAAAGTGTACTGTTCTAGGAGTTAAATCCATTCAGCTACCAAAGCGATTTTTCTAAAGCACAGGTCCAACCATTTCACCTACTCCATAAACTTCAATTGCCCTCTCTAATCTCCAGGATGAAATAAAAATCCTCTATTGGGCATTCAAAGCCCTTCATAACATAAACCTCCCATCCCACCTTTCCAGTCTTCTTACAGCTTATGCCCCTCCATGTACCCTTTAATCCAGTATTTGGAAGACTCAAAAGGAAAGTATGGGAAAGAAAAGGTATTAGGCTGCCTACTAAACTGTAGGTCTACAGAGCTGTTTTGCTGACCTCATTGTTGTATGCCTGTGAAACCTGAACAGTACCAACACCATGCCAGGAAACTGAATAGCTTCCATCTGAATCATCTTAGGAAGATTCTGAAGATCACCTGGCAGGATAAGGTACCAGACACTAAGGTCCTTCCTCGAGCTAAACTGCCAATCATTCAAACTCTACTACAGAGAGCACAACTGTAATAGTCTGGCCATGTTATTCAAATGCCAAATATACATTTACCTAAAAGACTATTTTGTGGACAACTCAGGCAAGGCAAGTGTTCACACAGACGTCAAAAGAAGTGATACAAGGTCACTCTCAAGGTCTCTCTGAAGAACTTTGGAATTGATTGTGAGACATGGGAGACACTAGCAGAGGACCACCCAGCATGGCATACCCCACATCAAGGAAGGCACTGTGCTCACTAAGCAAAGCAAAATTATAGTAACTCAAAAGAAACATGAGATGCACAAATTTAGCGATATCTACTCCACTGTTTGTGCCTTCTGTGTTCATGATCAGCCACAGTTGGACACACTGCACCTTGACCCTGACATAGTGGTATCATTGTGTTTCTCTTCAAGCATGAAGAACACCACCAACAATCCAGTGGCCCTGGCCTCCAGGTATTTTCTCTAGCTGCCCCCCATGCCTGGGATACCCTCTATCTTCATTTCCACTTCCTGGCTCCCTTGGCTTCCTTCATGTCCCAGCTAAAATGTCACCTTCTACCAGAAGTCTTTTCTAATCCATCTTATTTTAATGCCTTCCCTCTACTACCCATTTATCCTGTACATCCCTTGTTTACACATATTTGTTTGCCTGTTGTCTTCCCCCCACTCCCCATTAGATTGTCAACTTCTCAAGGCAGGGACTGTCTTTTGTCTTTCTTTGTATCTCCAGTGCTTAGCAGACTGTGTTGAATATAGAAAGTTGTTTATAAATGCTTTTTGACTGACTGAGATTCTAGCACCTTCCAAAGTAGAAACACCCACTTTTCAGGCTTCTCTAAATTCCAACCGATTTATATTCATTCCATTAGCATTTATTAGAGAACAAAGGTACATAGGTAAACAAAATACCGTACCTGCCCTCAATAAAATTAAAATAAAAACTACTGCTAATGCCCTTCACCCAGAAATTACTTGGTATATGGAAGGAATTGTCCCTTTAAGATATTGTCCCTTTAAGCCGTTTAGCAGTTTGGTTGATGAAAGGGGCCAGAAAAGAATTTTGGTATAATAAAAACTGCTAAAACCTATATGTAAAGAAACATTTTTCAGATAAGCTGCAAGCAGTTTGGTTGCCAAAGGGGACAGAAAATAAACTTTGACATAAATAAAAAGGCTTAAATTACCTTGTAAAGGATATAAAGCAACCTCTTTTATATGTGAACTGTTTGGTGGTTGAAAGGGTCAGAAAAAGAACTTCCAGGTACTGAAACCTTATGAAATGTAAATGTGAAGAACCAGTTTTCAGAGACACAGACTGTTGAAGAAAATAACCGAGGGATTGTGGTCCCTTAACTGATTTGTAAGCTGTTTTAAATCTAGTCAAGTCAAAGGAAGTGAACAAGCACCTACTATGTGCCGGTCACTTTGCTAAGCAGTGGGGATACAAAGGCAAAAACAGTCTCTGCCCTCAAGAGACTTATAGAATAATGGAAGAGACAATTTACAAACAACAGGATAAAATCAAAACAGTCTCAAAGGGAAGGCATTGTCATTAAAGGGGGATCAGAAAAGACTTCCTGTAGAAGGAGGGATTTTGGATGAAAATTGAAAGAAGCCAGAAAGTCTGAAAGTAGAAGCAAAGAGGGAAAACATTCTAGGCCCAGGGCATGGCCACTGAAAATGCCCAGAAACAGGAAATGGAGAACCTCGTGGATGTGAGACCAAAGTCACCAAACGTTAGAGTTTATGGTGAAGAGTGATGTGTGATGTGGAAAGGTAGGGTTGTGAAGAGCTTTCAGATGCAAACAGAGGATTGGGTATTTGATTTGGAGGTGATGGGAAACCACTGAAGTTTATGAGTGGGGAGTACGGGTGGTGGTAACAGAGCCAGGCTTACATTTTAGGAAGATCACTTTGACAGCTGAGTGCAAAGTAGACTGGGAAAATTTTGAGGCAAAGAGACCAACTAGTAGGCTATGATTAACCCAGATGTGAGACGATAAGGGTCTACACCAGGGTGATGGTAGTGCCAGAGGAGAGAAGGGGAATTGGTAAGACTTGTCAACAGAATGAATGGGGACAGGGAGCTATGAGGGAGAATGAGGAATCAAGGATGGTACCTAGGTTGTGAGCTTGGGTGATTGAGAGGATGTCAATGTCTTCAACAACACTAGAGAAGTTGTATTTTGTCATCAGGGCTGAGATGCCTTCTCTGGGAACCTGGGCCACTGGAAGGAGAAGGTGGAGCAGGAGCCAACTTCTGATCACATGGAGGCAGTGCTGGAAGTTCATGTCCTCTTTGAATATCAGGAGAGATCATAGGAGAAAGTTTTCTTCTGGTACCCTTTCTTCATGGGAGAGGTGTGGCCCTCTGGAGAGGCAGCACCGGCCAGGCCAGAGCCAGGGACTGAGGAAGGTCATGGAGAGGATCAGTCAGCATCCCCAGCCTAACTCTCAAAGCTGCACCAGGAAGCATATATGTCCCAGAACCTGAAGGACTTCTTAGAGTGGTCGCCCTGGGGTCCCAAGGAATAGGCTCCTGGCTGAAGCCACTGGGGAGGGAGGGGTTCACTTACTGAGTCAGAGAGGCCTTGGTCATTTTGGAAAGCAGGCAGAGAGCCATTTTCTTTAAACGAATTGATTGATGTGTAACACAACACTGTCCTTGCAAAAGGTCTATACTTAAGGATCCCTGGGTTCCAAACCCCATCATTTATTATATCTGTGCTGGGCCACATCTCTCCTCCCACTGACTCCAAAGATCTTCAGATGGTAAACATCTTCCTTGGAGTGCTCTCCCACCCCAGAGCTCTGGAATTGCCCAGCATGTACCAGTGCCTAGGACTGGACTATGGGGAGCTCATGTTGCCTTCTATCATGAATGAGATGCTCAAGAGTGTTGTGGCCAAGTTTAAAGACTCACAGCTTTATTGTGCAACAGGTTGAGGGGTCCTTGTTGATCCAGGGAAGCTGACACCAAGGACTTTAGCTTTATTCTAGACAATATAGCCATCACAGAGCTGAGCTTCAACAGAAAATATGCAGCTCTTGTGGAGGCCAAGCAAATGGCCTCACAGGAAGGTCCAGAGGGCTCAGTTCCTGGTGAAAAAGGCAAAGTAAGAGCAATGGTAGAAGACTGTAGAAGCCAAGGGTGAAGCCAAGAGCCTGAGGAATCTCTGAGCAAGAACTCTGGCTACATCAAACTTCATAAGATCTGTAAGAACTGAGATGCCCAGAAACTCTCCAAAACCATGGCCACATCTCAAAATCTATCTCACTTCTGACAAGCTTATACTGAACTTGCAGGATGTAAGCTTCACCCAGGGAAGTGACAGCTCTTAGGGAGGAGAAATAGTGAGACCTCCTCTCGACCTCAAGAGAAAGCTGATCCGCTCCTCCCTGAGTTACAGTCCTAGAGGAACTGGCAGATGGGTTCACCTCCCTCACCCTACCATTAGGTGCCTTTCTTTCCTCTACCTCTTTCCCCAATCTCATTGGATAAATGAAGACTGATAGATGTTCCTTTCCCCAGTCCCCATATTTCTTACTGATTTCCTCTCTAGCTGATTTCCCTCTAAGGCTGGGAGGAGATAGCAACAATCCCAAGAATTCTCAATAAATTTTTATTAAGTGAATTTTTTTAAAAAACAGCAATAGGGGGCAGCTAGGTGGCACAGTGGATAAAGCACCAGCCCTGGATTCAGGAGGACCTAAGTTCAAATCCGGCCTCTGACACTTGACACTGCCTAGCTGTGTGACCCTGGGCAAGTCACTTAACCCTCATTACCCCGCAAAAAAAAAACCCACAATAGAGAAATCAAGAAGAGAGAAAGGTTTTGGAGAAAAGATGATATGTTCAGTTTTGGACATATCGAGTTTAATATGTGGATGGTACATCCAATATAAGTTATACAATAGGCAGTTGAAGATATGAGATTGTTGGTCAACGGAGAGGTTAGGGCTGAACAAATAGATCTGAGATTCATCAGCACAGAGATGATCATTGAATCAATGGAAACCAATGAGATCACTAAGTATAAAGGGAGAAGAGAGGATGGCCAAGGCAGAATCATGGGGAATACCCACAGTTAGAAGATGGATGAAGATCTAGCAAAGGATACTGAGAAGTAAAAGAACTGACAGGTAGGAAGAGAACCAGGAGAAAGTGGTGTCACAAACACCTGGAAAAGGCAGGATAATCAAGGCTGCAAAGAGGTCAAGAAGGATGGGGATTCAGAAAAAGACACTAGTTTTGTCAATTAAGAGATTATGGAATAACTTTGGAGAGAGCAGTTTCAGTTGAATTATGAGGTCAAAGGCCACAGTTAGAGAGTTAAAAATAGCCCAATGGGAATGGAAGTGGTGGTGCTTATTGTAGATGGCCTTCTCAAGAAGTTTAGCCATGAAAAGGAGGAGAAATATAGGACTACAGGTAGCAGGGATGGACAAATCAAGGGAGGGGTTTTTGAAGATGGGGAACAACATGGGCGTGTTTGAAGGCAATTGGTGAACAGCCAAAAGATAGGAGCAGTTAAAGATTAATGGGAGATTGTAAGTGATAGGGAGTAAAACAGGCTGGAGAAAATGGAATGGGATTGCTTATAAATTGGTCCACCTTGGCAAGAAGAACCACTTCTACATGTGAGACAAAGTGAAAGAGATAATAGTAGCAGAAGACTTTTGAGTAATATGAGGAGGAGAGGATAAGAGGGAGCTCTCCACAATTGGCCTCAATTTTTTAGTGAAATATAATGTAAGGTTCTCAACTGACAGAGAGGAAGGGGAACCATCAGAGGTTTAAGGAGGGATGTGTTGAGTGGGATAGTGAATCAATTAAGAACATATAAAAGGATATAAAAGGATTGCATATAAAAGGCCCAATTGAGATTATGTAACAAAAAATTGTTAGTGAATCTCGTTTTGTAACTTCTTTCTGCTTTGTTTGACAGCACATGCATAAAATTGAAGGCAGCAGATAGTAGGAATAATCCAAGGTTGAGCCTTAGCAGAGTAAGGTCAGCAATAGGATGAGAGAAGAAGGGACCCAGGAAAATAGGACATTGTAGAGTTGAATTTGGTTTGTCAAGGGTTCAAAACTGGTAAGGGAAGAGAATGTATGTATACAGTACAAGTCTCTGTGAGAATGAAGAATACAGTTAGGTAGTGCAAGGCAGAGAGGAAGAGGAACAACAACTTATATTCAAATAAGAATATAGAACATAGAAATGAAGCACTTGTGGGTGATGACAAGATCAAAAGTATGATCATCTTTATGTGTGGCTGAGGTAGAGTGAAGGAGCAGGTCATATGAAATGAGTCAATTGAGGAACCAGTAATTTAGGGTATTTGAGGGAGTAGCAATGTGTAGGTAGGTTTAAGTTTACTTCTATAAAGGCAGAAGTTGGAAAGGAGAGAAAGACTGTGAGCCAGGTATATATGGATTAAATGAACCTCAAAGGAGGAGAAATTCCTGGGTGGTAGTGATAGAAAGAAGCCTGGCAATGGTGAGCAGAAGAATATTTCAACTCCCTCATCATGGCCAGTGAGTCCTGAAGGAAGTCAAAACTGTCAAAGATGATCAATCGAATATAAGTTTGGAGACAACGGGATGATTAAATAAGAACCGCTGATTTCATAAGGGAAATTTCATGAGTTTTTACCTCATAAGGGAAAGATGCTTCTCTAATTTGAGCCACTGAAAAGTAGAGAAGGGTGAAAGGAGAAAGAACCTAGCTAAAGGTGAGCAGAAGAAAAAGCACAAGTGAGGGGCAGAAAAACTATATTGAAGCTGCATGGAGAAAATAGCATCAGAAGCAATGTGACACAACTGGGTCAGCTACTTAGATTCCTAATCAAATGAACTCAATTGTTCAAGCTTATTGGAAGAGAATTTCTGGTTCAGGTATTGTTCTCCAGTGCCATCTACAGTTTGAAAAAGGTGAAGCCTCTCACAAGTACCTGTTGCTCTCTACTTCCCTCTTTGGTTGGGTAAAGAAAAACAGAATGGTAACAAGTGACTAGCTTCTTTATAGGAAAAAAAAAATGCTGAAGACTAATTGCAAGACAAAATTTTGGTGAGTGGAGAACTGACTGAGCTTGTCTGCATTACCCAGAGTTGGCTGGGCTTGTCTGCCTTACTCAGAAAGAAACAAACTGATAAATTTTACATTTCTCTGACTTTAAAAAGGAATTGTTAGTCATTTCAGTAACAGATCACTTTCATGGCACACTTTTAGGGACAATTGTGAGTTAAAAGAAATTGCAGCCGCTTCATCAACATGAGAGTAAGAGAAGAAAAGGATTTGTCCAACAGTAGAGTTAACAAAGGAGGAGCTATATATGGTGTTGATATTCCTAACTTGACACATGACACATGACACATGATACCAAAGCCAAAATTATTAGTTACCCCAAGCATATGTTTTTTTCCTCACTCATGTGATGAAACCCTGCCAGGTTTCTATAAGTACATGTCTACTTTTCATAAAAGATGCTTGGTGGGATACTGTGTGCTAGATTTATGTGAACTGTGATGAATGCATTTTTTTTAAATTCTGCATTAGTCTTATATGAGTACCTGTTATATTATTATTATTGCTTGTTGTTATTAAATAAATGGTGATATTTAAGATATAATGACAAATATGGTAATGTTTCACATAATCATACATGTATAACCCATATCTGATTGATGACTCAGGGAGGGGGGAGGAGAGGGAGGGAAGGAGGAATAAAACTTGGAACCCAAAACTATAAATAAAAATGTTTTTTTTTTAAAGATATAATCTGTTATTCTTGTGAGTGGCTAGTTTTATAAATAGAAAGCTATTATTGAGGTGGTTAATAATTCCCTTTTAAGCCAGAGAACTATAAAACTTAAAAGTTTTTTTCTCTCTGAGTAATGCGGACAAGCCCAGCCAGCACTGGGTAAAGCAGACAAGCTCAGCCAAGTTCTTCGCTCACCAAGATTTTGTCTTCCAATTAGACTTCAGCATTTTTTCCTATAGAGCAAAGAAGCTATAGTCAATTGTTCCCATTCTGCTTTTCCCTACACAACCAAAGAGGGAAGTTGTAGGTTTGAGAACTGTAGTGGTAAGTAGGGAGAGTATATCCCCTCAAAACAGAATGGCTCCTAGCCCCCCAAGATGGAGTTTGAGTGAAACCACATAGCTTTGGAGAAGATGGCCAGGGAGCAGGGAAGCATGACAATAGTCATATCTAAAATAGTGAACCTGGTAAGACAGTTACCAATATGTAACATTCATTTATTCATATAATACTTTGAAGCTTATAAAGCACTTTGGTCACAACAACCCTGGGAGGTTGGTAGCAGAAGTACTATAATTCTCATTTTGTATTCAAGGAAACAACCTCAAAGAAGGCAAATTATTTGCTCGGGCTCATGTAGATAGTAAAGTGACAGAATTAGGACTCAAACTCAAACTCCAAGAACAGTGTTCATTCCACCACAACAGGCTTCCTTAGGCAAGGTTTCCTAGAGAACATAATATTTAAACTTGGCTTTGAAGGATGAGTATTATTTTAATAGAAAGTGAAAGTATTTCAGGCATTGAAAACAATGCAAGCAAAATTGACTGTGTTATAAACAACACTCTGCAGAGATGGAAGATCATGGGGTCAACAAGCATTTATTAAGCACTTACTGTATGTCAAGCATTGTACTAAGCTTTGGGAATACCAAAGCAAGTAGAAAGGAAGATAGTTCCTGCCCTCAAGAAGTTTCCTTTTTGATTCAGGAAGACCACTCATAAAAGGAAGTTGTGATGGGAGAGGGAAGGAGACAAAGGTACAGAGTCAACCTGGAGAGGAATGATAAGACTATACATAAGATGAATAGCTGTTCTTGGATCTTCTATTTAAGGAGGGCTGGTCTAGGCACATAGAATGGAGGTTCTGGGAGGAGTCATCCAAACATAAGGTTTAAGTCTGTTTATAGTATATTAGTATATACTGTATATGTGTGTGTGTGTGTGTATGTAATGTATATTACACAAGCATACATGACCATCCCATGTTTTCACTAAAACATAGTCAGAAGTAAAACAAGGAATTCACATCAAATTATGATGGGATTATTGATTTAGACCTGGAAGAAACCTCAGAGCTCATCTAGTCCAACCCTTCATTTCACAGATGAGGAAACTAAGACCTAGAAAGGTTACGTGACTTGCCCAAAGTCACACAAGTAGCAAGTCACAGGACAAGAATTCAAACTCAGATCCTTTGTCTCCAGATCCATTCTTTTTTATCCAAAGACCTGCTTATTACATCTCTGGCTTATCCAGCTTCCTGAATCCAGCTCTTCCTCCTTCCTGTTGAACCTGCTGTGGAGCCCTTTTATGGTACATTTGCGAATCTTCCAGAGCATAGACGAGGGAAATAAAAAGACCTGAAACTCAAACCAATCAAGTTGAACACTTGTTAGCATCTCTGGTAAAAAGGTTTGTGAGGAGGGGAAGGTAGGACCTGTCAGCCAAAATGAGATTTGGGGATTATCTGTGGATTTCCATTATCCATGCTATCTTCCTCATCTATTAACACAGCTAATTGAGTTGGCTAGCATCTGTAATTCCACCCATCTCATATACCCCCACAGGAAGAACAACCCCTAAATCAGTTTCAAAATCCTTTAGTGATGCATCTTCTAAATGAACTTAGAATTTGACTCAAGCGTATGCTGAGAAAAATCTTTAATGAATGCATACTGCACACAAAGCTCCCCAAATGTGATTTTCTTTTCCTTTATATCACATATGCCCTGTAGAATTAAATGACAATATTAGAAACTGCACTTTTAACCTCAAGGAAATCACACTCTGAGCTTTGCCACTCAAATTTGCTGACACAGGCTCTGCCTCCTCCATTGAGATATCAGAGAGACAGATAGAGCATGAGCATGACAGACAATGCAGACAATGCAATCAATTAAGTTGTTTTCTTGTCCTCCTTGGAAAAGTGTGGGTAATAGCAAAGAGCCAGAAAGGACTGTTAGAGGTCATCTAGTCCATCCTCTGCCTTCTGGCAGGAGTACATAGAAATTATCCTAAAACCAGGATTCTGAACCTGTCTCGGGGAAAGTTCTGCTTTGTGTTTAAAGCACCAAGAATCACCTGCCCCATGGGGTTCCATTTGCCATGAGAAAATGAAGTCACCTTGAAAGTGAGGAGGAAAGGATAGAAGTGACTAGAGTAAGGAAGACTGGTGAGAAATTGACCATTTGATGTTTTTACCCCAGCAGGCTTCATTCAATTGTCATTGGCCACAAGTGTGGGGTGGGTGGAAGTACTTTGTAAACTGTGAAGTGCCAAACAAATGTCAACTCTGGTTAGTATTATGGAGGAGGAAGAGAAGGAGGGAAGGAAGGAAGGAAGGAAGGAAGGAAGGAAGGAAGGAAGGAAGGAAGGAAGGAAGGAAGGAAGGAAGGAAGGAAGGAAGGAAGGAAGGAAGGAAGGAAGGAAGGAAGGAAGGAAGGAAGGAAGAGGATGTGGGACCTCAGCTTATATTGTCTAAAAGAGAAATGAAACTAAAATCTCAGATGTGATCTCCTCAAATAAGGCTTTCCATGGCTTATCTCACCTATTCACTATCTCTCTGTCTATGAGTGCCCTACCCCATTTCTATCTCAGTCAAGAGGCAAAAGGTGCTAAGATCAAAGGTTAATCACTAAATATGGAACAGATGTTAGAGATCATCTTGTCCAATTCAACCATATCACTTCTCATCCAAGCTTCAAGTTACAATAAGTCTAACTCCCCAAATTGTGACTTGTTCATTTTAAGCAGTGAGGATCACTTGGAACCCCATTTTTGCTCTATTTGTTCCTTACTGAGTTGGAAGCTCACTCAGACAGCAGCACAATGTGGCATTTAAGAACTGCCTGTAGGCGATTTGGACAATTCCAGCAAAAACAAAACAAAACAAAAACAGAAAACACTTAATAGGCTGCAAGTAAACTATAAAAGCCTAAGTGAACTATTTTGGGAAGTGCCATTCTATAGGATGTCCAATGTAAATGGAACCATTTTTAATCTTAATTATTTGTATTTTTTTAAAAATAAGCATTTTAAAGGTAAAAATTATGTATTTCATATATTTCCATTAAGAAATGTCATAAACTATCCTATTTCTGGGAACCTCCAGAAGAAGTTCTACAACTTTGCCTGGTATCAATTCCAGGCTCTAACAACCCTGAAAGAAACCCTTTCATATCTAATTTAAATCTCTCATGTTATAATCCAGTCTATCTCCTTATCCTTTCTGTGAATATAAAGAAAAAATTTAACATCTTATCAAAATTTCTAGACCAAATCATTTCAGATCCCTTAATCTTTACTTTCTGACC
The DNA here is from genome assembly GCF_019393635.1 of Dromiciops gliroides. NCBI lineage: Eukaryota > Metazoa > Chordata > Mammalia > Microbiotheria > Microbiotheriidae > Dromiciops > Dromiciops gliroides. Next base: position 392,267,618 of record NC_057861.1, on the reverse strand, counting down.
TCAATCTATTGCCTTCCCTGGCTTCCTTTGAGTCCCAACTAAAATCCCATTTTTTATAGGAAGCTTTGCTCAATCCCTCTTTAATTTTAATGCTTTCCCTCTTCTAATTATTTACTATTTATCATTTGTGTATATGCATATATATATATATGGAGAAAGAGAGAGAGCTCATTTGTATATATTTGTTTACATGTCATCTCCCCTATTAGATTGTGAGCACCCTGAGAGCAGGAACTGTCTTTTGCCTCTTTTTATATTCCTCATGTTTAGCAAGGTTCTTAATAAATTTTTATTGGTTGATTGGTCTTACTCTGTAACATTTTATTCATTATCATGGCTCCCCTCTAACCCTTTTCTGAATTTTCAACATCCCCTTTAAGTAGTAAATCTAAAAATTTGCATTGGTTTGCGTCTCCCCACAAAAAAGAAAAGGAAAAAGTTTTTTGGCTTTTGGTTTTGTGGGGCAATGAGAGGGTTAAGTGACTTGCCCAGGGTCACACAGCTAGTAAGTGTCAAGTGTCTGAGGCCAGATTTGAACTCATGTCCTCCTGAATCCAGGGCAGGTGTTTTATCCACTGTGCTACCTAGCTGCCCCTGCTCTCACATTTTTATAAGTTAATCTTCTCACCTCATCCCCAAAATTTTTCATTAATGTATAAATGATCCAAGTGATTTATCCATGATGGACATTGGTAACAGAGAAAGCTGATTTTGTTGGAAAAGAAATAGATGGAGAATATTATGGAACAGATCTCCTTAGTGTTTTCTTTGCCATAACTGATTTAAAAAAAAGATTTCCAGTAAGTGGCCTTTGTCATTCACTGCTTACTTCCTTAGTTTTGTTACTCATATTTACAAAAAGAACGAATAGCCCCAAAGAGACTCGTGAGTGCTGTGTCCTGTAACCTTAATGTCATTAGAGTCAGTACTGCCAAGGTATGTACATTTGGAATGACTATTTTGTATTAATCCCATGGTCTTTTGGATTATATTATTTGGTCAATTGGTTTTACAGATAAGGAAATTGAGGCCCTTGGTTTTACAGTGATAGAGCCAGGATTTGGACAAATCCTGTTTTCCTGACTCCAGATCTAGTATTCTTTCCACTAGCTCAAGATGTCTGTCTTTTCTCCATTAAGGTCCTACCCAGAATCTTTGTTGTGAAGAGAGATGATCCTGGTTTCTCAAAGGCTATGGAAGTGGAATACAAGTTGTCATGGGGGAAATTGGTGGTGGGGGTCCTTAGGTATTCCTCTTTAAAGAATTACACCCTCTCACACACAAATCCAATTTGAACAAAATAGTCTTTTATTTAGACACTAGAGAAAGGAACCAAGAGACTTCTCTCAAGGGGAGATGGTTCAGAGATATGGTTCTCTGAGATACCTATCTCCTTGAAACAGAAAAAAAGCAAAAGCTTTTATAAAGGACAGATGATGGGTGGACAGACTGATGAGGTGACCACCTGACTATGGAAAGTTCCCTTTGGGGGTATGGAAAACTTGAATGGGGGTGGTTGTTCTGATTTCTGGAGTTATCTCTGTCCCCTGGCACCAACCAGGCAGCAGCCATACCTAATAGTCTTTTTTCTTTTTCTTTTTCTTTTTTTTTTTTTTTTTTGGTGAGGCGATTGGGGTTAAGTGACTTGCCCAGGGTCACACAGCTAATTGTTAAGTGCCTGAGGCCGGATTTGAACTCAGGTCCTCCTGAATCCAGGCCCGGTGCTCTATCCACTGCGCCACCTAGCTTCCCCTTACCTAATAGTCTTATCTCCCTTACTTCTCAAGGTATGTCTATCCTTTAGCTAGTAGGCCAGTTTAAATTTTAATAGTCTCAAAATCTTTGATATGTTCCAACCCCATGTCACAAGCTCTAGCAGCCCCTGTCTACCAAGCTGGAAAGACTGTGTATATGGGCCTGGTGTTGTACTATATGTCTGTGGTCTGAGGACCAGCCTAGCTAAATTCCCAGAGCTCCACAACAGGATGGGCTCATGGACATCGTTGCATTGTTTTGTTTTTGTTTCTTGGGGGGTTGGGGGGTTGGTGGTTTGCCGCAGACATCTATTTAATGAGGGGGGGAGGGTAATCTGCTTCCACAGAGTGAGGATACAGTGGACAAAATTACAGATCTTTGAAAGATTAATGACAATACCACCCTTCTGCAGCATAGAAACATCCTATGGATCGTATCAATAATATCCTTAGAAGTTTAGGGAGATGAACAAACATGAAAAATTACAATTTCTTTTACAGATGGACTACTACTAAGAGACTTATCACACAGGTAGCAAGGAGAAGAATCGGGGAAAGAACCCAAGTCTGCTGACTCCAGATTCCAAACTTTGCTATAGGATGTTGTCTCCTATAGAGGTGGAGAAAGTGCCTTCCACAAGGCAGATTTATACATACACGGGGTGGAGAATGACTTCATGCAATGTGATTTAAGGGGTGTGGGAAAGACCTCCCCTAGTCAAAAATGACTCACCCTCTAATACTTGAAATTTCTTTAGCAGCAGCATTTCTAGGCATTATTTGCTGCCCATGTCCTCTTTTAAAATGCAGTGCTCCAGTGGGTGAACATGCTGGTACTTGCCTGTAGTCCCTGCCCTTTTAAATAGCTCTTGCCTGTAGTCCCCACTACTGGGGAGGCTAAAGTTGGATTTCTTGAGTTGGAGAGTTCTGAACTTTAGTATGTCTAAAACTGATTGAGTGTTTGATTGAGTGTTCACACAAAGTCTGGCACCCTAAGAGAAGAGAAGGGGCCACTGGATGCCTATGGAGGGGTGATCCAGGCCAAATTGGAGAAACAGAGCTGATCAGTACCACATCTGTGATGATCAGTACTGGGATCAGGCCCAAGAGTAGCTGATGTATGCTTCCAGCCTGGGTGAGATAAAGAGACCAAGTCTTAAAAAAAATTAAAAATTATGCTCCTAAAATAACATTAAGCCTGATCACCTACTAATTAATACCTACTTGACCTTGGCCAGGTCACTTAACCTGGGTTTTGGGGTGGTTTTTTGGGGGGGAGGGGAATGGGAGGAATTCATCATCTACAAAATTAGGGGGGTTGGAGTAGATGGTCTCTGGGGTCCATGCTAGCTTTAAGTTTATGATCCTGTGACCTTATCGTGAATGAGTTTAGCAGTGACACAGACCCAGGCACCATGATCCTGGTTACCTGAAAGGAGAGAATACTAAAAGGATGGAAACCAAAATGGAAAGGAAGAAATAAATCCTGATGGAAAAACTTTGTCTAAATCACAATCTTGTCTGGGGGCTGTCATATCCATTCTTTGCCCATTTAGGAAGCCTCCTGTACAAACCTGGGCATCCTTCCCAACCTACTCACTGGAAGGACTATGAGGACAGTGGCTGGACTCCACTTGTCCTATAGAATCAGGGCAGAGGGCCAGAACATCAAGCAAAGTCCCAGCTTCATTTCCCCTGGGTCAGACAGTATTCATCTTCTTGTACTTCCTCAGAAAGGAGGGGAGAAAAATCATCAGCTTTTGTAGTATCATTTTTTATAAAATAGTCCATTCTCATCTCCTATCGCCATTTGTGTACTTTCTCCATCGAAGCAGAAACAAGTCCTATACTTATAGATGGTGTCCGGATCACAAAGCAGGGTGATTTATTCTACTTTGTAAAATATAATCTTTCCAGGAATTGCATCACAACCCAAACATACCATTGTCCCCTCCCCATCCCCATTAACTTGTTTTCCAAAACATTTTTTTTTCTGACATCTTCAGAACTTTGCAGAGTGGTAATGTGTTTCCACACACACACATTTTTTTTTTTGCATTTTACAAACTGGTCCCCAATCCTAACCCAAACCCATGTTCCCTCAGACACCTAAACAAAACTGAATCAAAAGGAAAGGCAAAACTCTCAAAATTCTTCTGGTCTCTATCCACAACCTAATTTCCTTAAGCCACCAAAATGTTGTGTTTAAAGTCTCAGGGCCCATGAGCATGTGTTTGTTTTCATGGCTGTTCCAAAGAATGCAAGTCTTCAAATAATTGCCGTAACTTAGATATAGTGTTTTTCTAAGAGACTAATGTTCTCAATTAATAGAAGTGACCACTTATGTCACTCTGATTCCACTGGGACATTTTGTAACAGATGTCAAACATGAAAAGAGACTTTTGAAAAGGTCTAGAATCTTTCTCCATTAAAAAAATTAATAGGGGTCTAAATCAAGGGCATGTGCCCATGTATCATGGGTGAGTCTATCCTGAACGATTTAAAGAGAAAGATGAAATAGGAAAAATATCTTTGTAGCTTAGCTCCTTTTACTCCTTGATTAAATCTTGATTAGAATCAGCTCTGTGGTTATAGAATGGGAAGCAGCTTTCTCCTTCCTTTCACTGCTGCTGGTAACATCGCTTGATTGTTTGAGACAGTTAAAGGTGCTTTGGTAGTAAAAGGACAGCAAGATTAATGGGCAGTCATTTCCATAGTAACAGCAAAGCATTCTGGGAAATGGAACCACCCGGGAGATAATGCTGCACATGACAGAAATTCTGCTCCCATGGCAACAGCAGAGTGTGTGGCGGGAATGCAGAGTCCTGAAAAATCTTACCAAAGGTCCATTTAGGGAAAACAATGCACAATCAGAGTTGTCAATCTTTTTTTTTTTAAACTCAAAGTTAAATAAATCAAATATTGCATTCTAAACTTATGCAAAAAAACCCCAACAACACTTTTTTGGAACACAGGAACCAGCTCCCAAAGACTTCTAAAGCATAAGCACAAATAAATAGTTTTAAAAGTATCCAATTGTGACAACTTGTTAAATTTGTAAAAAAAAAAAAAAAATCCAATTACTAAGATTTTTGTCCCAGAGTAGTTACAGAAAATTACACAATTAGAGCAATCTTTCCCAGCTGTACCATCACTAAAATAAATCCCAATGTAATTATACAAAAATAGTGTAAAATACTTTTCACAACTTAGATTAAAATTTTGCTTCCTTAAAAAAAATAAGTGCTGCACTTCTCTCTATAGACATCCACCACCTCACTGAAAGGAGAAAGAATGGGGATGGTAGGGAAACAATGGAAGTCATAGCGAATAGAGTAAGGACAACCAGAGATCAAAAGTACAAAGGGACAAAAGGTGGAAGTAATGCTAAACCAATGAAGAGAATAGGAAGATAGTCCAGTAATAATTACAGACCTGATAATCCGTTTAGAGTTCTTAGACCTGAAAGCCATAAAAGACCTTAAAGATGATATGTCAACACCTTTATTTGCCAGGACACTCAGGCTTGGAGATAAGTGACTTATCCAAACTCACCCAGATAACATATAGCAGAGTTTTATTTTTTATTTCTGCCTATTTTATGCAAAGGAGTATGTAGGTGCTGGGAACACAAAGGAAACACAATTCCTGCCCTCAAGGAGTGTATAATCCTGAGAGGGAGCTGAGATATAAACACAATAATTGAAGCTAGAAGATGTTACAGTGCATAAGTGAAATCAGGCATACTTGTTGGTTAGGGGGACAAGGATTTCAAAGTAAAGGGGAAAAAGTGGAAGAAAAATCACAATTCTTCCATTTTTATTTTTGACATAGGAATGTAGTACAAATAAACACAATGCATTCAGGGAGTCTGCACATCATTGGAAAATTCTTAATTTCTATCAACATATAAATTAAAACCTTTTGGGAATGGATTAAAGGTCAGTTTGCCAGGTTGACAGTGATACAATGAACTGGGTTTGGAAGGAGAATTTATCCAGATTATTCAGGGAAATAAGTAGGCTTTTGAACCTTCCATTTCAATTCTGTCATTGAAAAAAAATATCTTTAATGGCCCAGAGCGGCTATTTACACAGGCCTAGATTTACCAAGATCCTGAACTCTCAGATTCCTCTTTATAACCTGATTCTCTGCCTCTATCTATCTGTCTCTGTTTCAGGTCTCCTTTGTGTCTCTGTCAATGTCTCTGTCTCTTTTACTCTCTCTCCTTTACTGGCAAAATTCTAAAAAGAATAGCCCACACATTGTCACCACTTCCCTAACATTCCTCCTTCCTTGCAATTTAACTTCTATTCCTGTCAAAACAAATCTCTCCAAGACCACTAATGACTGCCTAATCAATAAATTCTCAGGTTTTCCCCATTTTCATAGCCCTTGACCTCTATATATCCCTTCCTCTTATTATCTTTTCATTCTTTTTTTTTCTAACACCATGGTTGTCCTCTTATTTCATTAACTACTAGTTCTTTGCCTCCTTTAAGGACCCTTCATCTTTCCCTTAAATGTGAATGTCTGCCAAGTTCCTGTCTTTGACCTCCTCTCATCTCTTTACATTATCTCCTTTGGTGATCTCATGTAGTCTCTTACCCCAACAATCATCTCTTTAAAAATGATTCCTATATATATATACCCCAAATCTCTCTTCAAAGCTCTAGGCTCATATTTCAACTGTCTGTTGGATATCTCTACCTGAAAGTCTCAGCAGCACTTCAAACTCTTTTAGAGTTTAAACAATCCAATAAAACAAACAAAAAAAGTAACAGATTGGATAAGAAAACAAAAACCCTACAATCTGTTGCTTACAAGAAATACATTTTTTTTAAAAAGACATGAAAAATAAAACACAGAATGGAAAAAATTACTATGCATCAAGTAAATCCAAAAAAAATCATTGCAATCATACTATCTGACAAGGCAAGAACAAACATTCAAAAAATAAATATGGATTAATAGGGAAATTAGATTATGCTGAAAAGAACCATATACAACAAATCAATATTAGTAATAAACCTAGATGCTCCAAATATCTTAGCATCCAAATTCATAAAGGAAATATTATCTAAGCTACAAGAAGTCATAGACAATAACACAGTAGACAGGAGACTTCAATATCCCTCTCTTTGTTTTGAACAAATCTAACAGAAAGATAAGGCAGCTGGATGGTACAATGGATATAGTGCCACACCTGGAGTCAGGAAGACTCATCTTCCTGTGTTCACATCTCAGACACTTACTAGCTGTGTGACCCCTGGGCAAATTATTTAACCCTGTTTGCCTCAGTATTGTCAACTGTAAAATAAGCTAGAGAAGAAAATGGCAAACCACTCTAGTGTTTTTGCCCCCCCCAAAAAAAAACAATTGGGGTCACAAGTCATGACTGAAATGACTCATCATCATCATCAACAACAACAACAGAAAGATAAACAAAAGGGGAAATATGTAATTAAACAAATTCCTGGAGAAACTGGAACTAAAAAAACTTATGGCATCTTCTAAATGGGACTGTAAAAGAACATCCATATTTCTCATTACCACATGAAATTTTTGCAAAAATTGATCACATCTAGGGCACAAAGATATCAAAAAAAATGTGAAAAGGAAGAAATAGTTTAAAGATCCTTTATAGACAATAACAATAAAAATAATAATTGGTTCAGGGACCTCGTACAAAAAATACAGACCCAAATGGAGACTCAACAATGAAATCCTGAATAATAATCGGGTTAAAGAATAAATCACTGAAACAATAACTATGTAAAAGAAAGTGATATGATTAAACCACATAGTGGATAGTATACATAAAAAGCATGTGTTGGAAAGTCATTTCCAGTAATACTTGGAACGAAAAGGGTATCACTCACTGGGAGAGATTTTCTGAATTTCACTTCCCAGAGGGATGTGCATGAACCTACAGCATTTTGATGTTATCATCAGGTACATGTCCTGATTATTGAAGTGTGTTCTATAAGGAAGGATATTTTTAAATCTGGACATGAGCCAGATAGGGGTATGTATGAAAGATCCAGGGGTGCAGTGGGACAAGAGAGAGGCTAGACAGGGAGCTTCATTTAGGGCAAAGAAACCACCCATCTTTTACAGAATGCCTTTCCCAATCCCTCTTAATTATAGTGCCTTCCTTCTGTTAATTATTTCCTATTTATTCTGTATATAAATTATTTGTATATGTCTGTTTGCATATTGTCTCTCCCATTATATTCTGAGATCTTTGAGGTCAAGGACTGTCTTTTTCATGCTTTGTATCCCTAGTACTTAGCACAGTGCAGACTGGAATAAACAGGTCCAGTAAAGCTGGATAAATAGATCTGAGAATCATCTGTACAGAAATGACCATTGAATCCATGGATGCTGATGAGATCATCAAAAGAAATGAGAGGGAGAGACAAAGACAGAGAGACAGAAAGAGAAGCAGCCTTAGGTCAGTCTTAGGGGCCACCCAGGGCTAGTAGCTGTGACCTGGATGAAGAGGGGCAATCAGACAGGTAAAAGAATCAGGAGACAGCACTGTCACAGAAACCTAGAGGAAAGAAAATATCCAGGAGAAGACCACTGTATCCCAGGCTTCAGAGAGGCCAAGAAGGCTGCAGATTGAGAAAAGGTACAGACAATGTTTTTATTACTTTATTCTCTTTCTTGTTATTTATATTGCTTTTAAAATACATATATAGCAACAAAAATGTTGTCATAAACATTTTTGCCATGACAATTATATAATTTTCTATATGATCTAGTAATTGGACAAATAATTAGATAGGTACTTGGACCATGAAGTGAATAATTGATCATACCAAAATAGCCATGGTGAACCTGAAAGTAGCTATCAATCAATTAACCAATAAGCATTTATTAAGGCTATAAATTTTTTTATTTATGTATAACTGAAGAAAAGTGAAATAAAAATTAAATGTAAAAACAATTAAATGGTAGGACTAGAGCAGTGGTTCTTAGTCTTGGGGGGTGTGTGTGTGTGTGTGTGTGTGTGTGTGTGTGTGTGTGTATGTGAAGGACCCCCTCTTCGAATAATGTTTTTAGATGTATAACATAAAATACATGAGATTATAAAGGAAAAGAATTATGCTAAAATTCAGTTATCAACATTTTTTTTAAAATACAAGATAATGAAACCCTATATCAAGAATCCTTGAACTCAGTGAGCCCAAAAGTCCATTTCAGAACTAAATACTATGAAAACTATGATCTTGGAGTTTGCTAAAATTCCCCAGTCCTAGAAGAGCTAGGGAGCTTCTAGGCCAGAAACTTATAGTTTCCTGGCTAATTGGTGCCTCCCTGTCTCAACAGGGTCCTTTCCCTTCCCATAAATTTCCTGAGCTACACTGATCATAGAGCTGTCATGATTCCTATTTGAGAGAGTGGTCATGATTCCCTCTCCTTCCTGCTAAGGCCAGATCACCACTGTGCCCAAGGCTCCCTGATGACATTACAGAAAACACTGATATTACCTTCTAAGGGCTTCCAAGTGCTTTCTATATATTATTTCATTCGATCTTCTTTTTATAGATGAGGAAATTCACCTATACAGGCTGAGAGAAGTTAAATTATTTGTCCAATGTCGCACACCTTTTAATCTGAGACAAAATTCAAACTCAGACCTCCTGATTCCAAGTTCAGATTCCATACCTCTACTGACCTTTATTGAGTCTCACTTTTGGAGTCTTGATCCTGGACCAGTGTGAGGGGGTAGAGGATGATACTCTGGTTTGGATGTCATAAAATCAAGGATTTTTATACCTCAGAGGTCTTCTCATCCAACCCCCTTGTTTTGTAAATAAGGAAACTGAAACCTAGAGAGATTAAGTGACTAGCTCAACAATCTAGGGCCTCTTACTCCAAATTCGGCATTTTCCACCATACCATGTGTCAGTGCTGGATGCAGTGTGAAGAATTCTTTGGGCTGCCCTACTACCATCCTCTTGTTGAACCTTCCACTTCCTCGCTTGGGTATCTCCAGTGAACTTCTCTTTTGGGTGTTTCTTTGTACATGTCAAATTTAAAAGGTGGGGGAGGGGAACAGGGGACATCTGTTACAGCAGAGTAGCTTGAAGTGAGTGGTAGAAATTGTGGTTGCTATAGTGACAAATTCTCCCCTTCAATGCCTCTCTCCCCCCAAAACAGAAGATTGCTGGTTCCTATTGCTAGCTAGTTATGGATCTGCTAAGGTTTCTGATATTCTCGGGTCTACAAATGTCATGATAGATGATAGATAGATAGATAGATAGATAGATAGATAGATAGATAGATAGATAGATAGATAGATAGATAGATAGATAGATAGATAGATAGATAGATAGACGGATAGATAGACGGATAGATAGACGGATAGATGGATGGATGGATGGATGGATGGATGGATGGATGGATGGATGGATGGATGGATGGATGGATGGATGGATGGATAGATGATAGATAGGTAATAGAGATAGGAAGATAGATAATAGAGACAGAGTGATAAAGAGATGGGTGATAAAGTAGAGACAGATCATAAAGACAGACAGATATAAACTCCTTGCAATGAAGAAGTGAACTCCGCTCCAGGCATATAGGAACAACACACAAAAATAAGTGTGCATTATTACTTTTTATTACTTACATAGAGCCAAGAGATACAGGGTACTTTAAAGCAATTAAGATACCAATAGAAATGACTTTAGCCCTTCTGGGATTTCTTGAAAATCAATTAGAGGAACACCATGATCTGGTCTTGTTTGTTAGTCCATTAGTTAATTAGCTCTGTCATAGGAATTTTTTTTGTTTTTATGTATATACATTATGAGCATACTAAGGTGATTTCTATATAAAAGTAGTTCCCCAAAGAAAGAAAGATGATCTGCTAGGCCATATCATTAAACCCTGAATGTTTGTTAGTACTGAAACCAAGAGTTCTGTATATTTCTTCTTTGAAAAAAAATCACTTCAGGGTAATTCTCCGTGGGTGCTCAATAAATATTAAACAAGCAATATTTGAATGAAAGGAGAGGAGGTCCAGGACTCTTATTACCCTTCTCCAAACTCACTCTCTTAAGTAAAGGATGCTTATTGGCTAAAAGTCATCATGACCATTAACTTGTCCCACTGTCAATCTCTTTCCTTATACAAATAATATGAGTTAATTCTCCTAATAAATGAAAACTGTTGTTATAAAAATGGAATGCAACCACGAAAAAAAAGTGATGTGGTGGAGTCCATAGTGGAGTAGAAATCAAGTGATGTGGATTCTAGTCCCAGTTTTGCCAATAATTAACTATGCAACAAGAAAGTAGAAACTTTCAGTTTTCTGGCTGGGTTCCAGAATCCAAGGAACACAGTGTCCAGTGGAGAGCAACTAGAAGGAGAAACTAGCATACATGTCACGTGGGAATTACTTAAAAGAAGTATTTAGCAACATGAAGAAGAAAAGATAACTGTCTGAAAATATTCAAAGGGCTGTCAGCTGGAGAAGAAATTAGAATTCTTTTGGTTGGCCTCAGAGGTCATATACAGGAGTAATGGTAAAAGTTTAGACTAGATATCAGGTAAAACTTTCTATTAGTTCCTTCCCAAAGTGGAAATGGGTTGCCTTGAGGGATAGTAAGTTCCCCCTTCTTAGAGGTCATTCATTGAGCAGAAGTCAGATGACCCCTTGTTGGGTGGTCATATAATTAATATTCATGGTCATATAATTAGAGGTTAAGTGAGACTTTACAAAATTCACTTTGCTTCCTTGGGTCTGTTTCCTTCTCTGCAATAATAATGATAGCTAACATTTATATAGCACTTACTAAGTGCCAGGCACTATGCTAATTGTTTTACAATTATTATCTTATTTGATCCTTACAACAATCCTGGGAGGTAAATGCTATTATTATCCTCATTTTACAGATGAGGAAACTGAGGCAAGCAGAGATTTAAGTAACTCACCCAGGGTCACATAGCTAGTAAGTAGCTGAGGCTAGATTTGAATTGTCTTCCTGACTCCAGGGCTGGTGTTCTACCCACTGTACCACCTAGCTGCCTCAGTAAGAGAAGAGAGCTGGACTAGATTGCTAAAGTCCTTTCCATCTCTAAGTAAATAGCCATGCCATTATAACCTGCAAAGAATCTGGCATTGGCTTCCTTGGTTGAAAAGAAGTATAGTGTCTAACAACAACAACAACAACAAATAGCTATATGAGCCATTTTTTCTATTTTTTGAATTTTTTGTTGTATTTGTATGCCATTAATAGACATAGGCAAGTTATAATTTCTTCAGTATTATCTTTTATAGATTATAGGCTCCTAGACAGGAGGAGCCAATGTTTGTATCATTTATATTGAGGAGAGACCAAGAGGCCCAGGGATGATTACTATGTGATGATGGTGGTATTTAATGACGAAGGCAATGATAATGAGATCTTATTCATGCAGAACATTTCTCTGAAATGTTTCAATGATGATCCCAGTTTATAATTTTAAAACTCCAGTTTAGAGTCAAGAGCACTGACCCATTCTGTCCCAGAACTGTGCTCTTCACCTCTGTCCCCTGCCCCCCACATCCCACATGGGACCAGAGAGTCAAATTCAGTCCCCACATTTGCAAAGGAGACAAACAATAAGCTTAATAAGCTTGCCTCTCTTACACCACAGAAGCCTGGTTCTGCCAAATGCAATGACAAACAGAGCTTTGTCTCCCCTTCTATCCTACTCCCATCAGTATGTATGTACTAGATGTGCTTACCAGACCTAAGTCTGTTTTCCTGTGAGAGAAAAAAAAATCATTGCTACAATGCTAACTGGAAAATGTGGCTAAGAGTCAAGAGAAATCTTCCAAAATTTCAACCTCAGAATACCAACTTATTTTCCCAGAAAAGTCTGTGCCTGTTTATGTCATACTAAATGAGGCCTGGGAATTATGTAAGCCTTGATTAGAGCTATTGCCATATCAGAGTCTGTTAGAAATTGGAAACAAGAAATATTTTAGCTCATCAAGTTCATCCCTCAGAGATATGGACTGAACAGTTCCCTTTAACCTTGAACAACAACAACAAAAATCTTGTCCTAAAAATCTTGAGTTCTTGAATTTTCTCTTTTTTTCATGAAATTGGTCTATAATTTAATAGGCCTCTCTGTCAACCAACAAAATATTCAGTCTAAACTTTCCTCCATATCTTCTCCAGGACACCTTAAAGCTTTCTATCTTTCTATCTTTCTATCTATCTATCTATCTATCTATCTATCTATCTATCTATCTATCTACCTATCTATCTACCTATCTATCTATCTATCTATCAATATAGATACAGATATGAGTTATATTTTTATTGTCATAGCATAGTACATAGAGTGCTGGTTATAGAATCAGGAAGATCTGTATTCAAATGCTACCTCAAACACTTACTAGCTATGTGACCAAAGGCAAGTCTCTTAACCTCTCTCCCCCAGTTTTCCCATCTATAAAATACGGATAATAATAGCAACCACCTTAAAGGGTTGTGAGGATCAAATGAGATAACATAAATTAGGTGCTTTTCCAACCTTTAGGTGCCACTTATATAGTAAATAATAGAGAGGGAGTGAGGAACAGTGGATAAAAGCCTCCTTTAAAGCTAAGATGACCTGATTTCATGAGCTACCTCTGACATATGCTGTGTGACTCTGAGTAAGTCATGTACCTCTCGGTCCTTTAAGCATCTAAAACAGAGAAGATGAGGAACTACATTAGTAAAAAGGAATTTCCTCACCTGGGAGTTCTCCATGTGAGTGAAGTCAAGGGTCCAATCCCTCTTATAATTATAATTATTAATTATTATTATTATTATTATTCTGAAGTAGAAGTGGTGGTAGTAGCAGCAGCAGCAGCTCCTATAATATATTCCATTGCCACCTTTCTTAAAAGTTCATTTTATCATTATGTACCACAGGGAAAATCTCTAGTTGTTTTCTGGAGAAATTCAACTGCAATCTCAGATTACCCATCCTCTCTTATATTCACTATCTCTTAATTATATTTTTTATGTGGATATATTTTCACTTTTGACCCCAGAATTCTCAAAGAATGAAGAAGGGAAGAAGGAAAAGAAGAGATGGGGAAAGAGGAAGGAAGATAGAGAAGCAGAAAGACAGAGTGAAATGGAGCAAGAATTTTAGTATATATGTGTGTGTGTGTGTGTGTGTGTGTGTGTATGCACACATACATATATACATGTATGTGTATATACTATATGTATGTATGTATATATATATATATATTTCTGGTTGTGGATTCTTACAAAACCTGAAAAACTGTTTCAATCTATCACATCCATCACACAAAGAATTTTGGGGCTGCCACTGCTAAAATAAATTTACCTTGACGTAGTAAGACAATGACATTCAAAACTCTAGTGTTTCCTTGAAATGTGTGTTGGGTCTTTTTTATTCATTACAGGGATTACATTCAAAGCTATATAGTCACTTTGCTAAAAATCCTGCCTTACTCCAGTGTATCCTAACCTTTTGAAGAGCTCAGCATGACCTTAAAGGCTTGGAATGATGTCTGTCTGCCATTTCAGATTTCTGTAGCACAGAATAATTTAGGTAGTAAATAAGCATGTGTTTGATAAGGGAGGACTAAAGAGATATGGGCATTTGTTAAAGCCTGATACCAAACAGGAACTTTTTAGAAGGAAAAAAAATAGCAGCTTCTCTTTCTTCTCTGCAGCAGGTAGTGACGTGCAAATATCCCTATTCTTCATTATGACTTGATTCTGGGTTTAATAGTCTTGATAATTGTGGGTGGTTTTAGGAACATTTTTTTTCTTCATTTAATTTTTCCAGCATCAAATTTAATGGCATGTAGTTGTAAATATTATTCATCTGTCTGTGTCATTTTTTGAGTTTTATTTTCTTCTTGTATATTAACTTGCTAATATTTCCTATTCCTTCCTTGTCATAAAATTCTTTGCCACAGAATATATTCTATCTTCCACAACACCTAAAACCCACTGTTTCTCATCTGTCTTTGGAAGATAATCAAAATGCTTTCAGAGAAAAAAAAAGAATTGCTAAACAATGCTCCCCAAAAAACTAAGTGATGGATTCCTTCTCAAAACTCAAGAGATGATTGATTGAAAACATTGGGTTCATGCCTGAAAGGCAATAAGAATTAAGTTATTGAACATAAATAATAGTTGATTCATCCTATCTCATCTTGCCTCCAATTCACTAATACTGAAGTCACAATGAGACATCCAACTAGGTGGCATAGTGTCAGGAAGACCAGAGTTCAAATCTAACCTTAAATACTTACTAGTTGTGTGACCCTGGGCAAGTCACCTAATCCTGTTTGCCTCAGTTTCCTCATCAGTAAAATGAGCTAGAGAAGCAAACTATTCTGGTATCTTTGCCAAGAAAACCCCACATAGGGTCATGAAGAGTCAGACATGACTGAAATGACAAATATAAATGTCGATGATGATGATGTCACCTCACAGCAAGCAAGAGTTTCCAGATTGCCCTTTTGCCCTAGGCTCTGCCCTACAACAGAGCCAGGGAGCATGGAACTGGCTGAGATTCACTCAGGGGTCATGGAGGACACATGTCCCAAAAGGTCTGGAACCAGGTGGCAAAAGGTCGGTGTGAAGATGACACAGTTTTGTGCATGTCAGAGGCACAGGCAAGTTATCAAAGACAGCATATCTATGTCCATATAATCAGAGATCTTGTGTTTAAGCCCTGACTCTGACACTCAATATATGACCCTTTAGGCTTTTCAAGTCATTTGAACTTCTTTCTTCCTCAATGTCTTCATCCATAGAATGGAGACAATAAAAGACCAAAGATTAGGCTGTCAAATTTAGAGCCCTAGAAGAGGTGTGTCCATATATGTCTATCCAACAATGAGTCAAAAGAGTCTACCCAGAAATACCACTTTGGGTCTTTTTCCCAAAGAGATCATAAAAAAAGGGAAAAGGACCCACATGTACAAAAATATTTATAGCTGTTCTTTTTGTGGTGGCAAGGAATTGGAAATTGAGGGGTTGCCCATCAATTGGGGAATGGCTGAACAAGTTGTGGTATATGTATGTAATGGAATTCTATTGAGCTGTAAGAAACGATGAGCAGGAGGAGTTCAGAGAAACCTGGAAGGACTTGCATGAACTGATGATGAGTGAGATGAGCAGAACCAGGAGAACATTATACACAGTATCATCAACATGTGTTGATCAACTGTGAAGGACTGAATTCTTCTCACCATTCCAATGGTGCAAGGAAGTTCCAAAGAACTCCTGATGGAAAGGGCTCTCCAAATCCAGAAAAAAAAGGAGGAACTGTGGAATATGGATGCTATTTGGACCATACTATTTCTTTTGGTTTTGGTGCTGTTGTTTTTCTTTTTTGAGGTTTTTCCTTTTTGCTCTGATTCTTCTCTTATAACATGACCAATGCAGAAATATATATATATATAAACCTATATCAGATTACCTGCTGTCTAGGGGAGTGGGGGAGGGAGGGAAGGGAGGGAGAAAAATTTGAAACTGGAAATCTTATATAAACAAATGTTGAAAACTATCTCTACATGTAACTGAAAAATAATAAAATACTTTTATTTTAAAAAAAATAATCTGAGGGAACAGGCAAAATCAATTCAAATCAGCAAAACTGGGTAAGGGACGAGAGAAAAACAATTCAACTCACATTTTCATAGTATTTTTAGGTTTACAAGGCACTTTCCTTGCAGCAAACCTGTGAGTTAGATGAGTAAAGTATTATCCAATTATACAGATAAAGAAGCCAAAGAATAGGGTAGTGAAACATGTTGCAAAAACATGTTTTTCAGGCATGTCCGATTCTTTGTGATCCCATTTGGGGTTTTCTTGGCAGAGATACCATAGTAGTTTGCCATTTCCTTCTCCACCTTATTTTATAGATGAGGAAACTGAAGCAAACAGGACCTGCCTAGGGTCACATGGTTAATACATGACTGAGATTGGATTTGAACTCAGGTCTTCCTGCCTCTAGGTCCAGCATTCCATGTACTGCGCCATGTATCGGCCCATTGCAAAAATTAGAGTCAAATAGTTAGTGTCAGAGCCTGTCAGTGAGCTCAAACACACAAGTCTTCCAATTGTTTATAAGACCTTTACAATTGATTATAAGACCTACAAGCTCCTTCTGCTGTAACCCAATGCTTGGGAAAGAGCCGAAACTAGAACAAATACATAGAGCACTATTTGTCAGACTCAAAGAGGGAACACCTGTGGTCTTTTTCACCAGAGTATGTGGGGCTACCTGCCATTCTGGAGAGCAATAGGAAATTATGCAAAGACAGTGACTGCAGTGCCAAAGCGACTACAAATGTCCTTTGACCTAGTCAGTCAATAAATATTTATTAAGCACCATATGCCAAGCACTGAGGATACAAAGAAAGGTAGAAGATGGCCCTTGCTTTCCAGGAGCTCACAGTCTACTGGGGACACAAAAATTGAACAACTATGTACAAATACACAATATGCAAGACAAATCAGAAATAAGCAACTAAGAAAGTGCATAAAGCTTAAGGTATAAAGGAGCCTGCCAGGCAGTTTTAGCAACATCAAAGGCTTGAGTTCTTCCTGCTCTTATATGCTGACCACAGGTAGCCTCAGAATAGGAAAGAGAATGATATACTAAGGCTATTAGTGGATACTTTGTGTTCCCACAGCTCAATCACACTGCCCTCCTGATAATGGTAGTTTTATGTTTTAGGTGATCACCTGTGTATGTCTGTTTTTCTATTTCAACTGATCTAATTGGCTGATTCAGTATAAAAGGTCAAACGTGTGTGTGTGTGTGTGTGTGTGTGTGTGTGTGTGTGTGTGTGTGTGTGTGTGTGTACACAGCTTTAGGAATTCAGGTAGTAGACTTTAGAATAAGATGTTGTTGGGTAGTTGGGTACAGGCCTGAGCTTGGCTTGGGGTGGCTTGAACTACCCACAAAGAAAAGAATACTGGATGATTATATGATCCCCACGCCCACACTTCCTATCAGATTTACTGGGGCAAATTGATTGGGTTCATATTGGGAAAGTAGCATGGCATATGGAAAGAACACAAGATAGGAAGTCAGGAGCCTCATGTGGGAGTCCTTGCTCTCCCACTAAATAAGTCTGGACAAATCATTTCCCCTCTCCATGTCTGTTTACTCAGATCTAATAATGAGGGAGTCACTTAGGTGCCCCTCCCTGCTCTGAGAGTCTGTGATTCCAAGCTCAGATGTGTGAGTTGTCTGTATATTTTCTGTAATGGAGAGAGCACTGGATTAGGAATTAGGATTTTGTCATTTGGTTGTTTCAGTAGAGTCTGACTCTGTGACCCCACTTGGGGTTTTCTTAGCAGAGAGACTGGAGTACTTTGCCATTTCCTTCTCCAGCTCATTTTACAGATGAGGAAACTGAGGCAAAGAGGGTACCTGAATGGTTATCCCAGTTTTGTTCACCAGAACTCCACTCCTTCAAGGAAAACCAGCTCTGAAGGACTGGTTGCCCTTGTGTTTATATCCTGGAAACAGATAGATCAATATTTGGACAGAGCTTTTGCTAAGCAGCTTCTGTCTCCCGGTCTCCACCTGGTCTTTCTCATTGTGGTAACCCCTAGTCTAAACAGGATATGAATGTTTTCAGGTTCTAGATAAGATGAGGAAGAAGCAGAGCAGCCATATCATCCTGACTGGGCAAAAGTGCCCTGTACCCATGGAAAAGTCATAGGGTCATCAATTTAGAATTGGAAAGGACTTTACAGACCCTCATGTCCAGCCCCATCATTTCACAATTGAGGAAACTGAGGCTGAGAGGTGATGTCACACAGCTCATAAGTGTCTGAGGCAGGATTCAAACTGAAGTCTTCCTGACTCCAAACCCAGAGCTTCATCTCTCCAAAGACCACATAGGCTACCTTAAAAAGTACAATGGAAAGAATGCTGGCTCTCAATTCAGAGGATATGGGTTCAAAGACAGCTGTTATTCAGTCATTTTTCAGTCGTATCCAACTCTTCATGACCCCTTTTGGGGTTTTCTTAGCAAAGATATTGGAGTGCTTTGCCATTTCCTTCTCCAGCCCACTTTACAGATGAGGGAACTGAGGCCAACAGGGTTAAGTGATTTGCCCAGGCTCACACAGCTAGTAAGTGTCTGAGGCTGGATTGCAACTCATGAAGAGAAGTTTTCCTAACTCCAGGTCCAGCGCTCCGTCCACTGGGCCAGCTAGCTACTTTATTACCTATTGGCAAGTTACAAGCACCCTGAACCTTAGTTTCTTCATCTAAAAAAAAAAAGAGGGGTTGTCCCTTCCAGCAGTTCTAGCCTTATGATCCCAAGATTTAAGGCTGTAAGCAGCCTCAGTGAAAAATGGGGTAATAATAGCACCTACCACTCAGGATTATTATGAGGATCAAATGAGATAATATTTGTCAAGCACTCAGCACCATGCCTGGCACATAGTGGGTAGTATATAAATGTTAGCAGTTATTATTCTTGACTTGACTGTGGTCCCACAGCTACTAAGTGCCCAAGACAGGATTCAAAGCCAGTTCTTCAAACTCCAGATCTGGTGCCATTTTGTCACGATAACACACTGTCTTTCATTCTTCTCCTGTTTTAGAATTGGAAGTCTGGGTTCCTTCTTTAAATCATATGCTCCTCGAGGCCAGGGACTTTCTTCTCAAGTCATTGTGGAGTCCGGCTAGTGCTGTATAGGAAGAGCTCAATAATAATGAGTCAATAGAGAGTGTTTGGTGGTTTTTCCATCCATTCGAACAGTCCTTAATGCGGGAGTGATTTGTCTTCTTATAATTAAGACATTTTTTACAGAAAATAAGATTCTACTCAACATGGTTGGTTAAGAAGTTCTAGCACTGCTTTTTCTGCATTTTATTTGGGGGAGTTCAATTTCAGAGTGCTTGTTATTCACTGCAATAACTAACGACATAGAACGCTCTTCTTTTGAACGCTTTTTACTTTCCTTTATTGTCTTTTCTCCTTGGTGACTTGG
Source organism: Dromiciops gliroides (assembly GCF_019393635.1). Taxonomy (NCBI): domain Eukaryota; kingdom Metazoa; phylum Chordata; class Mammalia; order Microbiotheria; family Microbiotheriidae; genus Dromiciops; species Dromiciops gliroides. The sequence goes on along the minus strand of NC_057861.1, from coordinate 392,247,847 downwards.
GCCTCCACACTTCTTGAATTCCTTCAAATTTGGCTTTGCTGGAAAAGGGAATGTCAAGTGAATCAGATGTGTCACTTTCAAATTGGACAATTTTGTGAGCAGATTACTGATGCAGAGTAGAATATATCAAATATACAGGATGACACTTTTGTCCAAGGCTACTGGCTTCCCAAGCTGATGAATGCAGCAACTAAAGTTGACACTGAAATGAGTTTGATCGTTCTAAAGGCAAGATAAAGATTGAAACAGGAGCAGTGGCTTGCAAGACATTGGGGAAATAAAGAAGTTTGCGAAATTTTCTGCTATACCAAGTTTTTGGTCATTGTTGTTATTATTAACCATTATAGAAAATGTGACTTCCTATATTTAAAAATAATAATGGCTAGCATTTATATAGTACTTTTATGATTTGCAAAGCCCCTTCCATATGTAATCTCATTTGATGCTCATAACAACCCTGGAATGTAAGAACTATTATTATTCAGATGAGGAAACTGAGGCAAGCAGAAGTTAAGTGACTTGCACAGCTAATAAGTATCTAATTCTGGATTCAAATTCAGATCTTCCTCATTCCAAGTCCAGTATTCTATCCACAAGGCCACCTAGCTGTCTGTTGATTTTTGCGAAGCTTGTCTTCTATTTCCAGGAGAGAGAGAGAGAGAGAGAGAGAGAGAGAGAGAGAGAGAGAGAGAGAGAGAGAGAGAGAGAGAGAGATTTGTACATCTTTACCTACATGTTGTTTCCCCTGCTAAAATATAAGCTTCTTGAGAGCTGGGACTTTAATTCTTTTTTTTTGTCTTTGTGTCCCTAGGACCCAGCATAGAGCCTTATGTATAATAGATGATTAATAAATGTTTGTTGATTCATTAAATGAATGAATGAGTGAGTGAATGTATGAATGAATGAATGAATGAATGAATGAAATAGGTCAAATCATTGGACCAACTCTCTTAAATTGCATGGGGAGCTTCTTTTGGCAGCACAAACCTGAATTGGACTGTGGATGAAATGAATCAACACCCTATTTAGTTTTTGTTTTTGTTGTTGAGTTATGTACCATTAAGGAGCTCTTTCTCTGTTTCTTTAAGGAGTTTGTAAAGGAAACTGCCAGGCAGATGGTAAATAAATAACTTAAAAAACACACACATCAGGAGAAGTAGGAGATCTTCCTTTCATCTCCTGGAAGGGAGAAGAGAAGCAAACCTTTTTTGTGCTCCAGAGAAGTTCAATGTAGGGTTTTACTTTCCAAAGAAATGGTAATGGTAGGTGGAAAACAAGAGAGAAAACTAGGGGGAAAAAATGCTAAGGAAAGAACCAACCAGGAGCTGAAAAGTCTTCCACAAATTTTGAAAAAAGACCAAAAAAATCTGATAAGTTGGAGAGGCCTAACATTCTGCAGTACTGAGAACTAAACTGTATTTGAGATGAGTCATTTTAGTAATAGTTGTATTAGTCCCAAACAGAGAGAAATTATTATTTCTCTCTTGCATTAATAAGGTTTTTTAATTCTTTGAAAACAATTTAAAAACATTTAATACTAGAGAAAGCCAGGATTTTTTCTCTTCCTATTTCCTCATCTCTAACATTCTTCTCAATTTTGTAGGGCCAAATTTAATATATGGAGCATTAATTGGGTGACTCACTGAAATATTGGGGTCCCAGAAATAATGAGGGACCTGTAGGTTCAAAGCTCCCTACCCTCTGAACTCCCCTTTTAGATATTTCTCCCAGGCCAATAAGAAAGGAGCCTTACAGCTTCTTTCCCACAAAAGGATCAGATTTTATTACTTGGGAATTAATTAAACAACAAAGGTGAAACTAATAAAAATCAAAGATAAGGAAATAGGGAAAAAGAAATACAGATAAATTCTCCTAACTCTAACCTAAGTCTAAACAATCCCCAGCTCATTTCCAATTAAGCTAATTCAAAGAAATGCAGGGCTTTTGTGTTCACTAACCACACCTGGGACATCTGCTAGTTTCTCTCGCATCAGGAAAACCGAGGAGAGAGAGCGGGAGAGAGGGAGCCTTCCAGAATCGACTCAGCCTCCCCTCAGTGAGCATTCGATCTTTCTCCCCGAAAAGGGGAGTTCCTTCAAAAACTGCCTATGGAAAGGTTTATTACTTCTGACCTCAGTAGCATACGTAACTTCAGGGTGGGCCAGGTGTGGCCCCTCCTAAATGAGTCAGCTAAACTCTAATAATTTTTACCACACTCTTGTTCAGACCCCACCCAAAACAGAAAACTAATTTAAGTGAATTGGTGGATTCCCACCCATCTTGTTTTAGTCAGATGGGTCTGGGTGAAAGTGGATTCCCCTTTTGTCTAGATCACTCTAGATAAGGTGATATGGGTACAGATAAGTCTCTGACCAAGACTAAGTGATCAGAGTTATGTCCCCCAGATCCTCATTAGAATAAGCCCACCTCCAATTATAATATTCATTCTCTAATTACTTGTTAACCAGAGTTTCTTTTCACCCTCAGGAACACCCACTCTTCTAAGGGCATGTAAGTACCGAGTGGGTTCCATGAGGTGTCTTTGGCATTCCATAGTGCCACTGAACCTTTTATTAAAATAATTAATAAAATTATTAATTACCCAGAAACCATTTCTCTCAAACTTTTTTTTCAGGGCAATGAGGGTCAAGTGACTTTCCCAGGATCACACAGCTAGCAAAGGTCAAGTGTCTGAGGCCAGATTTGAACTCAGATCCTCCTGAATCCAGGGCCAGTGCTTTATCCACTGCGCCACCTAGTTGCTCCTTCAAACTTTTTATACATCACAAAACACAGTCATAACAAGGATAGGATGACTGGGGATTTTCCTCAAAGCATCAACACTCAGGGAGGAACAGTAGCAGTAGTACTCAACAAATTCAGTTCAACAAGTATTTTTGAGCAACCACGATTCTGGGCACTGAGTATACAAAAACAAATTAGGAAACAGCCCCTACTATCAAGTAGCTTATGTTCTACTGAAAGATGTATCCTATACATGGATAAATAAATACAAAATCTATGCAATGGAATTTCAAGGAGTGCTCATCACTAGAGAAATCAGGAAAGGCTTCATGATCTCTGATGCTTTAAAGGGAGCCAGGGATTGTGTGTGGTAGAGATGAGGAGAGAGACCATCACAGACATGAGGGATTACTTGTGCAAAGCGGGGAGATGGAGTGTCATATTCATGGAACAGCTATCAGGCCAATTTGATTAAAATGAAGAGTATATAAGAAGAAGTTAAAAAAAAAAGGTAGGTGGGAGCCCATTTGTGAAAGGCTTTAAAGGTTGAGTATTTTTTAATAGAGAGCAATTGAAGATTTTTGAGTAGGAAGAGACATGGTCAGAAGGAAAGGACTATTTCATTTACTCTTTGTATCCCCTGGCACTTAGTAGCACTTAATAAGTGCTTATTGTTCAGATGACTGATTGGTTGACTGATTTGTATTTTAGTAATATCATTTTTGTAACTGTGTGAATGATAGGTTGACAAGGAGAGAAACTTTAGCCAAGCCGACCAATTGGGAAGCTATTCCAACAGTCCAGCTGAGAAATAACGAGGACCTCAACTAGAGTAAAGATCAAGTGGAGAAAATGGGGCAAATATGAGAGATGTGAGGATCAGCAAAATCATTCATTGGTCACTAACTGAATATACAGAAGGTCAAAGAAAGAGGTAACAGTCAAGAACGACTCCAAAGTTATAAAGCTGTGTGACTGGAAAGATGGGTGTTCCCTCAATAGAAATGGGGAAGTTTGAAAGAGGGATGGGCTTGAGGAAAATAGGGATAGAGACTGGACCTATGATTTCACTGATATAGGAAACTCCCAAATGAGTTAGCACAACTCACATAGGTTGGCACCTCCTCTGTAAACTACAGTCTTGGAGAATTGACTGGAATACTGAAAGATTGAGTGACTTGCCCATATTTGTCAGCATGTGTCAGAGACATGACATGAACTGAGCTCTTCCTTGCTTTGAAACCAGCCTCTAATACTACACAACACTGCCTCTTGTGAAAGGAAATATACATTCATCTGAGAGGCCCACAGCACATTCAGGTAAAGACATCCAGGAGGAAGTTGGTAATACAGGACTGCAGTTCAAGATTAGAGTTGATATGTAGATTTGGGAGTCATTTGCATAAAGATGAACACTGAATCCAAGAGAGCTGATGAGATCACAAAAGGAGAGGATAGAGTGTACTGCTTCAAGAACTTAGTATCGGGGCAGCTAGGTGGCTCAGTGGATAGAGCACCAGCCCTGGAGTCAGGAGTACCTGAGTTCAAATCTGGCCTCAGACACTTAACACTTACTAGCTGTGTGACCCTGGGCAAGTCACTTAACCCCAATTGCCTCACTAAAAAAAAAAAAAAAAAGATTAAAGAACTTAGTATCTACTCAACAAGAATAATTAGGTCAAAGAGGAATCTAGCAGGTGTTCTGCTTCCTCCCACAATGGCCACATCCCTAGTGAGCTCTTCTTCTTCATGGCCCCCATTCTCCTGCTGAAACTATACTAGAAGAGGTGTGGGCTGAAGGGTACATGGCTGCTTGGAGGCACTTCAATACTGAGGGTGTGGAAACTCAGGATACCAAATGATCAGAGGAAGGGTAAGGTTTAGCTCTAAGAAGGAAAGGCTTAGGTTGGGACAGAGTGAAGATCTATTAGATTTGCTAATAGTTGCCCCAGAGGACAGAACTGGAACTAATTCATGATAGTTTCAGAGAGGTAGATTTTGTTTCAGCACAGTGGAGGGAAAATCCTTATAAGGCAATAGTACAATGTAAAGACTTGGATTCAAACCCCAGCTCTACTTCTGACATGGAAAAGCCACAACCTCTCAATGTCATATTTAAAATGAAGGATTTGGACTAGATTATTTCTAAAACCCATGCCTCCTCTATATACCTTGCTTCTTATTAAAGCTTTCCAAAAATGGCATGGCCATGATAAGGTAGTGAGTTATCTTCCCCCAGAAGATTTGAAAGGAAGTCAGTCAATCAACATTTATTAAGCACTTACTGTGTGTCAGGCACTAGGCTAAGCACTGAGTTAAATCTGGATAACTGGTTTTAGGGAATGTTATAGAGGAAATTCATCCTTCTGGGACTCTGAAAGCCCTTCGAACTCAAGAGATTTAATGATTCTTTGGCAAGTACTAGATCTTAATATAAGATGTAGAAGGAGTATTGTAACTGATTCCAGCTGGATTCTGGAGATCCAAGAGTAAGATCTTGATAACCCCCTTCTTCAAAACACTTGGAGGAATCAGATAATCAATGGGAGAATGGTTGAAGGGTTGAATTTATGGAAGTTTGGCTAAAAGTTTATTAAAATCTCAAGATTCATTTTTTCTTTTCTCTTCTCCTTTGTGTTTCGGAAGCAGCTGCATGAAACAATTAAGGTAATGTTTCTTTACTCTGAATGGGACTGCTACTGATAAGAGTAATTCCCTTACCACTGAACTGCTTGTACATAGTGCTGTGTAACATTTGACAGTGAGAGTGAGGAACATTTTCAAAATGAGCAATATAAGTGAACTGGGATATTTCTAAGGAATGGATGGAAGATGTTATAAAGGCTTGGTCATAATACATTAACAGATATCACTAATCTAAGTAACTCTATATGTTATATATCTATATGTCAGCGGAAAGAATTCAAGCCCATCGCTCCAGGTTGAAGAATTTTATTTCTGAGCTGCTATCATTAATCTTTGAAAAGTTTAAAGATCAAAAGAAGACTCTGCAGGACTTAAGCAAGGAAGATTTGGTCCCAATTTTCAACAAAAGGATTAGGGGAAGAAGAATGGGATCTGAAAACTATAAGCTAGGGAGCTTTGGTTCAACACAACATTCTAGAATGTTTTATGAAAGGGATGATTAGTGAACATCTAGAAAAGGAAGGTGTGATCACAAAGAGCTAACATGACTTTATCAGGCACAAGACTAACTTTATTTCCTTTTTGACAGTTATTATTTAACTGATAAATAAGTTTAACTGTTTTTATCAACACATTTGTAAAAGTATCTCATGTTACTGTTGTTGAAAATATATAGGGGCAGCTAGGTGGCACAGTCACTTACCCTGGACAAGTCACTTAACCCTCATTGCCCCACAAAAAAAAGAAAGAAAAAGAAAATATAAAGAGATGTGTTCATCTAAATGGGCTGGATAAAATGAAAATACATTCAAAATGTTGAAATGGAAGACATGAAGAATAATCACTAATGGTTGGATGTAAATTGGGAAAGAGTTCTCAATAAGGAGCTCCAGAGGTCTGTATTGGCCTCATACTGCTTAAGATCTTTCTCAGTGACTTGGATAAAGCATAGACAGGATGCTTATCAAATCTGCAGATGGTACAAAGTTGGCAGGAGTAAGGAACACATCAGATCACAGAATCAGAATTCAAAATTTTTTGGCAAGCTACAGCATTAGGCTAAATCTAAAGTGATGAAATTTAATGGAGACAAATGTAAACTCTTAGATTTTAAAAGTCAAACTCATGGGGTGGCTAGGTGGTGCAGTGTATAAAGCACTGGCCCTGGATTCAGTAGGACCTGAGTTCAAATCTGGCCTCAGACACTTGACACTTACTAGCTGTGTGACCCTGGGAAAGTCACAACCCCCATTGCCCTATTAAAAAAAAAGAAAGAAAGAAAGAAAAAGAAAAGTCAAACTCACAAGGATAGGGTTAGGGAGGCATGGGTAGACAGACGGTCATCTAAAAAAGATCCGGGGGCTTAGGAGACCACAGTCTCAATATGTCAGTTTGATATGACTGCCACAAATGCTAACTATTAAGCTGCATTGAAAGAGGAAGAGGGGGACAGCTAGGTGGCACAGTGGATAAAGTACTGGCCCTAGATTCAGGAGGACCTGAGTTCAAATCCAGCCCCAGACACTTGACACATACTAGCTGGGCACTTAATCTTCATTGCCCAGCAAAAACAAATGAGAAAAGAAAAGAAAAGAAAAAAAAGAAAGAAGAAGAGTGTCCAGGACTAAGGGGATGTTCATCCCATTGTAGTCTACTGTGCTCAGGCTACATCTGAAATACTGGGTTCAGTTGTGTATGCCATGTTTTAGAAGTACTAGACAGCAAAAAAAGGATGGTGACCAGGATGGTAAAAGGTCTCCTGATCAAGCTATATGAGAATTAGTTGAAGGAATCAATGCAAGACTGGAAAGAAAGAGATTCCCTCAGCCTGGAAGAGACTTGGGTGGAAGAGGGTTAGCACCAAACACAAGAGTGGTCTTCAAGTATTTAAAGGGATTCTACATGGAAGGATTAAATTTGCTCCTCTCTGTCGAAGACAACAAAACAAGAAAGGAAACTTCAAAGAGGCCAATTTAAGTTTGATATCAGTCAAAGCCTACTAACAATTAGAGCTATTCAATAGTGGAGTGAGCTGTCTCAGGAGGCACTTCAAGGAAACCCACTTGTCTGGTATGGTGTAGGGGCCATTCTTGTTCAGGTTGGGCTTGAATAACCAGATTGCCTTAAAGTCGCATTCAACTCTAATATTCTGTGGTTTCACAGTTCTGGGAATCACTTCAGCTAAGCCCAACCAAGTTTTTTTTCTTGTGGTTGTCCATTTCTGTGCCAAAATCAGACAGGTGGGATTTATGTTATAATCAAGGAAGGTTCTCTCTGCTGATCACTAATTGTCTCTGTGTCTTCCTTAGGAATTCATCCATGTCACCGACCCACACACTTGTGCTTCTGGAGAGGTAGAGATACTGTAGCTCTTTTGTTAACAAAGAGGTAGGGGCTAGTTAACTATTTTCAGTAAGATTTTTTTTTCCTCTTTAAAAAGAAATCATACAGAAATTGATACATCTCTAATAGTTTACAGATGGCAGTAGAGAGCAATAAAAGTTAATGGAAGGGCCATAATGTTACGGGAGTGGACAGGCCAGGGGGTGATACTGCCATTTATTCTTCTACAAAAACAAGAACTCACCATAAGGCAAGATTTCCTGGGAGCTGTGTGCCAACTCCCTGTGCCCAGCAGGAACTGAGGAAACAGCCCCTTGGAAGTGAGGGAAAATAAAACTGACACAAAGAATTCACACTGTTTTTACTTGAACAAGAAGAAAACTGAACAAAGAGGAAAGCAAAGAAGTTGCTTGTGAAATCCTACTAAAAAACAAATAAATAAATAGAATTTTTTTTTTAAAAGAAAAAGAAGTCCTACTAACTCATGGCCCAGGTGAACCTCTTTCTTTTTTGAACTTCTGGCTTCCTTCAGGACTCAGCCCAAGCACCACTTCCTACACGAAGCCTTTCATGTGATTCCCCTCCAGTTGCTAGTGCTTGTCCCCCACCCCTCCCCACTCAAATACCTTGACCTTCCTTTCTATTTTGTCTAAATGTATGCGTGTACTTGTTTCCCGGAAAGAATAGAAGCTCTTTGAGGGCAGGAAATGTTTCCTTTTCGTCTTTGTACCCCCGTTCCTCTCCCAAAGTAAGCAATAAATGCATAGTGGTTCATTGATTGATTAATGCCAGACACCACCACAGAGCTGCTCCGGGCGTCCATGAAGATAACTGTAGCAAAATATCCCCCAACACAGCCTAGCTGGGTACTGCCCTTCTCAGGATCGGAAATCACTTGGCAGTAGTCACCGTGATTTTTATTTGATATCCATACAAAGCAAAAACAAATAAATTACCATAATGAGAAACAACACAATGCCGTGTGGATGTACAAGCTGCCGTCGTGTTTAATAGCAACAAAGAGCCCTTCGCTTTTGATTTAATTTTGCAGAAAGATGCTTATTGAAAGTGTCATTGTACTGAAACCAAACTGTTGGGGGTAGGAAGAAAGAGGAAATAAAAGCATTTCTGGGCTCTGGTTGCCTGAAAGGTTGTTGGGAAGGCGGGGGGGGGGGGGGGGGGGGGGGGGGCTGGGAGGGGGGGTGCTTCCCCCACCCCTTCACATTTTTATTCTCAGTCAAATCAGCTCGGCTGCATCACGACCCAGCTGCGATTTGTGAAGTAAATGGCAGAGCTAAATGTGCCGAGAACGGAACACGTTCCCTGAGCAACAAAGGGATTGAAGGCAAATGTTACAGTATTATTGACAACACTGGCAATGCTTGTCTAAGCATCTGCTTCATAAAAAATAAAAAAGTTACATTCAAAACAAAAGAAGCCACAGCCTGAGCCAAGCATCCCACCTCCCCTGCTAGCTTTGCTTTGGATGCTTACTTCGCCCTGCGCAGATATTTCCTCCCATTACTTTCATTGTCAATCAGAAACTCCTCTGATTTGCATGCTAGAACCCTCATAATATTCTCCTCCCACCTTTTCTCTAAGAGATATTTCTTTTTCCCACAAGTTAATCGCTGATTCTTGACAATATTTGCTTGAAATCAAATTTTCGTCATTTTTTTTCTACTTTGGAGAAAAGCTGAATTACACAGAGTCCAGTTGAAACTTTTCGTTGTCACCATCATCACTGACACTGAGTGTCAAAGAGGTACATAGCACAGCATCTCCCCTGCCATCTGCCCCCAGAATCCCAGGAAAGCGTTAAAATGTTTCTCCAATAGAAACATACTAAGAACAATGGACCCTCCATCGTGATGGGGGAAGGGGGGGGAGGGAGAGAGAAGGAATCACCAGCCTGCATATCAGAGTAGCTATTCAATCCCAGTTCTACCACTGACCACAACTGGGACAAATTTTGTCTGACTCAGTAGTCTCATCTGTAAAATGGATAAAACAATGCAAATCTTACCTAAACCACAGAATTATTGTGAGGATCAAATGAAAGTATATTTTCAAAAGCACATAGAAAATTTTGAAGCCCCACAAAAATATGAACAATTGTTATGTTCATGAAAAATGTGATGGGGTCTTAATGCAACCTAAGACATAGAAGCAGTAAGTTGCTCTGCCATAGCCTGTATTTTATTTCTCCTCATTCAGTCAATGAATAGATCAATAAAATTTTACTTTAAAAAAAGCCCCTTACAATCTGGCTCAGTCTAACTTTCCAGACTTATTTTCACTATATTTCCTTTCACATATCCTGTGTTCAAGCCAAATCCACCTACTTGGTGCTCCCCAAATTCAACATTTCATATCAGACCTCCTTACATAACACAGGCTATCCTTTATAGCTGGAATATACTCCTTTCTCAACTTCTTAAGATAGTCAGCTTCCTTCAAAGCCCAACCTGTTAGTGTTTTCTACCTTTCCAACATATCTTACATTCATTTATCTATTTGCATATTCTAGCCCTCCCAGTAGATATAATACTCTGGCATTAGTTATTTGTCATATTTGTCTTTGTATGATTAGCATCTAACATAGTGCCTCAAACACAATAGGTACTTAATAAATGCATGTTGTTTTGTAGTTCAAAGGTAAATGACAATACTAACCAGCATATAAAAGTACCAAGTGAGTGATACAGATAAGTTAAGGTATGATCTCAAGAGCTAGTTCTAAAAGGGTGGTCAGCCAGGGATGAATGGAAATTCTCAAAAGGGAAATTCAGAGGAATATTCTGATGAAGAAAAAAGAAGCTACATAAAGAGACTTAGATGATGCATGCATAGAGAACTTATTGACAAAATCAGATTTGTAAAAGGCATATGTAGAAGATGGGCGTAAGGACAGACAATGGAAGATGAGTATAAAAACATGACATGATCCTGAAAGAAGTATACAGAGTACAAAGGCTCAGAATGAGCTAGCTTTTTTATCTAGCTTTTTATAAAAAGAAATGTAAAAAAGAAAATGAAGAAAGGGATAGTGCCACTATTGGATTAAGGTGATGGTCAGGGCTCTGACCCAACAAACTCAGCTTGCATTCCATTTAAAATTTTCCAAATGTATTATTAAAGGAATGTCTGATGAATATCTGAAAAGGAAAACGGTTCTCACAATGATCAAGTCTAATTCATGTCATTTTCCTAAGCAAATTTCCCTTTCCAATGGAGTTACTCAACAGATAGAACTATATGTAGAATTTATCTACACTTTAGCAAAAACTTTAGCAAAATAATCAGCAAAGTTTCTAATGTTATTCCTGTAAACAAGATAGAGACATAGACCATACAATAGAAATTAGATGGATTTAGAACTACTATTCTCTAACTGGACCTGAAGAACAGTAATTAATAATTTGATGTCAACCTCAAAAGAGATTTCTAGTTGAATGCACAGGAATCTATATTTGACTCTGCCCCATTTAACATTTTTAGAGACAGCTAGGTAGCACAGCAGATAGAGTGCTGGACCTAGAGTCAGGAAGACTCATTTTCCTGAGTCCAAGTCTCACACAGTAGCTTTGTGACCCTGGACAAGTCACTTAACCCCATTTGCCTCAGTTTCTTCATCGGTAAAATGATATGGAGGACATTTCCTTCATTGCCATTGCAAACTATTCCAGTATTTTTGCCAAGAAAACTCCAAATGGAGTCACAGTCAAATATGACTGAAATGAATAAACATCAACATTTAACATTTTTATTAATTATTTGAATAAAGACATAGATGGCAATGTTTATTAAATTTTCAAACTAAGAATGATAACTAATGCATTGCATAGCAAAGTTAAGATGAGAAAGACCTAACTAGGTAGAATATTGGGCCAAATCTAATAGAGATTCATGCAAGGTCTTGTCCTTGGATTCAAAGAAATCAATTTGAGAAACAAGGTAGGGAAGGCAAAACTAGACTACACAGTAATCTGTCCAATAATATTTAAGCAATGGCTAGATGACTATCTATATGACTTGCAGAGGGGACTCTTGTTCAGATATGTGTTGGATTAGCTGGCCTCTGAAGTTCTTTCCAACTCTGAGTTTTTGTTAATTGATGATTTTGTCATTTTGCCTTATAATCAATGGAGACCCACTCACGGTTTTTCAGTAGGAGAGTGACATGAAAACATTAAAAGCATTTGAAAAACCATTGGTATGGATTCACAGTAATAGAATAGCAAATTCCATTTCTCTTCTGTTTCATCTTATCCATATATTCATCTAGCAACATGGAGTACCTCTTCAACCAGCTATTAAAGCAATCATAGGCCAGTGGGTTCTTCACACCAGTCACTCATTAAGTATTCTCATTTACACCCAGCTCTGCTTTTCAGTCACTGAAGGACCTTAGAAAATTAATTTCTTTAGCCTCATCTGCAACAAGAAAATGGAGTATCAAGGTGCTTGATAGGAAAGAGGGATGGGGAAAAGACTAAATAACTAGCGTTCACAGAAGACTTTTAAAATATTTTATTTGTTATTGACAATATTACTAATCTTGCTGTTCCTCCTCTCCTTCCCAAGATATGTATTCCAGAAATCTCTCTCTCACTGTCCCTTTAAGATTCTGACCTAAAACTAATTTTACCCTTTGTATCACTAAGTCATTTCATTCTGATCAAAGAGATTAATTTTTCCTCTCCATTCAAATGTGGAGATAACTGTTTTCTGTAGGTTTGGAACAGCCTAACCACTAAGTTAATATATCAGGATAAACTTATATAATTTTACATAATTTCATATTAATTATATATAATACATGTTACATATAATTACATAATTTATTATATTGTATAATTTTATATATTAAATTTGATATCCATATTAAATTTTCCTCAACAATCATGATAGATGATTCCTATGCCTTTTGCCCAGCTGAAAGAAGAATGTATGAACTATATGTCTGTCATACCATTGTACACAAAGGATTTACTATGTTTTAAAGCTTTAGTCATTCTTCATTGTCATTATTAATAACAACAAAGGTTAACTAAACTCCAATTGTGTTCAGGGGACCATGTTAGTCCATGGGGATACAAAGTATAAAGCCAGGATTCCTGCCCTCTAAGAGCTTGCAATCCAATTAGGGTGACAGGATATATACACTAAAAATAAGAGTGGAATAATCAAAAGACAATACCAGAAGAATAATATAGACAATAAATGCTATAAAAATTTAAAGAAAGGAGTCAACACTGAATACTGACTCAGTTATTGAAGGTCTCATGGAGGTGACACTCAAGATGGGTTTAAAGTAAGGATGTTGTTGTCCACTCATGTCCAACTCCATAACCCCATTTAGGGTTTTCTTGGCAAACATACTGGCGTGGTTTTCTATTTCCTTCTCCAGCTCATTTTATAGAGGAGGAAACTGAGGCAAACAGTGTTAAGTCACTCAGCTAGTGTCTGAGGTCAGATTTTAACTCAGGTCTTCCTGATTCCAGACTTGGCATTCTATCTACTGTATCACCTAGCTCCCCTACAGGAAGAATGAATTTGGTTAAAGTGAGAAAGTAAAGGAGATTCTAACTAGGGGAAAGCATGAAGAAACTTAAAGAGACTAGGTTGTTCATTACATAAAGTTTGGGACTTGGAGTCAGGAAGACCTGATCTTGTCTGTGGGCTGCTGGCCTGTTCTCAAGTATAAGGATGGTATAAAGACTGACAATGTAAATGATACTAGTCAGGAGGTTCTAAAAGTATGAATTTATTTAATTTGTATGGATACAGTTGTCAATCACAGGGCAAGGATTCATGTTGGTAGTTCTGTTTTTTGCAGTTGAGTTGAATGCTAAAAACCCATTTGGGGGCAGCTAGGTGGCGCAATGGATAGAGCACCGGCCCTGCAGTCAGGAGTACCTGAGTTCAAATCTGACCTCAGACACTTAACACTTACTAGCTGTGTGACCCTGGGCAAGTCTCTTAACCCTAAGTACCTCACTAAAAAACAAACAAACAAACAAAAAAACCTCGTTTACCTTTTTCTCCATAAAGATGATACTTGAGTGGTGGCAGATGCCACCACTGGCTATTGGGGCCAGCATGGAACAGAGAATCTACCAGATCTGAAAAAGTGGTAATCTACTTAGTGGGTATTTTCAATAGGGTCAAGGGAAGTCTTAGGGATCATATCACCAGTATAAAGCCATCTGTTATGAATGAAGCAATAAATCTTTATACTCTAGCTGCCTACATGGCAGAGGCTATTGTCTTTCAGCATCAGCAACTCCAAGTGGCTTATACTCCTATTTTCTCTAGTCTAGGGACTTCCCCTTGAAATTCTATCCATATCTATTCTCTCCCCACCCACACCTCTCATTTCTTTTCAATGTGTAGTAGGCCATATCTTACTTTATGCCATCCCTTAATTGGGATCAGGTGGTCATCCCATGGTTCCAATCATCCTTAGTAATGCAAGACCCAGATCTCCCCTCTACCTTAAAATACTATATATCAGATTAGTTGCTGGATACAGCATTCTAAGCAAAATCTAACAAGCAAACTAAAAGCTCATTACTAAAAATAACTACTATTGTTACACTTACTTAGAAAAGAATACATTTACTAAGGTCTCCAAATAGTTTTGTTATCCACCTCCAAAGATCTCCCACCCTTCATCCTAGGTCTTGGGAAAGATACTGCTTGACTCCTTCCATGTTCACCTCTCTTTTCTGGATTTCTCTAATCAATAGCTTTATCTCAACCATATACACAGTGTCAACTGTACTCCTAATTACCTCCTATTTAGCTAATTTTGGTCTGTATTTAACTACACACTCTAACCATACAATCCAAGTCAGAAACTTTTAAAATTCAGTGGTATCCTCTAGGTCATTCAGGATCTATTTTCCCTTAGGTACCTCCAGGTCTATTCCTGTATCCCCCAATATTAGCAGTTACTGGAATGGAAAAACCAAAAGTGATACAGTTGTTTATTGGAATTGCTTATCTCTATTTAAGTCTTTCCTCTAGCCTTTTTTTTTTTTTAGTGAGGCAATTAGGACTAAGTGACTTGCCCAGGGTCACACAGCTAGTAAGTGTTAAGTGTCTGAGGCCGGATTTGAACTCAGGTCCTCCTGACTCCAGGGCCAGTGCTCTATCCACTGCGCCACCTAGCTGCCCTCCTCTAGCCTTTTTAACTCTCATTTCTGAGACCTTCATTGAAGAACATTTCGGTTGGTGTTTACCATACTCCTGCCAGTTGTTTATGGCACAGGGTAGATAGTGAGATGATCTATTTAAACAAAGGGCTCTAAAAAGTTACAGTTGTCTGGGACTGGTAGTGAGTTATCCCAAAAATCTCAATGCAGTTTTAAAATATATATGTATATGTATGTATGTATGCATGCATGTATATTCTTACTTGAATGAATATTTTATTCTGTAATTTATTATTTTGTGACAAGCAAGTGTTCCTCTTTAATTGTATTTCCAACTCAGAGTTTTATTTTTAATATAATTTTATCTTTCCCCAATTACATGTTAAAACAATTTAATAGTTTTTTTAAAGTTTTGAGTTCCAAATTCTATCCCTCCCTCTTCTCCCCCTCCTTAAGACAGTAAGTAATCCAATATAGTTTTTATATATGCAATCATGTAAAACTTTTTCATATTAGTCATTTTGTACAAGAAGACATGAATAAGAAAGGAAATGAGGAAGGGAGAAAAGGAGAGAGAGAGAGAGAGAGAGAGAGAGAGAGAGAGAGAGAGAGAGAGAGAGAGAGAGAAAAGGAAATAGTATACTTCAGTCTGTATTAAGACAGTATTGGTAGATGAAGGAGGAAAGGCAGTAGACACTCAGACTTCCTGACACAATTACTCCAAAAAACCTCCAAACAGCCAGAAAATGACTCCTAGAGCAGCAGAACCCACAAAAAGATGGCTGAGATTGTTTTCCATCCAAAGACACCTTGGAAGTTCAGCAGAAGGGGGAGCTGGGCTGGGAGTGGACTCCAGCCCCAGGATCATGCCAACACAGATACAGCCCCAGGCAAACTGCACCAGAGAAACTTACCCCCAATGTGTCTGAATCAGGTGCACTGCCAACATCTTCTAGAATTAAGCTCAATGTCTGGTGAGAGGGATGAACAGCTGGCATGGGGGGGGGGGTAATCTACAGGGGTGTATGCAAGAGCTAAGGGGGGATTTGGACTCCTACCCCAGTGGGAAACCAGGAAGAAACCTTGAGCAGTGGCAGCCCAGATAGGAGAGGGGTGCAGGCTCATCAGAGCTAACAACCACAGAACATATTGCTGCCTGGTTGATTGGCAAGTTGGCCTGGGGTTATCTATGGACCAGAGAAAGGGCCAGGCTAGTGAAGAAACTGCCCCTCATTAAATCATACCACCTGGGACCCCCTGAAGCTTGGGACCGTGCAGCCTGGAAACAGTACCCCACTTTAAGGAGCTAAAAGTCAAGTAAAAGAGAGGCAAGATGAGCAAACAGAGAAAGGTAAGGACCATAGAAAGTTTCTTTAGTGACAAGGAAGATTGAGGTGCTCCCTCAGAAGAAGATAGCAATGTCAGGGCTCCTACATCTAAAGCTTCCAAGAAAAATATGAATTGGTCTCAGGCCATAGAGGTGCTCAAAAAGGACTTTGAAGATAAAGTTAAAGAGGTAGGGGGGGCATCTAGGTGGCGCAGTGGATAAAGCACTGGCCCTGGAGTCAGGAGTACCTGAGTTCAAATCTGGCCTCAGACACAACACTTACTAGCTGTGTGACCCTGGGAAAGTCACTTAACCCCAAATGCCTCACTAAAAAAAAAATATATATATATATATAGGTTCTTAAAAAAAAAAAGAGGTAGGGGGAAAAATGGAAAGAGAAATGACGGTGATGCTGGAAAGACATGAAAAAAAGTCAACATCTTGAAAAGCCAAATGGAAAAGCTCTCTGATGAAAATAATTGCCTAAGAATTAGGATTGAACAAATGAAAACTGGTGACTTTATGAGAAACCAAGACACAATAAAGCAAATCCAAATGAATAAAAAAAGAATAGAAGGCAATGTGAAATATTTTCTTGGGAAAACTGCTGACCTGGAAAATAGATCCAGGAGAGATAAATTGAAAATTATTGGACTACCTGAAAACCATGTCAAGGAAAGAACTTAGATATCAACTTCCAAAAAATTGTCAGGGAAAATTTCCCTTATACTCTAGAAGCAGAAGGTAAAATAGAAATTGAAAGAACCCACCAGTCACCTCCTGAAAGAGATCCCAAAAGGAAAACTTCAAGGAATATTACAGCCAAATTCCAGAGCTCTCAGGTCAAGGAGAAAATACTGCAAGCTGCCAAAAAGAAAGCATTCAAGTACTGTGGAGCCATGGTAAGGATAGCCCAGGATCTAGTAGCTTCTACTTTAAAGGACCAGAGTGCATGGAATATGATATTCCATAGGGCAAAGGAATTGGGTTTACAACCAAAAATCACCTATCCATCTTTCTGGGGGAAAAAATGGGACTTCAATGAAAAAGACGTTCAGGTATTCACGATGAAAAGACCCAAACTGAATAGAAAATTTGACTTTCAAATGCAAGACCCTAGAGAAGCATAAAAAGATAAACAGGAAAAAGAAATCATGAGAGATGTTAAAAGGTTAAGCTGTTTACATTCCTACATGGGAAGATGATATGTCTAAATTATAAGAGCCTTCTGAGTATTAGGGCAGATGATAGGAATAAATTTATATAGAGGGCACAGGTAGGAAATTATTATGAAGGGATGATACCTGTAAAGCATTTATTTTTTTTGTTTGTTTCTCTCTTTTTTGGGGGGAAGGCACAGTTGGTTAATGAGTGTCTTGTGTCCAAGGCCAAATTTGGGCTCGGGTCCTCCTGGGTCCAGGGTCAGTGCTTTGTCTACTGTGTCACCTAGCTGCTCCATGATGACATCTTTGGGGTTAAAATTGAGGGGGGAGAGGAATATACTGGGGGAGGGGGGAGGGGAGTGGCAGAATGGGGTAGAATCTCACATGAAAGAAACAGGAAAGAGTGTATGACATGGGGGCAGAGATGGGGGAGGTATGGGGAAGTAAAGGAGCCTTATACATATCAAAAGTAGCTCAAAGACCTTAATCTCATCAGAGTTGGCTCAAGGAGGGAATAACATACACACCCAATTGGGTGGAGTAATCTATCTAACACTGCTGGAAAGTATGAGGGGAAGGGGATAAGGAGGGAAGGGTGAAAGAAGGAAGGGCAGAGCAGGGGAGGGGCAGTCAGAAGCAAAATACTTTGAGGAGGAATAGGGTAAAAGAATATAAATAAGTTACTTATATTAAATATAAATATTATATTATATTAAATATAAATAAGATATAAAGGGGCAGCTAGGTGGTGCAGTGGATAGAGCACCAGCCCTGGAGTCAGGAGGACCTGAGTTCAAATCCAGCCTCAGACACTTAACACTTACTAGCTGTGTGACCCTGGGCAAGTCACTTAGCCCCAATTGCCTCACTAAAAAAAAAAAGAAGAAGAAGAAGATACAAAACAGAGTAAATATCATGGGAAGGGAATAGAATGGAGGGAAAGTTATGATGATTGAGTATAATGGCAAAACGTATGGTTTTGCTTACTTTGCTGGGCTATTGTGAAAAAAATTCTTTGTCAAGTTTAAGATACTATATAAAAGCTATGATGAACAGGATGCTATCAGAAAAAACTAGAAAGACCTTCATGAACTGAAGCAGAGTGAAATGTATTTTACACAATATAACAGCAATAATGTAAGATGATCTACTGTGAAGGACTTGGTTATTTTCAGCAATGTAATGATCCAATATAACTCTGAAGGACTTATGAAAATCACAGTCCATCTACAGAGAAAGAACTGATGGTGGGGCTGCTAGGTGGCACAGTGAATAGAGCACCGGCCCTGGATTCAGGAGGACCTGAGTTCAAATCTGCCCTCAGACACTTAACTAGCTGTGTGACCCTGGGCAAGTCACTTAACCCCAATTGCCTCACCAAGAAAGAAAGAAAGGAAGGAAGGAAGGAAGGAAGGAAGGAAGGAAGGAAGGAAGGAAGGAAGGAAGGAAGGAAGGAAGGAAGGAAGAAAGAAAGGAAGGAAGGAAGAAAGAAAGAAAAAAAGAAAGAAAGAAAGAATGAATGAACTGATGGTATCTGAAAACAGATTGAAGCATAATTTTTTTGATAGTTCCTTAATCTGAAGTTTTATTTTTGTATGTTTTCTTTCACAACCTTACTAATGTGGAGATGTTTTGCATGTATATATATATACTCATGTATAACTTATATTGAATTGCTTGAGGGTGGTGGGTGGGGAGGGAGGTAGGAAGAGAAGTTGGAACACAAAGTTTTAAAAAATTGATGTCAAAATGTTTTACATGTAATTTGGAAAATAAAATTCTAAACAGAGAGAAACAAAAAAAGGCAGTATTGGTTCTTTTTCTGGAAATGGATAACATTCTTCATCACTGGTCCTTTGGAATTGTCTCTGATCACTGTATTACTCAGAATAACTAAGTCATTCACAGTTCTACATTGTATAATACTACTGTTGTGTACAACGTGCTTCTGCTCACTTTACTTTGTATCAATTCATGTAAGTGTTTCCAGGTATTTCTGAAATCATCCTGTTTTTCAATTTTTACAGCACAATAATATTCCATCACAATCATATACCACAGCTTGTCTGGCCATTCCCCAACTGTTGGGTACCCCCTTGGTTTCCAATTCTTAGCCACCACAAAGAGAGCTGCTATAAATATTTTTGTACAAATGAGTCCTTTTTTGGTGTCTCTGGAATGTAGACCTAGCAGTGGTATTGCTGGATCAAAGGGTATGCACAGACCTATAGCCCTTTGGGCATAGTTCCAAATTGTTCTCCAGGATGGTTGGATCAGTTCACAATTCCACCAACAGTTCATTAATTTCCTAGTTTTTCCATATCCCCTCCAACACTTATCATTTCCCCTTTTTGTCATATTATAAACTCTTAATATATGATAGCTTATTTTAAGCTATTAAAGCTTGAAACTGCACTAAGACTTTCAGGACACCCTATATAAGCATCCTCAAAACAAGTAATTCAAGGGTTTTCAGTCCCCTCACCTCTTCACTTATACTGAGGGAAGTCTGATAATAATAATATCAGTAAGATTCATCATAGCTCTTTGCTGCTCACGCCGACCATGGGAATCTTCCAAACTGGCACAAGCGCCGTAAGACCTACCACAAGAAGCGCCAGTATGAGCTGGGCCCTCCGCCGCCACCACCAAGATCAGCCTCCGCCGCATCCACACGGTGCGCATCTGAGGAGGCAACAAAAAAGTACCGAGCGCTGAGGCTGGACGTGGACAACTTCTCCTGGGGCTCCAAGTGCTGCACCCGCAGAACAAGGATTATTGATGGGGTCTACAACGCATCCAACAATGAGCTGGTCCGGATCAAGACGCTGGTGAAGAACTGCATCGTACTCATCGACAGCACCCTATCTATATCGCCAGTGGTATGAGTCCCACTATGCCTTGCCCCTGGGCCAGAAGAAGGGAGCAAAGCTGACTCCTGAGGAGGAAGAAGTTTTAAATAAGAAGCGGTCGAAAAAGATCCAGAAGAAATATGAGGAGTGGAAGAAGAATGCCAAGATCAGCTCACTTCTGGAGGAGCAGTTTCAGCGGGGCAAGCTCCTTGCCTGTATAGCCTCGAGGCCGGGCCATTGTGGCCGAGCAGACGGCTATGTGCTGGAGGGCAAAGAGCTGGAGTTCTACCTGAGAAAGATCAAGCAAGGCCCAAAAGGGCAAATAAACCCTGACCTGGACATAGCCCTAAGTTGGACACTCGCTTATGGAATAAACCCCCCAGATTGTCAAAAAAAAAAAAAAAAAGACTCATCATAAAACAGTTTCAGTTCTCCTGTAAGAGTCAGATGAATTTGCCATGAAGGCAGGAAGAGAGAGACATGGTTGTAAAAACATCAACACTGTTCTGTTAGGCTTGAACCTAACTATCATAGGTATAACCTTGTCAACCTCAACTCTGTTTCCAGACAAAAGTTGTAAATGCTTCTGGGAACAGCCAATTCATACATCAAAACTCCCCTTATTCAAGGTATACCATAGCTAGGTCTATCATCTAACAGGTGGAAAACTCTCCCATTCAAAGAGGAAACAGCACAATTCAAAACCTGAGTCAAAATGAACTAGACATCACTTTGAAAAAGACATCCCTCCAATTTTCCCAGCAATCTACATCCACCTGGGTGATTATAATAGCTAAAAGTCCAAGGAAGCACTAGGACAAAAGTCTTTTAAACTGGAGTCTAAATCCATTGGTAAATGGCATGGAATTTGGCAGTACATTTATTGTCTGAAATCTCAGATGAAGTCCATTCCTCAACTGGCTTGAGTCTAGATTCATACTTCAATGACCAGAAGTGGAGAGTACAGGCCTGGGAATCCTTTACCTAGAACATCATTGTTTTCCAACAATAGAAAAACTTTGTGAACCATGGACTACTGGCCCAAGGTTGGGAAACACCAAACCAAATATTCTTGAATGAAGGCCTCTGCAATGAAGAGGTGAAGAGGCTAGAGAAAGGACAATAAAGAGGCACATGATTCCAAAGAACAACCATACCATTTTTTCTTCATTTCAGTATCTCCCATATTGGGAGAAATAGAAATAGACCTGGAGATACCCAAAGAGAAATAGATCCTGAATTATCCAGAAAATACTACTATATTTTGCTGCAGTAGAAAGTTCATACAACAGAATAATGGGAAGATGTCCTCTGCCATTCAGAAACATGTTTCCTTGGAAAATAATACAGGCTGAAGTTGTACAGTCAGCTACAATTACTTTCAAGGACACTGGTCTAACATAGACATAAACACACACACACACACAGAGGAAACTGAGTTCAGCAAATTGTGTGAACTCTTTCTGACATTCAGAACCTTGGTATTATTCTACTAATCATTGCACCTTTGAACATCTCTTCACTTATCCCTTGCACTGTTTGATCCTAATACTGTCTCCTCTTTCTAATCCAAATCCTGCCTTTTGCTCCAGTCTCTCAGCCCAGTCCCTATGTCTGCAGTCACTTATGGCCCTCCCTGTGCAATGACCTTCTGGCCTTGGCCTATCCTGGTCCAGAAAGCATCAGTCTGAACTATGGAAAATCCTCAGCCCCAGCTCAAGGAAGCTTCAGTCACAAGCCACACCCCAGGAGAGTTCAGAGGAAGAACTGTGCAGAACCCCAGGAAAGTCCCCCTTCCCCTACTACAAAAGGACTTATAATTGTGGTGGGAACACTTCAGCAACAACTGTCAGGAGCAACAGGCCAAAGAATACCTACCTAGCTTCAAGGGGAACTTATTTAACAATGACCAAAAATGGGCCTTGTAGGGGCACAATGCTCATTCTAAACAAAGAACATTACAAAGAAAATTAAGTCCACCTAGTGACTCTACAGGGAGAACCCAGGAGGCATCCCCAAGTTTTCCACTTGGGCTAGTGATTTTCCCAGGTTCATTGCCCAGCTTAATTTATTTACGGGCCTTGGTCCTTAGCAGTTTCACTCTGAGCATTCCAAAGTAAGCTCCAGAAAGTATGGGATCCTTTCTTTCTTTTTCTTTTTATCCTAGTACAGCTAAGTACCTAGGACAGTGCCTGTCTGTAGTATTTACTTAACAAATGCTTATGGACTCATTCATTCCTAGTCTCCTGTGATAGGCAAGCCTGCCCTCTGAGCCACACCCTGCCTGACAGAGGCTATCACCCATAGCAATTGACTTTGAGGGCGTCCCACAGAAACTCCAGAATGCCTTTTGTTCTGGCCACCAAAATAAGAAGGCTACACACACATACACACACACACACACACACAACTAGTATGAGGAATAATTATTTATGTGGTAGACTTGGACATGAATTAACAATCCTCCCAAAAGGGGAGCCTATCAGCAGGATACTTACTAAGTATTCATGAGTGACATATGTGCAAATATTCAAAATATGGAAAAGATCTATGGTTTCATCCAGCTTATGCCTACTTATGTGGCAAATCACAATCAATCTGTCTGTGACTTGGTAGAGAAGCCATAAGGAGTTATAAAAGGCACATTCGAGATTAAATGACCTGTCCATCATCACATTGTTAGTATCAGAGATGGCACTTGTCCTGACTCCAAACCCAAAACTTTATCAGCAATACCACACTGCCTCTACCACAGTGTCTGGCACACAGTAGGCAAATAATAAATGCTTGTTGAATTTAATTGAATAGTTGACATACTGAAGCCATAATAATAGCTTTGGCCCTGGCACAGCTGAATAGCGACTTGGCTCCTGGTGGTTATATAACGGTAGTGGGAAGGCTTGTAGAAGCAGCCTCATGTAGGTGATGGTTAGACTTTTCTGAAGACCATTATTTTGTTCCTTTGAAAAGGGCAGTTCCCATCTGTTTGACTATGGGCCTATTATGCCCTTAGGGTGTTGTGAAGACATATTATGTAAAATGACTTTTCTGGATTTCAGCTCCACTTAGGATCAAAATAGGATTAAAGCAAAAGAGTCCCACTGAAATTCTAAGGGAACTTCCAGCTCTCTGGACAGGTCTAACAAGCCCACATCAAGGACTGGCAATAAATGTGGCACTAAGGGATACTTTAACCAAGGATGGGATCCCAATGAGTGCCAGAAATGGGGAAGTGGCCTCCAGCAAACTATTTATAAGCAAACTTAGAGGCCCTTTTATTAAAACATCTCTGATAGTGTGAATGTATGGTAGAAGGATGGGTGAAAGAGAAGAGTACCAGAGAACCATTTCCATTAATAGTATTCTCAGATTTTTTTTTTTCCATCCCTTCCTTCTCCCCTCATGTCCTGACTTAGAATGTTAAATAAAAAGGGCTCTAAACCCATTGCCGGAGCATTCAGTGTTTGAATGATGAGAACACATGCTGATTGTGGGATTTACCTTCTGTCCTCTATTATTCTGCACAATTAAGTTCAGTTCTGCCCTGTTGGCACCAAAGGCCTGTGTGCCCAATTGGATATGGCTATTTTAAGATATAGCCACAACTATCCTGTTGAAAGGTGAAGTGTGACTCAGTTGGGTATTGTAACGATTGGAATGATGCCACCTGCTGGATACTTACTGTAGAAGAGTTCTGCCCATGAAGGGAAGGTCTTTGAGGGCAAGACCAGGAGTCAGGAAGTGACGCGGACTAGTGGGAGGAGGAAGGAAGAGACTGGTGCTCGGTCTCACTCTCTTTCCTCTGGACTCTGGCGGAGAAGGGAGCTAGAAATGTGCTCTCCCTTTAATAGATAGGAATCTAGGCCTTTTTCTCTCTCTTTACCAAATTCTTATTCTCCTTAATAAATGCTTAAAAGTCTAACTCTTGCTAAAGCTTATAATTTATTGGCGACCACTCATTAGATATTTTAGACAGTTTAGCTAGAATTTTAGCCTTAACAGATGGCTGACCACGAAGAGGAAAGCTAAACCTCAGTCTTCTTCTGATCTTCTGGTTGGGTAAGAAATTTCCCCTCCCTCTCCCTTTAACTGCTAAGTACTGGTTTACTGGCTGTGTTTTCCTTTAAATTTTTTTCGAATGGACCTTTTAAACTCCCTAATTATCCTATTTTTGATTTTAGTCTGTTTAACCAGACAAATGGGAGATAAGATCATGTTAATGCTTTGTTTTTGTGGATTTTCTATTTTTCTTTTTGTTAAAAGAGCCAGCAACTTACTCAAACAAGGAAATATTTCTCCCTCTCCCAACCATGCTTTTTCAGAGAAACCTGAAGAGATTCCCGCAGCTTTTCCCAGTTCTAACAGTAATTGTTGCTTTAATTTTGCATGCCTGGAGGCAATGACCCACCCTCTAGAAGCTTTTAATCCCCTAGCACCTGGAGGCAAAGTGGGGGAAGAGGAATCCAGGCCTGAGTTCAAAATCAAGTCTGATTCAAATTGTGCTGGTCCCTCCCCTCCTCTACAGACCCCACCCTCTACTCCTCCCATGGCCAAGCCCATTGCTTCCCCTGCCTGGGAAGTCCAGAGATCTGATGCGCATGCTCAACTTTTTCTACCTGCATTTGCAGCTTTAGGCTCAGCCCTTCCCCAGCCTGGCTGTGCTTCTGAGACAACCTTAGAAAACCCTTTAAATTCCAGATATGCTCGTTTTGTTGATAATTTTGCTAACCTGCTTTTGTCTTTCATTAGTAATCTTATAAAGCATTTGTATGGTGAAAAGACTGACAGACAATATAGAGGGGTTAAAGAAGAAAAATTTAAGCTGTATAAGAATGACAATCATCAACATAGTTCAAGACTCTGCTTCTTTTGCCATGGAAGGGTATATATTGTACAGAAATGTAGAAGTAAGCAGCAAGGTATTGATATGAGTATTGGGGATTTTAGATATCGGAATCAAAAGTGTTCTGAATTCACTCAGAGTAATTGTATCAGTTCAGAGGTTACATAGGATTTCTATGCTATTACATCTACATTTTGAAATTAATGGTAATGGGTTTATTTTCATAGAGATTTTCATGCTTTTGAGATTGTGTCTTATACTTAGTTTTTAAAACAAGGAGAATATTTGTAAAAGCTTTTTATAGTCATGTGATCAAGTTTATATTTTATAATACTCTTATTAATATTAAGTTCACATTCATTTAGTCCTAGTTTGAATTTCATTGTTTTTTATTGTTCCATGTGTATTTTCTTCTATTCGTTTTTATCTATCTAATTTTAAAAAATTGCAAGATGGTTTTGATTTCATAATACAATGTTAATTCTAGGAGTATTGTGGTCCCATATTCTGAGTTGTTTGTTTTTGTTTTTCTCAACTGATTATTTGATCAAACTCTTTAAAGCATTTCCTTGGCAAATTGGTTGCCATGGCAAGTGTAAATTGATTCTAGAAGTATTATTTTTGATAAGCACATTCCAAAAAAAAAAAAAAAAAGAGGGGAACATTTGTAAAAGTTTTCTTTTTTCAAAAAAAAGTTTTCTTTGAGATTCTGTTGTGCTTTAACTTGTATTTAAATATGTTCAGATTTTTCAAAAAAGTAATTGTATACTAAGTTAAAAAAAGGGGTATTATTTGAAATTGTTGCATAATTATATATTGTGTTCTGAGTCAAGATGTATTCACATTTTTTGCAATCATTTATTATCCTCAATTTTTAAATCCATATGAGACTTGGATTATGGGAACTTATCATTTAACATTAATTGCCTTTATTCTGAGTTATCAGATGCCAGTTGGCCAAGATGCCATCCAATCACAAGAGGAATACATGCAAGAGCAGACACTGAACTGTCACATGAGGGGAGACATGCATGAAGTCAAGATATGGCCGAGGGAACGGCTTTTGACAAATGTTGAGGTTGGATTCTCTTGGTTTAATATTTTATTTTATTTTTCCCCACAATATTGTACAGATGGCTGGAAGTATTCATCCCACCCATCTCGCTCCTACACCTGGCTTCTATGCTCCCTCCTATATGCCTGATGCCATGGACATCTCAATCCCATGCATCTGATTAAGTCTGACTCAGTTTCCTCCAATATGTTCGGTGGCATGGACATATATTCCATCCACCTATTTTAGACCTGGCATACTGTATGGGCAGTACATATTGCTCAAGTGTGGGAATGCTCATATCCCATCATTTCTCTGTTCTTTTATGGTAACCCCCATAATTATCTCAGGTGTCATGATAAATAACAGTGTTGAATTTGGCCTTGACATCTGTTACTAATTATATTAGATTTTAAAATTTCTCATAATGGCATGAGGATAATTAGGCAGATGATGCAAAAAGTGATGAAACAAAGATAAAAATTACTTTTAATAATTAATATTGCAGCAATTGTCTTCTCAATTACCCTCCATAAGGGGGACTATAGTAATATTATAATTTTAAAGAATGTTTCAATTTTTGTTTTATTATATGTTTCATGTGTAACAACTAAGATTATGAATTCCCTTAGACATGTTTTTGAGAACTTTCATTGTTTGATTTGATTATTGACAAAGCTATTTTAAAGTTGTGTTAAGCTCAATTTTGTAGGAAAGATTCCTGGCTGATTACCAGCATCCACACATCAACCCCTGAAAAGACTTCCATTCCACGACTACACCTAGAGGACATCTAAGAAAAGACTTTCAGAGACTTTAAATGAACAGTTTTGATTTGTTGTTTTTGTTGTTTTTTTCTCTTTCTGTTATAATATACACCATTTGTAACATGTACTCTCTGCAGAGGTCCTCCCTTTGCAAGACCAATGTCAAAGCGTCGGTTCATGAGGACAAAAAATCGCCCCTCTGGACAAAACTTTCCTCTCTTCCTTTTCTATATTGTTGTTCACATATTATTAGTTAGCAATAGTTATTATATTGTTTTTACTGTTCCGTCAAGGAAACATTTTGTTTCTTGAGGAACAACAGGGGGGACTGTAACGATTGGAATGACGCCACCTGCTGGATACTTACTGTAGAAGAGTTCTGCCCATGAAGGGAAGGTCTTTGAGGGCAAGACCAGGAGTCAGGAAGTGACGCGGACTAGTGGGAGGAGGAAGGAAGAGACTGGCGCTCGGTCTCACTCTCTTTCCTCTGGACTCTGGCGGAGAAGGGAGCTAGAAATGTGCTCTCCCTTTAATAGATAGGAATCTAGGCCTTTTTCTCTCTCTTTACCAAATTCTTATTCTCCTTAATAAATGCTTAAAAGTCTAACTCTTGCTAAAGCTTATAATTTATTGGCGACCACTCATTAGATATTTTAGACAGTTTAGCTAGAATTTTAGCCTTAACAGTATAGAATTTTATCTTACCCTATAGGGCAGTAAAAGGGGAAAGGGGGAAAGAAAAGGGTGGGGTAATAATGGAAAGGAGGGGAAAACTAGGAGGGGAAAGGAGAAAGGACAAAAGGGAGGTGAGGCTGATAAAAGGGGGGTAGACTGAGGTGGCCAGAAACAAAACACAGGGACAAGGGAAAAGGAAAGAGAAAAGTACAAACAAGGGCAAAAAAGAGAATGCAGGGAAATACAACAGATAACAATCATAACTATGAATTTGAATGGGATGAACTCTCCTATAAAACAGAAGCAGATAGCAGAGTGGATTCAAAACCAGAATCCTACAATACATTGTTTACAAGAAACACGTTTGAAGCAGAGAGATACACACAGAGTAAAGGTAAAAGGCTGGAGCAGAATATATTACACTTCAGCTGAAGTAAAAAAGCAGTGGTAGCAATCCTTATCTCAGACAAAGAAAGGTGAAGTGTGATAGCCCAAAAGAAATCTGGTTTGGGACTTCTCTTCCTTCCAGCAAGTTCACCCAAGTGACTCTCTCTTCTCTAGAACCACCATATCTTTCTTCTCTTGTCTTAAAATGTCCGTGTTGCCTTGGCTGAGACCTAAGAGATGGGAAATCAACCAGATACAGTTGAAAATCTACCTTCTCCCTATCCCACAGCCCACAGTCTTTATCTACATCATCCAACTGCCCTGGCATGGAAGTGGTAGAGAAGAAAGGATAAGAGTTTGGAGGAACCTGGATGTTCCAAGGATGAGGTTGGCCTCTCAGCACCATCACTGATTTCTCCCTTTCTCTCTCTTCCCATCTCCTGCTGTGTCCTAAAGACCTTCGCAACTCAGGTTCCCCAACCCCTCTGGTTGTACTTTTAATTGTCTCTGCCCACTCCTTTTCCCAGCAGCAAGTGCCCTGTTTTGGGCCTTGGGACCTTTCCTTCTGTAAGTTAAATCACAACACAAAGCAGGCTTCTGTTTTATGCATTATTGGCCTGTCTGATTCTTTTTAGAAACCTTCTGTAAGTCCCCAAACTGTTCTTACAAATAGGGACAGAACAGAATGCTGGTACAATGGAAATGATTGGATTGAGCTGTTCATCTGACAATCTAAGGGGCTCTACATTCTACGAGCCTACCTGCCCCCTTTGCAAGGATGTATATGCAAAGCTGGGCACACTGCTTCATCTCTGATGACTCAATTCATACTGAATTTGCCAATCCTCAGATGTGTCATCTATTATAGGGGTGGATTTCCATGGTGGAATCAGTTAGTACCTTCTTCATAATGGCCCCAAATTCCCAACGGAACCAGTATTGATGGACCAATTTAAGCAGAAGTTGGCAAATTGGATCTGAGACCAACTACTCAAAATAAAGCTTATAAAGCCTATACCAGGTTATAAGGAGCACATGCTTCAAGAGGTAGTATGACTATAGTCATGCTGTCTGACACATTAGAAAAGGAAGATGCTTTAAATGGAAGTTGGGGTTAGAACCAATTAGAAGGCTAATGCAACAGTCCAGGCAATATGCAATAAAAACTTGAATGAGGCTAGTGGCTTTGTGATCAGAGAGAAGAGGATGGATATAAGAGATGTCATAAAAAGTCCAACAGCAACAGATATAGAAATTCCATTTAAAATAACTGTAGACAATATAAAATATTTAAGTCTACCTGCCAAGACAAACCCAGTAACTATATGAACACAAGTATAAAACACTTCTCACACAAATAAAGTTAGATCTAAACAATTGGAAAAAATTAATTTCTTGTGTTGGCCAAGCCAATATAATAAAAATGACAATTTTACCTAAATAGTCTATTTGTTTAGTGTATTACCAATCAAAGCATCAAAAAATTATTTTATAGATCTAGAAAAAATAATAACAAAATTCATCTGGAAGAACAAAAAAGCTCAAGGATATCAAGGGAATCAGTGAAAAAATACAAAAGAATGTCATCTAGCCATACCAGATCTCAAACTGTATTAAAAAGTGGTAATTATCAAAACAATCTGGTACTGGCTAAGAAATAGAGTGGTAGATCAGTGGAATAGAATAGGTTTGAATAATACTACAGTAAATGACTATAGTAATCTAGCATATGATGAACCCAAAGACCCAAGCTTTTGGAACAAAAAATCATTATTTGACAAAAACTGCTAGGAAAAATGGAAAACAGTATGGCAAAAATAAGGGATAGACCAACATTTCACCCTATATACCAAAATAAGGTCAAAATGGGTTCATGATTTACACATAAAGGATGATACCACAAGCAAATGAAGAGAGCAGGGAATGGTTTATTTGTCAGATTTATGGAACTAAAGAAGCATAGAGAACATTATGAAATGTAAAATAGATCATTTTTATTATATAAAATTTAAAAGCTTTTGCACAAACAAAACCAATGCCACCACGATTGTAAGGAAAAAAGAAAACTGGGAATGAATTCTTGTAACAAGTATCTCTGATAAAGTTCTCATTTCTCAAATATATAGAGAACTGAGTAAAATTTACAAAAATACAATTCACCTGCCAATTGAGAAATGGTCAAAAGCTATGAACAGGCAGTTTTCAGGCAAATAAATCAAAGCTATCTATAGTTGTATGAAAAAATGTTCTAAATCACTATTGATCAGAGAAATGCAAATTAAAACAATGCTGAGGTATTACCTCACACCTATCAGAGTCACTAATATGACAAAATAGGAAAATGTTGGATGTTGGAGGGGATGTGGGAAAACTGGAATGCTAATCCACTGTTGGTGGAGTTGTGAACTAATTCCATCATTCTGGAGGACAATTTGGAACTATGCTGAAAGGGCTATGAAATTATGTATATACCCTTTGATCTAGTAATACCACTGCTAGGTTTATATCCTATAGACATCCAAAAAATAAAAAAATAAAAAGACCTATTTGTACAAAAATGTTTATAACAGTTCTTTTTGTGTGGCTAAGAAGAATTGGAAATCAAAGGATGCCCCTCAATTGAGGAATGACTAAATGAGCTATGGTGATTGTAATGGATTATTATTGTGATATAAGAAATGACAAACAGGATGATTTCAGAAAAACCTGGAAAGACTTAAATGAACTGATGAATATGAAGTGAACAGAACCTGGAGAACATTGTACACAGTAACAGCAATATAGTTTAATGAAGAACTATGAATGACTTAGCTATCCTCAGTAATACAATGATCCAAGACAATCCCAAAAGACTAATGATGAAACACACTATCTGCCTCCAGAGAAAGAACTGATGTTGATTGAACATAGATGGAAGCATGTTGCTTTTTTCTTTCTTACTTTTTTCCTTTTATTCGAGTCTTCTTATACAAAATGACAAATATGGAAATGTTTTATATAATTGTACATGTATAACCTATATCTGATTGCATATTGCCTCAGGGAGAGGGGGGGAGGGAAGGGAGGGAAAGAAGAAGGAATTGAATTTAAAACTCAAAATTTTAAATAAAAATGTTAATTAAAAAAATAAAATTAAAATACAGCACACGGGGCAGCTAGGTGGCGCAGTGGATAGAGCACCAACCCTGGAGTCAGGAGTACCTGAGTTCAAATCTGGCCTCAGACACTTAACACTAACTAGCTGTATGACCCTGGGCAAGTCACTTAACCCCAATTGCCTCACTAAAAAAAAAAAAAATACAGCACACACACCCCCACCCCGCCTCCAAAAAAAAGAGTTGTCATGAAATTGAACCTGAAAAACAACTGGAAGGATATTGGTGGGAGGCAGAAATCAAGGGGAAGTGATTACTCTAAAGAATAAAGTTAGGGGGGCAGCTAGGTGGCACAGTGGATAAAGCACCAGCCCTGGATTCAGGAGGACCTGAGTTCAAATCTGACCTCGGACACTTGACACTAGCTGTGTGACTCTGGGCAAGTTACTTAACACTCATTGCCCTGAAAAAAAAAAAAGAATAAAGTTAGATGACTAGAAGAATAGTACTGATCTTAACAGAAATAATGAAATTTGAAAGAGAAATAACTTGTGTTTTTTGATAGGTTGAGTTTGAAACACTACAGAACATCCAGTTGGAAATCTCCAATAAGTGGTGGTGGCATGGGACAGGAGGTCAAAGGAGACATTGGGACAAGATTCAAGACTGTGGTGTCATTTGCCATTACATATGATGGCAGCTTGTATATCCACATGGCATTGTGTTGTTTCTCATTATGGTAATTTGGTTTTTGTTTCCTATGATGTCAAATAAAAATCATGGTGACGCTGCCAAGTGATTCTTGATCCTGAGGAGGGCAACGCCAGCTGTGTTGGTTGATATTTTTGTTACAGTTATCCTCATGGACACCCAGATCAGCTGTGTGGTGTTGTCTGGCATTAAACCCAAAGAAGGTGGTGAGATCACTGAGAGAGAGTAGGAAAGGAGGAGAGTGCCCAGGACAGAGCCTTGAAAGATGCCCTCATTTACAAGCTAGAGCTCTCTCGGCCCCTATTCTCCCACCAGCCACTCAGCTGTACATGAACTACAGGACCTATTACCGCCCCCCCCCCCAATCTCTCACACAACTGCAGGCGAGCTCACGGCTCCCTCTGCAGCTGTGGCCCCAGCCCCTGCCTTAGTGCTGCAGCAACCAGAGGCTCTGGTGAGGATGCAGGGACTCCTGAACATAGCTGGCATGAAGGACATTCTCAGTTTCTCCCAGGGGTCCCAGCTCCCAGCAGACTCTGTCCTGGTCCTCCACAGTTTCAGAGGCTGACCTCAGCATGATGCCCTTGTCACTTTTCCTAGCCTGGATGCCACACATCAGGCTGTGGCTGAGGGACACAGCCAGATCCTGGATTGTCAGCATGTCCAACTCTCCCTGGTATGACCTGATATGCCAGGGGAGAGGGTCCAGACCCTTTTTCTCTAACACCCAAGTGCCTTGAAAAAATAAAATAAAAATGAAAGGGAAAGGGGCAGCTAGGAGGCACAGTGGATAAAGTAGCAGCCCTGGATTCAGGAGGACCTGAGTTCAAATCCAGCCTCAGACACTTGACACTTACTAGCTGTGTGACCCTGGGCAAGTCACTTAACCCTCACGGCCCTGCCCCCCTCCCAAAAATGAAAGGGAATAATCAGATATGTAGAAGAACCAAGAGTAAACAGGGTCATAGAACCTAAGGAAAAGAAATTAATCCAGAAGAAGGGAATGGTCAGTGTCAAAAGCTGCAGAGAACTCAAGACAAATTGGCATTGAGAAAAGGTCATTGAATTTAACAGATAAGAGACTTCTGATAATCTTGAAAACAGTTTCAGTTGAGTGGTAAAACTGAAAGCCAGAATGCAGGGTGTTGAAAAGTAAGTGAGAAAATAAGGAAATCAAAGAAGCAGGTTCCACAATCATGTTCTATGAGTTTGAATGTGAAAGAGAGAAGAGATATAGGACAATAACTTGAGGGGATGACATAAAGATTTTTCTGAGAGGGAGAGACAAGCATATTTGTTGATGGCAGGAAGAACACTATAGATTAGGAAATATTGAAGATGAGTAAAAAAAAAAAAAAAAAGGAAAAAAAAGGGGGCAGCTAGATGGCGCAGTGGATAGAGCACTGGCCTTGGAGTCAGGAGTACCTGAGTTCAAATCCAGCCTCAGACACTTAACACTTACTAGCTGTGTGACCCTGGGCAAGTCACTTAACCCCAATTGCCTCACTAAAAAAAAAAAAAAAAAAGGAAGATGAGTGAAAGACGGAGGATGATTGATGGGCCAATCTTTCATATTTCAAGGGCCTGTGATTTTGTGTTATGGATATTTCCTCCACTATCAGTTTATAACCCCACTTTATGCATCAGTACACAATCTTTATGAGTTGCTATGCCCCCAAAATTCTTTACCCTGTAGCCAACTGGTAATCAACCTCTCTGAACTTAGCTAGGCAGGTCCTCACATGACAGGTCCATTCTCAAAACCTTCCCATCCATGTAGGACCTGCTGGAACATCTGATCTGCTGGCAATGCTTTCAAGAAACCAGATCACTTCCACCCCACAAAGAAAGTATAGACTAAGTCATTAGTGGCAATGCCAGGCTTCCACCAGTATGGGGTACTACCACTGATTGATTCACTCTGTGATTTTTGACCCTGTGTATACACAATCACTGACTCCACCTCTTTCTTTGATTTCTACTCCAGCCCTCCAAATTTTTTCCCACAAATCAATCTCTGGCTTTCTTTACAATTCCAATATCTTGCAAACTTCATTCTCAATTATTTCTACTCTTTTCTTTTTTGCTCAGGTCCTTCTCCTGTTTTTTTCTCCCATACAACCTTCTCCCACTGAAACCAGAAGAAGACACTCAGACAATACCTCTTGTCTTACTCATTATAGTCCATTTGATTCTGCTACCAAGTCCTATTTCTGAATGAGACACCATCTTCTTCCTGTGGGTTCCCAACCTTGTTCTCATCCCTCCATCCATAGACTTTAGCTAAAAGCAATCAGCCTCAAGTCCCAGATTGTCCCTATGTAGGGATCTTTTGGCATTAGCTCTCAGATACTGTTGACATCAGACTGCTGAAGAGTCAAACAATGGTAAATGAGAAGAATTTTTACCTCTGAGGCTGGGGCGGGGGGAGGTGTGAGGAGTGGGAACAGGTTTTTGCTAGTCCCCAGGCTTCTTTAAGGATGTGAAGAAAGTAACCTCAGTCCTGGTAGGGGTCCTTAGAGTTTAAGAGACCAGCACTAAGAGCAGCTAAGGAAGAAAAATATATGAAAAGCTAGTATTTTTAGAAGGTTTGATCAAGGGCACTAGGCAAGAGAGCAAAAGTGAATTGGTTCAGCATGAAATAAATTCAATATGTCTACAGGACAGAATGGTAGAATAGTCATCACAGAAGCTTAGAAAGAAGAGTGGAATGAATTCAGAGTAAGATAGAGAATGTATTGTATGAACTACTTAGTACCAGAGCACATTAGGAGATGACAAGTACCAGTAAGATATTGAGCTCAGCTGCCTACAGATATGCCCAAGTCCCCCTCATCCTTAAAAAATCCTTCAGCTGATCTCATTATTCCTTCAACTTATAACTATAACTTTTTTATAGTCATAACTTTTTTCACATTCATGGCTAAACTCCTAGAGAAATCCGTCTCTATACATTGCCTCCGTTTTCTCCCCTCCTGCTCATTTCTCAATCACTTAAAAAATCTGACTTCTGGCTCTATCACTCTACTGAAACTTCCTTCTCTAATATTACCAATAATATTTTTGGTTTTTTGTTTGTTTGTTTGTTTTTTACTGAGGCAGTTGGGGTTAAGTGACTTGCCCAGGGTCACACAGCTAGTAAGTGTTAAGTGTCTGAGGCCAGACTTGAACTCAGGTACTCCTGAATCCAGGGCTGGTGCTTTATCCACTGTGCCATCTAGTTGCCCCTCCAATAATTTTTTAATTGCTAAATCCAATGGTCTTTTGTCAGATCTCATCCTTTTTTTTTACTTCTCTCCATTTGATACTCTTGACCACACTGTCTACCAGGATGCTCTCTCTCTCTTTTCCCTGTTGATACTGCTCTCTCCTTGTTCTGTCTGACCATTGACCTGGCTGACCACTCCTCATTTTCCTTTGCTAGATTATTATACATGTCCCCCACCCCAAGCCCTATGTGTCTTAGAGGTTTTGTCCTGGATTCCTGGATCCTCTTCTTTCTCTCTCTCTCTCTCTCTCTCTCTCTCTCTCTCTCTCTCTCTCTCTCTCTCTCTCTCTCTCTCATCATGATGATCAGGTCCCATTCATTCAGTCTTCATCACTATGTATATAACTCCCAAATCTGTTTGTCTAGCCCTTATCTTCTTTCCCTTAAATGCCAGTCCCACATCAACAATGATCTTTTGGGGCAGCTAGGTGGCGCAGTGGATAGAGCACCGGCCCTGGAGTCAGGAGGACCTG
The DNA here is from genome assembly GCF_019393635.1 of Dromiciops gliroides. Taxonomy (NCBI): domain Eukaryota; kingdom Metazoa; phylum Chordata; class Mammalia; order Microbiotheria; family Microbiotheriidae; genus Dromiciops; species Dromiciops gliroides. The sequence continues at coordinate 392,212,335 of NC_057861.1, read as the reverse complement.
AGTTCAAATCCGGCCTCAGACACTTAACACTTACTAGCTGTGTGACCCTGGGCAAGTCACTTAACCCCAATTGCCTCACTAAAAAACAAAACAAAACAAAACAATGATCTGTTAAATATTTCTACTTAGATGACCCTAAGGCACAGGTTTCAGTGACTCCATCTAGTACAAAATACAAACCCTTCTGTTTAACAGTAAAACTCCTTCACCATATTCCTCCAACCTACATCCCCTCATAAGTTTCAGATTGTTCCCCATCATGCACCCTAGGGTCCAACTAAACCGGCTCATTTGCCTTTCAGCATATCCAACATCACCTTTCCCACCTCATACAATCTGTATCTCTTGCCTGGGAAGATCTCACTCCTCATCTCCATTTCTTGGAATGCCTGCCTTCCTTCAAGGCTCAGCTCCCGTTCTACCTCCTATACTAGGCCTTTCCTGCTTTCCCACTTAATAGTTCTCTCCCAAACCCACTTCAACAACTTCACATTTTTATATATTTTATACTTATTTATCTGTTTCTATTTTGTAGTTCCTCTATATTTCCCAGTGGATTGTAAGGTCCTTGAGCACATGGACTGCTTTCATTGGTATTTCTTCTATCCCCAGTGCCTAGTACAGTAGCTGTCAATTAGTAGGCCCTCGAGAGCAGCTAGGTGGCACAATGCATAAAGGACCTGCCCTGTATTCAGGAGGACCTGAATTCAAATTCATCCTCAGACACTTGACACTTACTAGCTGTGTGGCCTAGGGCAAGTCACTTAACTCTCATTGCCCCGTCCCCCCCCCCAAAAAAAACTTTAAAAAAATATTAGGTCCTTAATAAATGTGGGATTAAATGGAACCCTGATTTGAAAGAAGTATGCGGGGCAGCTAGGTGGTGAAGTCAGGAGGACCTGAGTTCAAATCCGGCCTCAGACACTTAACACTTACTAGCTGTGTGACCCTAGGCAAGTCGCTTAACCCCAATTGCCTCACCAAAAAACAAACAAAAAAAAGAAGTATGCAAGACAGTTATGTGGCAACCTAACTAATGGTTCTCCCCCACAACACACAATATTATACCAGAATAAAAAGTAAGTCTTCTGATTCAAAATCCATTGCTCTTTTCATTATGCTAGGCTGCTTCTAGAAGGGGTTAAGCAACCAATCAATCAATAAACATTTACTAAGTGCCTACTATACAAGAGGAACTGTGCTAAGACTTAGGGATACAAAAAGAGGTAAAAGTCCCTGCCCTTGGAGAGCTTACAATCAAATGGAGACAACATAAAAATACATACATACAGATATACACATATACAGAGAGAGCATACTACATATAAAATCAATAGGAAATAATTAACAATGAGAAAGCATTAGAATTAAGAGGGATTGGGGAAGGCTTCCTGTAGTAAGTAGGATTTTAGTTGAGATTTAGGGGCAGCTAGGTGGTGCAGTGATAGAGCACCAGCCCTGGATTCAGAAGGACCTGAGTTCAGATCTGGCCTCAGACACTTGACACTTACTAGCTGTGTGACCCTGGGCAAGTCACTTAACCCCAATTGCCTCACCAAAAACAAAAAGAGAGAGATTTAAGGAAGCCAGGAAATTCTGTAGTTGGAGTGGAGAAGGGAGAAAATTCCAGACATGGAGGACAACCAGAAAAAATGTCCAGAGCCAAGAAAGAGATGGAGTATCTTGTTTGTGGAACAACCAGGAGGCAGAGTCACTGCATCAAAGAGTATGTGTTGGGGAGTAAAATATAAGACTGGAAAGTAGGTGGGTCTATGTTATGAAGGTCTTTGAATGCCAAATCAAATTGGAAAAGGTTTGAATACAGATTCAGTGACATTCTATGTCTTTCATGCTAGCACCACTAAAGTTCAGAGAGGCTCATCCACAGATTATCAACCATGAGATACATGCTTTTTCCCAAGCAATTCATGACACTATCTACTAAGGTATAAGAAGAGTTGTCATCTGCATCTGTGAGCTCTATACAAACCTCAAAAATATCACAGCTTCTTTAATAATAGAAGTGTTCCTATAGATGAATGAATGAATGAATGAATGAAACAAGTATTTATTAAGCATTATTATGTACTTAACACTGTGTTAAATACTGGGAATATAAGAGAAAAGAAAGACGATCCTTGTCCTCAAGGAACTTACATTCTACCAGTTGTGTACAATACAACTAATACCAGTGGGAAAACATATATAGGGAGTAGCAATCAAAGAAAGACAATTTGGTCTCGGAAACCATAAAAATGGTTGGTTAAGTGCAGCTTTAAGACAGTCCATTGACATACCCTTTTCCAGAGGCAAGAATAGGGTTGGTTTGATTACAGTTATCTGAACAGGAGGAAGAAGGGGGGAGTAGAGAGGGAGAGGAAGAGGGGAAAGAGAGGGGGGAGAGGAAGAGGGAAAGGAAGAGGGAGAGGGAGAGAGAGAAAGAGAGGGAGAGGGAAAGGGAGAGGGAGGGGGAAAGGAAGAGAAAGAGGGAAAGGGAAAGAGAGAGAGAAAGAGAGGGAGAGGGAAAAGGAGAGGGAGAGGAAGAGGAAGAGAGAGGGGGAGAAAAGAAAGAGGGAAAGGAAGAGGGAAAGAGAGAAGGAGAGAGAGAGAGGGAGGAGAGGGAGAAGAAGAGAGAGAGGAAAAGGGAAAAAGAGAGGGAGAGAGAAAGAGAGGGAGAGGGAAAAGGAGAGGGAGAGGGAGAGAGAGATGTTCTGACTATGGCGACAAGGTAGAAAATGGCCAGGGCAAAGATGAGGATGTTTGGTGCCAGGGATAACCACTTGATAAGCCAATGATATGTTATTAATAATTATAGTAGTATTAGACATTGAGGCCACACTCTATGTTTGCAAATACTATCCATTGAGTTTTTGCCATGACTTTTCCTCACAGCCCCGGCAGTGCTTGCATTAGCCATGTATGTTCCATCTTTTAGCTTGGCTCCTGTGAGTTAACTGATTTGTTTATAGCTTTTGAAGAGGTACATGTTATAGAATACAAGATGAGCAATGATGAAAGGTCGGGGGGCGGGGGGAGGTAACCCATCAGCCTGACTATTTAAGGTAGTCCAGTAAAAGCCCTGCATGGTGAAGCAGCTGTGTTATAGTTGTTTCTATTTTATGATCATAAAAGTATTATTATTAATGATGCCATTTTACATTTTATGGCTCCTTTTCAGCCTGAGAGATCCCAAAGGGCTTCCTGAACCTCCTTTGTATGGCCTCCCTGACTTAATCCAGCAATTGCTCTCTCTTCTTTCCGAAAGGAGCTTCTGGCCAGCAGCAGTCCAGGTAATGACAACAGGAATAATCAATAGATAAAGTTAAAATTGAGACATTAAGGTATTAATCCCCAACTCTATACACTTTTTAAAAAGGCCTAATCTTTTCCCCCAGGACCCATTCTATTTCTTAGGCAGGAAAAGGTGGCAGTAGCTCAGCAGCCATTGGTGATGGCTGAGTTCCTGCCTATTTGCACCACTGGGGATAATTAGAGCAAAATGAAACTGCAAACATCAATATAGGACTGGGGTGGGAGGGAGGCTAGAAAGAATTTCAGTTAGAAATCTTGAGATTTGTTCCTGTTCCTTACAGTGAAATATAGATTTTAATGCCCTAAAGACACTAAAACCACAACTCTAGTTCTAAGAATTTAAAACACAAAAGAAACATGGGGTTAGGTTTTAAAGTACAAAATTTAGAGGAAATGAGTAGAAGGTTGAAATAGAAAAAAACACAACATATGTGGTTTGGAAGCAGAAAAGTCCCCAGGCTAAGAGCCACATTAACAACTCTGAGCGAACATTGAATTCTAGAGTCCCCAAACCCCAAGTGCCAGGCCCCAGGGCCCTAAAGCCTAAATACCTTGCTGAAAGCACATTGTCTCTGGAGTAGGAGAGGCTTTCTTAGTTGTTGTTTGGTCCTCTCCTCAATGGGCACAGCATTCGTTACTTGTGGACCACCTGCTTGAGTTAGAAATAGATTATGACTGATGGCCCAGATCTGAAAGCTAGAGTTGGGTTCTCTGTTGCCAACTGCTAGAGGAGAGATTGAAGGAATATGGTTTTTTAAATTAAAGGGCAGTTATGTGCAACACATTTACATGTGTGTGTGTATATATGTATGTCTAAATATATATTTTGAAACTTCCAGAAACAGCTGTTCTTGTCCTTCTCTTTGAAAGAATCTTTCTTTCAAAACAATTAATGGAAAGCCAGTAAGGCATTACAGAAGAGAAAGGAATCTCAGAATTCAGAAAAGTGCATGAGCCCACATTAGTTTCTAGTAGATAGTCATCTCCGTCAAAACATTGCTCTAAAAAGATTATTCCTATTATCCTTGGTTTCTCAGCACTTTTCCTCCTTAAGAGGCAGTATGCGTGCTTTCACATACATTTTCTCATTTTAGCTTCACAACATTCCTGTGAATAGGTATAAAAAGAAGCATGGGAGCATGTGTTTAGGACCTAAAAGAAATCAGGCAGCAACTACAAGGAAATTGGGGAGAGAATCTGAAAATTAGGCAAGAGGCATCCAAAAATAATCTGATTCTCCCTTCCAACCCTTTTGGGTTTGTTTTTCTTGAGATTCCTGATTTGTGCAGAAGGCCTAAGTATATTTACTATAGGCTATTTTTGTTCTCTTGGTCCAGTGAGATGAGAGGCAGCAAAAGGAGAGAGGAGGCTGAGGAAAGATGAGGGACATTATTGATAGATGGAAGACTAGTTCAAACTGTGCAAGTCAAATATATTTTTTTCCATTCTAAACATTTAGAATAATTAAAAGGCAGATGGCTCCTTTCTCCTTCTCTGATAGCCACTGTAAAAATTATTTTATTAAATAATTTAACTGGGGGCCTAATCTGTGGACTTTTGACTGGCTATCTGACTGCTTTTAAATTAGTATGGGCTGTTTAAAAATTTCCACACTGCTTCTCCCAAATTGATAAGCAAACACCTCTTTTTAAAAATAATCAAAACAGGGTTTATTTATATGAAGCAAACTTAGAAGTAAATGTAGAAACAAGCAAGGAATATGACCTGACTTTTAAACTTTCTCTCCTGCTGTTGCCGCCACCGGCCTGAGGGTATGCTGGCTGCAGCTGAGGCCTGCAGCCACACCTTGCTTGGACCAGTTTGCCTTCAGTCCTCTCCAACTTTCTTGCTGCTTGCACTTTCTCCTTCTATCTTGTCTTTCACTACCTTCCCTCTTCTCCTTTCACTATATTTTCACTGTCTGCCCCCCAGCATCTCTATCTACATCTTTTCCCTATCTCTGTAGCGTCCTCGTAGCTCCCCTTGACCATCTCCTTTCTCCATAGCATTTCCTTAGTCCTCTGTACAGACCCACCTTCTTCTAGCCTCTCCCCCTGCATCTCCTTAGAGTCTTCATTCCTCTGGTGTCCTCCCTGACTGTCTAACTACCCCAGTATATAAAAGGCCTCTCTCCTTGAGAACCCCAGGACCAAGCCCCCCCCACAACAAGCTAATTGGTTAGCCGCCCTAGGGCCATGGCCGGGGTCTCAAGGGGCCATGCATACCATGCCCAGGGCTCGAGGGGGGCCTCCACAGGGCTTTGCCAGGGGCAGGCAGGGGCAAGCCTGGGATCTCCAGGGCAGATCCCCTCAGGGCAGAGGGAGCTGGGGCTTTTCGCAGCCCTCTAGGCTGGTCAGCAGCCTCTAAGGCTCCAAGGCCCACGGGGCTTCTCAGCTTGGCCACTGAAGCAGAGGGGGAGGGACACCAGCCTGTCTCACACAGAGAAAAACCCTGAGGGCCTAAGGCTTTTTAATCTCAGCCTGAAGGCAGGGTCCCCAAATCACAATAAATTCCCACACCACCCTTCCTGGCTTTGTGACAATCTATCAACAAGCATTTATTAAGTACCTACTATGTGCTGACCACTCTGGTAGGCACAGAGGATACAAAGAAAAAAATGAAATAGTCCCTGCCCTCAAGGAGCTTACATTCAAAAGTACCTAGAGCTTCAGGCTGATATGTACTAGTGGTCAGAGCCCAGGACAAAATTTGCCCTTTGTGACATGAGACTTCGAGATCACACCCAAGCTTCCTTGCATAACATATGGTCAAATTTGATAGAATAGAACCTTGTTCCAGATTTCCCATTATTTCCAATACTAAGACCAACCCAACTGGGCTCTGAACACTATAAAAGGAAATTATGGAGAATGATAACCATTTACATACAAGGTTGGAAAAGGACACAACCTCAAGACCACCACTACTTCAGCAGTCTCTCTGATGCATGACCCCAGGCCAATCTACTGAGACTTCAATCTGTTCTTTTATACTGTAATCACTGACTCATCCAGAACTGAATAAGCTCGTCTAATGATCACCAGCAGCAGACCTCATGCTGATCCTTTATTTTTGGATCAGATTTGTGATTTCATCCATTTGGGTAATCCCTAGTGAGGAAGCTCCTTCCTCCAGTGCAGATCAGCACCTGCTATGAAACTCAGAGTCTTTGAGAGTTGCCTAGAACACTAAAAGGTTAAGTGACTTGCCCAGGATCACAGAGCTGGTGTGTGTGTGTGTGTGTGTGTGTGTGTGTGTGTGTGTGTGAGAGCCAAAATTTGAATACTTCCTAGCAGTGTGACCCTGGGCAAGTCACTTCACCCTGTTGGCCTCAGTCTCCTCATCTGTAAAATGAGCAAACCACTCCAATACCTCTGCCAAGAAAAAAAAAAGGTTCATGAGGAGTTGAGACACAACTGGAAAAACAACCACAAAATTTCCCAACTCCAAATCCAGTTCTCTATTTGCTCTTCTCCAACTGCCTCTTTCTTAAACAGCTTCTATCTCCTCCTCTTTGCCTCTGTATGTGACCTGAATGTATTCATTGCCATAAAAGGAAACTATGTGGAGAACTCTGATGAAGAGAAAAGGTGGAAAGTTCACCATAGATAAATTAAGCCTCACTCAGAAGCAGCCAGTGACTAATATCTACCCACTACTCCCTCTCCAGCGGTGTGCCACAATTTCTGCTTCACTCCTTGCCCTCTCCCTAGTTTTGTCCCAGGATATGTACTGCCTCAAATAGATTCTCCTTCACACACACACACACACACACACACACACACACACACACACAAATTAAGAGCATTATTCTGGTCAAGTCTCCCAAGTTGTGAAAACTGTCATAGTTCTGTCCCAGAACAGTGACAAGATATGCCAAACTGGTAGTTTATGGCTGTTATCCATGAAAGGTTAGCAAGGAGACTATCCAAAAGAAGGCAACATCACTAAGGATGCTAAAGATTGACGATCTTAAGGACAGAGGTGGTGCTTTCATTGTTACTTCCTTTTGAAGGCAGGGTATTAGAACAGAATGGTAGATTTGAGAAGTGAACATTTGGTTAAGAAGATGATGTCCAAGAATGCAAGGAATTCTGGAATACAGCTTAAAACAGAGGAAAATGTGGCAAGGATAGAACATATCTCACAAGAGCCAGTAAGAATATTTTTCCTGTTGTCCAAATAATTGGATTGAGATTGCTTTAAATTTAAAAAGTGGGGAGAGAGGGAGAAAGTAGCCCAAATAGATTGGCTAAGCTAGATACCATGGCAGGTATCAAGGACAACATTTGAAGAAGAACAGAAGAAAGGACCAGTAATTCAGAAGAGAGAATATCCAAGAAGAGTGCCGGTTTTCTTCCATTGAAGGCAAACTATGGCCTAATGTTTCTATATGCCAATGAACAAAATATGAGTAATAAACTGGATGGATTAGAGAACTTCAATAAAAGGGAACAAGTTTGACCATATACAATGGTATGTAAGTTACTTGTAACAAACAATAATTAAGATAAAGATTCATTCTGTAACAACACTGGTCAAGAGTTTATGCTTCCACTGACACTAGGTTGACTCAGAATATCTAACTTTGACCAGAAGTCAGAAGAAATGGTTCCCCCAGCTTTAGTTAGTACTATGTCAGTTGAGTGTCATTTTCCTATATGGAGAGGTTAGCGAGATCAGAATTCTCCACCCATCTAGATCAGTGTTCCAGCCTATCAGCCACTGACAGAGAGACTTGGTGCAGTATTTTGGCTGGTGAAAATGTCAGTTCCTTTGCCCACATGTTTCTTTACTTTCTTTTGTTACATTTGTAATTCCATGGTTTATAAGAATGGGTATTACTCCAAGAAAATGAACCAAAGTTGTAATTCTTAAAGAGACATACTTCGGTGACTGCTAGAGATATTGCAAGGATCATTCAAAACCATGATCAAAAAGGATCATTTGCACCAAAACATAAAAGAATATACAATCACAATTGCAAAACAATGCCAAGAACTGATAAACTATCACAGCAAAACAACCTAATTGTCAGAAAAAAAGGAAAGCTCTTCAGATAGAACTGTCAACTGAAGGGGGTTTGGATGTGTTGAGTCTGAAATGTCCAATAGGAAATTAATTAATGATGTGGGACTGAAGCTGAGGAGAGGGGCTAGATAGGATCGCTGAGTCATCTTAATACAGATGAAAATTAAAACCCTGGGGGATGATAAGGTTACCAAACACAGAGACTGCAAAAAAAAAAAAAAGGCCTAAGACAAAGCTTTGAGGAATACTCATAGTTAGTGGGTCATGATATGGATGATGGTGAGCCAGCAAAGGAGACTAAGGGGCATTTAGAGGAACAGATGGAGATTCAGGAGAGAATATTGTGATGAAAACTCAAATAGAAGAGAGTATTCAGGAGGAAAAGGTAGCTAACAGTGTTAATTCCATCAGATCAGTTGAGAAGGATAAAGACTAAAAGAAGAACAGCTTTGGAAATTAAGGAATCATTGGTAACTTTGGAGAGAGCAGTCTCAGTAGTCATAAAACCAGGAGTCAGATTGAAAAAGGCAGTGAGAGAATTAGAAATGGAGACAGTGAGTATAGACAGCTCTTTCTAAGGAGTTTGGCTGAGAAAGGGAAAAAAATGTTAGCTAGTCTAGCAGGGATGATAAGGTCTAGTGAAGTTTGGTTTTTATTTTTAAAGATGGAGGAGACTTGGACATATTTGAAGGCAGCAGGAAAGGAACCAGTAGAAAGGGAGAGGGGTTGATTAAAGGGAATGGGATAAAGAGGTCTATGTGAAGGCACTGGAAAGGTCAGTATTCTCCCCCAGTCTAGCCAGTGTTGCTGTCATTATTATGCCTATCTATCAGCTGCTGACTGAGAACCTTGGTGCAGTATTTTGACCAGTGAAAATGTCAGTTCCTTACATGTGCAGAAATGATCACTGAACCCACACAAACAGATGAGATCAAGGGAAGAGAGAGAGATAAAGAGAGACAGACAGGCAGAGACAGATTGACAGAGAGGCAGAGACAGAGAGACACAGACAGACAGACAGACAGACAGAGACTTAAGGGACTGAGGGAAGAAAATGAACCATTGAAAAATGAGAGTAGACAGGTTGGGAGGATAGCTAGGAGACAGTGTTGTCATGGAAGTATAGAGAGAAGAGAATATCCAGGAAGTGGGGAAGTCAACATCTTCAAAAGATGCAGAATGGCCAAGGAGAATGAAGATTGAGGAAGATCATCAGAATTTACAGTTATTAGATCTATAGTATAATCAGGACCTAAAGAACAGAGTTAGGGAGTGCAGATGACTCCTTTTGGAAATTTAGCACCGAAACAGGTATAGGATATTTGAGTTGAGTCAAGGTTTTTGAAGGTCAGATGAGAACTGAGCATATATGCTGGTGGCTAATATACAAAAACAGGGGAGACATTGAAAGATGACTAACAGTATCTTGGTGAGTAATACTTGGGGAATGATAAAGTCAACCAACCTCTGGTTGCCCAGAGAGGCTGCTAAACACATGCTCTGGTGCCCCCATCAGGAAACATATTAATCCAACCTTTGATGGGGGCAGTGCCCTGTTCTCAGTGCTCAAAAAAACAGCTGCTATCCTGCACACATTTGACCTCAAACCCTGTCACTGCCACCAGTCTAGCAATTGCTTGGGAAGGGTTTCTCTGCCAGCTACATCTACAGTGTCTCCACTTTCATTCTCACTTTATCAAATCCTCCAGCCTTGGGTAGACAATCCTCCCCCACTACTACTATATCCCTCTCCCAGTCATTGACAATTCTCTTGTCAGTAACTGGATGCAGCAATGACCATTTAATAAGTGCCTACTGTTTGCAAAGGGATTTCTTTATGCACCGGATATTCAAATCTTAGATTCAATCTGGCAAAATTAGAAGTATGAGAAATAAGAGAAGTAAACCCAGAAGAAATAAGGGAAGATCACAGCACCATTCCAGCATGCAGTGGTAACAATCAGCCCACTGAAAGGCAACAGTTGCAGGCATAAATTGTAGCATGTCTGTGGCCTTCCTGACAGCCCACCTCTACCCTTAGTGTTTCATGTTCTGTGAATGTGTTTGGTACCTGCCCTGGAAAAGGGGATTCCCTTGCTGGATGGTAAGGCTCTGGTGACACAGTCACTCAGATATACTGCCTATTTGTTTGTTTCAATTTATTCTGGTGATGTGGGGACCTAGAGGCCTTCATAAAAGAGTGAGATGGGCCAATAAACACTAAAGATAAGTAAGCCTTTATTACAGATTCATTTTTAATTCACACAATGGAAGCCTTGAGGCTCAACATAGTCTTATGAGTAGCTGAGACATGAGAAAATATGGAGGATGGGAAGAGGGGTTCAGGGGGAAAATAATAGTCACCAAAAGAGAAAAGGATACAATGTGGTCTCTATCCTAGGGCAGAGTGTTGATCATGAAAGGGAGGAGAACCACTGTGCCTAAGACATGATGGTTTTCAGACCATGGTAGGAGGAGGAAGGGTATTCAGCCAGGATCTCGTGAGAGGCTATCCTCAGACTTGTCATTACAATATTATGCCAAGCTGCTGTCACAAGTAGGGAGCTGCCAGGGGTTAGCTCTCACTCAAGATGCACAAGGTCAGGAAGTCTCCATCAAGACTCTAGTATTAGTTGCAGATAGGTGGCACAGTGGATAAAGTACTGGCCCTGGATTCAGGAGGACCTGAGTTCAAAATCCGGCCTCAGACACTTGATACTTACTAGTTGTGTGCCCTTGGGCAAGTTACTTAACCCTCATTGCCCCACAAAAAACAACAACAACAACGACAAACCTCTAGTATTAAAGATTCCAGGAAAGAACAGTGTTGGGGTGCTGAAGGGGAGGCTATACCTAGAGTAGAGCCAACCTGCCACCAATGATATGCATTATGGAGCAGTAGGTCAAGCACTAGAACTGGAGTCAGGAAAACAACTCAGATACACTAGCTATGTGACCCTAGGTATGTCATTTAACCAAGATGTGCCTCAGTTTCCACATCTGTAAAATGAGAGTCTTGTCCCAGTGACTTCTAAGGTCCCTTCCAGTTTTTAAACCCAAGATCTTATGTATAGTGAAGACTCTGGCCATGCTCTCCCAGAATGAAGCCAGCTACATCTCTCCTTCAGTGTTTTAGATGTACCCCTGAGAAGTTAGGAGCATTTCTTCTTTAATTGAATCACCTCAAACCCCCATTCAAATATGTTCACCCATTGCTAACCACAAATGGTTGGCACCCCTAGTTCCACTTAATCAATTAACATGAATTCATTTTCACAAAGAGTTATTTACTGCAAAGGCTTAACAGGGACCAGGGCAGAACCTGGGAGGACAATCACTCTGGAGGGAATGAGGTGAGAAGATTAACTTATAAAAATGTGAGAGCAGGGGCAGCTAGGTAGCACAGTGGATAAAGTACCAGCCCTGGATTCAGGATCTGAGTTCAAATCCGGCCTCAGACATTTGACACTTACTAGCTGTGTAACCCTGGGCAAGTCACTTAACCCTCATTGCCCTGCCCCCCCCCAAAAAAAGTGTGAGAGCAGACTGGTGGGATAATTATGCCAATTCTTGGGAGCACACTCTTCCCTATATAACCTCTATCCCTGGAGAGAGTGGGTTTAGACTTCATACAATTTCTAAATAGTATTCACTCTACCAAGTTCACTTCCAAAATACAGCATGGCCAATGGATGCATGAAATCTCCATCTCTGTCAGTACTTGACAGTGTCAAGCAAGTCACTTGGAGTCTTGCTCCTCATTATGTGGCTTTCAGAGAATCTTGTCATGGACCCCAGCTCCTGAACTCTAATGGCTCACTCTCCTGATCTTTCAAAGCTTACAAGGTCATAGATTTCACCATTCTCCTTCAGCTAAAACAGGAAAGTACCAACTCAAAGAGACAAAATTCACAAGTAACCTATAAGTTTTGGATTGGGAGGACCTAAGGCCTCTCTCCTTCTGGCACTATCTCTAACCAGATCTCAGCAAGGTAAAAAAGAATCAGATCAAGGGCAAAGGCTAGTGCGTGGCCTTTCAAATGCACCTTTCTTCCAACAACACAGCCAATCAGTAGTGCACATCCTCCTCATGAGTTAGCCCACCTTAACCAGTTATAGGGTATATGTGTATGTGCCAAGTCGGGAAGCAAGGTGTTTCCATTATGCATCAACATGCCTTTCCAGAGGCAGGATTCCCAGTTCCTTCCAAAGGAGGGATTGCATCAGCCCCCTCTCCCATTATGTGATTTTACAAAGGCTCCCCCAAAATTCTTTTCAGACTACTGCAGTGATAAGCTATAGAATTCTGGACCCATCACCATAAAAGGATGGTAAGAACTCCAGATGTTACCAAAAAATATAACCAGACCCAGTAAAATGCATTATTCCAACAACATTAAATAAATAACATGAGACTTTTTAAGCTGAGAAAAGAGTTATCAACATAGAAAGAGAATGTCAAGGGAGCAGCCAGGACCATTACCCAGAAAGGACCAGGAACTACTTACTCATTCGGAATAAGTATTTTGAACACACACTATATGCCCTGAACTATACAAGGCACTGTTAATAGTTTGCTCTTCTGGATGTGATATTGTGTTTTGATGGAATTTTTTTCCAGTTGTTCTAAAATGGCAATTTTTAAAAAGTACTCTGGAGTTCTGCTCTCTAGAACTGAGAGGCTATGGAGGAGTACCAGAATAGCAAATTAAAAGTAAACAAGTCTAAACTCACAATGAAGACATTGCACCAGTGAGTGGCATAGTGTATTTTTACATTTGTTTATTAACACTCCATATTTCAAGTCAGTTTGACAGCAGGCTGCTCCTCCTTCTCTGAGTGATTCTCAGAAGCTTTGTATGTTCAAATTTCTTTTGAGAAAGAGTTGGAACTAGTGCATGGGGTAACCAGGGCTTTGCCCTAGAGCACCAACAGAGAGGGGTTACGCTTCCTGTCCAGGTGATCACCATCTCTATATCTTGCTTTGCATCCACAGACTAGCCCCATCCAGGTAATGTGACCATTCTCAGGCACCACCCTCATTCCCATCTCATTAGACCTACCTTCTCCTAACCACCCCATACCCCATAGGGGTGCAAGTCAGGTTGTCTGGGAAATAGGCTGTCTCCTTTCCTGATGCAACCACACTCAGGGCTACACTGTCTTCAGAATTATGACTAAGCACCCCCCCATTATCCCTGAAGCACTATCACAAGAATTCCTACCTAAGGCTCCATTTTATTGTGTTATCAGGCTAAGCGTATGCCAGATGGACATGACCAGCAGAGTTGAGCTCAGAAATCAATTGGTAAGCAAACAGGATTCAAGACACCTAAGTTAATCATGAATTCCCTAAATCCATGGCTTCTCTGCCTCCTTATCAGGACTAAGGGTTAAGAAAATATAGGGAGCCCAGGACTGGCAGATCAAGGGCCCAACACCTAATCTGACAAGGAGAATAGTAGGTAAACCCTAACAAAGGAGGTTTAGTAAAACAGGTTGAAGAGAAATAAAAACCAATGACTTCTATCCTGATTTCATAAGAACCCCAGGGGCAGCTAGGTAGAGCAGTGGATAGAGCACTGGCCTTAGAGTCAGGAGTATGTGAATTCAAATCCAACCTCAGCGGGGCAGCTAGGTAGCACAGTGGATAAAGCACCTGCCCTGGATTCAGGAGGACCTGAATTCAAATCCAGCCTCAGACCCTTGACACTTACTAGCTGTGTGACCCTGGGCAAGTCACTTAACCCCCATTGCCCCACAAAAAAAAAGAATGAAGGACAAACAACAACAAGAACCCCAAAACATGACAAAAATCAAGGGAAGCCAGGGAGGGAAAAATACTGTCCAGGTACTTAACTCTTTATCAGTAAGTGGGTTAGGTTTACATGTCTATTTACATGTCCTTTCTATTTATATGTCCTGAAGGCTTCTTCATTTATTTCATAGGAGATTTTAAAATTCATGGGACAAAATTTGAATTCATTTTCATCTTTTAAAAAAATGGGCCTTTTACCTTTTATATGGGGTTGCAAAATCAAACCAAAAAGCATAAGGGTCTCGCAATACCAAAGAAGCCGAGAATCACAGATATTGCTATGTATTTTTATTGTTGTTGTTCATCCTTCATTTTCAAAGAGAACCAATGACATCATACGGGGATGTCTTGACTTGTGTGTAAATTGGCTTTGTAAGGCAGAGTTGCATACCTCTCACCCAACTGTCAACTATGGCTCCAAGAACCTGTGGTATACGTTGTGGCCCCACCCATAAAACCACCCCAGCAAATAGACTAACTCAGGTTGAGGGTAACCAACAGGCATCAAACCGATCAGTGAGCTAGGGGCATGTCTACCCCAAGCAGGGAAAGACTGGAGGAATGGGTGGATGAGAACAATTTGTTCCAATAGTCATGAAGGCAGCTAAAGCAGGAACTGCGGAGCACTCGGTCAGACATCAAAGACACCAATGTCATCCACTGCACCCTTTATTACCACAGGAATAACACCTGGCATGTGAACAGAACTCGAAGACTTGGCAAAGTGCTTTAAACATATTATCTCGTTGTTATACCCATTGTACAAGTGAATGAAAACCATTTCTAATACAGTAAGCGCAACACTAACCATGGAAGATACAACGGGACAAATGAAACAGACCTTATTTTCAAGGAGCTCACATTCTAATAGAGGAAGCAAAGATATATTTTGTTGTTGTTGTTGTTGTTCAGTCATGGCAGACTCTCTAGAACCCCAGTTGGGGTTTTCTTGGCAGAGATACTGAAGTGGTTTGCCATTTCTGTCTCCAGCTCATTTTATAGATGCGGAAACTGAGGCAAACAGAGTTAAGTGACTTGACCAGGGTCACATAGCTAGCAAGTGTTTGAGGCTGAATTTGAACTCATGAAGATGAGTCAGGCCTGTCACTCTATCCATTGTGCCACCTAGCTGCCTGAAGAGATATATAGGAGGGTTCAACTTGAAAAGCAGATAATGAGGCTCAGGGATTCTTAGGGTGCACTATCAAGTCAGTTGGTAATACTTGGAGATCTGGATGACATCATGGTGGGCCAGAGAATGCAGTGGCTGGACAGTGTGGTTTCATTTAAAAAAAAGAAAGAAAGAAAGAAAGCACTGACTCTAGAATCAGAGGTTCAAATTCTACCTCTTCTATTTACTGCTGGTATGGCCTTGGGCAGGTCATTTCACTTCCCTAGGCTTCAGTTCCTCATCTGTAAAAATAAAAAAGTTGGACTGGCCTCTGAGATCTGCAAGAGCAAAGAAAATGAAAAGGCCATAAAGTCTTCCACCTCCCATGACCCTCCAAGTATGTTAAGAGGTCATGTCCAGCCAGCCAGAGAGGGGCCACCATCATTAGAAAGGGCGTGAGGGCAAAGGGGCTGGAGAGTTGGAGAAGAGTAGACATACTGGATAGAGTGCTGGACTTCGAGTCACAAAGATATGAGCTATTATTCTACCTCAGACACTTACCCTGGGAACTAAATATGGATGATTTCTCTGTTCAAGTTATCATAAAAGTCATTCATAGCTACATCACTTTTTTTTTTTTTTAGTGAGGCAATTGGGGTTAAGTGACTTGCCCAGGGCCACACAGCTAGTGTTAAGTGTCTGAGGCTGGATTTGAACTCAGGTACTCCTGAATCCAGGGCTGGTGCTCTATCCACTGCGCCACCTAGCTGCCCCCTGCTACATCACTTTTTGTTCCTTTGATATTGGCTCTTCCTATCCTTGTGAAACAGGATTCACCAAGTGTTGGATTGTTCACTGATAAGGAACACGAGCTTGGCTTAGGCCATTGTGAAAAAGATGACTTTTACCTTGTTGGTTATGGGTTCTCATCATTGTAATGTTCTGTGCCTCATTTTCCTCATATGTAAAATGGGAAGAATAATAATAATCACATCCATCTCCCACAGGCTTGTTTTGAGGACGAAATGAGATGACATGTAGAAAGTGTTTTGCAAACGTCAAAGTGCTATGGAAATACTAGCTATTATCTATTACAGTTTTTTGTTTGTTTTTTTTGTGGGCAATGAGGGTTAAGGTGACTTGCCCAGGGTCACACAGCTAGTAAGTGTCAAGTGTCTGAGGCCGGATTTGAACTCAGGTACTCCTGAATCCAGGGCCGGTGTTTTGTCCACTGCGCCACCTAGCTGTCCTCAATACTGGCTATTATCATATTATTTACTACTATTCTCTTCCACAGGAGAGGGTTTGGATCAGCATCCAGCCAGGAAAGGAAAGGGGGAAGGGAACAGTGGCAAGAAGGCAGACAGAAGAGGGCATCCCATCACACCTGTAGTCATCAGACCCAAAGGGTAGCATCTGGACCTGGCAAGCTGGGTCAGGGAAGGTGGTGGGCAGTCAGTGGGCTGGAACTTGTTTCCCACTGGGTGGAACAACTGAAGAAAGCAGTTAGCTCATAAGATGGTGAGGCTGACACCATTTCTTGCAAAGATGAGCTACCCTAAAAAATATACAAAGTAAAAAGGTCAGAGGAGAGCACCTCTAAAGAGAGGTGAATTCTTCCCAAGGAAGCAGAGTAGTGATTAGGAGTGGACAGCTAGGGGGCACAGTAGATAGAGCACTGAACCTGGAATAAAGAAGATTTCTCTTCCTGAGTTCAAATTGAACCTAATTACTAGCTGTGTGACCCTGAGCAAGTCACTTAACCCTGTTTGCCTCAGCTTTCTCATCTGTAGAATGAGCTGGAGAAGGAAACAGCAAAGCACAGCAGTTATCTTTGCCAAGAAAACCCAAAATGGGGCACAGAGTCAGACACAACTGGGCAACAAAAGCGATCAGGAGAAAAAGAAGTGTGACAGCACAAGGGGAGAGCCGTACAGGTGTATACAAGGAGCTGGACCTTGATGCACAAACCAGAAGAGAACTGATAGCATGTACACAGTGAAAACCCCTTATAACATTTACTGAGAAATAGAGAAAAGAAAACCTAGCAGGGAAATGTCACAAGTGTGTACATTGAGGACAATCTAGCTAGGCTACTTTTGTATTGATTTTTCTCCTCCAATCCAAAGGCGGTTTAGGTTCTCCTTGCGGCAAAGGCTGAAGACAAATGACATTAGCTCTTGGCTACAAATTTCAACAAATATAAAAGTCGTGATACTTCCTGCTTCTCTGTGGCCCCTGTCCCTTGCTGACATGCTCCTAGAGGGCATGAAGGCCTATAGGAGTGGCTGTCATCCAGTCTCTTGACTGGCTGCAGTAACATTTGAGCCACAAGGTGCCTTTTAGCTCTAAACCTTTGCAGTCCTTTAATCCCAGGCAAGTAGAAAAGGCTGCTAATTTCATTTATTGTACCACTGCCACACAGTGGAAAGTGCATTGGGGGCAATCAGAGGTTGTTGCTCAGTCTTTTTTTTAATCATGTCCCACTTTTTATTACCCCATTTGAGGTTTTCTTGGCAAAGAGAGTAGACTGGTTTGCCATTTTCTTCTCCAGTTCATTTTACAGATGAGGAAACTGAGGCAAACAGGGTTCAGTGACTTGCCCAGGGTCACACAATAAATTTCTGAGGCTGGATTTGAATTCAAGAAGAGTTTTCCTGACTCCAGGATTGGTGCTTTATCCACTGCACCACCTAGCTGCCCAAAGTCATAGGACCAGGGTTCAAATCCCACCTTATTCCCCATGTAACCTTGGGCAAACCACTCAACCTCTCTAGACCTCAGATGCCTCATCTATACATTGAGAAGGTTGGATTACATGGCCTCCAAGGTCCCTTCCCAGCTCTGGAGCAAGGATCCTTTGGCCTCAGCCTCAGCATGTCTGGTCACAGATGTTAATTCTTTTCTAAATGACTTAATCTCTGTGTCTGGCCATTCTCAGCTATAAATAGTTTCCATGGGCAAGGTGACTTCTATAGGTGGTGATTTCTAGAAGTCAGTGGGAACCCAAGATGGAGAAGAGACTGAGATTTGGCCCTAAGATTATTTACAGTCACTGAATTGAAAGTAAAGATGGTGACCAGAAGGAATGAGCTGGGGGAAGGGAGAGTGCATGAGGAAGACAGAGTCCCTCAGGGTCTTATTTTTGCCCTCCACTTTTAAATTACAGAGGCCTTTTGCCCATCTGGATGAGGAAGAAATCAGCAGAGATAAATAGGGCTTGGGCTTGGAAACAGAAGAGTTGGGAAGCCAAGATTCCCTGAACAGAGCTGCACGTTGTTCCTTCTCCCCTGATGCTGTTTCTCAGACCTCTACCATCTCCTTTATTTCATGAATCATGGGGCACCCATATGCTGCATCTGATCCCTACTGGGTTCCTAGCACAGCCAGCCAGCTTTAGAATAAGGAACATACAAGGCAGCCTCTGAAGTGTCTAAACCCATCTTTTCCCCTAAATGAATATCCTATACATCCCCTCACCTCCCCCCATTGCTACCCCCACTCACCCCTTTCTGTATTTTAGTGCTATGGTACTTTAAACTTCTCCCCATCATTAAGCCATCTCAGTGAAATATCGAACTGATTAATGTGGCATTTTCCACTAAACTGTTTCGGGAAATGTTGCACCTTACCAGTGGGATGCTTTTTGAATAATGTAATCTCCTTAGTATAATTAAAACTAAGTTCTGAAGTTAGTACCTTTTCTCCCTGGAGGCACTCATCAAAATGTCAAGTGTTCCTTCTCGTAGAACTGCAATCCCATAGTACAAACAAATATATTATCCACTGTTCCTTGTGAGCGAGAAGCCCGGCGCCTTCATTCTTTGTCACTTCATCGCTAACATAAGTAAATAGTGGAGAAAATAAGGCCACCTCTTCACATAAAGGATGTTTGGCCCCCAAACGCTAAGCGTTGCAAGTAAGATTCCTTAATAGCTCCTGTTTTGCTTCATTAATAATTCTTTTTACTATTTATCTTTGCCATGTGGACTTTTTGTTGTTATTATTAATGGGTGGAATGCACAGTGAGTACCAGAAAGCCATTTTCTAGTTCTCAGAAAAATCAAGGATACAATGCCCCCTGCTGGAAAGTCCGAGAAACGAATCTAGTGTTCAGCATACCTGAGGCGAGCGATCCTAGGATCTTGGGATTCCGAGCCGAAAAGGGAACTTTGAAGCCATTTAATCCAGGGTTTCTTAAACTTTTCCCACTTGCGACCCCTTTTGCGCCCGAGAAATGTTTACGAGACCCTGGGTATATAGGTATATAAAATAGGTATACACAGCCTTTTACTATCACACACACACACACACACACACACACACACACACACACACACACTTCAATTATAAGACCACGACCCACAGTTTTAGAAGCTTTGATCTAATCCAATGCCCTTATTTTACAGATGAGCATACTGAGGTTCAGAAAGGTTTTGCGATTTGCTTATGGTCACACATGTAGTGTGTTGAAAAGAATCTTGTCTTGGACACACTGGCTGTGTGACCACGAACAAGTTATTTAATGCCACTGACTTTCAGTTTCCCCATCTGTAAAAAGGACTGGGTCCTAGGTTCAAATCCAAGCTCTGCTACTTAGTACATTGAGCAAATATCATTTTAACTCTGTGAGCTTCCATCTGCAAAATCAAAGGATTGGAAAAAAAAATATTTCTAAAGTCACTGTAATCCCACTGTGATCCTACGGGTACTTTGAGTGCGTGTTATGAGGATCCAATGAGACCATGTATGCAGAGCACTGTGCAAACCTTAAAATGCAATATAAAAGGTAGTTTGGGACTATTATGTTAAGTACTTTATAACCTTAAAAGCTCTGTATAAATGTTAGCCATTACTAGTAAAGAACAGAGCCAGGATCTGGCTCCATCAAATCAGTCAATGAGTTGAACCAACCCATTCTCCCACTTCAGTTTCTCAGATCCAAATTTTCTGTTTTGTTGCTTTTTCTACCCTCTCCCCTCTGGCCCTGATGAAGACAAGCCCAAGGACTCTGAACCCAAGAGCTTTGGGAATAGCAATACTTCCAGCCTAGTACCCTCAGGCGGCATCCTGGGAAGCAACCCCTGGGGAAGTGCAGTCTGACAACTGTTCCTATAGGTGCTACAGGCACAACTGCTGATAACCTAGAAAAGAAAAAAGTTTTGCCACCAAAGTCCTGGACACTGTCGAGTAGTTCAATATCAGAAACTAATATAATTTTATCAATGAAAATGACATTAAAGAAGAAGCATTACCATTTGCTTTGCTACTGTACCCTAAAGGACTATGGAACCTTCCCATCTGACTTGCCCCCCAAATCTTCCATATATGTTGTCTCTCCCCTTAGGAATGTGGACTCCTCAAAATCAAGGAATGTCTTAATTTGCTATTATAACCCCAGAATTAAGCATATAGTAAGTGCTTAATAAATGCTATTTTTTTATTCATCTGTTTTTGAGTCTCCAGAAAATGATAGTTGATGTCATTCTTTTTTGAGCTGATTTTTTAAAATTAGCAATGAAAAATATCCCTGAAGAAAACCTTCTGGTGCCACACACACGTACCCCACATCACAATAACAATACTCACTTATTTTGAACCACCAGCATGAGTCCCTTAGAACCATGATCTGTCCAGCCCTGGGATTCAATCTCTGATGGTAATGAAAAGGGATGTTTTGTGAGACAAAAGAGTGAGTCTCTATGACATGAACCACAAGCATTTATATGAAGATAACACTAATCATCTAAAATCATTAAGGCTGTCACCATCTAGGATTCTGTGATAGATGCTATACAGTATAAGTAAATGCTGTAATGAGAAACCACAAAGAAAAAACCATACCTGCCCTCTAGGAACTTATAATATAAAATTGCATGTGTAGAGAGATGCATTATGAACTCAATAGTGGGTTCAGTTGGAGACTGCCCCAAACCATCATTTCCACCAACTGGTCAAGCTGTGTGAAAGTCCCCTTCTAAAAATGTATTTCATCCCTTTGGGTTAAGACATTACCATTTCCAGAAGTTTTCTAATAATACTCACATGGCTTGGAAGTGGTAACACATTAATCCACTAACACCTTAGTTTGCATAAATCTTACATCCAAAGTCTGAATTCTGGGAAATGTAGTCTTGCTGTTGCCTAGAAGGCTCTGGTTCATGGGAAATAGGAATTAATGTAACCTGGGCTTCCAACCAAATCTGGGATGTTTATGTGTTGTGTGATATCTATGGAAGGAGAAGTCTTTGGAAATCAATCTCTCTCTCTCTCTCTCTCTCTCTCTCTCTCTCTCTCTCTCTCTCCCAAGAAAGGCTGCCACCAATACCACTCTTCACAAAGGTACACAATATCCCTCCATTTTCTCTCCACCAACTGGGAGTCAATTTTCCTTCTATATTCAGCATGCAGCACGCAAAACACCCCAAGTTTGGTTAAAAGCCCAGGTTACATTCATAATGTGAAATCATAGGCAGACATTCTCAAAAATGTCACCAAATTCTGCAATATGGTTCTTACTAGGAAAAATTTCAATTGGCCTTGGTGGACTGACCCCTAAACCCTCTAGCTTCCTGGAATAGGGCAAGGAATGATGAAAAGTAACTATTTACTAGACAGGATAGGCCTCTTCACTAGGAGCCTTCTATCTCTTATGCCTACCTAGAGCTAGCACCAAGCAATCATATGAGATCATAGGCATCGGCATTATGCAAAGACATGACTTTCGCCATAACCTAATAGTCTACAGTATCTAACTCCACTCACTTCCTTACTCCTCGCTCACTCCTCATTCACTTATAATCTGGCTTCTGCCCATACCACTCTACTGAAATTGGTTAGTCCAAGGTTACCAGTGACCGCCTAATGACCAAATTCATTGACTTATTCTCTTTTCTTTTTCTCTATTTTTTTTTGCAGGGCAATGACGGTTAAGTGACTTGCCCAAGGTCACACAGATAGTTAAGTGTCAAGTGTCTGAGGCTGGATTTGAGCTCAGTTCCTCCTGAATCCAAGGCCAGTGCTTTATCCACTGCACCACCTAGCTGCCCCCATTGACTTATTCTCAATCCTCATCCTTTTTGGCCTTTTTGAACTCTAAACATTGTTGACTCCCTCGCATTCTAAATACTCTCTAGTCGTAGGCTTCCATGATGCTGATTTCTGCTGGTTCTCCTCCTACTATTCTGACCAATTCTTTTCTGTCTCCTATGTGGCTTCCTCTTCATTGCTCAACTCTCTTAAATGTGGGTGTCCTCCCAAGAATCTATCCTTAGCCCTCTTTTCTCACTACTCCTTAGTGGTCTCATCTATTCCCACAGTTTTGACTAATATCTATATTCTGATAGAAATATCTCTAAACTCTAGTTGTCTGTTTCTAAATGGTCTCATATGTCCTGCTAACACCTCAAACTCAGCATATCTAAAAGTAAATTCATCATCATGCCTCCAGAACTTTATAGTCTCAATTTTCCTATTTATGTGGGCCCTGCCATTTCCCCAATGACCCAGAGTCCTCTGATACCTCCCAGTCATCCTTTCCCTTTCTCTTTCCTTCAACTCCATAGCCTGCTAGTTTCCAAGTCCTGTTGGTGTTATGCCCAAAATAAGTCTTGCCTCCATCCCTGATTATCCATTTCTATAGCCATCATCCCAGTTCAATTCTCATTTCTTTTCTCTTGGATGATTATGGTAGTCACCTAACTGGTTTCTCTGCATCCAACCTTTCCATCTTCCACTCCCTCTTCACACCACAGTCAGAGAAATCTTCCCAATACATAACTGTGATGTCACTTCCCTATTCAAAAACCTTCAGTGGTAGGGGCGGCTAGGTGGTGCAGTGGATAGAGCACTGGCCCTGGAGTCAGGAGTACCTGAGTTCAAATCCGGCCTCAGACACTTAACACTTACTACCTGTGTGACCGTGGGCAAGTCACTTAACCCCAATTGCCTCACTAAAAAAAAAAAAAAACCTTTAGTGGTTTCCCCATTGACTACAGAATAAAATGCAGACTCCTAGACTAGCATTCAAGGTTCTGCATAATCGAGATCCAATCCACTTTTCATGCACTCAGCTTTAGTGCTTGTAGCTCCAGCTAAACAGGACAATTGGCTATACTTTAATCTTCTTTGGCCCCTCCACCACTCTGCTTTTTTTTTTTTTAATATGACATTCCCTACATCTGAAAGGAATACTCAACCCCAGAGTGACACTCAGTCAGAGTGACTGTATCAGTATTGGGAAAAGGTCAGGCCCACTAAAGAAGAAGGTTTTCTTCACTATTTATGGGCCCAGACATGAGTCCTTTCACTACTTTTGTTATACACAGTGTAGTAAATTTGTCCTGTGTTCCATTCTGTGTTTGCCTGGTGCTTGCAAAGGCACTGAAGATACCTAGACAAGAAGTTCCTAGGGTTGGTTCCTAGGGTAGGTAGGGTAAGAAGCCTCCAAGATTGAAGTCTGGTCTGTGGCAGGAGGGCCCTGGGAAATATATACCAACAAGTTCTGGGGAAAAGGCACAACAAACTCTTAAGTTTATTCGCATTGCTTACATTTTCTCCATCACTTTGCTAAGTGTAGACAATCAACAAAGCAATGAATCAAGCCCTGACTTATAGTGTATGTGGATTCCCAAAATGTAAATTCCCAAAGTGAAAATTGAACACTCGGTTCCAATTCAAGCTGGCTATAGCACAATCCCTGTCAGGGTGACTAAATCTGCTTTAGGATACAAAGAGAACAATAGCTTTCTTATAGATATTGGAGGAAGGAATAAATTGTTCTTGGGATGGACATCAGACAGAGCCCAGGACTTAGCTTGTCATGTTCTAGGAGGAGGGAAGCTGGTGTCTCTGAAGAATCTGGGAAGTCATAGTATCATATATTTGGAGTGAGAAGAGACTTTTGAGGTCATCTGGTCCAGCCCTTTCATTTTACAAATAAGGAAAGTGAGGCCCAGGGTATAAGTGAGACCCAAGGACCCAGAAGTAATAAGTAGCAGAACTAGGATCAGAACCCAGGTCATCTGGCTCCAAAGCCAAGGCTTTCTTCATTGTATTATCCTGCCTCATGTATACCAATCTTGAGAGAACAGATAGGATTTCAGATGCTCTAAAATAACTTCCTAGTGTTTTCTGAACATTTTAATTATGGTGATGGTTTCTCCTCTCTCAATTCATATTAGGTCTTCCCCAAAACCCACAAAAGACTTTTATTAACCTTGTACCCAGAGAAGATGGCCCCTGAAAGTATTCTCTAGTGTTAAAGGAAGCCTGCCAGACTCCATCTGGGGAGGAGGTGGGAAGGAAGTGGCAAAGGGAGGCCCAGACACCCAGAGACAGAAGGAGCCCAGCAGGATTCTTGAATAGTAATATCCCATGCTGGAAGCTGCTTCTTTAAAAATAATGTATTCTGTTTCTAGAAAACATACTTATTTCCAGTCTAAAGGCCAGGCTGGCTGCCATTTTCCACACCCCACCCCCACCACCCCCAAGTATTTCTGACAGCTACTCATTAACTAACAATGCATGATGTAAAGACTTAAAAGTAAAACAGAAATGGGCAATCATCAGTGCTGTAGAGTTAAGAGTCGGTGTTGGATGTCAATAAGTATAAATTTCCTCCACTTCCTGCAAAGAATTTTCCTTTTCATAGGAGAACTTTGGAGTGAGGCACCTGGGTGCTGGCGGGGATGAGGATGCAATGTCTACTGGCTAAGGAATTAGCTGGAGATAGTTGGGCTGTCCAAGGTCCAAGCTGTGATTTTCCTCTTTTCTATTCAATTGCAGAAATGACATTCATGTACTCCAAGAACCATCACCATTGCTTATTACTGTTAATTTCTATATCTTGCTAAAAAGGCCTTTTTTGCTCTCTCTCAATGAACACACTGATATAGATAGTGCTTCCTTAGATTTGAGTAGCAGAAGATATTTTCAGGAGAGAACACAACAGCCCTGCTATTAAATGGTTTGTCAGTGAAATCAAGAAACCCTGGCACTGATTTCACTATGTTTTCTTCACCCTCATTTTCTCCACTCCTTCTAGTCTCCATTTATCTAAAAAAAATCTTCTTCCTGTTTGTCCTTCTTTCTCAAAGAGTACCATGACATCAAGAGGTGTCTTGATTTGCAGTGAATTGTATTTAAGAGAGGCAGAACTGTGTAGAACCATCAGACTCACTCTCTCCTCCAGTCATCTGAGTCCAGTGGCAAGACATAGGTGAGGGCGACTGGAGTTGGCCTCAGATGCAGTGGGAAGACCTTGGTCTTTTTCCTAATCTGAAAGAAGAGGGAAGATCTCTAATAACTGTCAAGTACTGCCATAACTCACCTGCCTACAAACTGTGCTAATGAGAGGGAAAGCCTCAGATTTACATGTTTCAGGTACACCCTGAATCAGCCAACACTAAGTCCACCACACACTCCCTAGAGGCTGATTCTTGTAATGTGAGCTAAGAAGACCAGGTCATACCTCTCTCTGTCTTACTTCTACTACCCTTACACCAAGGAGACAAACAAGGCTCCCACCAAGAAAGACTCCTCTTTCAGAATACAGACAAATGAACCCACTGAATTCCAGACTCTTCAGAAACAACCCCTCCAGTGAGTCCCTACAAATAAGAATAAGCAAGGGTAGAAGTTCAAGGTCACTATGAGTATAGGAGATCTGTTAGTTCCATCTTACTCAACTATATAGTTATCTATTTGTGCCCCACCTGTGATAGAGCCTTCTGAGCTCCTATTGGTCCAATCAGCCATAGTCAGACACACTGTACATCGCCCCCAATGTAGTGATGTCATTTTTGGTCCTCTTCAAGTAGGAATGACAACAACCAACTAGTTGTCACCTAAGTGGTGTTTACTCTACCTTCCTAAGAGCCAAAAATGCACGTTTCAATGTCAGCAGGAGCTCTGACAGTATCTTAAATAAATCTGCCTTTATTTCCTTGTGAAGGAAAAGCATCTCAGACTCTATACCTACACACTATCTTCCCAGCATCTCATTCTCTATCCTATGAAGTCAGTTTAGAGGTGTGAATATTCCAGCTTCTTGTGCCTGTGAAAAAGTTCAGAGACTTGGTTTCTGGGTAATTAATCATTTTATCAATTATGCTAGTAGATAATCAATAAAAGCAGTCAGTGGCACTCTCAAATACCAAAGACCCTTTATGGAACCTACTCAATGCTTGTATGCCCTTGGAAGAGTGGGTGTTCCTAAGAGTAACAATCAACAATGATTGGTTAACAAGTAATGAAAGAATGAATATTATAATGAGAGTGGACTTATTATAATGAGGGTCTGAGAGACTTGATTAATCGCTTAGTCTTGGACAGAGACTTGTCTTTTATCTAGACTCACCCACCCACACCCACACCCACC
The DNA here is from genome assembly GCF_019393635.1 of Dromiciops gliroides. Taxonomy (NCBI): domain Eukaryota; kingdom Metazoa; phylum Chordata; class Mammalia; order Microbiotheria; family Microbiotheriidae; genus Dromiciops; species Dromiciops gliroides. The sequence goes on along the minus strand of NC_057861.1, from coordinate 392,185,683 downwards.
TAAGGGAATCTAGACAAAAGGGGGTCCATCTCTATTCAGACTTGACTGACTAAAACACAATGGACCAGATTTCACTAGACTAGAATCTTTTTGTAAGGTTTTTCTAGTTGGGTAGGACAATAACTCCACCTAGATAATAAGACCATCTAGGTGGGGTAAATGTTTGGGCAAGGTCAGAGATCTCCCCAATAATTTGTTATTTACTAATCATTTTTCTCATAGGAGGAGGTGAGGAGTTATGTTCCCCTCTACTTGAGCCTGACACTAAAAAATAGCTATCCTGCTCCTCTGGCCAGTTCACTCGGCTACAACCCCTCTCATTAAGGAGGTAAATGTGGTTTAAAGAGAGCATCACAGGTCCTTCACTCTATTTCTATGGCACCACTGTCTAACACTCCCTGCCATGCTGTGCCTCAAACAAGATTCTCCCTACCATTAACAATCAGATGAACATCTGGCACTTCTCCTACCTCTCCAGTCACAGATAGTAACAAAGTCCTGTCCTAAACATTTGCATAGCCCATCTTGTCAATTAAAGTTGACTGAACCCCTAGTGTGTATATAACTTCATACCAGGCAATAATAATCAATCAAAAAGCATTTATTAAGTACTTGCCATGTGCTAGAATCTGGGGATAAAAATACTAAAGTGAGATTGTTCCTTACCTCAAGGATTTTACTTGGAGATTGGGAAAGGGAATAGGGAAGGGGGCAAATCAAGATAAAAATAAAGATATATTCTATAGGGGCAGCTAGGTGGTGCAGTGGATAGAGCACCGGCCCTGGAGTCAGGAGTACCTGAGTTCAAATCCCGCCTCAGACACTTAACACTTACTAGCTGTGTGACCCTGGGCAAGTCACTTAACCCCAATTGCCTATCTAAAAAAAAAAAAAGATATATTCTATAGATATAGGTATATGGATATAATAGATATGTGCAATTATGTATGTATTACATAAATCAAGACATATACAAAATAAAATATGCAGTGATTGGGAGGGAAACTAAATAATTGAAAGAGTCTGGAAAAGCCTCTTTAAGAAGATAGTATCAGGGCAGCTCAGTGGCGCAGTGGATAAAGCACTGGCCCTGGAGTCAGGAGTACCTGAGTTCAAATCCAGCCTCAGACACAACACTTACTAGCTGTGTGACCCTGGGCAAGTCACTTAACCCCAATTGCCGAAGAAGAAGAAGAAGAAGAAGAAGAAGAAGAAGAAGAAGAAGAAGAAGAAGAAGGAGAAGGAGAAGGAGAAGGAGAAGGAGAAGGAGGAGAAGGAGAAGAAGGAGAAGAAGAATATTGAAGGGAACTAGTCATTCCAGAAGTCAGAGATGAAGAGGAAGAGCAGACCAGGTACAGAGGACAGCTTATGCTAAGGCAAGGAGATGGATGAGAGAATGTTGTATACTAGAAACCAAAAATAGGCAAGCTTGGCTAAAGTATGGAGTACATGAAGAGGAATGATTTATAATTAGCCCAGAAACATAGACTTGAGCCAGATTGTGATGGGCTTTAAACGGGGCACAAAGGAGTTTGTATTTTTTTTCCCTAAAGGCAATGTGGAGCCACCTTACAAGCTTTTCGAGCAGAGGGTTAACCTGGTCAGATGTATATTTTAGAAATACCATTTTGGAAGCTCTGTGGAAGACAGATTACAGAGAAGAGAGACTGGGTACTAGGACTGGGTACTAGTACAAGGATACTAATTGAAGTTTATTGCAATTGTCCAGTAAAAGGTAGGGAAGGCCTGAACTAGGATAGTCATAGTATGAGTAAAGTAGAGGATGGATTCAAGAGATGTGGAAGATGTAGAACTGTTAAGATTTGATAACTAATTGGGACTGGGGTGAAGGAAGAATTGTGTGTGACTCCTAGGCTGTGAACATGAGTTCTACACAAACAGGAAAGTTAGGAAGAGGGGAAATATAATGAATCTGTTTCAGAGACATTGAGTTTGAAAAGCCTATGGGACATCCAGGTGAAAATGTCCAATGGGACATTGATTAGCAATGTAGAATTGGAGCTCAGGGGAGAAAGAAACATTGGATATATCACTCTTGGAGTCGTATGCATGAAGACAGTAGTAGGAGCTGATGAGGTCCCAAGACAGAGTGTAGAGAAAGAAGAGGAAAGGGCCCAGATCAGAGCCCTGGAGTACACCAATTGGGGGAGGGGAGGAAGGAAGGAAAATACAGTTGATGATGATTCAAAGGAATCCACAGTAACAGCCCTTCTCTATTCTTTTTTTTTTTTTAGCCCTTCTCTATTCTTGAATGCAGTGGAAGCTATTATAGACCCTTTGACCCTGGTGGGCATGGAGAATGGAGGCAAATTTCTGTCTGTCAGATACCACTAATCATGAGCTGAAGTTCCTGTAGGATGACCTGAAAAGACCAGATAATAGCTTTGTCTTACTCCTATTACCTTCATACTGAGCAAACAAACAAGACTCCCAATAGGGAGTCTTACAGAATGCATCATCCCCCCTATTCAATAAACTCCAATGGCTCCCCATTTCCTCTAGGATCAAATAGAAAACCTTCTGTTTGGCCCTTCATAATCCAGCCCCTTTCTACCTTTCCAGTCTTCTAACACCTTATTCCCCTACATGTATTCTGTGATCTGATGACACTAGCCTTCTTGCTGTTCCTTGTCCATGACACTCTATATCTCCATTTTCATTGGCTACACCCCCATTCCAAGAAAACTGTTTCCTCCTTACCACCTGCCTCCCTTCAAGTCTTAGCTAAAATCATACTTTCTACAAGAAATCTTTCCCAGTCCTTCATGCTTTCTCACTGAGACTACCCCAAGTTTACCTTGTATATATCTTGTTCCTATGTTGTTATTTACATGTTGTCTCCCCCAGTAGACTGTGAGGTCCTTGAGAGCAGGCCTTGGTCATCCCTGGGTAGAGAGAAGGGTTGACTTTCTTTGTATACCCAGTGCTTACTATAGTACTTAGCACATAGTAGGCACTTAATAAATGCTAGTTGACTGACTAGGGCAGCTAGGTGGATGGAGAGACAGAGACAGAGAGACAGAGGACAGAGACAAAGAGACAGAGGAGAGTGACAGAGACAGAGAGCCACTGAAGGGTTTTTTTGTTTGTTTTTGGTGAGGCTGTTGGGGTTAAGTGACTTGCCCAGGGTCACACAGCTAGTAAGTGTTAAGTGTCTGAGGCCAAATTTGAACTCAGGTCCTCCTGAATCCAGGTCCAGTGCTCTATCCACTGCGCCACCTAGCTGCCCCCCACTGAAGGGTTTTGAACAGAGGAATAACATCATCAGATTCATGCATGGAAACCTGACCATTGTGTATACCAGTATATTTTAACATCCTGAACTCCAAACAACCAACTTTCAAAGGAACTTTTGGAATACAACCCAATTGCAAAATTAAGCATCATCTATATTTGAAGTAACTAAGTAATTGATATATATCCTCTCTTAGAATCAGGTTAACTTGGGTTCAAGCCCTGGATAAGAAGTCATCTAACTTCACAGTGTTCCAGGCAAGTTGGAGAACATTTGCCCAGTTGACTGGAACTATCTATACTTATGAAATTACAGGTACAGACCTTTGCAAAAAAAAAGAAAAAGAAAGTTTATTTACAAAACTTTTTTTTCTGAAGATAAAAGATACTAGGAATAGCTAGGTAGTACAGTGGATCGAATTCTCTTCAGTCACAGCTACCATACTCAGTTAAAAAAAGATGGGCAGAGGGCTCCCAGATGAAGACTAAGTCTTTCATTTTTGACCCCTATGTCTTAGAAGAAGGGGGCAGATCAGTCTTCACTTACAGATAATGCCTAGGATTCTGAAAATCTTACACTTTCTGAAGATCCTCTCTAGTTCAGATGCAAATTACTTTGAGCCAGAATAAAAGGTAGTCTGAGGAGGCAAAGTCTTTGTTCTCTAACCACCTAGCCTGAATTTTGTCTTTATTATGTATATCTGTCAGCAGCAAACCCTACTTTGGTGCCCTATTTTGCTCAGTGAAAATTTCAGTCTCTTTACATAAATGTGTGTTACTATATCTTCAAGAAGCCATGATTTTGTCACCCTGGGTATGTAGCTCACAACCCATCCACACCATAACCAACAATAGTCTTGAATTGCCACTGTGAACAGTCTGACAATGTCAGATAGAGAATTGGCCCTGGAGCCAGAAAAACCTGAGTTCAAATCTGGCCTCAGATATTAACTAGCTGTGTGGCCCTAGACAAATTATTTTTAGGGCAGCTGGATGGAGTAGTGGATATAACATCAGGCCTGGAGTCAGGAAGACTCATCTTCATCAGTTCAAATCTGGCCTCAGATACTTACTAGTTGTTTGACCCTGGGCAAGTCACTCAACCTTATTTGCCTCGGTTTCCCCATCTGTCAAATGAATTGTATGTACAAGGAAATGGCAAACCACTCCAGTATGATCTCTGCCAAGAAAATCCCGAAAAGTAGGATACAATTGAACAATAACAATTATATTTCAATACCATTACCAAAACAGATATGAAACTACTAAACAACAACAAAGTACTTAGTGAGGCTAGTGCTTGAATGACAAATAGGCAGTCTGTCACAAGGCTTATACTTAAAACCTTTCTGAGTTGGTAGAACCTGCCAGAGTTTTCATTCTTTCATTCATTTCATGAGGCCCTAGGGAGATTGACACACTATGATAAGTCACCAGATTAGAACTTTAATGGAATGAGTTATTTTTATATCATCATAGTATCCTTTCATTTGCAACTCTCATACACTTAGCTACTCCTTCTTCTCCCTTCAAATTTCAGACCTACTTTTATTTTTTTATTCACAGACCAAAAGCATGCTGAATTAAAACAAAGTAAATACAATCAAAAAATGGAAGCAAATACAATTTAATACTGACTCTCAATGGTCTTGATCTGCCAATTGTAATAGTTATGTGAAAAAGGGAAAGTGTTGAGTAGATGTTAAAAATATACTTGAATGGTGCCTTTCTTGTGTCTGAAAATTGTATTTTAAGGCATTTGATTTCATTATTTCCAATCAAGTAGGATCACAAATTGGAATTATTAGAAAGTGGCATATTCCCAAGCTTCCAGGAATCAAGAAATCAAGCAGGGGTTAATAACAATTCAATCTATCTTCCCTGTCCTTCCTATTCCTTGGAATTATTGTTCTATGGGAATTTGTGCATTTGAATATAGAGTAGTGGGGTAATCAATTTCTTAGTCTCGTGTAGATGAGAGGAGGAGAGCAATTCAGGTTCAGCTACCAGGAATGAAGGACAGAGGTCAGCACTTGCACCCTTCCTTCCACTACTGAGCGTTCAGGAGCATGGTTGGACCTAGAATCACAGAATGACAAAACTACAAAATTGTAGAGTTGGAAAGGATGTCAGCTATCATCTAGTAAAACCTCGACCTTAACAGGAATCCCTACTAAAACCTATGCAACAAGTGGTCACCCAGTCTCACCTTGAAGTCTTCCAGTGTAGGCAACTAAAGCACTACATTCCACTTTGAGACAGCTCTGATTGTTAGGAAGTTTTTCCTGACATCAAGCCTAAACATGCTTTTGAATGTGCTTGCTCCAACCCAAGTATCCAGAAAGTTCAAGGAAGTTCTTGCCAAGGTAGAAGCAGTCAGGCAAAATTACAAACTTCTCTTGGGAGTTTTTTATTGTTGTTAGCACAGCAGCTAAAGTGTCAGGCCTGGAGTCAGAAGACTCATCTTCCTGAGTTCAAAATCTGGCTTCAGACATTTATTAGCTGTGTGACCCTGGGTAAATTGCTCAACCCTGTTTGCCTCAGTTTCCTCAACTATAAACTGAGCTCGAGAAGGAAATGAAAAACCACTCCACTATCTTTGCCATGAAAACCCCCAAAATGGGGTCACAAAGAGTCAGACACAACTGAAAATGATTAAACAACAACAAAGGGAGAGAAGCCAACCAGCAGCTGAAAATCAGTGGAGAAGTAGCAAATGCCTGTAACAAAGAGGCAGCAGATGGCAGCTCATTGGAAAAAGCAGCCCAGCAGATGACACCAGTAGTTCCATAAGGAAGTATCAAGTGGCAGTTTGGAGGCAGAGAGATATTCCAATGGAGACACAACTCTAGAAATGATAATCATCCAGACTATAAGTATTCCCTCTCCTACCGGTGGCATGGAAATCTGTGGGAAGATATGTCCTCATAGGTATAGGAGGGGATAGGATTTTTCTTTATTTACTTTGCATTCTAATTCAATGCACTTTACTTTTTTTTTCATGTCATATGTTTTATTCTTACTTGATGAGGGGGATTTGTTGGAAAAGGGGTTTGTAATAGTTGACATTATATAGAACTTTAAGATTTATAATGAGCTTTACATAGACTATCTCAGGATGGACAATTACCACTTGAGCACTATGGACTTGGAAATAACCAACATATTAGAGGAGCCCTGAGTGCTTCTTAAAATTTTTTCTGTTTGACTCCAATTTATTACTAAACAGGGAGGGGCTAAGTAGACAGATGTTTCAACCTTCTTCAGTTCACCTTTTCCCTTCACTAAGAAATACATACACTCACTACCAGCCCAGTTTTGAACAGATTCAAAATTTCAGCACTTGAGCCAAGTCAGAATCAGCTTCTGGTCTTGCCCTATAGATCTCTTTGTAGTCATGATGGAGGAAGGTTGGGGAGATGATATAGAAACTATTGTCTGCTGCTTCTTTACAAATAAAACAACAGAAATGATGGCTACCTGAAGGTTTGACAAGAATGCTTCTTCCTGACTGCCAGCTATGACTTGTGTACTACTATACAAAAGAGAGATTGAAGCATGAATAGTGTATTTTGGAAGCCCAAACTTCAACTATTGCTTCTTTTTGGTAGTGACTCCCACATCTGTGTCTCCAGTCATGATTTCTCTTCTGAGCTGGAGACTTATGTTTACAACTATCTACAGGACATTTCTATCTGGAGTCTCAAGATCACTTCAAACTCAATATTTTTCAAATTGAGTTTATTATCTTTCCTTCCAAAAGATGCTTCTTTATTCTGACTTTTCTGTTTCTATCAGTTAGCACCATTCTCTATCTTCCGTATCTGAAATCTCATTTTTATTTTTGATTCTTCCTCATATCTCATGTGGAATCAGTCACCATCTTGTTCCTTCTCCCTCTGCAATATTTCTCACATCTGTCCCCTCCTCTCTACTCCCATTGCCTTCATTTGCTGCCCATCTGGCCTATTGCAAAGGCCTCTTAATAAGCCTTTCCACCTCTTCATCTTCCTACTCCATTTCATCTTTCATTCTCCTGCCAGAATATTCTTAGATCTACCACTCTTCTGCTCAAAACCCTATAATGGCTTTCTGTTGGCATACTCCAAAAAGGAGTTTGCACTTGATTCAATGACAGCCATTCAAAGCTCACATTAAACACTCCCCATAATCTGGCACCATACTACTTTCCAGATTTATCTCACATTTCTCCCTTCTATTCCCCTCCCTTTCTCTATACTTGAGCCAAACAAATCATCATCCTCCATAAGTGTTCAGCACTTTCCTTCCCCTTGCCTTTGCTCATTCTGTTCACTCTGCCTGGAATATGCTTCCCTTTTCTGTCTTTTAAATTTTTACCCAGGGGCAGCTAGGTGGCACAGTGAATAGAGCACTGGCCCTGGATTCAAGAGAACCTGAATTCAAATCCATTCCCAGACACTTGACACTTACTAGCTGTATGACCCTGGGCAAGTCACTTAACCCCCATTGCCCCACAAAAAAAAAAAAATTACCCATCCTTTAAAGCCCTACTGAAATGCCACATAGTTCATGAAGTCTTTTCTGATCTCTTCAGTTAATACTGACCTTTCCTACTTCTGGCTTTTCATAGCACATCTCTCTCTTATACACTGATCACACATTATTTTGTATCATTGTTTTTTTGTTTTGTTTTGTTTTTTGTGCAGTAACCCTTTCTTAGAACTAAAATCCTTGAGGTTAGGAACCATGTTTTATCTAAACTTTGTGTCTCCCCTGGCCGCCTTGCGCAATGTTCTGCACACAAGAAGTGCTTAATAAATGTTGTTGTCTTTTTAATTAAATTTTTTGAACTCTTCATCTTCTGCAAAGGATGTTAACATACAGGCTATACTTATCTATCCACGCAGTGGTCTGTTTAATTAAGTTCATCATAAGCACTATAAGGGAGGGTGAATATGAGAGCATCCACAGATATTCCCTGACTGTTTCTGGTTAACCATAGGGGAGCTCAGAGGCCAGCTTCTTGCTATGTATGACATGGCTAAAGAACTGACAATTTGAGATAACAAAGAGTCCTCTAACTGCTAAGCCAGAGGACCTGATGACTCATGGTATATTCAAATGGAATCAACCTGCCCCTCTTCTCTCTTCCTTTCCAGCTGGCATAACCCCATTCAATCCAAAAAATAGTTCCTAGCTCTTTGAAGGCTGGGAAGACAGCTCTTTGGGACACTAAATTACATTTCTCAAGGTGACCATGCAGCTAATCCCTATAGACTTCTTGTGCCTGAAGATCTGTATCCAAAGGACAGTACAAATAGAAACCCCAGTGAAATGAAGTTCCTTATTGCCTTTGAGTACACAAAACAACTAACTCCACCAATTCAGTTATTTGCACCAAATATTCTCCCATTATAAGGAAGAGCAGTTTGTAAGAAAATGAAGAATTTGAAATGACCATAGTAATTTAGGGTTTGATGAACCCAAAGATCCAAACTTTGGGGAAAATAACTTACTATTTGACAAAAACTGCTGGGAAAACATCTTATACCATATACCAAGATAAGATCAAAATGGGTACATAAAGGGTCATACCATAAACAAATTAGGAGAGCAAGGAATAGTTTATTTGTCAGATCTATAGAAAATGGAAGAATTTATGACCAAACAAGAGATAGAAAGCATTACAAAATATAAAATGGATAATTTTGTTAATATTAAATCAAAATGGTTTTCCACAAACAAAACTAATGCAAGCAAGATTAAAAGGAAAGCAGAAAATTGGGAACTAATTTTTACAGCTAATATCTCTGATAAAGGCCTCATTTCTCAAATATACAAAGAACTGTGTAAAATTTATAGGAAAACTGGCCATTACCCAATTGATAAATAGTCAAAGGATATGAACAGGCAGTTTTCAAACGCACAAAAAAACAACCAAAGTTATATACAGTCATATGAAAAAAATGCTCTAAATCACTACTGATTAGAGAAATGCAAATTATAACAATTCTGAGAGACCACCTCACACCTATCAGATTGGATAATATGACAAAAAAGGAAAATTATAAATGTTGGAGGGGATCTATGAAAATGGGGACACTAATGCATTGTTGGTAGAGTTGTTGATTCAACCATTCTGAAAAGTAATTTGGAACTGTGCCCAAAGGACAAACAAATTGTGCATACCCTTTGATCCTGTAATACTACTACTAGGTCTGTATCCCAAAGAGATTTTTTTTTTAAAGGGAAAAAGGCATTTTTGTACAAAAATATATTTATAGAAGCTCTTTTTGTAGGAGCAAAGAACTGGAAATTATGGGGATACCCATCGATTGGAGAATGGCTAAACAAGTTCAGGTATATGATTATAATGTAATACTATTATGCTATAAGAAATGACAAGCAGGATGATTTCAGAAAAACCTGGAAAGACTTAAATGAACTGATGCAAAGTGAAGTGAGCAAAACCAGAACACTATACACAGTAACAGTAATATTGAATGGTGATCAACTGTGAATGACAGCTATTCTCAGATATACAATGATCCAAGACAATTCCAAAGGACTCATGATGAAAAATGCTGTCCACATCCAGAGAAAGAACTGATGGAACCTGAATGTAGATCAAAGCATCCTATTTTTCACTTTTTTGTTTGCGTGCGTGTTTTTTTCTTTTGATCTGTTTCTTTTTTCACAACATGACCAATATGGAAATATGTTTTACATAATTGTACATATATAACCTATCAAATTACTTACTGTCTCAGGGAGGAGGGGGGTGAGGGGAAAAGGGAAAAAAACAGAATTCAAAAACAATTTTTTGGGGGCAGCTAGGTGGCGCAGTGGATAAAGCACCAGCCCTGGATTCAGGAGTACCTGAGTTCAAATCTGGCCTCAGACACTTGACACTTACTAGCTGTGTGACCCTGGGCAAGTCACTTAACCCCCATTGCCCCACCAAAAAAAAAATTTTAATGATTTATCTTTACATGTGTGAGAAAATAAAGTGTTTAGGAATGCCCAAAGGCCCCAGCTCCAGAGGATTGATTTGGATTGATTGGATTGACTCACTCTGCTGATTAACTCACTTGAAGTTGACTTGATTGAAACCACACCTACCTGAGACGCTGGTTCTCAGAGGGTGTAAACTCAGAGGGTATAAACCTCAGCATGGGACCACCCTCAAGTCCAATGGATTTGGGTGATGCTAGCCAGTTAGCTTGAAGCAGTGTGGAAGGACTGCCTCTCCTGGGGATGCAGAGGGAGCTTCCACTCACAGTTGCTCTCATGAATAGACTCGTGGAAGAGGACTTGAGGAAGAACCTTGCCAGGCTGGAACTCTAGGCTAGATAGGCCTTTTCTTTTCTTTTCTTTTCTTTTCTTTTTTTTTTGGTGGGGCAATTGGGGTTAAGTGACTTGCCCAGGGTCACACAGCTAGTAAGTGTTAAGTGTCTGAGGCCGGATTTGAACTCAGGTACTCCTGACTCCAGGGCCGGTGCTCTATCCACTGCGCCATCTAGCTGCCCCAAGATAGGCCTTTTCTTAACTATCTGACCCAGGTGTTCTCTTTTTACTATACTTTAATAAATGCTTAATGCCCAAAACTGGTGCTAAAGCTTCTAATTTATAAGTAGCAAATGTATTAGAAATCCTAGCTAATTTTCCCTACATTTGGGACAGGAATAAGGCAAACACATTTAATTTTAAATGTCATGCATGTAATAGAGAAAAAATAAAATACTATAAAAAGGGGGGGACAGCTAGGTAGCACAGTGGATAAAGCACCAGCCCTGGATTCAGGAGGACCTGAATTCAAATATGACCTCAGACACTTGACACTTACTAGCTGTGTAACCCTGGGCAAGTCACTTAACCAAGAAAGAAATGAAAGAAAGAAAGAAAGCTAGATGGCATAACAGATAAAGTACCTGGCCTAGAATCAGGAAAACCTGAGTTCAAATCCAGCCTCAGATATTTTCTAGCTGTGTGATCCTGGGCAAGTCACTTAATCCTGTTTGCCTCAGTTTCCTCATCTGTAAAATGAGCTGAAAAAGGAAATGGCAAACTATTCCAGTAGCTTTGACAAGAAAACTCCAAAAAGGGGTCAGGTAGAGTTGGACACAACTGAAAATGTCTGAACAAATTCTCATCAGCAAGGAGAGTGGAACCAGCATGTTCAGACTCTGCTAGTCATTATGAAGTAGAGAAGAGCTTCTGGGCTTGACTAATATAGAAGACTGTACTAGAAATGATGTAATGTTATAAACACCTCAATTTTCAAAGTCTCTCAAAGTGGGGGTGATTGCAAATATAAAGGATCCCTTGTGAGCCAAAAGAACATAAAATACTATCACACACACAAAACAGTTGAATGAGAAAAACAGCAATCACCAACCCATATTCCTCCTTTCCTATCCTCATAAACTCTGCAAGAGTAGACATTTACATTACATAATTCATGATAGAAACATGAAAGGGAAACAAGTGGGCCTTTGAAAGCTATTTTTCTTATAGTGGACTATATCTTTGTAGTCACATAATTGACTGACGAATAAAGAAAATGTAAGATTCTAATATTTATTGTTTATCAATTTTAGAAAGCATTTCACTCAATAAAGCAAAATGTAGCATCAAAGGCTGTATTCATACAAGGTGCCTCTCACACATATATCAAAATCATACAAGACCACATGACAGATGTGACCCCAGCTAAAATATTGTTCAATAATACAAAAGGTTTTCCCATTAAGTGAGATATTAAACATGAAAATGGGCAGCTAGGTGACACAGTGGATAGAATGCCAGGATTGGAGTCAGGAAGGTTCTTCTTCCTGAGTTCAAATCCCACTTCATATACTTACTAGCTGTGGGATTCTGGGTAAGTTTCTTAACTGCCTCAGTTTTCTCATCCATAAAGTGATCTGGAGAAGGAAATGACAAACCACTCCAGGATCTTTGCCAAGAATACCCCAAATGAGCTCACTAAGAGTTGGAGATGACTGAAAAAAATGACTGAACAACAACATGAAAATATGTTCTTAGATAAGATTCAAGTAAGAGAAGGGTTTCCTTTTGATGGTGAGGTGCTCCAAATGTTCCTATTATTAGATAATAATATCCAAGATTTAGATCTAGAAGGAATCTAACTATCCCTGAGGCAAGATTTGAAACCAGACTTTTCTAAGTACAGCTCCAGCACTTTATCCAGTTTGCCTTTATACTAATTGCAGTGAGCTCCATAACACTACAAATCCTCTTCCTTGAAATCAATGATGCAAGAAATCTCCTCAACAATACCAGGCCAGCTAGGTGGCGCTATGGTGCACAGAGCATTGGCCCTGGAGTCAGACTCATTTTACTGAATTCAAATCTGGTCTCATTCACTTACTAGCTGTGTGACCCTGGGCAAGTCACTTCACCCTGCTTGCCTCAGTTTTCTCATCTGTAAAACAAGCTGGAGAAGGAAATGGCAAACTACTCCAGTATCTTTGCCAAGAAAACCCCAAATGGGGTCACAGAGGGTTGGAGACAACTAGCCCAGCTGTCCCACTTAACTATTGTGTTCAGCATTAGGCAATTTTCTTGATCTTCCTGGCATTCGGTTTTCTCATCTATAAAATGAGGGGCTCAGACCAAATAGCCCACGTTTCCTTCTAGTTCTAGATCTATGATTCTATGAATTCACATTAGAAAACCCAAGTTGATTTTTTTTAAATTGCCAAGATCATAACGTACACCTTGAAAAGTGGCCTATCCAACTACGCTTAGCCTGCAAATGGATACCAATTTAAGTTCAGAATTTAGCAAGAGAAGGAAATTGGATTGGATCACATTTGGGAAAGCGCACAGTGCACAGTTCTAAAGTTTCCACTTCTGAAAAAGCCCATTTCTTTTTAACACCAATATCATTCCCACTGATGCTTAGGGTTATAAATCAAGAACCATCAGAATCCCAAACATAAAAATGTACATAAATGAAAAGGCAATGGAAAGGCATACAACGGAGATAGGCATGCTCCAGCATGTTACCAGTGGCAATTTTCTCACAAGAAGCAGACTAAAAGAAAAGACATTATCTAAACTATGTATGATAGAAAAAGAAGTAGTCTTGTCATGTATCAAGATTAAGAGGGGATGATTCTTAGGGGGAGGTCAAAAGGAAGGGACATGGGGGAATTTAGGTGATGGAAAAGGAAAAGGCATCAATAAGTTGTTTTTTTAAGAAACAAAATGAAACAGATGGATGATCCATATGTCACAATGCTGCCTCCTGAGATATTAAAAGAACCAAAGGAAGACCTCCAGTACATTGGGCAGATACTTAATGAAGAACTAAGGGGCTGGGAAGGAGGTGGAGAGGAAGAGAGAGGAAGGAAATAAGAAACAAGCAGTGGAGGCATTGTAATCTTCATCAATATAGTACCTACACTGATGAAATCATAAATCCATCCAGGTATCTATGTGTAAGTATGTGTGTGTATGCTGTGTAATATTTTAATCTGTTCTAATCATAATCAGAACAGATTAGAATTATAACATGATGATTAGAATTTGTATATACTTTGTGTATACAAATACATGCATAGATTTTATATGCAATAATATGATATATTTTTTCCTTCACTAAAATCCTACTCCAATGTCACATCATGACCTAGAGGTGACTCTGGGTTCTCAGCGGCTATGCCAGCAGGGCACAAGCTCTGGAAAGTCCTATCAAACTGGAAAGGCTTTGAGTAGGAGCCCAACAACAGACTCCATCTGCCCTCCAAGAACTAACCTAGTTAAGCTGAGGCTGGCATCATTAATTAAGGGTTGGCTAATGGAGGCTGAATTTTTCTGACCATAGCAACTCATCTACTCAAGTGTGGAAGAACCTGTGATCTGCCTCAGGTGAGGCTCAGGCAAGGAGAGGAGATGGTGTGCACATAAATTATATACATTACGCATGCATTATGGAACTATCTCTTCCAAATACTTGGAAATATGTGAGTCTTCTATAAATAATGGAGCAGTACAGAAAAATATTGAAGCTTATGGAAAGGTAATAGTCTATATGCAATAGAAACTAGAAGATAAATATTAATCGACCAATAAGCATTTATTAAGCACTATATTCCAGGTACTGTGCTAAGGGCTGAGAATACAAAATAGTCCCTGCCCTCAAGGAGCTTATATTCTAATAGAAAACATGTAAATGGTTATATACAGCATATAAATAACAAAGATTTTTTTAAAAACAACCTTAGAGGAGAAAGTCTTAGCAGCTGGAGGAACTGGGAGTTTTCCTGAAGAAGGAAAACTGCTGAGTCCTGAAGGAAGCCAGAGGTAGAGATGAAGAGGAAGAACTGACCAAGAACAGGGGTGGAGGGAGGTGGAGAAAGAAACAGCCAAGGCAAAGCATTTGCTTCCATGTCTGACTCATTCTTAAAACTTAGTCATCCTCATGGACTTGAGATGTGCCTGAAGAGATGACAGGACTCATCTCTTGCACTCTGAAGGAAACCAAGGAGTATAAGAATACAAGTAGGAGAGCAATACAAAGTTGTTTTGTTGTTGTTTGCTTTAAGGTCCCTGTCTGCCCTGGAAGAACTTACATTCTGCTGGGCAAGATATGACATATACACTGTTAGGCACAATACAAAGTAGAGAGTAAAAAAGCAAAAGCAAGATATAGACAAAGGGTTCTAGAAATATTTAAATAGGAAAAATTCCTCCACAATCACCCCACCCGACCCTGGCTGATGAGATCAAGAAAGGTTAAACAAAAGAGCTACCACCTGAACTGAATCTTTGATAAGTGTTCCTTGCATACTAGTCAATCCCCTCCCTGGCTGCCCCCACCCACCCACACATACACACAAAAATTGCGAAAACAAAGGAAACAAAAAAAATGTATTGCAACATTTTCCTAATGAAATTTGTCCCAAGGCTTTCCACAATTCAGCAGGAACATTTTAATGGCTGCTTGCACATCCTTGGGACTGTTTATAAGAGGAAGGGGAGGGGGACATATTTCATATCAAGTAATGATTGTATTTCCTTGTGAGACCTGAAAGATTCCTTCAGAGCTGTTCTAGTCCCTCAGGCAAATATGTATCCTGGCACTCTGGTACTAAGGTATTTACCAATGAGGAGATTGGGGCTCAGGTACACACACTGTACTTATATTGCTGCAAATGTTTTCCCAGTAAACAGGAATGAAGCCACCAAAAGGAGGGGTGCAAGTTTTGAATAAATACCCCTCAAACAGCAAAGGGCCCTTTGGGTAAACTTGCATCTTGGCATG
Source organism: Dromiciops gliroides (assembly GCF_019393635.1). NCBI lineage: Eukaryota > Metazoa > Chordata > Mammalia > Microbiotheria > Microbiotheriidae > Dromiciops > Dromiciops gliroides. The sequence continues at coordinate 392,170,154 of NC_057861.1, read as the reverse complement.
CATATTCATTTTGAGAATATGTATTATTTAGCTTCAAACTTTTGAAAGTATCTTGCCATTAGAAGTTGACGTCAGATGCCTATTAAATTTGAGCATGGAAAAAACCCTAGATATCATCTAATCCAATGGCTTCATTTTACAGTTGAAGAAACTCACTTAAATTCAGGCAATTCTCTAAAACTACAAGCTGCAGAGAAGGTGGTGACCTCCATTGGTAGATGGAGTTTCCTCATTTAGTATCTCCCCGTATCAATGAAATTCCAGGTCCAGGCCATGTGTCTATATGTATTGGATACACAAAACCACCCTGTGAGGCTGTTGGTATTATTATTCTCTTCATTTTCAAGTTGAGGAGACAGAATCTGAGAAGAGTCAATCAACCAATAAACATTTATTAATCACCTACTATGTGCCAGGCCCTAAGTTAAGTGCTAGGGATACAAAAAGAGATAAAAGACAGTCCCTGTCCACTAGGATCTTATAATCTAATGAGAAGTGACTTGCCTAAAGTCATACAGTTAATAAGTGGCAAAACTATACTATTAAATGAAAAACTTGATACTCTAAGGCCAGTGCTCCCTCTGGAAAATCATTCCCCTTTTCAGGATCTAAACAGGGATTTCCAGGTCTCTAGCTGAGCTAGATACATGAGCAGAATAGCCTTGAGATCAGGCATATAGCCCTCAATGAGGCCCCTAGAAATGAAGTATACTGTCCAAGGTAACTTGGACAAACTAGTTACCAAATGGCTAGTCAGTGGCAGAGAAAGAACTAGAATCCAAGTCTCTTGACTCCCAGGCCTATTCTCTTACCACAATGCTCCAATCTGTCAAATTGGTCTGCCCAATAGCTCTTTCTTAGCCCATGAATTATTCACTGAAGAGACTGAATGGACCTTTTAGTCCTTGCTTCAGTCAATGCAAATGCATAGTTTAACATGGTCAGGGAATAAAGTGTTCCCTAATTGAAATAAGATGGATGCACTGGAATAAGGCAGTCCTCGTTTGTTTTTGTTTTTGTTTTTGTTTAGTCTATGCTAGAGCGTCCTGCATGGCCTCATGGAACAAGTGCCGGTCTTAGAGTCAAAAGAACCAAGTTTGAGTCTCAGCTCTGACATTTACCAACTGTGTACCTCTGGGTAACTCCTTCACCCACTCTGTGCCACAACTGGGAAATGGGAGTCATAACATTTGCCTCACCTGCCTCACAAGGCTGTTGGAAGAACAAAGCTTTTTCATTCTTTTTTTTTTTTTTTGCGGGGCCATGGGGGTTAAGTGACTTGCCCAGGGTCACATAGCTAGTAAGTGTAAAGTGTCTGAGGCCGGATTTGAACTCAGGTACTCCTAAATCCAGGGCCTGTGCTTTATCCACTGTGCCACCTAGCTGCCCCCAAAGCTTTTTCATTCTTAAAGAAATACTATTGGGATAGCTAGGTGGCACAGTAGATAAAGCACTGGCCCTGGATTCAGGAGGACCTCAGTTCAAATCCAGCTTGGGCAAGTCACTTAACCCTCATTGCTCTGCAAAAAAAAGAAAAAGAAAAGAAAAGAAATACTATTATTACCAAGAAATTCTCCATCCTTGATTCTATCTCCTCCCTTCTTCAGGAATTTTTCTCATCAATCATTTCCTTACTCTTTCTCACTCATCTTATGCTGATACTTACTTTTCCCCTATCTGCACCCCCCCAAAAAATCTACCCAACTTTGTCACCTATATGCCTCTTCCATTTTACTTCTGAATCCCTAGAAAAATTACTGACAATCATTTTCTCCACTTCTGGGCAAGTTATTTAACCTCTCAGTTTTCTTATCTGCAAAGTGAGGGCCAAAGGAAATAACATATGTAAGGTGTTTTGCAAACCTTAAAACACTATATAAAAGTTAGCTATTAACATTAGGTCCTATCAACACGTCCATATCAAACTCAACATGTCCAAAACTAAATTTATCTTCACCTTGAAACTTTTTTTCCTAAATTCCCTCTCTCTCTCTCTCTCTCTCTCTCTCTCTCTCTCTCTCTCTCTCTCTCTCTCTCTCTCTCTCTCTCTCTCTCTCTCTCTTTCACTGCAGCATCCTCCCATTTAACTAGACTGGAAACGTATTAGTCTCCTTTAATTGTTTCTCTTCCTTTACTCCCTGCATATTTGCATAGTTGCAGGTTCTGTTTGTTCTGCTTCCACAAAATCTCTTCCGTCTCTCCTCCTCTCTTCACATTGCCATGACCTCATTCAGCCCCTCTGGATTATTGCAGTAGGACCCTTATTGGACACCCTGCTTCCAGATTCTCCAGATTTGTAATCTGTCCTCTGCACAGCTGTCAAAAAGAATCTTCCTAAAACAAGGGTTTGGCCATGTTGTTCCCCTTCAGTTATATCCTATTACCTCTGGGATTAAAATGCAAACTCCTTAGTCTGGACCTTAATGTTACCCCTACTCTGATTCTACTCTGACATTTCAGTCTTAATTCACATTGTTCCTCTTTATTTCACTTTATTTCCCTTTCAAACAAACTACTGGCTTTTGCTCAATATATTGAATTGCCTTTTCATTTCCAGGCATTCACAAAAACTAGCCCTCTTCATGACTAATGCACACTCTCCTCACCACAGCCTTCCAGGACCCTTCTCTTCCTTTAAGACAAGATGCCACTTCCTCCAAGAAGCTTCCTGTGCTCCCTAACATCCACCCTTACCCCAGAATGAAAAGTGCTTTCTAATCCTTCTATTTTCCCAGGGCTAGATTTGTTCTTCGTTCCTATAACATTCAACTTTGTGTTGTACATATTGTATATAGGTATAATTAGAAAGAAAGAGACAGAGACAGAGAGATGAGGAGAAGAAAAAGGGGAGAATAGTAAGAGAGAGGGAGAGGGAGAGAGAGGGGGGAGAGAGAGAGAGAGAGAGAGAGAGAGAGAGAGAGAGAGAGAGAGAGAGAGAGAGAGAGAGAGATCCTCCAGACCTCTTCCCCTCCCCCATAGCAGGAATTTACTGGTAAATGTTTAACAGTTGGGTTCTCCAAAATAAAAAAAAAGGTAAATGCAACACACTTTTAAATATTTAATCTGCATTATTGACACTTTATTGAATCTAAATAATCAACAAAACAATAAATCAAGTCCTGATTTGTAATGATTGCCAATTTCTGAGATGTAACTGCACACACTGAAATTTTAACATTTTGTTAGTGCTGGCTCCAGCATTCTCTTTGACTGTTAGCCCCTTTAGGACAAGGACTGTGTCATTTTTTTAATCTTTTTTATCTCCTTTAAAACTAACCTAGAGGGGCAGCTAGGTGGTGCAGTGGATAAGCACCGGCCCTGGATTCAGGAGTACCTGAGTTCAAATCCGGCCTCAGACACTTAACACTTACTAGCTGTGTGACCCTGGGCAAGTCACTTAACCCCAATTGCCTCACCAAAAAAAAAAAAAAAACTAACCTAGAAGGTGCAGGCAGCTAGAGTTCTGGGCCAGGGTAAACTGTGTTCAAATCCAACCTCAGACACTTATTAGCTATTAGGTGACTAGCCTAGGCAAGTCACTTAACCTCTGTTTGCCTCAGTTTCCTCATCTATAAAATGGGAATAATAATAACATCTACCTCCCAGCATTGTCAGGAGGATCAAATGAGATAATTGTTATGGGGGAAAATGGGGTATAGGGTTTGGGTTAGGGGTTGGGGTTCTTAGGGATTCCTCTTTAAAGAAGTATACCCTCTTGCACACAAAAGCAGTCAGAATAAGATGGTAGTTTATTTAGGGGCAAGGGAAGGGAAGTGGGGGAAAGGGAAACCTTGAAAGAAATCCTTGGACTTCTCATGGGGAGAGAGGTATGGAACAAAGCATGTGGCTCTGAGGTACCAATCTCCTGCTTGAGGAGATTGGCAGGTACTTTTATAGAGGACTGATGGGGGGGGGGCAGTGACCATTTGACTGTGGAAAGTTCCTTTAGTGAGGGAGGACCATCCCCCACTGGTGGTGGCTGGAGGAGTTGGGTGAGGGGTGGCTGTAGATCTCTCAAGCCATCTCCTCCAGACATAAAGAAAGCAGGCACACCCAAAGTTATCTCCTCAGGGGTAAGGGAGACTAGAATGAAGGGTGAAGCTAGCTCAGTCTGACCTGGTTCCGCTTATCTCTCTAGGCGTATCTGTCCTCTGGTTTAGTTTCTCAAGGATAAGATTCCTTGGTGTGCCCCAGAGAACTTCTGGGGTACTTTGGGCCCCATGATATAATCATTGTAAAGAAGCTTAGCACAGTGTCTGGCACATAGAAAGCACCACATTAGTTATTATGTTGACTTCATTTTAACTGAATAATAAAAGGACTGAAGGGCTTAGATTGCTCTGTGGGAAATTCAAGTCTGAGCAGATAGATGGCATCTGACCTACCCTTGAACCAGAGTTGAAAAAAATGTCAAAACAAGGAATTGTCACCCCCCTTAATAACAGTGGTTACAGTATTGGGTAACTGAATGAAAGTCTCTGACAAGACAGCTTAGTCAAAGGATGGGTAACAATGACAGCAGGCCCAAATGGATGGGAAACAACTGGATCACTGGCATTTGTAGTAGTCAGAGCACTGCTAAGGAAAGACAAGATTCCCCAGGAAGGGATCTTAAATAAACCAAAGTAAAGCAACAGGCCCTAGAAAAGAGAATAGTAGGTCTCCTCCAACAGCAATAAATCATTTTCCAGTCAAAGCATGAGGGATTCTTGCTACGGCCAATGCTATCACTGTGGCTTGAGGTGCTTTTGCCAGGGTTACTACCACTGATGCTTTTGGGGCTGCTACTGCTGCTGTTTCTGCTAGTATTATTGTTTTGGTTGCTACTGTTGCTACTGTTGCTGATGTTGATATGTTGCCATGACTGTTGCTTCTGTAGCTTCTTCTACTGAAGCTGCTGGTGCTCCAGCTATTGTTGTGCAGTTTGGGGAGTAAAACTGGTCAGAAAAGTTTCTAGCTGATGTAGATTTCTACAAAATAAAAAGGACTGATGCAAACCAGGAGTCTGGGGATGGGGAGTCTGGAGAGACCCAACTCAAAACAATAGGTGCTGCTGCTATGGGGAGTGAGAGTGATGGGCTTGTAAGAATGATCTTATTGTCTCTGTGGAGGAAAGGTATATGTAAAACACAAATTCACTGGGAGGGCTACACATGGTCCACCTTGCAGTGATTAGAGAAAGGATGCCCAGAGTCTGAAACAACTCCGCTGTCAGCTTTGGTGGAGGTTGCAATTTCATACAGTTGAGAAGACAAAGACGCAACATAATCTAGTGCATGAATAAGCAGAAAGGTGGTCACAGATTCTAATGTCTAGCTGAAGCTTGACTGCTGGCTTGCATGATCATGAGCATACTGTCCCAGTTTCCCTACCTGCATAATAGGATTAATGATAACTATGCCTATATTAGCTGAACTTTGGCAAGGCTATCATCAGTGAATGGTTTTTGTTGTTGTTGTTTTGTTTTGTTTTTAATAGCAAGATGGTAATGATAATAATAACAATAACTTACATTTACACTGTATAAACTTTGAGGTTTGCAAAGGACTTTGTATGCATCATCTCACTTGAGCCTTCCTATACATGCTCCTGGTAGGTAGGTTTTACTAGAATCATTTCCACAGATGAGGAAATTAAAGCTCAAAGAGGTTGTCACTTGCTGTGGTCACTGAGCTAGTAAGTCCTGAAGATGAGATTCTAACCCCAGGTTTTCCTGACTTGTCCAGAGCACTTGCCCACTGTCCACTATGACACACTATGATGTGTGTGAAGTTGTTTGAGCCATTATAAGGAAAGGAATTCTATGAAAACAAACCAAACAAAGAGCATCCCCAACTATATGACAAAAAAAACAAAAAAATAACAAAAAACCACATTAGCCCATACACATACTCAAGTAGAAAAGCTTGCTGGTTATAAACAATTACTTGAATTTATATAAGGCTTTCCATACATCATCTTATCTGAACCTCCCCCACAACCCTGTTAGCAATTGTAGATATTGCAAGTATTAATTATCCCAGTTATTGTAAGTATCATTGTCCCCATATATGAGATCACCAAGTCTCAAACTTGTATGTGGTCATGGATAGCTCATAAATAGTAAAGTTAGACCTAGAACCTGGGGACCCTGACTCCAAGTCTAATGTGCTTTTTTCCCCTGCATTACTTGTCTCCTCCAGATTATAATGATTGGAATGACGCCACCTGCTGGAGACTTACTATAGAAGAGTTCCGCCCATGAAATGAAGGTCTTTGAGGGCAAGACCAGGAGTCTTTTCTTTGGCGTCAGGAAGTGACGTGGGCTAGTGGGAGGAGGAAGGCAGAGACTGGCGCTCAGTCTCGCACTCTTTCCTGAGGACTCTGGGGCAGAGCGGAGCTAGAAATGTGCTCTCCCTTTAATAAATAGGAATCTAGGCCTTTCTCTCTCTTTACCAAATTCTTATTCTCCTTAATAAATGCTTAAAAGTCTAACTCTTGCTAAAGCTTATAATTTATTGGCGACCACTCATTAGATATTTTAGACGGTTTAGCTAGAATTTTAGCCCTTAACAGATGGCTGACCACGAAGAGGAAAGCTAAACCTCAGTCTTCTGATCTTCTGGTTGGGTAAGAAATTTCCCCTACCCTCTCCCTTTAACTGCTAAGTACTGGCGTACTGGCTGCGTTTTCCCTTTAAATTTTTTCAAATGTACCTTTTAAACTCCCTAATTACCCTATTTTTTATTTTAGTCTGTTTAACCAGACAAATGGGGGATAAGATCATGTTAATGCTTTGTTTTTGTGGATTTTCTATTTTTATTTTTATTTTTGTTAAAAGAGCCAGCAACTTACTCACACAAGGAAATATCTCTCCCTCTCCCAACCATGCTTTTTCAGAGAAACCTGAAGAGATTCCTGCAGCTTTTCCCAGTTCTAACACTAATTGTTGCTTTAATTTTGCATGCCTGGAGGCAATGACCCACCCTCTAGAAGCTTTTAATCCCCTAGCACCTGGAGGCAAAGTGGGGGAAGAGGAATCCAGGCCTGAGTTCAAAATCAAGTCTGATTCAAATTGCTCTGGTCCCTCCCCTCCTCTCCAGACCCCACCCTCTACTCCTCCCATGGCCAAGCCCATTGCTTCCCCTGCCGGGGAAGTCCAGAGATCTGATGCACATGCTCAACTTTCTCTAACTACATTTGCTGCTTCAGGCTCAGCCCTTCCCCAGCCTGGCTGTGCTTCTGAGACAACCTTAGAAAACCCTTTAAATTCCACATATGCCCGTTTTGTTCATAATTTTGCTAACCTGCTTTTGTCTTTAATTAGTAATCTTATAAAGCATTTGTATGGTGAAAAGACTGACAGACAATATAGAGGGGTTAAAGAAGAAAAACTTAAGCTGAATAAGAATGACAATCATCAACATAGTTCAAGACTCCTCTTCTTTTGCCATGGAAGGGTATATATTTTACAGAAATGTAGAAGTAAGCAGCAAGGTATTGATATGAGTATTGGGGATTTTAGATATCGGAATCAAAAGTGTTCTGAATTCACTCAGAGTAATAGTATCAGTTCAGAGGTTACATAGGATTTCTATGCTATTACATATACATTTTGGAATTAATGGTATGGGTTTATTTTCATAGAGATTTTCATGCTTTTGAGATTGTGTTTTATACTTAGTTTTTAAAACAAGGAGAATATTTGTAAAAGCTTTTTATAGTCATGTGATCAAGTTTATATTTTGTAATACTCTTATTGATATTAAATTCATATTCATTTAGATTTCCTTAGTTTGAATTTCATTGTCTTTTATTGTTCCATGTGTATTTTCTTCTATTCATTTGTCTATCTAATTTTGAAACATTGCAAGATGGTTTTGATTTTATTATACAATGTTAATTCTAGGAGTATTGTGCTCCCATATTCTGAGTTGTTTTTGTTATTTTTTTTTTCTCTCAACTGATTATTTGATCAAACTCTTTAAAGCATTTCCCTGGCAAATTGGTTGCCATGGCAAGTGTAAAGAAGTATTACTTTTAATAAGCATATTCCAAAAAAAAAAAAGAGGGGAACATTTGTAAAAGTTTTCTTTTTTCAAAAAAAAGTTTTCTTTGAGATTCTGTTGTGCTTTAACTTGTATTTAAATATGTTCTGATTTTTCACAAAAGTAATTGTATACTAAGTAAAAAAAAGGGGTATTATTTGAAATTGTTGCATAATTATATATTGTGTTCTGAGTCAAGATGTATTCACATTTTTTGCAATCATTTATTATCCTCAATTTTTAAATCCATATGAGACTTGGATTATGGGAACTTATCATTTAAGACATTAATTGCCTTTATTCTGAGTTATCAGATGCCAGTTGGCCAAGATGCCATCCAATCACAAAATGAGGAATACATGTAAGAGCAGACACTGAACTGTCACATAAGGGTAGACATGCATGAAGTCAAGGTATGGCCGAGGGAACGGCTTTTGACAAATGTTGAGGTTGGATTCTCTTGGTTTAATATTTTATTTTATTTTTCCCTACAATATTGTACAGATGGCTGGAAGTATTCATCCCACCCATCTCACGTCTACACCTGGCTTCTATGCTCCCTCCTATATGCCTGATGCCATGGACCATCTCAATCCCATGCATCTGATTAAGTCTGACTCAGTTTCCTCCAATATGTTCGGTGGCATGGACATATATTCCATCCACCTATTTTAAGCCTGGCATACTGCATGGGCAGTATATATTGCTCAAGTGTGGGAATGCTCATATCCCATCATTTCTCTGTTCTTTTATGGTAACCCCCATAATTATCTCAGGTGTCATGATAAATAACAGTGTTGAATTTGGCCTTGACACCTGTTACCAATTATATTAGATTTTTTAATTTCTCATAGTGGCATGAGGATAATTAGGCAGATGATGCAAAAAATTGATGAAACAGATAAAAATTATTTTTAATAATTAATATTGCAGCAATTGTCTTCTCAATTACCCTCCATAGGGGGGACTATAGTAATATTATAATTTTAAAGAATGTTTCAATTTTTGTTTTATTATATGTTTCATGTGTAACAACCAAGATTCTGAATTCCCTTAGACATGTTTTTGAGAACTTTCATTGTTTGATTTGATTATTGACAAAGCTATTTTAAAGTTGTGTTAAGCTCAATTTTGTAGGAAATTTTCCTGGCTGATTACCAGCATCCACACATCAACCCCTGAAAAGATTTCCATTCCATGACTACACCTAGAGGACATCTAAGAAAAGACTTTCAGAGACTTTAAATGAACAGTTTTGTTTTGTTGTTTTTTTTTTTCTCTTTTCTCTTTCTGTTATAATATACACCATCTGTAACATATATTCTCTGCAGAGGCCCTCCCTTTGCAAGACCAATGTCAAAGCGTCGGTTCATGAGGACAAAAAAATCGCCCCTCTGGACAAAAATTTCCTCTCTTCCTTTTCTATATTGTTATTAACATATTGTTAGTTAGCATAGGTTATTATATTCTGTTATTTTTGACTGTTTCATCAAGGAAACGTACCGTTTCTTGAGGAAACAAAGCGGGGAACTGTAACGATTGGAATGACGCCACCTGCTGGAGACTTACTATAGAAGAGTTCCGCCCATGAAATGAAGGTCTTTGAGGGCAAGACCAGGAGTCTTTTCTTTGGCGTCAGGAAGTGACGTGGGCTAGTGGGAGGAGGAAGGCAGAGACTGGCGCTCAGTCTCGCGCTCTTTCCTGAGGACTCTGGGGGAAAGCGGAGCTAGAAATGTGCTCTCCCTTTAATAAATAGGAATCTAGGCCTTTCTCTCTCTTTACCAAATTCTTATTCTCCTTAATAAATGCTTAAAAGTCTAACTCTTGCTAAAGCTTATAATTTATTGGCGACCACTCATTAGATATTTTAGACAGTTTAGCTAGAATTTTAGCCCTTAACAAGATCAATCTTCTTAGCCACGAACACCACATGAGTCACCATCCCTTCCAGTTCAGTGCACAAGGAGGAGATAGGTGGGATTTTTGTTTTAGCCTTTATGTTTACCGTAATGATTGGAATGACGCCACCTGCTGGAGAGTTACTGTAGGAAAGCTCCATCATGAGGAGAAAGCGTCTGAGGGCAAGCCGTGGGGATTTTCCTTGGCGTCAGGAAGTGACGTTTGCTCGTGGGTACTGTCTATCAAAGCTACCAGCCAATTAGCTTGGAGCTGTGTGTGCGTGTGGACGGGATGTTCCCAGTTTCACAGGCGGCTTCTGAAAGGAAGGAGGAAACATTGGTCCTTTTTTGTTCCTGACCTCACCGTGGCAGGTCGGATGATGGGGTCTCTTAGAAAAAGTTAGATTTTTACCTTTCTCTCTGATCATTAGATCCTAATACGCTTTAATAAATACTTAAATACTCTTGCTAGAGCTTCTAATTTATTGGCTACTATTCATTAGATATTTTAGACAGACTAGCTAGAATTTTAGCCCCTTACATTACAAAGCTATTCTTGGCTTATTTTAATCACACCTGTAATTCGTGTGAAATATAACAAGTCATGGGATGATAACAATTACAATGCTTTATAATCTGTATCATGTTTTAAGGTTTATGGATTGTTTTTCTAACCTAGACTCTGGGACATGGGCAGGAAAGGTATTGTTATCCCCGCATTGTAAAGATGCGGAATCTATGTCACAGAGAGCTAGCATGACTTGCTCAGGGTTACATAGCCAATACTTGATGCCAAGATGCATATCCTCTTATTTCAAAACCTCTTCCCATAGCACCATATTACTTTTCCCAAATGGCAAGAACCCTAAACAAAAGCACCCCTTCCCCAAAAAAATTTAAGATAAATTTTCCCAAATATAATTTAATTAATATAATTCCCCAAATAGGAATGATTTTTAAATGCCTTCCTGCATCACAAGACTGGTAAGAATGACTAATTAAAGATCATAAAAGCACTCCAAACACCTAAAGTGCCTCATAAAACTTTATTATGAGCAGTGATACTAATAGTTAAACATATAATGCTGGCCATCAGGTAGGCATATTAAACAAGCCAGTGGGCTCTTTTCTTTCAGTCTCACTGCTGTTTAGCCATTCATGTGTTGAAAGCTCTTGATAAACATAAATTAGTAAATCCCTGAGACAAACTCTCTTGTAAGATAGGTCAGTATTATTTTCCATTGCTATGGCAACAGGTATTATGTAAATATTCATAATAGAATTCTGCAGATGAGAAATCACAAAGGTTAAGTGACTTGCCCAAAACCATAAGTCAAGTGGGTGGCAGAGGTAGCTAAGGTCCTGCTGCTTTTTAGCCTCTTGGTCCACTGGTTAAGACCACTAGAATCACTGGTATTTCTACAACTTGTGAAACTCAGGGAAATAGAAAATAGCAATGCAGTCCACATCTGGGATCAAAAATTATTATGATGGAGAGCCTTGATTTATATAACTATACTTTGCAAGCTAAAAGTAAAATTTAATTATTTAAATATGTATTGAGTGACTACTAGGCCCAAGCCACTGTGGGAAATACACAGATGAATAAAATAGGGTTCTTTGCTCTCAAGAGCTTATAATATTCCAGGGGCGATGAGACATACCCACAAATAACACTAATGCAAAGTCAAAGGTGATATACCAGAAAAGAGATAAAAGCATGGTTCTAAATTAGTTTAGAGAAGAGAGAGATAGCTTGTCTGGCTGGAATCACTATAAGGAAGGTGATGTTTAAAACTGGTCGGTAGAATGTTAACAAGATTGGGAGTAGAGATGGAGAATAGAAAAAAAACTTCCAGCAGTTCTTTCCAAAAGAAAAGAAGAGTATAATCAAAGAACATGGCAAGGAAGGCAAAAGGTACATTCAGGAAACATTGAGTAGTCCAGTTAGGCTAGAGGGTAGGACATATGCAATGTTCTCTTGATGGAATAAGGCCATGTTGGACTAGGAAGCAAAGACCAGGGGTGTGAGGGCCAAAATTAGATATACGGAGCATTATTTGGGTGACTCGCCTTAATATTGGGGTCCTGGAAATAATGAGGGATCTTTTAGGTTCACCCTCCCTTCTGAACTGCCCTTTTTAGATATTTCTCCCAGGCCAATAAGAAATTAGCCTTACAGTTTTAATTCACAGAAGGATCAGATTTTAATATTTGGGAATTAATTAAACAACAAAGGTGAAACTAATAAAAATCAAAGACAAGGAAATAGAAAAAAAAAGAAATACAGATAAATACTCTTAACTCTAAACTTAACCTATGCAATCCCCAGACCGTTTCCAATTCAGCTAGTTCAAAGGAATTTAGGATTTTCCATAATTAACTCACCAACACCTGGACAGTCTATAGCTGCCCGCACCACCGGGAAAAGCAGCTGCATGAGAAAGAGAATTCATGCCACCGGAAGGGAAGAAGTCCGAGAGACCAACCACTAGAGAGAGAGCGCGTTCTGGAAGAGACCTAGCATTCCAGAAGATCCTCCTCTTCCCTTCAGGGAGCATTCAATCTTTCCTCCCCCAAAAGGGGAGGTTCTTCAAAAACTGCCTATGGAGAGTTCTCCTTCTGACCTCAGTAGCATACGTAATTTCAGGGCGGGCCAGGTGTGGCCTCTCCCAAATGAGTCAGCTAAAAACTGCAATAATCATATTACCACAAATAATTTTTACCACAGGGATAAAGGCAAGATGGACAGCTAAGGCAAGACTCTATGTGGGAAAAGCTGGCTCATGTGAAAGTCCAGTAGAGGGACAGGATGGGAAAACCATTGGAATTTCAGGGAAGGAAACAGGATCAAGGAGTATGGGAAGAGCATATAAGGTCAAGTCCTGTTTCCCCACTTACTAGCAGCTCCTTCTAAATCTATAGAATGAGAAAGTTTATAGAAGTTTCCCAGCACTAAATCTCATGGTCTTATGACTAGTTCAATACCTTCATCATACAAAAGAGGGAAATGAGTGAAATGCAGTGGGGGTAAGTGATTTACCCAGGGTCACACAGTTACTAAGAAGCAAAGGTAGGGTTCAAACCCAGGTCCTCTGACTTGAAATCCAGTTCTCTTTCTACCATACTGCCTATATGGTGCCTTAAAATCTAATTTTAAATTCAACAGTGACATGGAGGGGAGGAACAAGGGTGGCATGGAATAAAGATCTAAGAGTTCTAGAAGCTACATGGCAGGTGGGCTCATGCAAATATCTCATGGATCTGAAAAAGGTAATATCTATATATTGTTCTTTGTCCCTGAGAGCCGGGTGCTAACAAAAGGACATGTGCAGGACTTTGGAGGAGTGAATCACTTCATCTCTGTTTGCCTCAGTTTCCTCACAAATAAAGGAATTGGACTCAAGGGTCTCAGAGATCTCTTCTAGTTGTAGATCTGTGATGCTATAGACAGGACCTCTGAGTTCATTGGCATTAAGAATATTTGTTATTTTGAATCATGTGTAACTTTTTGTGACCCCATTGGGATTTTCTTGGCAAAGATACTGGAGTGGTTTGCCATTTCCTTTTCCAGCTCATTTTAAAGATGAGGAAATTGAGGTAAACAGGGTTAAGTGACTTGGCCAGGGCCACACAGCTAGTAAGTGTCTAAGGTCAGATTTGAACTCAGGAAGAGTCTTCCTGATTCTAGGACCAGCACTCTGTGCACCATGGTGCCACCTAGCTGCCCCAGTAAAAAGAACTACAGACAAGGAAATTTCCTCTACTAAAGCAGATTGGCACCTGTCCAACGACTTACCTTCTTAGCCTCTAAGCAAGTTGCCTTGAGCCGTGAGAGGTAAGTTTACCCAAGGTCACACGGACAGCAAAGGACAGAAGCCAGTACTTGATTTCAGGTTTTCCTGATCCCCACGCCTGCTCTCTACCCATGACTCCATGCTCCCTCTCAGTAGGTAGGACTTGCCCCAGTCACTCTGATCATAATTCATGATAATACTAGTGGCTAAGCATTTATATAGGACCTACTATGTACTAGGCACTTTACAAATATCTCATTTGATCCTCCTAACAACTCTGGGAGGTAGGTACTTTTATTATGAGATGAGGAAACTGAGGAAGACAGAAGTTAAGTGACTTGCCTGAGGTCATACAACTAGTAAGTGTCCAAGGCCAGATTTGAGCTCAGGTCCTGCTCTAACTAGAGACCTGACCCTCTATCCAGTGCACCACCTACCTGTCTCCCTTACATCCAGCTCCCTGGTACCTGAGCATTTTAAGTTCTTGTAGATAGGGTGAACATTAGGTTTCCATTTTGGGGCAGATTTCTCCCAGGAGCAGATCCGGACCTAGTTCTTTAAGTTGACATAACACAATTTCTTCCCCTCCTCTGCCCCCATCATGGCAACCAGACACCCCACCTGTTTCCATCTGGAAAGCCCAGGGCAGCGGACATGCTGAAACAAGCTTAGCACCTACAACCAGAGTTTACAGAAGGCTGGAGTCTCTGGCAGGCCCTAGCAGCCCTGACAATGATGACAACAACAACAACCTTTCATTCCAAAAGGGTATTTATTTACCTATAAAAAATTATTCCCACAAAGAGTGTGTATATAAAAATCCAGACCCACACATGCTCCGGATTCGACTTGCCTTTGTCCCTGGTTGCTGAGAGGCCTCACAATGAGGACAGACACTCCTCCTGTCTCCAGTTGATACCAATTCCATTTTGTTTACTCCTTTTCTGACTTCAATCCCATTTGACAGTGAAACCAGAATCAAAGGGAACATTTACATAATGAAAAAGTGGAAGCCAGAGTCAAGTAGCAATGAATGAGGAAATCACACATTTCACCATTCTTTTTGTGTGGCTCAGCTTTTCCCTGGAGTGCCCTTGTAATTGTATCAAAGCACCGTTTATTATTTACAAATGCCTATTTTCTTCCTAGACCAGATTTTGCCTAAATGGGCTTTCAGAGCTGGTCTTACTGCACTGAAGGGTCAGTTGATGCTCCCATGTAATCTGCTACATGTCAAATTGCATTACATTATAAGCCCCAACTAACATGTGAGAAAACACTCACTTGGAAATTCAGAGCCCACAAAGCCTCTTAACCGAGCCTTCATCTTTTCAAGGACACATCAAAGAGAAAAAAAATCCAACACAATTGCTTCTGCCTTTACAGGTATGGTGGATCTCTTCTCTGAGACTCGAATATTTATATACATTGCACCTTGTGCTGTCTCACTAATTATAATTATGATTGCTTACTATGGTTTCCACAGTAACCGTTGTCACTGAAGTGCTTCATTGCCAACCTGATTTCTATCCTCCCGCTGATATCACAAATATTATGTGACACTTTAACTGAAAATATCTATAAATGGGCGTCTGAATGTGATGTTTTTCTTTAAAAGGGAAAGAAAACAATTATTAGCTTTCATCTTGGTAGTACATTTGAATCGTTAATTGCTTCAAACTTTTATTCAGAAAGACATGAGTCCCGAACCCACGGGTTCTGTGTTCCAATTCTGGTGTTCTGATGGATTCAGATAACCTTCTTATCTTTTTGGAGTTACTTGTTACTGCTTAGAGTAAGTCATATAGACAGGAACAATCCAATAATTCATTTAAAGCAACATAGCATAGTGGGAAGAACACTAGATTTGGCATCAAAGACCTGTACTCAAATCCCAATTCAGCCATTCACTACCTTCCTCATATGGTACAAGTCAGTGCACCCCTCTGGGCCTCATATCACGGTTATGTAAAATGAGGGAGTTGGATTAGATGTGAGAGGTCCCTTCCAGCATTAAATCTGATGAACCTATCATTTAAATCCTTTAAGTCTTAATTTCCTCATCTATGAAATGGGGATAGGAACCTACCTTACAAAGTTGTTTCCAGGAAAGAACTTTGTAAACAGTTAAGTATACTATGTAAATATGAGCTGTTCTCACTCTTAGGCCATACCAGGTCAAGCGTCTTTCAGCCACTTGAAGTTTCTCTTCCTACTGCAGACACTTGCTTCTTCTTTTACTCTCTGATAAACGTCAGCTGATATGCAATGAGTTGGGGGCCTTAGAGAAGATGGTGGAGATTTGGAAGGATAGCAGAGGATGGAAGGACCTAGTGTGCTGTGATCCATGGGGTCACAAAGAGTTGGATCCAAGTGAATGACTGAACAATAACACAAAGTAGCTTAAGCTATTGTGTTGCTCCCACCTTCCCATAGTCATTGATTAGAGTTACCTTGAACTTTTCATTCCTCACTAACAATAGGAAACATGTCATCCCTTTACCAGCACAACAGGACCTGGTGAGTAAGAGGAGTCACTCAGTTCTTTTCTGCCAGACCAGGATATGTATCAGGAGCACCTGGCCTTCTGCCCTCACTCTCCACTCCAACCAGGTCAGCCTCCTTGAAGTCAGAAACATGAGGGCTCAGGTTGGACAATACTCTGAGATCTGCCCTCAGCAGGAAGTATCTGCTACATCCAATACATGTCCCAGATTTTGCAAGGCCGTCCTAATTTCAAGAAAAAGATGAATGCATTTTATTAAGATTCTGCAAAAGTAATATCCTTTAACAATATACTGACAACAATGTAAATTCATATTAGCCCTATATTGCCAAAGGACACATTTCTCCTTTTCTGTTAACAATCAACAAACTTTGGGGTTTTTAATTGGGGGTTAGAGCAAATGTACTTTAGACTGTTAGTTTCCTAAAGGAAGGAATTATATTTGCCTTTCTTTGTGTCCCCAGTGCTTAACATAGTGCTTGGTATATATCAAGTGCTTATTGACTGTTAATTGTATTAGGAAATTTCTGTTGCATCAAAACCAAAATTTCAATATTTTTTAATTTAAAAATTTAAAGCATGGGGGCAGCTAGGTGGTGCAGTGGATAGAGCACTGGCCCTGGATTCAGGAGGACCTGAGTTCAAATCCAGCCTCAGACACTTAACACATACTAGCTGTGTGACCCTGGGCAAGTTGCTTAACCCCAACTGCCTCACCAAAAAAACAAAAAAATTTAAAACACCCAAAAAAAGACATACCCTTTATCAGTCCATGTGTCCAGTTTTTGGTTCAGAAAATATAACCATCACATATTTATGCATGTGTGTGTGTATATGTAGGCCGCTAAGTGACGCAGTAGATAGAGTACTGGGCCTAGAGTCATCTTCTCGAGTTCAAATCTGACCTTGACGCTTAGTAGCTGTATGACTCTAGGCAAATCACTTAACTCTGCTTCGATTTCCTCATCTGTAAAATGAGCTGAAGAAAGAAATGGCAAACCACTCCAGTATCTCTGACAAGAAAATGGGGTCACAGGTAGTCAGACACAACTGAACAATATGTGTGTGTATATGTATGCATGTGTGTATGCATGTGTATATGTACGCATGCCCATCTACAAGTATGTGTATGTATATGCACAAACCTGTACACACATATATATACACATCTGGATCAGAGTACCTTTGCTTTTAGCTACTGGCACCTTATGCCTGTTGTTCAGAATGATTTCCTAGATTCTCAGCCCTTATTGTCCCAATTGCTTTATCTTGGTCCCCTGAGCCTTTTTGCTTTCATCCCTTCTACCATCCCTTCTGACAAACTACCCAGATTTATAAGCACTACCCATCAGGCATTCTATGCATGGACCTACCTGGTCCTTCAGACTTTGCCTTCCTACTTTGAGGGGTAGAGCAATGTACTGAAAAATCACTGGACTTTGAGTCAGGAGACACCTACATTTAATTCCTTCCTCTGATGCTTGTTATTGTTTGTTCAGTGATTTTAGTCATGTCCATCTCTTCATGATCCCATTTGGGGATTTGCCATTTCCTTCTCCAGCTCATTTTACAGATGAGGAAACTGAGGCAAACATGGTTAATTGACTTGCCCAGAGTCACACAGTATGTGTCTGAGGTCAGATTTGAACTCAGGAAGATGAGTTTTCCAGACTCCAGTGGCACTCTATCTACTTTACCATCTAGCTGCTTCCTCTGAAGCTTACTAGTAGTGATTTTTTTTTTTGGCTGGGGGAAAATAGGGCAAAGATCACCAGTGGGGACCCAGTGATTTCATTGATACATGAAGGGCATAATGGTAGGGGGGTCAGGGGAATAGTGGAGTGTCCTCACTTCAAGTTCACCTGACTTCTTTGCAGTTTTGCTCAGGAGAGTTCATGAGCATACGCTAGAACAGTATGATAGAATTCAAAGTAATTTTCTTCCTCTAACTCAGATAAGAGAGGCTTCATGACATAGTGATTAATCAAGATTTGAGAAGTTTAGATCATGGTCCAATAAATATTTATTGGTTGATGATTCTCATGGCAATTGATTACATGCAATTTAACTAAAATATTTTGCTAATTTGAGCTACAATAAAATTTCATTCATTTACACTCTGATACCCCATTAATTCAGAATTTGTGATCATTTCAGGCAGAATATCGGCTACCGTTTCTTTTCTGAGTAACCTCTCTCTTCTAGACTCAACCAAATTTAAAATATTGAAATTATCTTAGCCTCATCCCTCACTTTTCTACTTTATATTCAATTACTCACCACATCCTATAGATTTTCTCTTAGAAATATCTCTTGTATCTATTCCTCTCCTCCCATTCCTATTCTCACTACCACCACACTAACAGGTTCCTATCATCTCACAACTGGATTGTTACAGCCAATTCCTACCTAACCTCCCTGACTTAAGATCCCACACACACACTGCAATCCACATTTCCTAATCCACGGAGTTATTGGGTGGACATCATTATCATCATAGCTAACATTTACATTGTACTTATTAAAATGCTGGACCCTATCCTAAGCACTTTACAATTTTTATCTCATTTATCCTCACAACAATCCTAGGAGGTAGGTGCTGTTATTATCCCCATTTTACAGATGAGGAAACTGAGTTAAACAGGTTAAATGACTTGCCCATGGTCACTCAGCTACTAAGTGCCTAAGGACAGGTTTGAACTCAGGTCTTCCTGACTCCAGGCCTAAGATTCTATCCACTATGCCATATAGCTCTAAGGTTCATTCCAGGTCTAGATCACAAAGTCAGAGACTCAAAGAATCAACCCATTGGAAGAAATATCAGAAACTATCTATTCCAAACCATACCTGATCAAGCATGTCCTCTGCAGAGTCACTGATGTGCAAATATCTAACTCCTCTTGAATAGCTTCAGCGAAGAGAAAAATTTCAACTCCAGAAGTAGCTCTTTCTACTCTTAGATAGCTCTAATTGTTAGAACATTTTTCCTTACATTAACCCTAAATCTTCCTCTCCATAATTTCTACCCATCATTCCTGGTTCTGCCATCTGGGGCCAAGCAGAGTAAGGCTAAACCCTCCTTTACATGACAGCCTTGAAATGCTTGAAGACAGTTATTAAACCTACCTCCACTCCTCTCCCAAGTCAGTCAATTAACAATCATTCTAGGGGTGCAGTGGATAGAGTGTCAGGAAGACCTGAGCTCAAATCCAGCCTCAGATACTAGCTGTATGACCCTGGGCAAGTCACTTAACCCTGTTTGCCTCAATTTCCTCATCTGTGAAATTAGCTGGAGAAGGAAATGGCAAACCACTCTAGTATCTATGCCAAGAAAACCCCAAATAGGGTCATGAAGAGTCAGACATGACTGAAACGACTGAACAACAACAAATATGTCAGGCACTGTGCTAAGCATTAGGAATCGTAACACAAATAAAGGCAAAAACAATCCCTGTCCTCAAAGAATTCACATTCTAATGGAGGAGGTGTGTAAATAGATACAGGTACTGGCTAGGTGGCGCAGTGGATAAAGCACCGGCCCTGGATTCAGGAGTTCCTGAGTTCAAATCCGGCCTCAAACACTTAACACTTACTAGCTGTGTGACCCTGGGCAAGTCACTTAACCCCATTGCCCCATAAAAAAAAAAATAGATACAGGTACATTCAAGACACATAGAGAATAAATGAAAGGTTGGCCTAAAAGAGAAGGTGCTAGCAGAAGCAAGAGGGACCAGAAAAGGTCTCCAGCAGAAGGTAAGATTCAAAAATGAGGAAGGAAGGGGCAGCTAGGTGGCCCAGTGGATAAAGCACTGGCCCTGGATTCAGGAGGTTCTGAGTTCAAATCTAGCCTCAGACACTTGATACTTACTAGCTCTGTGACCCTGTGCAAGTCACTTAACCTTCACTGAGAAAGAAAGAAAGAGAAAGGAAGGAAGGAAGAGAGAGAAAGAGAGAAAGAAATGAAAGTGAGGAAGGAGGGCCTTCTAGGCCTGGGAGATACCAGTGCAGAGGCATTGATATGAGTGCTAGAGTGTCCTGTTCAAGGAACAACAAATGGGTTAATGAAGCTAGATCATTGAGTTCATGTAGGAGAGTAAAGTGTAAGAAAATTGGAAGGGTAAAAAATACCAGGCTAAGCATTTCTCATGTCATTAGCTAATTTTCCTATTAGCCTGATTTTGAAGCCCTACACCTTCCCAGCTGCCCTTTCTTGGATTCTCTATTTGTCTGTGTCCTTTTTAAAATGTGACAGCAGAAACTGAACACAGAACACCATATGTGGTCTAACCACAGCAGAGTTCAGAGGAACTATCACATCTTATTATGGACACTATACTCAATGTAGCATAGGAAATTGGTGACTTTTTTATCTACCTTGTGATTTTGCTAATGCATCTTGATTCTACAGCCCAGTAAGATTCCCATAAACTATTGTCTAGTCATATCTACCTCATTTTTGTTGATTTTCTAAACAAAAACATAGACCTTTGCGTTTCTCCCCATTAAATTTGATCTTATTAAATTTGGCGCATTGTTTGAGCCTACTGAGATGCTTTTGGATCACAATATTGCCATACAATATGTTTGCTATCTCTACCAGATTCTTCATGTGCAAATTTTATAAACATATCTTCTATGGTTTTATCCAAGTCATTGTTAAAAATGAACTAAGGACAGATCTCTAGGGCACACCATTGTGGGATACAAAATTATCCAATCTGCAAGAAAAACCACCTAGGCAGAACTCTTAGCCAATAACCATTTATTAAAGGGACTGGACCTCTTCAATGAATGGGACCTCAGATCTTCCTAATGATCTGAGATGCCCTCTTTCCCCAGGACTTTACTTTTATATAACCAGACATTCAGAAGAGGCGAAGTAAAATACAGAGTCTCATTGGTTGATAGACCTTGCTTTTGGTCCTCCAGGAGGGCTAGAAAAGATACATTAACATGAATGGTCACAGGATTGGCCAGGCAAAGGTCATCTCCACTGACTAAGTGGTCATAAAATGGGCCTTCTCATGCTGGGCAAAAGGATGATCCAGAGATACAAAAAGTTGGGGGACTTTCCATATCATATCAAGATATCCACCCATGCTGGTGGATTATGTACTCATCCCCCAAAAGGATAGAGTTCCTCTAGTCAGCATTCTTGTGAACCTTGTAACAAGCAGTGAGCTTTATGACAGGTTAATAAACAGTAGCCCACATTTCTTTATCATATCCACATTAAATAAAAACTTTTTCAAATACTTGGCTGAAGTCTAAATATGTTATACCTACAGCCTTTCCCCTTATCTAAAAGTCTGCAATGGAAAGAAAGAAGGAGGAAGGAAGGAAGGAAGGAAGGAAGGAAGGAAGGAAGGAAGGAAGGAAGGAAGGAAGGAAGGAAGGAAGGAAGGAAGGAAGGAAGGAAGGGAGGAAGGGAACATGACATGACTTAATTCTACTTAAGCCATATAGGTCACTGACCTAAAGTTTGCAAGTTTCATTCTCTTTCCTATTTTGAAAATTGGAACAATATCTTCCCAGGTCCCATCTGGTATCACCTTTCCTTTTCTCTTTGACTGTTCAAAGATGAGTGACAGTGACTCGGCAATCACATCTACCAGTTCTTTCATCACCCTGAGTTGTAATTCATCCAAGCCTAGAGACTTGAATTCATTGAAGACAGCTGAGTGTTTTCTTACTATCTCCTGATTTATTTTGAATTTCCACTCCCTCTTAACTATTTTTGGTCCATCATCCCTTACTGGTCAAAACATTTTCTCTCCTTGTAGAGAAAACAGAATGTAAGATGGGAGCAGATAATGCCATTTGTTATCATTATTGCATCCAGCCTGGGTAACAGTCCTTTGCCTTATTGAACCTCCTCTTTCCCCAACAAAGATTTTTTTAAATATTTTTGTTGTCCTCAGCATTTATCACCAGCCTCAGCTTATCCTGAGCAGACCATACAACTTTTTGTATTCATCTTCAGCCCTCATTTCCATCATCTATATATGTCCTTCAAAAACATCATTTGGTTACTACACAGCCACAAAGGAATCACCATCATCATCACACAGTTATAACTGGACAAGATCAGAGTTAGTCCAACCTAATCACTCCACAAAAGAGGGAACTGAAGTGCAGAGAGGTAAGTGACAAGCCCAAGGCCACACAGGTAGCATATGGCAGAACCAGGATTCAGATCATTTAACTCCAAGCTCTCTCCACTGTATATTTAGCAGAATCATTTCTGCATGTGTCTTTAGAATTCCTATCCCTATTGAGACAACTTCCCTTAGAGAATGGGAAGCCATTAGATCCTACCTATCCTTTTTCTTGAATTTTTTTAAGTCTGCTCAACCCAAATGCACATACATCTCTGACCAACTTCCCTCTTCCCACATACCCATCATCACATCTTATCATTTTTGCCTTTGCAACAATCACTTATAGAAGTCTCCTCACTGCTCACACAATCACCTCCCTGGTGAAGACCCTCATCACTTAGAGACCCTTGATCATTGCCTCTTTTTATTTTTTTTTTTCTGGGTCAATGGGGGTTAAGTGACTTGCCCAGGATCACACAGCTAGTAAGTGTCAAGTGTCTGAGGCCAGATTTGAAATCAGGTCCTCCTGAATCCAGGGCCAGTGCTTTATCCACTGTGCCACCTAGCCTCCTGTGGAAATTTATTTTGATTCGGGGACCCTACCTTTGGGCTGAGATTGGAAAGCCTTAGGCTCTCAGGGTCTCTTTTGTGTGGGAGGGGCTGGTGCCCCTCCCCCTAGCTTCAGCTGAGCCAAAAAGCCCCATGGGCTGAAGGGGGGGGGGAAGCCCCCAGCTCCCTCCAACCTGAGCGGAGGTATCTGAGAGATGCTGGGCTCTGGTGTAGCCTGTGCTGAGGCAGGTGAAGCTGGAGCGCCGCCCCCCTCACCAGCCACAGCGCTGGCTGGCGGATTAGCTTGGTGTATGGGTGCAGGAAGCCCCGAGATTTGAGTGGAGAGAAGAAAAGGTATATATAGACCGGGGAGTTAGACAGCAAGGAGTTTGGTTCAGAAAAGGAGAGATGGGGCTGAGAAGGAACGGGGGCTGCTGATGGAGGGCGGAGAAGAGGTCAAGAGGCGGCTGGCGAGATTAGAAAGGTTGTAGCACAGGGCTACAAGGACGCAGGAGAAGACGAGAAGGACTAGGAGCAGGGAAAAGAGAGGCCGAAGGGCAGACTGACAGAGCAGATAGACAGTAGGTCAGTGAGAGAGAAACACAGGGGTTCAGCGGTGGCAGTAAGGAGAAGAGAAAAGTTAGAATCAGGGGATTTACAAAGTGAAAGGGGCTTGGAGTTAGAATAAAGGACCTGTGTGCCCTGAGGCGGGCGCGGCTAAGGCCCTTATTGTATTAAAAAGGTTACAGGCCTTATTACAAACCAGGGAAAGTGTAACGTGCCCTGAGGCTGGAGGCGGCTAAGGCCCTTATTGTATTAAAAAAAGTTCGAAGAGACGCAGTGGAAAGAGACTGCAGGAAAGCAGTCAGGTTGTGCATTTTATTTCCCTGTATTCTTAATTCGAAATAGTATCTCATAAATAAACTCTGTTTTGATTATTTAGTTAAGAGGCTTATTAATATTTTGCTTATCAATTTGGGAGTGGAGCAGTGTGGTAGAACTTTATAAACGGCCCATATTAAATTAAACACAGTCAGTTAGTCAACAGTCCCCAGATTAGTCCTCCAGTCAGCTTTAGCCCCCCAAATTAAGCCAGTCAGCAAAAATATTTTCACATTTTAATGGCAACCGCGGCAGGACTTACAGCCCAATTATAATTTTTCTAAACCTATAATTTTTCATATAAACTTATAATTTTCATAAATCCAATTATAAATAATTTTTCAGATTAATTTTTCTAGCTAATGATTATTATTTTTTTTACAATCCCCAATCATTGCCTCTTAACTGGTGAACCTGTCTCAAGTCTCTCCCACTCCAGTCCATCCTCCACTCAGCTGTCATCTTCCCAAAATGCAGGTCAGACCATGGCACCCTCTCCCTACTTATCAACTCCAGTGGTTCTCCTATTACCCCCAGGATGAAATGTAAAACCCCTGTTTAACATTTAAGCCATTTATAACCTGTACCCCCAACCTTCCCAGTCTTTTTACACCATATACCCTACTTGCTACATACTTTTCAATCCAGTGACATTGATCTCTTTGATATTCCTTGAACAAAACATCCCATCTACTTATTCCGGACTTTACTGACTATCCCTCATGCCTGAAATGCTCTTCCCTCCTCATCTTTACTTCCTAGCTTTCCTCAAATACCATTCCTTCTACAGGAAACTTTTCCTGATAGCCCTTAATACTACTGTCTTCCTTTTGAGACTACCCCCAATTTATCCTGTATAGACCTTGTTTGTTCCTAGTTGTTTGCATGTTTGTCTCTTCCGTGAGACTGTGAGCTCTTTGAGAGCAGGGATTGTCTTTTGTCTTTCTTTGCATCCCTGGTGCTTAGCACAGTGCCTGCCACATAATCTTTGCTTAATAAATATTTATTGACTAATTGACCTCCAGAATCCACCTTTCTCTTCTGAATTTCCTATGATTATTATTCGTGTTGAACAGACCAATCTGGTCGATTTTTTGTTGTTGTTTGTATGTTTGCTTTGTTGTTAGTTCCCCCACTCCATGACTTCCTTACCCTTTTAGCAACAAATTCTAAGTTCCTTCTTAGTGGTATCATTTGTCCCTATATAAATTACCAGAAGTGAATAGTAGTTACTAGGTCTAACAAGTCTTAGGAAAGAATTTGTTAGATCCCAGGTATCTACTAATGAGACAACAGTCCTGTCTTTGCTATTTATGTGAAGTAAACAATAGTTCCTGCAGTATCGGACAATAGGGAGTTACCAACTCTCTCTACTCATCTCTTCCTACTCTCCCCATTGTTGCAAGACTTAATGCTATCTACACATCTATCTCATCATCAATCCTTGAAGGGCAAGAAGCATCTTCAGTCAGTTCCCTCTCTACAGAAGAAGCCTGCTCCCTATCATTTCATTCCAAGAGTTAAGAGGTCTTTCTTTTTCATCCTCTTATCTTCCATCATATTCTTTCACCATCTATCTCTTTACATCATTTTAATTCTTTGTTGCCGCCTTGAAATTTGTCTTCCTTTTTTTTTTAAATGTTCAAGAAACATTTCATTTTTCCTGATAAAATGAAAAGTAGAAATGCATTCCTCCAGCCCTTTCACCTTCTCCTCTAAGACCAAATGGTTCTTAGTGCATGTGTACATGTCACTAGAACTTTTCCTTTAGAGACCCATTTACTTTTAAATAAACTAAAGGTAAACCACAAACATAACAGTCTCTCAGTAATTGCAAAATTCTTCTTAGCGTTTATATTTCTTGACACAAGATCTTCAGTCTTTTATCTTCCTTTAGGTAGTTCTCTTGGCTAAACCTTGTGGCAAACTGCCCATCTACCCAGGGCCTGTATTAAGGGCTCAGCCTGATTAAGAAGTATCAATCTAGGGAATGCAGGGAACTGAGAGGGTTGAGAGCAGGGAAAACGTGTGCTGGGGGTTTTGATATCAACCTGCTTTGATTTATTTCTACTATCCTGATTAAAGTTTGATACAGTATGTCCTGTAGGTAACCTTGAATGAAATGCAGTGAGTATGAGATGAAGGGGAGTTTTCCTAAGTAGGATGAAGACTAAGCTATTTATCTGATTGGTAGAAAAACCAACCCACATCCCTAGGCAGACACCTTTCCTCCAGATAGAACTATTAATCCACTCGGCTGAAATCAGCACATTTCTGCCTTTGGGAAACAGGCACAGGGAAATTAGTTGTTATCCCAGTGTAGCCGACTGGTATTGGGGGATATTACATGAGAGGTGGGGCTAAGCACTTGACCCAAGACCAGAGTATGGTCCCAGGTAACTTTCTAGCTCTCAGAACTTCTGGCTGTCACTCTCCCCTCTGCTCACCCCTTTTGTAGTTGATATAAGTTTCTCCTTTGTTGTAAGGGTATGGGTTAATGTTTATGCCAATCAGATAAATGACTGTCTCCATCCTACTAAGGAAAACTCCCCTTCATGCCATGCCCACTGCATTTC
Source organism: Dromiciops gliroides (assembly GCF_019393635.1). Classification (NCBI taxonomy): domain Eukaryota; kingdom Metazoa; phylum Chordata; class Mammalia; order Microbiotheria; family Microbiotheriidae; genus Dromiciops; species Dromiciops gliroides. The sequence goes on along the minus strand of NC_057861.1, from coordinate 392,143,818 downwards.
ATTCAATGTCACCTATAGGACATACTGTATAAAACTTTAATCAAGATAGGAGAAATAAATCAACACAGTTTAATAGCAATATACCCAGCACCCCCCTTTCTGTTTCCTACAGCATTACACAACACTAAAACCCAGAAGTTCAATTTTCTTTTGCTGAGGAGGGAAAGGGGAAGAGTGGGAAAGACTTCTACCCAGAATTTTTCCACTTAAAAATCCACAGAATTGTATCAGCTTCTATTAATTCGGGGCAGGAACTTGAATGTTCTATTGGTCTCTCTCCCAAAGGCAGCAGAAATGATTCAAGAAGAGCCATACTAGGTGTGATTTAGCTTCCAGGTGCCTATCTATAGACTTCCCAATATCTAGCCCTATTAGGTGTATACATTTAACTATGTCTCTGTCCTTTTAATAGAAAGTAGTTCTGAGGTGGTTCCTCTCCCTCCTCCCTTTTCACCAAGGTACAGGATCTATCATAAGCCTTTCAAAGTACCTAGAAAGAGAAAAATATACTGCCTCAAACAGTATTCTATTTCCCCAATCATTTTCTTCACTTAAACTCAGTCCTTTTAAAAATCTTTTCACCTCAGCTTCTGTCCTCACTCTCATGCATGAAGCTTTGTACAGGCAAGCATGGCATTTAAAAAGGTTCAAGACATCATTTCTTGATAATTTAATAATTTTATTAATAATGCCAGCATTTTAATAAAAGGATGGTCATTTGGCCATATCAAAGAAAATCATGGAGGCTGGGCTCATAGCTTACATGTCCTTTTGGAAGAGCAGTGTTCAAAAGGATGGCAATCAACTCTGAGTGTCTAACAATTAATGAGAGGTAGACTTTACAAAGAAAAGTGGGCTTATTCCAATGACAGGCTGAAAGTGACATTGTGTCACCCTTGGACAGAGAGACTATCCCTATACCCAGACCATCCCAGACCTTGGGCTATTTAGACAAAAGGGTCTGTCTCCACCCAAGCTTGATTCAATGGAATTCACCTTGGATTAGAGATTCCTTGTAAAGTTGGGTGGCACCAGATAGAAGAGAAGGTTAGCTCAACGTTCAGAGATGGAGGTCTTGAAATGAGGATAGAGAAATGAAAGAACTCTGAATCTTCCCAAATTATTAGTTATTAATAATCATTTCTCTCTCAAGCTTGGTTACTCGACATGTAATCCTTGTTCCACTTACCATGGATAATTGAGAATTGGATAGATGTTAATGCTTTTGATTCCTATATTCAAGTTAGAACACCAAAGATTTAGTGAACACCTGCTATGTGTTAGGCAAAAGAGATATGGGGAGGGGGGTGGGATTCCTGACCTCAAAGTTACTAGAGAAGGAAAACACACAGAGAACTTTTAAAAACACACAACAGTTAATTATTAAAAATTGAATCATATGATACAGATTAAAGTGGTATTGTTGCTGGACCTTGCAGCTGTCTCTCAGGAAAAGAGAGGCTAACAGCAGAGGTAAATTCTGCTTACAAGGGATGTCAGCCCTGGATCCAGGATTGACCATCTGTTCTATTGTGAAGCAGTGTCTATATCAGATGAACTCCAAGAGGGCAAGAGAGGCATGGGAGAGAAATTGACACAGGTCTGCTTTAGACTATCCTATAGGCTAACAGTCCAAAGTCAGAAACTTTTCCTTCTGTGATAGATAGAGGCCACATCTTGGAGAGCTGAGCTCATCCTTTTAGCTGTACTTCAGTCTTGTGCTGTTTTATCATTGTTCTGCCTGTATTAAATATTGCCTCCCCAATACCAATTAATTCCTCACTCTATTTCCTTTTCATTATTCATCTCACTTGTGTGGTATCAACTCATCCCACCTCACCAGCAGACTTCTGGTTATTCAGAGGTCTGGTATTTCAGAGAAATAGACAAATGTGGGCTGAATTACTCAGGTATTTCATTGTGGAGACCTAGACCTGAACTGGGTTTGTTTTGTTGTTGTTGTTGTTGTTTGATTATTTATTTTGTTGTGGGGCAATGAGGGTTAAGTGATTTGCCCAGGGTCACACAACTAGTAAGTGTCAAATGTCCTCCTGAATCCAGGGCCAGTGCTTTATCCACCTGAACTGGGTTTTAAAAGATGAATTGGCATTTTTTTTAGGCAGAGATGAAAAGGGAAAGCATTCTGGACTAGAGGAAATATTAGAAAGAGGGAAATTCCCCACCTCTTAAGCTTGTTCTTGAACCAGTATGTGGTGGGATGCAAGACCCCAAAAAACTTAGAAACCTTAAACTTTAGCAGAAGTGAAAAACAATCCTTCAACTTTAGACACTGAAACCAAAGATTTCAGAAATAAAAAAAACAATCCCTGTTTGCCACCTCAGGAATGTGATGTTGCCAAGACCAGAGGTCATGCAGACCCCAGGATATTTAAAGACATTTCTATCTATGATGTAAACACCAATAAGCATATCAAGGGATACATGATATGCGAGGTCCGTACTTGCATATCAGCAAGATGTGTACATCACTTGGCCCCCGAAAAAAAGGTCAACTCTCTTTCCATTCAGAGAGATAGTCTCCATCATAACTTTCCTGGCCATGTATTCCTCTCTCCTAATAAATCTCTCTATTTCACAAGATTTGCTGTGAGCCTGCTAATTCTTTGGATGGTCCAGCCCTCCCTTGCCCTCCCCCTCCCCCCCAACCAGCTCCCATGTCAAATATATCTTAACTATATGAGATGTTCGAAATAAAAATACTTTAAGAGATTGTTGAAGAAGATCTGGTCTAATTTTTTTTCTTTTTTTTTTTTTTGGAGACTTGGTCTCTCTTTGTTGCTCAATCTGGAAATGAAGTGGTTCCTCACACATCCAATCCCAATGCTGATTAGCACAAGAGTTTTGACGGGTTCTCTTTCTAATCTGGGCCAGTTCACTGCTTGACAGCTTTATGCCAGCCCCTTTTTCCTCTGGGGGCTCATCATATTAATGCTAGACTTAATGTAGACAGCCGATTGACTTAGCCTACTCAGCTCTGAACTCCACAGCTGGAGTGATACGCCAGCTTCTGCTATCCTTAGGGCCAGAATTACTGGCATGTACTACAACCCCTGGCTCCTGGTCTACCTCTTAAAGGATATATCATTCCCCAAACTTAACTGGTACCATTTCGATTCTCTAAGATCAGCCTGAGCTGTTACAAGATAATGTGTTACAATTCGTTAGTTAAAGTTGTATTAACCACAAAAGAAGAAATGAGTAGGACCAAAACCCTCTCCTGAAAGTAAAGTTGCCTAAAACTTTAGAATGAGAGCCAAAAAGTTACTCGGTATTTCAATGATCTTGGACTTTAGATATGACTGAAATCAGCATATAACATAGTCATAAGAATAAATCTTTCCTTCAAAAGGCTTTTTTGGCATAAACAGAGCTGCTGTTTCATGAACAATTGGGCACCCAAATAATTGGAAAGATTTCTGAAGAGCAAATGAAGCAAATGAGATCATAGAAAGTGGGAAATATATGGAGGCAATTTTGAAGCTAAATGAACGTGTAAGATAATTAGTGAGAAATGAAAACTGATGAGTGTCCATTTGATTTGGATCAACAAGATTTGAAGGATTCTGGTTGTTACAGTCAATACTGGAGGCTTGCTCCTGTTTCTCTTCTACCAAAGCATATATCCCACCTAAATACACTTATTCAATGGAGATCCATGCACCATAGCACACCTATACTGTCCATGAGGTTTTCTTGGCAAGGATACTGGAGTTGTTTGCCAATTCCTTCTCCAGTAGATTAAGGCAAACATGATTAAGTGACTTGTCCAGGGACACACTACTAATATGTGCCTGAAGACAAATTTGAACTCAAGTCTTCCAGACTACAGGTCTAGTGCTCTATCCACTGAGCTACCTAGCTGCATCCAAGGCAAAGAGAGGGTAAGTGACATGCCTAGGGTCACATAGCTAAACATATGTCTGAGACTGTATTTGAACTCAGGTCTTCCTGACTCCAGGTCAATTGCTCTATCCACTTTCCCACTCTGAATATTCCTTCACAGAGGTGATAACACTCCCTAAAGAAAAAATAATCTTGACTTGTGATATGGAATTAGACTAATACTTCCAAATTCCTAGCAAGCAGTCTTGTGCTACTTTATAGTTAACATAACTATACTCTGTATATTTTTCAGATTATGAAAATAAAGTTACATTGAAAAATTTTTAAATTCTGTCTCTCTATTTATACATACACACAGATATGAATCAGTTGTTAAATATTTACCAATATACCCCAACCTAATAGTGTGATGTAGCAGCTAAAAAAACATACAAACCTCAGAGAAGTGTGTTATCTAGAACTACAGCCACACCACCCCGAACAGCTCTGTGATATATACACGATAACTATAATGCAAGGCAAAATGTGGTGAGAAATCCAGTCGGGGTACTATGAGAAATGAGGTAGAAAATATTTTTCGGTTGAGGGGATCATGGGAAGCATCATGTTGGGTGATGGCAGCTGATCTGGAGGAAGAAAGAGGTTGAGGAAAAAGGTTGAAGAAATAAAGGGGTCTTAAAAGGCTAAGTAAGATAGATGGGGAAGGGACTGAGGCAGCGGGGATGCCATTCCTCACAGTTTCAATGATTTGAACCCTCCCAGATTTTCTCTAGACACCATCTCTCCCTCCCGGTACCCACTTCAGTATTTACCTCTCCTGGTAGGAGCATTTTCATCTTCCTGTATCTCAATTTAAAATTTAAAAATAATAATAACATGAGGGAAATTATTTTTGAAATGAAATGAAAACTTCAGTAATTTGATTTGCAGGAAATGAAGAACAAAGTGTCACCAGCAGAGTGCTTTTAAATAAGTCATAATTAATTACGCATGCATCTATGTTTGGATGCTCAATTTATGACTAATTATGCAGAAAATGTAATTGCATGCTGAAGTATTCAATCATGCCTCCTCTTTTGCTCTCTCCCTTCCACACAACACTGTTTCTTGGATGGTAAGCGCCACCTGTTGAAACTGTCAAGAGGTTTGTCAAGCCCACATTCAAAAAGCTGTACAAGCCCCCAAAAGGAGCTATTCCTATTTGGAAATAAGCAGTTAAACTCTAAATTATTCTCTAATTTCTCCCACCACATTTCAATCAACATAGTTGGAATTCTTTGTTCCTTCGACTCCTCTTGGAATTCTTTTAATAAGAAATTATTCTAATTAATTCTCAGAACAGCCTAATATGTTAGATAACCCAGAGTATATCATATCATTTCATTCACCTATGGATTGTCAGCATATTTTTTTTTCTTTTTGGAAGTAACCTGGAGGGTTCATTTAATCCATTCCTCTGGCCTTGAAAGAGAACTACATTTGTTCTCCCAGACTTTCTAATCTCTCACCCCATCTTAAAATTCAATAAAGGGAATAGTAAGGAAGCAAAGAAAAGAAAACCAATTTTAAAACCTGCTGAATCCCCAGAATGAATCATGGGAATAAAAGCACCATGGGAGCATTTCCCTAGATGAGGAATTTTAGGAGGCAGGCAAGCAAAAAAAAAATGTTAATAGACCTTATAGTATTTGATTGGATAAGAATTACTCTGCTGCCTTTGCTAGTTCATAAAGAAAGTGGAATGACCACACAGCTTCTCCTTCTTCTTGGTGATCAGAGTTAGGAGGGTGAGTTAGATTGCAGATATGAATGATTGCTTCTCCCCCACCAAGCCTGGCAGAGGTATTGTAGCCATTGAGCACTGGTTATTTTCTACTCCACCCCTTCCAAGCCATATATATATATATATATATATATATATATATATGTATGTATCTATATATGTATGTATATGTGTATATATATGTATATATATGTATATGTGTATATATATATATAATCACTATGACAATGGTGAAACAGGGTTATGAAGATAATGCAGAGAGAAGTGCAAATTTTCCATGACAAGCTCATATTCAGTTTGCTATCAGGGCTACTAATTAATGGTACAGTGGAAAGATTGCTGGATTTGGAGTCAGAGGATCTTAGTTTAATATATTAATAATAGCTAGTATTTATGTAATACCTACTATGTGTCAAGCACTGTGCTAAGTACTTTAAAAACATTTCTGTTAATCCCTGGGAAGTAAGTACTACTATTATCCATTTTACTGATGAGGAAACTGAAGCAGAAGTTAAGTGACTTGCCCAAGGTCACCCAGCTAGTAAGTGTCTGAAGCCAGATTTGACCTCAGGTGTTTGTGATGCCAGGTCCTGTGCTCTACCCACTGCTACCACCTAACTACCTAATTTGAAATACACCCCATCTCCCTCCCCTCTGTATAATCTCAAGCAATTTACTGAATTCAAGTTACTCCTTTAATAATCATTTATAAAGCACCTACTACTTGCTGGTCACTATCCTAGGTGCCACTATACAGTGACAAAAGTTACATCATCAAAAAGCTTACATTCTATTGGGCGAAACAATATGGATGTTGAAAATTAAATTAAAATAAATATACAAGGTGTCCCAAAAATCTTAGTGAAGTTTTAAGCTTAAAGGGAGAGCAAAAGTAACTGGGTGAATCAGGCTAAGCTTCCCTTGAACTTAATTTAAAGGAAGCCAAGGATTGAGGGGGGGAGCAAAAGCTATACAAGAGAGTCTCTGTCTTCATGAACATCCAGTCTAGATCAAAAGATAGACTATATGTGTGACCTGAGCAGCAATACAAAGCAACATATGATATGTGCCAAATGAATGAAATAGAAGACAAGTTCTGATCGTTATGGGCTGAAATGGTTAAGGAGAGTAGATAGCAAAGGTGGACTTGAAAAAGGCCTTGAAGAATGGGTGTCATTCAGATCAGCAGAGAGAATTGAAGAGGAAACTTCTCGTGTGCTTTTCCTTATGGATTTCGGGAATATGGGCTGTAGTATTTGTTAATGTTATATATAAAAAGCAAATGCATCACTGGGTATGACTAACATCTTGGAACACATCTGGACAAACCTAAGATCACAATCATATTTTACAGAAATGCCTTGCAATTACCAGCCCTACATTTAGCCAGTTTCATATCAGAAAAAAATCACCTCATAACTCATCATTACCAGCAGTATTATTAAGCATCCATCTGTGAGAAGGGCTATTTTTTCAATGGAATTAGATAGACAAGGTCCCTGCCCAGTAGGGGGTTACAATCTGGAATAGATTTGTTTCCTTGAGATAAGCACATATAAATCAACATAGATAAGGATAAATATTTTTTTACTAATAAGCCTCGCTACCATAGAATCAGTCAACACACAGTTACTAAGAGCCTGCTATGTGCCAGGCACTGAAGGAAAAAAAGGAAATATTTATAATTAACACTGAACTGGACTGAATTAGTGGCCCAGAGCTCCAGTGGCTAAATGTTATTTCCATTCTTCTTCACCATCCCCTCTCCTAAACTTTCATTTTTCATTCTCACTTTGCAGTCATCATCAGTTTCCAGAGAGGAAGGCTGCAATCCAGACACACTAAAAATAGAATTCTTGCCTTGTGAAAGCCAGACTCAGATTTATGATAGTTTTAAAATGTGGTCCTTTATCTGTGAGTTTGAAATTCTACAAGAACTAGGCAAAGTCATACTTACCTGCTCTTCAGAACATGACACACCATAACCTATGGTGGGAAAATCTAAACTCTTCATCCTTAGCCTTACATTAGGCATAGCTATCATTTTCTTTTGTCCTGACAAGCATCCCTTTTCATAGGTTTTGAACTCAGTGAACAGAATCATTAAAGTCCTGGGAGTATTGCTAACCTTGCTAAGAAAAAAATCTATTTCTGTAAAAATTATCACTATAAATAATTGAATGAACTTGTATAAAAAGACTATTGAAATGGGGGATGAATTTTCCTCTCATGTTTGAATTCTAGAACGCAGTGTTATAACTAGCATGAAGAGAATAGGGCTTTGCCCCAAACTGTTGTTGTGGGGGAGAAAAGGTTACATAGTATTTCGTCCCCAGGGTAATCACTGTCTCCAATTTTATTGCAAGGTCCTCTGATGGTCTGTGCCAGGTGTAACCATCACCTCCAGGGTCCTGCTGTCATGGTGCCCTCACATAATCCAACCTCTAAAGTGCAAGGGCCAGACTACCCCTCTCCAGTATGCACCTCTATCCTCTGCACCACCATGGACATCCCCTATCCAACTGTTCTTGCCCCAAGTGAAAAGAAATTCCAGTAGCTACTCAAATACATTTGATCTGACCTGAGCTCAGACAGGTGAGAATGTCTGGCATGATGGATAAAGTATTCAGAAAGAAAGGGTTCGATTCTGAGTTACCCCAACCTCTCTGCTGCCTTTCAATCTCACATCTACAACCTCCTTTCATACATCTCAAACTGGATGTCCAGTAGACACCTTAAATTCAACATGTCCAAAACAGAACTCATTTCTCTTTTCCCCTAAGCCCTCACTTCCTCCCTTCCTGCCTTCCCTAATACTGTAGTGGATAATATCATCTTCCCAGTCCCTCAGGAAGCTAGGGGGCACAGTATAGATAGAGTGCTGGCCTTCAAGTCAGGAAGACCTGAGTTCAAATCCAACCTCAGATGCTTCCTAGCTATGTGACCCTAGGCAACTCACTTAATTCTGCCTCAGGTTCCTCATTTGTAAAATGGGGATGATAGTAGCATCTACCTCGAAGGGTTGTTTTAAGGATCAGATGAGATAATAATTGTAAAGTGCTTACCAAGGTGCCTGACACATCGTAAGTACTATATAAAAATGTTAATCATTATTATTATTATTATTATCCTAAACTCCTCACTATCTCTCACCCCTCATATCCAAAATATTGCCAAGGCCTGCCAGTTTCACCCTTACAGTATCTTTCTAATTTGCCGCCTTCTCTCCTCTGACACTACTATCACTCTAGTGCAAACTTTTGTCACTTCATGCCTGGGCTATTTTAATAGGTTGTTATTGGGTCTGCCTGCCTCAAGTCTCTCCCCACTGCAGTCATTCTCCATTCAGCCTCCAAAGTGATTTTCCTAAAGCATGAGTCCAACCCTGTCACTCAAGAAACTCCGTTGGCTCCAGGATCAAATACAAAATACTCTATTTGACATTCAAAGCTCTTCATAACCTAGCCCCCTCCCAATGTCAGCTGGAATTTGGGGTCAAATTGATTGTGAGTCGTCCCAAAAGAATTACAAGACTCGGTTTCCCAAGTTTTATTGCAATACTGTGGGTGTCCACAGGGAGATAACCAGAAGAGTGGAAAGGTATCTCTTGAATAGTGAAAGAAAAAACAGTTATATTTATAGTATGGATAAATTGATTATCAGTCTCATTATAATAATCTCCATCTTAGGGAGGTACAGGGGAGGACCTGTCCTCATTATAATATTCTCCACCTTTGAGAGGTACAGGGCGGGGCTTATCCTAATTTGGAGTTCCTAGGGGCTTAAGCCAATCCCCAAGGTGGGTACCTTTTTCCATGAAAGTGTGTTTTGGGGGATTTACACGTCATAAGGTGAATCTGGGGACAAATTTGGCCTTTTCTGCACATCTCTTTTTTTATTCCCACGCTTAGTTTTCAAAATATCTTCATTTATCAGTTTAAATTTCTATATCCTGTCAATTTTACATAGACCTGCCTCTTTACATTTTTGTTATGGATGGTGATTAATGTTAGTAAGAGAACCTAGGCCCTGACTTGTTTCCCAAATCTTAAGTTATCTATTAACTGGGGTCTGAATCCCTCTTAGAGCTCATATCTAAATTAGAGTTGGGTCCTAGATGTTTCTGCTAACCCCTTTTTTTGCCTCCTACATCAATCTCTCTTATTAGACTGTAAGCTTCTTGAAGGCAGCAAATATCTTTTTGCTTCCTTTTGTATCCCCAGGGCTTAGCATAGTGCCTGGCACATAGTAGTGTGGTAAAAAATTAGAGCACTCTCCACAGGCAGCCTTTGAAGGACCTCCCCTTTTGGGGAAGGAAAGATTGAACACTCCCTGAAGGAAGGGGGAGGGTTCTTCCGGAATGCTAGGCGTCTTCCAGGACTTGGCCTTTCATTCTTCTCTCCTTGTAGTGGTGGCTCCTGTTTGCTCTGTCTCTGATGGCTGCTGTTCTGGCGGCACAAGCAACTATAAACTTTCAGATTTGGTGAGTTAATTACAGAAAACCCTAAATTCCTTTGGACTAGCTTAATTGGAAACAGTCTGAGGTATCGAATAGGTTAAGTTTAGAGTTAAGAGCATTTCTCTGTATTTCTATTTTCCTATTTCTTTATCTTTGATTTTTATTAGTTTCACCTTTGTTGTCTAATTAATTCTCAAGTAATAAAATCTGATCCTTTTGTGAACTAAAGCTTAGAGGCTCCTTTCTTATTGGCCTGGGAGAAATATCTAAAAAGGGCAATTCAGAGGGGAGGGTAAATCTAAAAGGTCTCTCATATTTCTGGGACCCCAATATTAAGATGAGTCACCCAAATAACACTCCGTATATCAAATTTTGGCCCTCACACTAGGCACTTAAATATTGATTGATTGATTAGCTTCTGATCTACAATGACCTTATTTTTTTAATCTGTTGGACCAAATGGTCTCAAAGGTCTCTTTGAGTTCTAATCTTATGATTATATTTGAAAAAAGTTAAGAAAAGGTCTTTGCATTTAGTCTAAATTTTATGCTTATAGGACTCAATGGTCTTACCCTATTGGGGAATAAATCCCAACACTTTCTGTCCTCACTCAAGTTACTTTTCACATAAGGTAAGGTAAGGTAAAGTAAGGTAAGGTGAGGTGAGGTGAGGTGAGGTGAGGTAAGGTAAGGTAAGGACTTTTCTCATAAGGTAACAACTGAAACAGGTCAAGGTCCAAGTCTTAGTGTACATAGGTTGCTTATCAACTTACAGAATATACAGAATTACTAAGTCTTAGAAATACAAGGGGAGAGGAGTGGAAGTGGCAACCTATGCAGTCCCCAACATGGAAGAGGCTAGGGAGCCTGTTTCTAGAAAGGTGTAATGACATGTAATGGAAGTGCCTTGCTCCACAAATAGTAGCAGACATTCTGCAGTAAATTCTGGTCTGCTAACTATGTGATTGGTTATTAGCTGCATACCTGGAACTAGAGTATATTCAAAAGACACTGGTCAGTCAAGGACTTGCTCTTGGTCTGGCTTTTTCCTATGAGGGGTTGGGGGGAGGTTGGGGAGAAACAGGCAGAGACAAAAAAACAGAGACAAAGACAGGGACAGGGACAGAATATGATGTAAGGGGAGAGGCCTTGGGCCCTCCTCATTGAGGCTGACATGGGGTTCCTAAATAGAGGCCACTGTTCTTTACCCCTTTGCTTTTTATCTTCCCCACCATATTAGGTGAAGGAGATTAGATGTGTCTATGGCCCTGTACATTTCAAAAGGTCAGAAGACTAAGTCATCAGAATCTAGGAGCTAGAGTCCATGTTGTAATTTCCCAGAGACCAAATAGTGAAGAGAGATTCCAAATAACTTGTTTGACCTAGCACAGCAGCAGCAGCAGCCTCACAGATGCAGAGTATGACTTCTGGCAGCAGAGAAAAGAATCAGTTACAGCAGAACACAGCCTTGGAGAGGGAATCATTTCTTGCTTTTGGGGCGGAAAGAGAGAATTTCTCTCTTACTCCCCTACCACCTTCTGCCATGGATGCCCAACCTTGGATACTTACTAGCTGTATGACCCTGGGAAAGTCACTTAACCCTCTTTGCCTCAGTCTCCTCATCTGTCAAATGAGCTGGAGAAGAAAATAGCAAACCACTCCAGGATCTTTGCCAAAAGAACCCCAAATGGGGTCACAACAAGTTGGACATGGCTGAAATGACTCAACAACAACGAAAGACTTGTGACAGTGGCATAAAACATCCCCCCATAAATCTAGGACACATTATCCCATTAGCAAGTACATAGAGAGTCCAGGAAAACGTAGGCTCAAATTTAGAGAGCATATATAACAAAGGAGTAATTTACAGCTTCTGGGAGTTCTCTTCCTAAAGTCCTCAAAATATCCCCCTTAGCTAGGGCATAGCTTTTCTGCTGGTTCTTGGTAGAGACTTGAACTTGGTAGAGCCTTTCCTCATCTTCATGCTGCTATTACAGGCATTGCTGCTGGCTACTGTTGTCCCAGGAATGATGTTAGAATGCTATCGGGGAGGTGAGAAGTCCAAAATCTTCCGGAACCATTGAAGTTCTTCTAATCAAGGTGAGGAGGAAGGAGAGGAGGTTGGTGGTAGGGCAAGGTTGAAGCCAATGGTATATTTTTTCCCTCCAATAATTTCTCTTTCAAGGGGAAGCTTTCTGTCTTCTCAACCACTAGAAGTTCAAATGTCTAGGTTCCAGAGAACTACCTCTATATTTTATAGATAACTAATAGGACATGGACAGGTTTCACCAACCAATCAGAATAGACTTCCTTTCACACCATCACTCCAAGTCATCCAATGGTTTTCAAGGTATTTTCACACTTAATCTAAAGTCATTGATTGAGAAACGTTCTTGCTTTGTTAAGGTATTCAAGTGTAGCATTTCTTCACATACCTTAAATTGGGAGGGGTAATTAATCTGCTAATCCCATGACCATCCCTCCCTTACAAAAGAAAGAACAATAGAATTTTATTGTGGAAAGGAAGATCAGTAAGGGCAGGAGGAGAGAGAGGGCTAGGGGCAATGGGGAGGGACAAGAAGGTCTTGAGGGGGAAATATGACTTAAGTTTGATCCTTGAAGGGAGCTGAAGGTTCTGAGAGTGAGATGTAAAGAAGGAAATCATTCCAGGCAACACAAAGGCATGGAGGCAGAAGATGAACTGCTGTGTCCAGGGAATGGTAAATATTTCAGGCTGGAACAGAGAGTGCGTGAGCAAAGCAATGTGAAATTACACTGGAACGTTGGTTAAAGTGAGAGTGTGAAGAGCTTTTGAGGTCAAATAAGAGACTATTTTTTAAGAAACAAAGCATTTATTAAACATCTACTATATGACAGGCACTGTGCTAAACTCTTTACAATTTTCTCATTTGATTTTCAAAATAACCCTGAGAGGTAGGTGCCATTACTATCTCCATTTTCAGTTAAGGAAACTGATGCATTTAGAGGTTAAGTGACTTGTCCAGCGTCACTTAGCTAGTTAGTGTCTGAGGCCAGGTTTGAACTCCAGTCTTCCTAACTCCAGAACCAGCAATCTATCCACTGCACAACCTTGTTGTGTATGGAGACACTACATCTTCCTGAGTAGGGGAACAACATTTAACAAACCTATGTTTTCACTTTTAGGGAGTTTCCTGAGATACAGTGAGGTTAAAATACTTGCCTATGGTCACATAACTAGTATCAGAGGCAGGTTTTGAACCAAGATTTTTGTGACTTTAGCCATTAATTCAGGCTGCCTCGTCTCTCATTTGGTACCATAAGCAAATTAGTAAGCATCATCTTCTAAGGTATTAAATGATTGACTGGAAAAAACCTGCTTCATTATAGTGGCAAAAAAGCCAAATACTTTACAGAGCTAAACCTAATATTAAAAATTTTTATAAAGATCACTTTAAATTATTAAATACATATATTTTCTATGATCAAAGTTATTTACTAGAAAGATCCAAATTCAATTTGAAGGCAAAAAATTCTGCTTTTCTACATACCTATTTTCATGTCCTGATCAGAGGAATAAATTGGATTGTGTCTCGGGTAACTAAACTCTACTATCTGGTTCAGTTTTGATATGTTTTTAATTTGTCTTTGAACTTGTATTCTGTAGAGACTTCTGTAACTTCGTTAAAATATGGGCTTTATCAGACACAAGAAGAAACAAAATTTACAGTGATATTTCCTCTTTATTAACTCATCACACAACAGCACAGGGGGAGAAAATGGGTACCTCATGCTCCTAGATTTCCAAACTGGAAATGATCCAAGTAGTAGTGCCCATGGTCTTTTTATGACACTAAAAATAATTGAGATTCTCCAGAAAAGAACTTGGCTTCTTTATCTCCAAACCCCTTTGGTTTACGGGCTGAGTTATGTTCTGAGGAAAGTAATAATTCTCCCTCAAACTATACATTAGGAAAAACACAATTATCCTTTCCTTCTTTTTTTCTTTTGCTTCCTTGCTTACTCTACTCTTTTCTCTTCTTGTTCCAAACAGTATCTCTGGATATTGCTCATAAAGGAGTAGGACGAAGGGTACAGGGATGTGAAAAAGACCAAGATGTCAATTTCCCAGGAAAGTAGCAGGCCAATTAAATACAATCAGTGGTACCTGAGACAATTTCTGGCCATATATTACTTCGTTCTTGGGATTCTCAGAGAACATACCAATAGCACACATGCAAACCAAACAAGCCAATCCTTTTGTGCAAATGATTTGTAATGATAAAATATTTACATGTTTACACAAATCAATTGACCAAAATTGGACATTGCAACAATTTCTAAACATTATCTTATGAGTAATGGCTATTATCAGTGGACTTGCAGTCCACTGATAAGCCCAGATCCTTTTCAAACTGTTCTCTTAAATTTGTAAAGATTATTTGAGTCTAAGTGTAAATTTTCACATTTATACTCAACAAAAGGATCAAATCCACTGACAAGTTTTCAGTTCTCAATCCTGAGACTCACAAAATCTCAAAGTCATAAGGAACCTCAGAGTCCAAATCATTCCTGAGCAAGAATCCCCACTACAATATACAACATACCCAACATACCACATATCCCAGATTCTACTTGAGGACCTTCAACAAGGAACAAGCATTTCAGACCCTTTATTTGTTAGGTAGCACTACTTCACCTCAAATTTGCTGCCTTACAACTCTAACCCATTGTCCTATTTCTGCTTTCTGGGACCAAACAAAACAAGTCTAACCTCTCTTTAAATCAAAATGGACTGAGGGCAGCTAGGTAATGCAGTTGATAAAGCACCAGTCCTGGATTCAAGAGGACCTCAGTTCAAATCTGACCTCAGACACTTGACACTTACTAGCTGTGTGACCCTGGGCAAGTCAATTAACCCTCATTGCCCCACAATAAACAAAGAAACAGACAGACAGATAGATAGATAGATAGATAAAAAGATAAATGAACATATAAGTAAATAAATGAGTGAGTGAGCAGATAAATAAATAGACACATGAATAAATGAATGAAGGAAGGAATGAAGGAATGAATGAACAAATGAATAAAAATGGACTAACATTTTCCCCCTGAGTCTTCTCCCTCAATTCTCCCCATGTAACACAAACTTGAGGCCCTTCACCATCCTGATTGACCTCCTCTGGACACTTATCAATGACCTTTTTACAGTGTGGCACTGAGAATTGCATGAGATCCTCTCAATGTGGTCTGACCAAGGCAGAGCATAACTGGACTCTCAGCGGCCTGGTCCTAGTCACTATGTCTCTCTTAAAGCATCTTAAGATGGCATTAACCTTCTTGGCTGTCATGTAACACTTGCAGTCCACTGATAAGCCCAGATCCTTTTCAAACTGTTCTCTTAAATTTGTAAAGATTATTTGAGTCTAAGTGTAAATTTTCACATTTATACCTATTAAGCTTGGTACAGTAGAAAGCATACTGACTCTGGACTAAGAGGTTTGGGATTCATATTCCTTCTCTGACAACCATGGATGACTTAGTCAAATCCCTCAGTCTCCCTACATCTCAGCTTCCTTATATAAAAGTGAGTTTGAACTAGATGCCTCTGTGGTCCCCTTCAGTTCCAAATCTAGGAGATTTGGTCTTTGTCTTTTGGGGGAAGGGAAGGGAATAGGCATTTATATAGCACCTACTGTATGCCAAGAATTGTGCCAACTCTTTTTTTACAAATATTATCTCATTTGCTCCTCACAACTCTGTGAGATAGTTGTTATTAGACATCCATTTCACAGCTGAAGAAACTGAGGCAAACAGGGATTAAGTGACTTGCCCAGGATCACACTGCTAATAAGTGTCTAAGATCAGATTTTGATTCAGGTCTTCCCTACTCTGGGCCCAGCAATCTATCCATAGCACTACCAGCTGCCTTTTAATCCTTAACCTATCATCCAACAATTTAGTTATTTCTCCCAGCTTTATACCATCTACCAACTTAATAAACATGGAATCTATACCTTTATCCAAATCACTGCTAAAAAGGTTAAATAGCAGAAGACATCCCTGGGTCCTTGGGGAACTCTATAGAGACCCTCTTCCAAGATGACATTGACCCATTAATGATGCCTTGTTTCTGACTATTCAGCCAGCTCCAAAGTCACCCATGTGTATCAATGTCCAGCCCACATCTCTCCAGCTTTTCCACAAAAGTAGCATGAGAGACTTTTTTTTTCCCAAATGTTTTGCTAAAATCTAGGTAAACTATATTTACAGTTTATTGATCTGTCATAAAGTAACCCTGGTGGGAAGAGAGAAATAAAGCTAGTCTGGCACAATATTCTTATGTTCTCAATGAAGACACGATGACTCTTTTTGATCACTGCTTTCTTTTCTAGGTATTCACTTGAAGTCTAGAATTTTTCCAGGAATCTAGGGGAATTACTAGGTTATAATCTGGATACTCAACTCTCTTCCCTTTGTGGAAAACTGAACCAACATTTGCCCTTCTCCAATCCTAAAGTACCTCTCCTATTTTCTAAAATCTTTTAACAATACCTATTAGTGCTAAGCACTAATTAGTGCTAAGCACACATTGGTCACTTTGTCAGTGCCAGAATGAATGTGCAGCTATTAATCACTTACTAAGTATCAAACATTGTGATAAGTGCTAGATAATAATATTAATAACTGGTCATATTCATCATTGACTTATATAGAGTTAAAATGTTAAAGGCCACAACAAGGGGCCTTTTGTATTTTAAGTGCCAGGGTGACCTCAAAGTTAAGTCAAGACTCACTCCAGCCCAAGCTAAAAAGATCTATTTTGAAAGTGATACTACAACACAAGATGCAGGTGGCTCATTTGGTCATCAGAAGCAAATGGAGATATCATCAGAAGCCCTTACTTTTCAAAGTGATTGGTTTCTATACTAGGGCTAGCCAACACATCACAAGTGATCTCATCCCACCAGGGTGCCAGTGATGAAGTGCACTTTCAGATGTAGCTGAAGGCCTACACAAGATCAAGGGCCTTGAAGAAATATGTGTGTGCATATATACATATTCCCTCTAAAGTACTTCATTGACCTTAAAAATCAACATATTCAGCTCCTGTTCATTTGTTTACAGCCTAGGTCTGACAGTGGCTTTCTTTCTTGCCCCTCCCTTGAGAATTTTATTTATGCTGTGGTTTATTTTGGTGGCAACACCTTGTGATCAACTTTTATTGTTGTTGCTGAGTCATTTCAGTCATGTCCAACTCTTGGACTCATGTGACCCCATTTGGGGTTTTCTTGGTGAAGATAGGTCACCATTTCCTTGTCCAGCTCATTTTACAAATGAAGAGCTGAGGCAAACAGAGTTAACTGACTTCCCCAGGGTCTAGTAAGCTAGTAAGTGTCTGAGTTTGAATTTGAACTCAGGTCCTCTGGACTCTAGGCCCAGCATTAAATCCACTGCATCACCTAGATGTCCTGTATGAATCATTAGGATGCTTTAACCCTCCTGAAGTTTGATACCCCAACAATGGCAAATAACTGAAGATTCTGATAATCAAACAGATCTTATGCAATCCAACAAAAAAGAAGGAAATATTTGTATAATGGCAAGACCCCATGATTGAAGTATATTTATAAAATACAAACTACTTAAATATGTTTAAATAATTATTTCATAGAATTATAAATGTGCAACAACCACCACTAGGTGACAAATTGGATCAAGTGAACTATGACTTTATAAGTCCACAATAGCCTAATGAAGCAATTACTTTATCTACAACTGCAGCAAGTATGTCTGCAGTTCCATTTTATCTCTATGGGGACCTGAAGATCCTATAAGTACCCACAGAGGCAAACACAATTTGGGATACATTGGGAAGCTATAAGTTCCATGGAGTTAACATTCAACAGGAAGTCATGAACAATAATGAGGGAGGCGCATCATCTAGATGCAGTCTTCCTCTTCCTGTCTACCGCCTTGGAGTTTCTTACTATCAGATCATTGAGTAGGAAAGTGCAGAAGTCAATGGCTGCCGCTGGAAATAGGCTCACATACCACCAAACAAGCATCAGCTGACTTTGGGAATCATTGCCACATAGGGAGCAGGGAGTGGATGGAATTGGAACAAATTGGAAACCAGCTCTTGGGGTAAGACAGGGACCAGAGTTAAGAGAGAAAAGACCCCAAATCTGGAAACTAGAAACTGGAAAATACTGTCAATGATGCCATGAGGATTGCTTTTTTCTCATCATTCCTCCCCCACCCCCTTCCCTTGTTATAGTACCATAAAAAAAAGTTGCAATCCTAGATACACCTCCCTATTATTCCCCATTTGAAGGTCATTCTAGAATATCCTACTGTCATTCTCAAATAACTGGGAAGACAAGTAGAGACAGGCTTTTGTGGAGATGACTGAAAGCAGATGATTCCATTTCGGAATACTTAATCACTTTTTTTTTTTTTTGCGGAGCAATGGGGGTTAAGTGACTTGCCCAGGGTCACACAGCTAGTGTCAAGTGCCTGAGGCTGGATTTGAACTCAGGTACTCCTGAATCCAGGGCCAGTGCTTTATTCACTGCACCACCTAGCTGCCCCTACTTAATCACTTTTTGTCAATTTTTGCTCTGATCAATAAACTATGGAGCCATACTATATTGAGTATCTGAATCTTGTGAAATGGGGTAATCTCAGAGGTAATACAAAGCCACTGGAGTCACTTTTTTTGAGAGTAGACTTTAAGACAAATTTTTATTGGGGTCAGCTCAGGAGGACCTGAGTTCAAATCTGACCTCAGACACTTGATACTTACTAGCTGTGTGACCCTGGGCAAGTCACTTAACCCTCATTGCCACCCCCCAAAAAAATTAAATAAAATTTTATTGGACATGTTAAAGAATAGGACTGATGATATTCTCATTAAGAACTTTGGTGCAATAACTTTTAGAAGAGTCCATAAATGGGTAAAGGTCACAAAGGATCTGATGATATATAAGAGTATTCTGATAAATGTTTAACAACTGGCATTGGGGGGGGGGGAACCTGTATACATGATCCACTTTTATGTTTAATTTGCATTATTAATATTTATCCATCACTGTCTTAAGTCTACAAAAATAGTGAATCAAGTCTCAATTTGTAAGTTTGTCACTTTTCAAGGTATAAATGCACCCACTGAAAATGTAACAATTGGCTCTTAGGAACCAGTCTGAGTTCTGAGTATACCTTTGGTTATATACATAAAGAAATCAATAAGCTGTCCCAGCAAATCAGTCATCTAAATGATCTTAGACAAGCTCTAAGTAAACTTTAGCTAGCCATGGAATTTACTCTTCTAACTTTAGAAAAAATGGCACAAAATTAAGTTAGAAATAAACATTTTTATATTTATTATCTTCAGTTTCTCAAGTTGTCCTGGGAAAATTAAAAAATACAAACTTTATGTCTTACAGCCACTTATTCTTTTTATTTTTTTTTCACTTGGAGACCCACTTGCTTTATTCAGCTTATTTAATACACAACAACACAACCATGACCCCAAAGTGTGCAAAGTTAAAGCCTTCAGCCATGGCTGGGGATGGAGAAGGGGCTATGGGTTGGAGCAGCAAGGGAATGAGACTGAATGGGTTGTCTTCCCTCTCAGCAGTCTCTGCTCCCCATCGCCTCCAGGGAGGGCAGACTAAAGACCAAGTCCCTGTGGGCAGCTGGAGGGACCAGGGGAAGGGGGCAGAGACCTCCCTCTGGCTGGTGGGGTGAGGAGGGGGCATAGAGGAGCAAAGAAGTCTCTTTGGGATGGAGGCCCACCGTCTGAGGAAGTAGACTGCAGCTGGACAGAGGAGGGCCAAGGAGAGCACCATTCGCTGTGGTGCGAGGGGGATGGGAAGCATCCTACAGGACAAGAAGCTAGGAATGCTGGGGTAGGGGCCTTCCCTGGAGCCACCACCATCCCCACCTCAGAGACGGGGCCTCAGAACAGCCCACATTTAGAGAAAAGGAGCAGGGTGCAGCAAGAGAGACTAGATGTGTGACCCTGGGCAAGTCACTTAACCCCAATTGCCTCACACACACAAAAAATCTCCTAGAATCCTTGGGTGTTAACTTGATGTAGACTTTTGATTTTTAGCACAGGTCTCAATTATTCACAGCAATTGTTTAAAATCTTTTATTCTCACATCCAGGGAGCAGGTTAGGGATACCAAGGGCAAGGGAGGGCTCTAGACCCAACTGACCCTTGGATGCCCCTCAGTCCTAGACCTCAGGGAGGCCAAGTGCCTGACCAAGAAGTGTCTATTCAACTGTATGGACGTTATGCATTCTTCATCCATTTTTTTTCTTTGTAGATTGCTAGTCTACTTTCCCTTTGAATAACCATGAATCCTATGGAGAAGGTCCAGTAGTATTAGGTTTAACACAATCAATACAATGTCATCTACAAACAAAAGTATTGGGAGGATTTGATGACATATAAATCTCTTTTCCATTTGGACTCTTCACTAGGCATCCTTCATAACAGTAGCAAATATTTTTGGCTAGCATACATCTCCCTATTTTTTGCTTATTTTACATTAATGATCAGATGATATCAGAGCATAGTTATAACTATGGCTACATCTATCAAGGAATTTTGTTGGAAGGAAATATTTAAGGAATAATTTTGTTTTACGAGTTCATTTATTTTTTTTAATCAACATAATGCTACCTCATTTTCTACACTTTCCAATCAATTATGTGAATGTGAAGTTGTATTCTACTATAGGTAATTCTCTACAAAAATCTGCCTATTCTCTTCTCTCATTTTCATCAGATACTTTCAATATATTCACAGACAATTCTCATAAATACTGTATAAGCATAATAAAGTAGTTATCTAGATAGGTAGTGACTTTTTTTTTTTTGTGGGGCAATGGGGGTTAAATGACTTGCCCAGGGTCACACAGCTAGTAAGTGTCAACTGTCTGAGGCCGGATTTGAACTCAGGTACTCCTGAATCCAGGGCCGGTGTTTAATCCACTGCGCCACCTAGCCGCCCCTAGTGACCTTTTTTTTAAAGCAATAATTCCATTTATACTTTTTTGTCTGTTCTTTTCCATCTGTGATATCTGGAAAGTCAATCCCAAAATGCCTTCAAAATTATGCTGACTGAAGCATGGATTTCTTCTATGTAACTTAGTCTTTTAGTTCTATCTTTTAAGTGGCATTTCTACTTCCTTATATGAGATATTGGGTGGTAAAGTGTTAGAATCCATATTTGTTGGTTCCGTTGCCATTAATGAGGAGAATGTATTGCCATAGAAATGCTAGCAAATTTGTTCCATTTTGTATCTACCTATCCTCCTTCTACTATCATCTATAAATATTGTTCAGATGACCTAATTTAGTATTTTCTTATACCAGTCTCATTTTCCCCTTCACATCTATTGCTGTTTTGCAAAGTGATAGCTTCAGCTATCTGTATTTTATTATTTATTTATCTATTTATACATCTATTTATTTATTTATTCATTCATTCATTCATTTATTTGCAGGTGAGCTTCTACTCTAAATTGGTACTGCTCTTGGCTATTTGTTTCTCCATTTGCCAAGGAATTCAAACATTTCTGGGACATTTGGCCTTCTCATTGTGTCTGCTATTTTACATCCATTAAACTTATGGAAGAAATATTAATAGAGCTCTTCCCTTAAGACATCCTAAGTAAGCATTTTAAATGTTTAGGTTCTCACTTGATCCAAAGAATACCACAAAATTGTGCAACTAACAGGACTTAAGTACCTGAGTCCACTTCAAGAAAAAAACTAGGGTAAGGACTATCCCTTGTATTTTTATCCCCAGTACTTAGCACAGGCACATAATAAGTGCTTAACAGGGGCAGCCAGGTAGTGCAGTGGATAAAGCACAGGCCCTGGATTCAGGAATACCTGAGTTCAAATCCAGTTTCAGACACTTGACACTTACCAGCTGTGTGACTCTGGGCAAGTCACTTAACCCTCGTTGCCCTACAAAAAAAAAAGTGCTTAACAAAGACTTGGTGAATGATTAACAACTAACATTTCTTAAGCTCCTACTATGTGCCAGGCATTGTACCAAGAGCTGGGGATACAAAGAAAGTAAAGGGGGGAAAACAGTCCCTACTTTTACTTCAAGAAGCTCAAAATCTAAAGTATCTAAATAACTGGGTTTTTGTAGTATGGTAGAGAGAGACTGGTTTGGTGAGGTAAGACCTGGAATTGAAGTCTTGGCCCTAAAACTTAACCATATGTAGCACTGAATAACTTATTTACCTCTCTGAACCTGAGTTTGATTTTAGGGAAATTGTGGTATAGTAAAAAGAACACAAGATTAGCATCAGGAGATCTGGTTCTTTTCTATTCTTAACTGTACATAACCGGGTTTGGGATTAATTAAAATGTTTTTAAATTAATAACTACTTTAAAAAAAAACAATCTTGAAATCAGTGTGGAATAAGTGCAATAGAACTATGATAGGTATAATACATTCTGTTCTTCCCTTGCCATTCCCTTGCCTTTAACCAACTGCGGTATAATAGAATAAGAATTGAGTTTGGAAGGCTGCGTAGAGAAAATGAAATGATTAGTAATTATGTATATTTGCCACACAACACTTTATAAAGCATCCACTACTATTTCACTGTTTAAGAATACAGTTGTGAAACTTTCATTCTCTCATTGGGATTAAGTTGCAGTGTTAATCAAAGTTAAATCTATTAACTAATTAACACAAAGAGCTAAAGCACAGTAACATGTGAATCACTTCAATATCCAAGTTTTTTTCAAGAAAGGAAGGAAGGAGAGAAGGAAGGAAAAGAAGGAATGGAAGAAAGAAACAGAGAGAGAGAGAGACAGTTTTTATCCATTTCTCATTTTTCAGGATCAATGGGTCATTTAAATAGTTTGGGCTGGAACTGTTGTAATTAAATGTAATGTCCTTTCATTTTTATAAAAATAATGGGGTTTGTTCTGGTTTGGTTTGGTTTGTCTAAAGCAATGATTTCATCACCATGAGGAGCTCCTCAGTGAGGAAACTCCCCATATCAAAATAGAATGGCGGGGCAGCTAGTTGGCCCAGTGGATAGAGCACTGGCCCTGGATTCAGGAGGACCTGAGTTCAAATACGGCCTCAGACACTTTACACACTTACTAGCTGTGTGACCCTGGACAAGTCACTTAACCCCAATTGCCTTATAAAAAAAAAGACAAAAAAAAATAGAATGGCAACTGTTCTGCAATTTATAGTCAGAGAGTTGCCTAAGGAACTGAGAAGTTTACCCAGGGTCATACAGTGACACATAAGTATATGTCAGAAGTGGGATTAATACCCAGTTTGTCCTCAGTTCCAAAACTGGCTTTCTATCTGCTATGCTGCCCCTCCAAGAACAGTAGCAATAATGGCTAACATTCGTTGCCTTTATGTCTATGATAAAACCAACATTGTCAACTCCTTTATTCACCTCTTCAAGGAAAACCTGTGAGATACCCTTCCACTTAGTTGTAATTTCTCTATGTCTCCTGGCTCCATTCATAACAAGAATGTCAATATTTTAAATGCTTCAGCTCCCTATGAGTTTATCAGCTCATTAATCACTGGATTACCAGTTAAATTAATGTCTACAGATGATCTAAAACCTGTGTTTCTTTCTATTTTTCCTTGCTAGAAATATTTATTTTAACTCCTAAGACCAACATCTAGTGGGTAGGGGAGTTTGGAACAACTTTAAACACAGAACAAGGAAGTTCCAACATTAACATTCTTCTTGGATTTCTTTTAAGTAAGGTTTGCAATGAGGAAAATAAACTTTAAACAAGTCTAAAATAGAGCCAAAAATGAATTTCTGCACAGATACAATCAACAGTAGCATTTTTCTAATCCAAGTCAAACTTAAGAGATAAAGAGGATAGGGAGTGCCTATGAAGACAGCCTCCCTACCCCCCACCTCCTTACCAAAAGAAGTTAGAAAGTTGTTCTCCACCTCTAAGGAGTAAGTAGTCTATTTAAGATCAAGATACTCTTCATTCAAAGTGAAAATGAGATGAAAATGTCACTAGGAATGTTTTCCATTTACTATTTTACCAGTAGATGGACTGAGCCAGAGCCGGCAAAGGTCATGGCCCTTAGAAGTAACTTTGATGGTCATCTTCTTGAAGGTAAGACGTCCACATGGAGGGGAAAGTGAAAAGAAGAGGAAGCAGGATTTCTCCCCCTGGTTTCTTCTTTCTAGTTGTATGACCCTGGGTGGATAGGTCACAGCCTTTCAGTATACCCTTGTTACTATCTTCAGCCTAGAAACTTAAAAGCAGGTGTGGAAGCTAAAACCTTGTATTTAGC
Organism: Dromiciops gliroides; assembly: GCF_019393635.1. NCBI lineage: Eukaryota > Metazoa > Chordata > Mammalia > Microbiotheria > Microbiotheriidae > Dromiciops > Dromiciops gliroides. The sequence continues at coordinate 392,119,396 of NC_057861.1, read as the reverse complement.
TACTTTGAATATTTATGGTGTTACAATTATATGTTATTCTCCTGATTCTGCCCATTTCATTCTTCATTGGCTTATAAAAGTCCTCAAAATTGTTCACTTTGGTGGAGGAAGTTACCTAACTGGGAGGTACTCACACCAATGAAATCACCGGTCTGGTCCAATAACATATGTGTATGGGTTTCTAAGAAATACATCAGATTTTCTCCATATAAACATCCAGCTCTCTTAGGTTGAGCTTAACCTTTCTTTTTTGCTATATTAATTCAGCATTTGTAGTCCATTCTATTCAAGTTTCATCAGAAATAAAAACCAAAATGCTATATGAGAAAAGAAATAGGAACAATAGTTAATCCCATTAAAGCAAAGTCAGAGAAAGATCAATTTGGAAATAAAGCACAATGCATACTAAAGCAGCAATGGATTACGCTCTTGAAAAATCCTAAGAGAATCCAAACTGCTATTTCTTTTGAGAATGAGTGATGTTGAAAGATTAATAACGTTTGGATAACATTAATTACAGTGATGTTATAAACTCTAGTATTCCAGTTGCCATAACAACCTGCTATATGTTGGTTCTCTAATGACATTTTGAACAAGTGTTGAAGTGAACTGCATCTTTTAGAACTTTGATTGCCATCACTCAGTGATTTTTAAATTGAATTGTTTTGCTCTTAAAGAGTCTGGATATGTCACCAAGTCTTCTGAAAAATTCACAAAATTATGGGGAGGGTAGTCAAACAAGCTCCTGTACAATTATAATGTGTTTATTCAGAGAAAGAAAATAGTTTTACATTTTTTTAAAAAGTGACAGGGTTGGTTTTTGTTTTTGTTGTGGGTTTTTTTTTTCTCCTGCATGGCAAAGAAACAAATGGTAGAAAAAAAATATTCATTGCTTCATATTCCTCATAAGTTTTGACTATCCCTCATTTTTGGACCAGCCTCCAACTCAGAAATTATTACTTAAAAATACAAAAACATTCTTCAATCAGTGGACTATCCTGTGGGTTTCCTTTTTCTCTCCACTCCCCTCTCATCTTCCACTTCTCTTTATGGTTGTGAGAAGGATGTGTGTGAGGGACATGGACTCCAGGCCATTTGACACATTGCTGCCAAATTACTTTTCCTTAAACCATAATTTCCCCTACTCAATTAATTCCAAGGCTCCCTATCACCTCTAGAATAAAATATAAATTTCTGTTTAGCTTTTAAAGCCCTCTCTTTCCACATTCATTGGACATGACTTCCCCTCCCTCCTGCAATTCAACCAAACCAGACAGACTTCTCTCTGTCCCTTACACACAAAACTCCCTCTCCTATCTCCACACCTTTGCACCGGCCATCCCACATGCCAAGAGTTTACTCCTTCTTTACCTCTATGTCATAGAGTCTCTCTCTTCCTTTAAAACTCAGCTCAAACACCATCTATTGTGTGAATTCTTTCCTTATCCCCCAACTGCTGGTGACTTCCCTCCCAAACTACCTTGTATTTAGCTACTTTGAATATTTATGGTGTTACAATTATATGTGATTCTCCTGATTCTGCCCATTTCATTCTTCGTTGGCTTATAAAAGTCCTCAAAATTGTTCACTTGGTATAATACTAATTTATAATAAATTATAATAATTCAAATTTTACAATATTACTTTAGCATGTCATTCTTCTGATTCTGCTTACTACACTCTGCATCAGTTCATACATCTTTCCATGTCTATGAAATCATCTAATTCATCATTTCTTACAACATAATAGTACTCCATTATGTTTATGCACCACAATTTCTTCAGCCATTCCCCAATTAAGCAACTTCTATTTATTGTTCCTAGAGCCAAATAGAACATGACTATTTTTTTTTCCACATGACAGCCCTTTATACGCTCAAAGACAGATCCCCCGTACACCCTGAGTCTCTTCTCTTAACTAAACTTCCCCACATTTTCTAACCAACCATCCTGTGACACAAACTCAATATTCTTTGCTGTTAGTTGCCCTCTTCTGAATATTCTCTTGTTCATCAAATTTGATGAGTATGCCATCTATGCCTATTTTTTGAGGTCCATAAGTTGACATTCAAGGACATCCATAATCTAACTTAATTTTTTCCTCCTATCTCCCACTATTTCCATATACAAACCTATGGTCCAAAAAACAGTACTCTTTGCTTTCTGATTATGACTTTCCCTTTTGTAACTCAGTGTCTTTACTTGTGCAATTACTTCTCCCTAGAATATCCTTCTCCTTTCCCATATGTACCTGTAGAAACCTTAACTATTCTTCAAGGTTCAACTTAAGAAGCCTTCAAGCTGCTTCAAGAAGCCTTTCCTGATCACCCCCATTTGAGATAATCTCTCCTCTGTACCTTTTGTTTTGTTTTGTTTTTTTGGTTTTTTAGTGAGGCAATTGGGGTTAAGTGACTTGCTCAGGGTCACACAACTAGTAAGTGTTAAGTGTCTGAGGCCAGATTTGACCTCAGGTACTCCTGACTCCAGGGCCGGTGCTCTATCCACTGTGCCACCTAGCTGCCCCCTCTGTACCTTTTGTATGGCACTTAATATTAGATGTATTGCAGGATTCAAATCCGGCCTCAGACACTTGACACTTACTAGCTGTGTGACCCTGGGCAAGTCACTTAACCCTCATTGCCCTGCCCTCCCCCCAAAATGTATTCCTGGATAATTTTGTTCTTGTATTCTTTGACTAGATTATAAGATCCTTGAGGGAGCTGTGGCATATTGGCAAGAACATTGGATTTGGATCTAAAAAAAAAAGAAAAAAATTTTTCATCTAAAAGACTCAGGTTTCAAACCCCAGCTCTTCTACCTGCTACGTCTTTTGGACCTGATTCTGGCCAATAAAAAGGAAATAATTGTCAAAGTAGAAGTGTCAGGAACTTTCAGAGTAAGAGCCCAAATGATGTCAGATACACACATGCGCGCGTGCACGCACACACACACACACACACACACATACACGTATACATAGATATCATCTGAGATGGCAAAATTTAGACACAAAGGAGTGAGATATATTTATATATGTGTATATACATACACATATAGAGAGAAATAGATCTATATTTATATGTGTGTATATATACATATATATCACTCAATTTTCACAGAGAAGATGATTAATCAGGTTGCAATCTGGTTTAAATGTATATAATAAGAGTGAGACAGGCATAGAGCATGAGCACTAGGCATGAGCAAAGGCACAGGAATGGGAAACCATCATTTGTTTAAGAGACAGAAAACACTCTTGTTTAACTGTAGCATCCATTTACATGAAGCAGCATGATGAGATAATCCTGGAAATAGGTTTGTGCAAGTGTGTATACACACACACACACACACACACACACACACTCCTTTCTTTGTGTCTAAATTTTGCCATCTCAGATGATCTCTCAAGTCTCTTTTGGCTCTAATCTCTACAGAGATCTGGTGCAATCTTTTCTTTTCTTTTCTTTTTTCATCTCACACAACACTTAGTTCATAGTAAGTGTTCAAAAAATGTTTGTTACATGACAGAATAAATAATCTGCATATTGGTTGATGTGGGTATATACCTTGTATGTTTAAACGGAAGAAAAAAATTTTTAAATAATATTAAGGAAGTCTTCACATTTTTCAAGAGTGAAATAACTAAGAAAATAAATCCTAGTCAAAGAACAAAACTGTGATGCATTGAAAGTAAGCTACAGAGGGACTTCATTAATTCTGCCTGGAACACCTTGCTGTTTTGTTCTACAAGGCATTTCCTATACCTCCTAGCTTCTAACCTAGATGGGTAAATGCTCCCTCTCTTTCTTCATGGAAACTCAAAGAATAAAATCTTGACTGTCTTCTGGCATTTTTCTATTTTACTAGTTTTTCAGTGTGTGTCTCCCTCTACTGTATTCACTTGTATATAGTCCAGATTTCACTTTTGCAACGATTTTTCAAGCATAAATCTTAAATATGCAGTGCTCAGCTTTGGAAACTACAGTGTGTTGCAACAGCCACCAGATGGCAGATTGCCTACTTTATTTGTACCTCTTAAGTGAGAAGTACCTCTTTCCCAAAACTCGTGTTTGTTTGTTTCTAAATGGAAAATTAGTATCTTCTGATACTTCCATATTTGCATTATATAGTCTACTAAAGGCAGTTTCCCAATTGTCCGTTTGTATTTTCTTTCTTTCCTGTATTATCCATTGCTTAATAAAAACAAACTTCATAGTAGCCTTGCTTAAAGGTCAGCACCTTTTCTTTGACTTAGTCTTGGAAAATTGCCTATAAAAGTACCTGCCAGTCTCCTGCTCGAAGAGACTGGTAACTTAGAGCCACGTGCTTTGTTCCATACCTTTCTCCCCATGAGAAGTCCAAAGATTTCTTTCATGGTTTCCCTCCCCTCTCCCCCTCCCTTCCCTTGCCCCTAAATAAACTACCATCTTATTCTAACTGCTTTTGTGTGCAAGAGGGTGTAATTCTTTAAAGAGGAATTCCTAAGAACCCCAGCCACTAACCCAAACCCTGTGCCCCATTTTCCACCATAACACCTCTCTGTTATTTTCTCTAGCACCAAATAAAAGACCATTTTAATATTAATTGGACTGTGTCCAAGAGTGTGATTCTTTACTGAGGAATACTTAAGGACCCTCACCACCTATTTCCTCCATGACAGTTCTGGGCCAAGTTGAATCTTCAAGGCAGCCTCTTGGAGATTTCATATTTGCTGCTTGAGGCATGTGCCCCTTAGAAGTACTTCTGGTTTAGCTGATAAATGAACCAGGGCTCCTTGGCAAAATTTGCCAAGTTTCCCTGAACAAAAGCTAGTTGAGGAAAAGTGTAGCTTCTGAATGAACAACAGTTTAATGTTTATCAGCATATATTTAATATATAATAAATTGATAGCCAATTTAGATAATAAGGAAATAAAAAACTTAGACCCAAATTGGGGCCTCTTATCTATACTAATTAAACCTCTGGTATACTGTAGGCCTTGTTAAAATCTTACAGCCTTCTCCCTTCTTCTTTCCTCTGGAGTCAAAGGTCAGAAGTTCCCTAATATACTCATTCCAGCATTCTGGGATTTAATCAGTCTCACAAGTCTAGACAAGCTTTGGTCTTACATGACCTCAACCTGAGCTATTTGGACTCCTAGACACTTGGAATAATAACTTACATTTGTGTAGCAGTTTTTTGGTTATCAAAGGCTTTTGAATACATTTTCCAATTTGATCTTCACAATACCCTAAGAGGCAGGCAGTGCAGAAAACATTATCTACATTTTACAGATGAAACTGAAAGTCAGAAAAGTTAAGGGATTTTCCTGAGGTCACACAAGTAGTCAGGAATAGATTCAGGGCTTGAACCCAGGGTTCTTCCATGACATAGACTTCAAGACTTCACAAAGCTCTGTTTAAAAACCCTATGTTTGCCCTCTAGGGATCAAAATCTTTAATTAAGTGTTTACCCTAACACCTTAGTTGACAAGGGAGCTGAAGCTTGTTTTCTGCTAGTCTTTGCAAAGTCCTGGAAAAATTACCTGAAGCTGGCTTCTCTGCCAGCTTCACCTTGCTCTTTTCTTTCAACTCAAAACAAAAAGAAAGGGAAGGGAATTTTGTAGCTTTTTCCCCCCAGTGTTCTTTGTGGTATAGTCTTCCCAATGAGAGAACAGTTACCTAAGTGACCAAGTGACCTTAGTGAGATTTTATTGTCTACTCTTCACCCTCAGGGGAAGGGTGTGAGTCCCTGCCTCTCTCATGAATACCTCCAACTCTTTTGAATTGGGTCACTTTCCTGAGGCTGACACTCCCACAATGGTTTGTTTTTTAAAAAAAAAAAATTTAATAAAATGTGAAAGTTTAGAGTTGCCTTATTTCTCACTACACATTGAAAAAGTCAAATATAGGGAAGCGAATAAATCATGGCACCGGTTATTAAATATGCAGAATCATATTTTCCCACGGTATTCCATTTTATTTGTTCTGAACACTCCCCGACCCCCCATCCCCCAATAAGTTACATTGCTTTAGGAAGGACTGGTTGGGTGAGCATTTAACCAGGAAACTAGGGAAATGGAAGGTCCATAAATAGTAGCATGAGGTCAAATAGGATGGATGACTCAGGGAATCCTGTGAGTCAGTCTGTGACTGAATGATCTTTTCTAATATACTAAAGCCATTGTTCAAGGTCACCTTCGAATTTAAATCCTATCAAATTGGAAGATACTCTATATTCAGAAGGACAGAAAGTCATTGCTAGGATGCACCTCAGAGGCCACATAATAGAGTCCTCGATCTGGAATCAGGAAGATGGGTTCAAATACTACCTTAGACACTTACTAGGTATATGACCCTGGGCACTTCTCTTAATCTCTCTGAGACCGAGTTTCCTTATGTGTTTTTTTTTATTTGTTTGTTTGTTTGTTTGGTGAGGCAGTTGGGGTGAAGTGACTCGACCAAGATCACACAGCTAATATCAAGTGTCTGAGGCCAGATTTGAACTCAGGTCTTCCTGAATCCAGGGCTGGTACCACTGTGCCACCTAGCTGCCCCTCCTTAAGTGTTTTATGAGGATGATAACATCCTTATTAACAACACTGGATTGTGATATGAGGATCAAATATTATTTAAGCTTGCTTTGCTAATGTTAAATATTATGTGTGTGTATATATGTATCAGTTGTGATGATAATGAAAACAGTGATGGTGATGATTGCTATAATGGGGAGAGTGGCCAGTAAGGGCTCCTTCCAGGTGAGTTATACAAAGCATGGGCAAATATTCCTTGCCCAGTTCCAATCCAACGAGTGGAACTTTGTTTCCAACCAATAGGATGAGGGATTGGGAAAGTGTGATGATGGAAAGTTTTCTAATTGGTTACTGAGGCAGAAGAACCAATGAATGATTCAGGAGGTATTGAGCAGGAATTGAGGCCAATTGACCTCTACACTATTTCTCACTCTCTCTTTTTTGGGTGGGATTACTGTATGTTGCAGAATAAAAAGGTCATCTGTGATGTGTTTGTAAATACATAGTACCTCTATTTTATTTGTTTTTATTGTTTCCTGATCTTAACTGAATGAGTCTCTCCAGAGGGGTGTGCCCATCTGACCATGTGAGTTCAGAGTTATCAGAGGTCCCACTACCAAATCAAATAAGAGTTGTAGCAGAATCCATCACAGGTGTTAGTAGCTACCAGAATGATAGTGACCAATGACATAGAAAAGTGCTTTCAGAGGTAATGTTGACTAGGGGATTGTGATGGAGAAAAGTGTCAGCTTTGGACTCTAGAAAGCACTAATCCTCATAGCCCAGTTGAGAATTACATCTAAAAGGAACTTCCTGAGGATTCTACAAAGGGAGAAAATTCTTTTCAGTAAGCAGGAACTATGAATGACCCTTTACCAACTATGAGTTATCCTTTGCCACATGTGTTTTCTCCACATGTACCTCACTACCCATGTTCTTTTCATTCAAGCCCACTATTCCAAGGGATCCTGTGTGTACAGGGGAAGAGTGTAGCCCCAGGTTGGGGAAAATGTTTCTGGAACTACTGCTTTTGCTACAACTTCTTGGTAAATCTCTTTTGGAAAAACTAATGGATAATTTTTTTAAATTTGAAAGTGGCTTAGCAGTCCTAAATCTTAAACTTTTTATAAATGATTACATAATTAATTGTTATTATTGAATATCATCAAAATAATCTGGTACTAGTCAATGGAATAGATTAGGTACACAATACACAGTAGTAAATTACTATAGTAATCTAGTGTTTGACAAATCCAAAGATTCAAGATGTTGGGACAAGAAATCACTATTTAACAAAAATTGCTGAGAAAACTGGAAAGCAATTTGGCAAAAACCAGGTATAGATAAACATCTCACATTGTAAACCAAGAAGAGTTCAAAATGGATACATAATTTAGACATAAAGGGTGATATAATAAGCAAATGAGGGGAACATGGAATATTGTATCTGTCAGATTTATGAACAAGGGAAGAATTTATGACCACATAAGATTTAGAGAGTATTATAGGATATAAAATTGATAATTTGGATTGCATCAAATTTAAAGGGTTTGCACAAATAGAAACAATGGAGCCAAGATTAGAAGTGAAGCAGGAAACTAAGGGAGGAAATTTATAACAAGCTTCTCTAATAAAGCCTTCATTTCTCAAACATATAGCAAAGTTGGGTAAAATTTATAAGAATGAGTTATTGGGCAGCTAGGTGACGCAGTGGATAAAGCATGGCCCTGGATTCAGGAGTACCTGAGTTCAAATCTGGCCTCAGACACTTGACACTTACTAGCTATGTGACCCTGGGCAAATCACTTAACCCTCATTGCCCTTCAAAAAAAAAATAAACAAACAAACAAAAAACAAACAAAAAGAATATGAATTATTCCCCAATTGATAAATGGTTAAAGGATATGAATAGATAGTTTTCAGAAGAAAAAAAATCAAAGCTATTTGTGGCCATATGAAAAAAAATTGCTCTAAATCTCTATTGATTAGAGAAAAACAAATTAACATAACTCTGAGTTATATCTCATATCTTTCAGATTAGCTAATATGACAGAAAAGAAAAATAAATTTAGGAGGGAATGTGGGGAAACTAGGACACTAATGCACCGTTGTGGAGTTGTCAATTAATATAACCATCCTGGAGAGCAATTTGGAACTATGCCCAAAGGGCTATAAAACTGTGCATATTGTTTGACCCAGAAATACCACTACTAGTCTATATCTCAAATTTATAGCAGCTCTTTTTGCGGTGGCAAAGGATTAGAAATTGAAGGGATGCTTATCAATTGGGGAATGGCTGAACAAGTTGGGGTATATGATTGTGATGGAATACTATTATGCTATAAGAAATGATGAGCATGATGCTTTCAGAAAAGCTGGGAAATTTTGCAGAAAATGATGCAAACCAGGAGAATATTGTACACAGTAACAGCAACATTTTATGATGATTAGCCATAAATGGCTTAGCTATTCTCAAAAATACAGCGATCCAAAATAATTCAGAAGGACATATGATGGAAAATGCTATCCACTTTCAGAGAAAGAACTGATGGAGTCTGAATGAAGAATGTTTTTGTTTTTACTTTATTGTTCTTGGGTTTTGGTTTGCATTTTCTTTTGCAATGTGGGTAACATGGAAATGTTTTGTATTGATGTATAGTCTGTTACAAATTGCTTGCCTTCTCAAGGAGGGGAGAGGGGAGAGTGGGAGAGAATTTGAAACTCAAAATTTTTAATAACAAATTCAAATTTTTTGTTTTCATCTAATTGAAAAAAATTAAAATTTTTAAAAACCTAATGGGATCCAACTGATTATATTTAATAATGAGGAACAGTTTGGTAAGAAAGCTAAAGTATTAGAAATTTCAGCCTTTCAGGATTACCTCTAGAAGGAAGGAGTAGTTAACTGTCCTCTATGAGTGCCAGAGTTAGAAGACTGAATACAAAGTAGATGTCACATTACTATTATTATCTAGTCTAACCCAAGGAACTTATATTCTACTAGAAAGATATCATGTACATGGATACCAAAACATTGAAATGAGGAAACACTAATGGCTGAAGGTTCAAGAAAGGCCTCTTGGTCATAGGCGTCACCTAAGCTGAGCCTTGAAAAAAAATGAGGAATTCTTAGAGGCATTGAAGAAGAGATCTCTATGATGGGATCATCACTATGGGTATCCAAAGGTGGGTAAAGATGTAAGTCATTGGAGTTGAGGAGGCTGATGAATGTGTTCAAGGGTTTATCAACAAGTATACTGAAATCCCTGAGGTGGGATTTGGGGATTCGAGTTAAGAAGAATTCTCACACATAGCTGTTGAGAGATAAAGCACACTCATAATACTCTCTTATTAGTGGAGCAAGCATTTAGTGCCCATTTTTGTTTTGAAAGTTGGTCGGAGTAGCTGCACTTTTGATGGTGGCAAAGAACTGGAAACAAAGTAGATGACCTGTGGAAGAGGGAAAAGTTAAACAGACTATGGCACATGAATATAATGGAATATTACTGTGCTATAAGAAATGATGAGGGTGGTAAATACAGAAAAGCATGAAAAGAGCTAAATGAACTGATGTAGTCAGTGAGTCAGTCAATAAGCATTTATAAAGTTCCTGCTAAGTGCCAGGACAGGTCCTAAGAGCAGAAGATTCCAATAAAATTAAAAAAAAAAAAACACAGTCTGGGGGCAGCTAGGAGGCCCAGTGGATAAAGCACTGGCCCTGGATTCAGGAGTATCTGAGTTCAAATCCGGCCTCAGATACTTGACACTTACTAGCTGTGTGACCCTGGGCAAGTCACTTAACCCTCATTGCCCCACCAAAACAAAACCAAAACAAAAAAAAACCACAGTACCACTCAGGTACTCCTGAATCCAGGGCCGGTGCTTTATCCGCTGCACCACCTAGCCACCCCTGGTTTCCACATTTTAACAAGATTTAAGGGGGTGGCTAGGTGGCACAGTGGATAAGCACCGGCCCTGGATTCAGGAGTACCTGAGTTCAAATCCGGCCTCAGACATTTGACACTTACTAGCTGTGTGACCCTGGGCAAGTCACTTAACCCCCATTGCCCTGCCAAAAACAAAACAAAACAAAACAAGATTTAAGGGACTAGATGATCTCTATGGTACTTTCCAGCTTTAAGTGTGGGAGAAATCATTCCAGTAACTTCTGGAGAAATCAGAGCATTAATAGCAGGAAAGGACCTATGCCCTTAGCTTCAGGGGACTAGATAAAGTAATTGAAAGTACTTGAAAGTGCTTCTCACTCCCAAATAGAAAAGTGACTAAATTATGAAAAGGGCTTCTCCTAATCTAGGCAGAGATCATTGTCCCATTCTATCAAGGGATAAGTGATTGACTAACTAATCAGATAACTATTTCAACCTAATTCATCAGTGGAAGAAATTCAATGATTAGCTGTTACATTTCCTACAAGATAACTAGCCCTTTTTGGCTTAGGCTTTTAATGCCTTAATTCTGGAATCATTCATATTTATCAAATTTGCTGAACATTTTGCCATAGCAAACTATGACCTAGGGGCCAAATCAGGACCACAGCCTGTTTTTTTGTTGTTGTTGTTGGTTTTTCTTCCTTCATTTTCCGAAGAGGACCAGTAACATAAAAGGTGATGTATTCATTTGTACAAATTGGATTTAAGTAACACAGAGTTGCACAAAGTCGTCAGCCTTACTCTCTCCTCCAGATTTATCAAAGTCCAGTGGAAAGACAAAAGTCAGGATGATTGGTGATTGCCCAGGATGCAGTGGATGACCTTGGAATCTTTGATGTCTGACCAAGCTCTAAGCACTCCACTTTGCCAGCTTGCAGCGACCTTCATGGCCATTGGAACAAATTGTTCTCATCCACCCATTCCCCTGGGAAAAAATCTTCATATGCTTGGAGTAGACATCCCCCTAATTCACCAATAGGTTTGAGACCTGTGGGTTACCCTCAACCTGGTTTAGCCTGTCTTCCAAGATAGTTTTACTGGGGTGTGGCCACTGCACATACTATACTGTCTTGGAGTCACAGGTGAGAGTTAGGTGAATCAGGTGGACACCAAAGGTTAATGAGCAGCCCTAAAAAGGAATTGGCAATCCCTCGCACCAGAGGTTCTAGTCCTCCCTGAACACCCCAAATGCCCCTGCTTTTGTACTGCCCAGTAAGATTGGTTTCACACACACACACACACACACACACACACCCTTTTCAGCTTCCTTTTGTGTGTTGTCTTCCCCCATCAGATTGTAAGATCCTTGAGGGCAGGGACTGTTGGGGTTTTTTTCATATTGTATCTCTAGCAGAACCTAGCACATGGTAAACACTCCATAAATAACAATTGACTGACTGATTTTACATTTTTAAATGTTTGAAAAACTCAAAAGAAGAATAAGATTTCATGATGTGAAAATTATATGAAATTCAAATTTCAGCATCCATAAAGTTTTATTGGAACATAGCTATGTTCATTCCTTTATGCTTTACATATGGCCGCTTTCCTGCTACAATGGCAGAGTTGAGTAATTGCTAGAGACTGTACGTGGTGCTCTCAGTATTTGCCCTGCTGCTGCTCAGAATCCTACAAAACACAGTGGTACTGTTAAAACTAGACAATGTTCTGAGTGCCAAGCATGTACGATGACATTTTATTTTTATTACCAGTGTATACACATAGTGTCAAAACAAGAAAAGATGAGGGAGAAAAACATTCTATTATGATTTTTTTTATCTCAGGGGTAAGATGAAAACTTTTCTCAAAAAGGAAAACCTTCCTTGACCACTATTATCATACACTAAATGACTTCAGAAATGGGCTTTTGCTGTAGTCTTCATAATGATTTGTTTGGTTTTTTGTGTTGGTTTTTTTGGTCGGGCAGTGGGGGTTAAGTGACTTGCCCAGGGTCACACGGCTAGTAAGTGTCAAGTGTCTGATGCTGGATTTGAACTCAGGTCCTCCTGAATCCAGGGCCAGTGCTTTAACCACTGCGCCATCTAGCTGCCCCTCTGACTTCATAATGATTTGTAATGAATTCAACCTAAAACTACAAGGCAAAGCAGCACTTAGAAAACTTATACTGTGATAAAGTCAATTTGATGACAACTAACATTTGAATCACCAGCAATGCCAAGCTGTTTTATACATTTCCTGTGCTAAGTAAGACTTCCATTCCCACACAAATTTGCAGATGATATCTTTTCCAAGCTCAGACTACAGTTCCAGCAACATTTCTTAGACCTCAATGCAAGTGCAAAAGAAATTTTCTTATTTCAAAATCTATTTAACTGTGCAATTTAAAAACTTTTCTCCTAACCTTCAACTGCAAAAGATTAATCTACAATATGACATGCTAAAAGGCAAATATCAGAAGAAGAATCTAATAAATAGAATTCTATAAATGCCTTCCAAGTGAAGAATATGCTCAATTAAAGTCATATAATTGTGTATTTGGTAGTACCTATCTTTGTGAAAAGACATTTTCAAAGATGAAATACATAAAATCTCACTATAGGTCAGCATTAACAAACAAACATTTATAATCAATTTTGATGATGAGGACCAGTAACTCTGAATTCCAATTAAACAAAATGATAACCCACCCAAAAAAAGATTTCCATTCTTCTCATTAGCATACCTGTATTAGAAGGGAAATGGCACTCAATTAATATTAATAATTTTGAATCTCACCAATAAAATAATTTGTAGACATTTGTCTTCTCCCTTATCATAAAAGCATCCACTTAATATCCTTAATTTTGTCTCTTGGCCAGTAAAGGCTAAAATATTTACTATCTGGCCCTTTACAGAAAAAGTTAACCAACCCCTGCCTTAACTAAAAAGTGTTGGGTTTTGGTTAGTGATAAGAGTTTGGGGCACTCTTCTAGGGAAATTTTGTTGTTGTTGTTGTTGTTTTATTCTTTTATATTTTTTTTTTTGCAGAGCAATAAGGGTTAAGTGACTTGCCCACGGTCACACAGCTAGTAAGTGTCAAGTGTCTGAGGCTGGATTTGAACTCAGGTCCTCCTGAATCCAGGGCCTGTGCTTTATTCACTGCACCACCTAGCTGTGTAGGGCAATTTTGGGAAGAAGAGAATGAGATGAGACAGAGCTTGTAGCATCACGGGTAGATAGCCATGAATGGATGGTTCTGCCTATCTCTTCTGTACTGTTTTGCCCATTATCCCATGGGACAATATCCAATGTTGTCACTTAAGTTACATAGCATAATCAAGTGCTGTTGTTAGTCAATATTGGTATCCACTATAAGAATCTGAATGAAATGATAGATATGGATGGAGTGAACCTCAAAGGAGAGGTTGCTGAGGAAGGATAGTCAAGAGAGTGGCAATCAGGAGCATGTAAAGCTAATAATGTAAGCCCTGAATTCCAGTCCTCCCAAAGCCCAAATCTGCTCTTGGGTTTAACTTCAGAACCTGAACTTTTCTCAATATTTTCCCCTGGAAACACGAATGTGAAGAGGCTACAAATAGAGAAATGAGACTGGCAATAAGGGAAGAAAGGAAGCTTGTTTTCTGCCTGCCTCCCACACATTATCTGAACATGTAGGCTGAAACAGCTTGTAATTAGAGCCCTGGTAGTAAATTATCCTTTAAATTAGAGTTGTTTTGCAAACCCATATGATATTTGCAAATGGAGAAAAAACTAACATATGCAAGAGAAGATTTCTTGGATATACATGAGCACAACTAGGTGTGAATATTTAGAAAAATATATAGAATTTAATAGCTGAGCTTACTTTTCAAAACCCTTTCCAATTTTAAGATGGCAAAGGCCTTTGTCCCATGCAGAGGTTTAGTTGAAGAGTATAACCAAAAATGTTTGAAAAAAGAAAGTATCCAGTGGATTTTTCATAGAGTTAGTACATGTCCATGATGAGAGAATGCACTCTATTTAGAGAACAATAGGGAGGGGTACACACTCCCTAAAAAGAGGAGCCAACACAGCTGCCCTTCCTGCAGTCCTAGTCAGGAAGCTAGTCTAGAAAGGGAGCCCAGACATGAGGGGAATGTGACTAGGCCCAGTTGTAATGAATGCCTCCCTCTGATGGTCTAAAAGAGGAATGGAGAGTTTCTGGAACTGAAAGTTAGAAAATATTCATCTCAAAATGGAAAAGGAGATGGTAGGGGAAGTTTTGAATTTCTATTTGTGGTCTTTAGCAATGATAAGATCTTTTGTCTTCTTAAATGAAAGAAAACATAAAAAAGCCCTTGGTTTAACTTTTATTTAATAAAAATGTGTCATTAATTTAAGAATCTTTTGGATTGGGGCACCTAGGTGGCACAGTGGATAGAGCACCGGCCCTGGAGTCAGGAGTACCTGAGTTCAAATCCGGCCTCAGACACTTAACACTTACTAGCTGTGTGACCCTGGGCAAGTCACTTAACCCCAATTGCCTCACTTTAAAAAAAAAGAAAAAGAATCTTTTGGATTAAAATAGGAAAGGACTTTTCTTTCTTTTACACTCTAGGCTGCAGCCTGGGCAGCTAGGTGGTACAGTGGACAGAGCACTGGGTCTGAAGTTGGGAGGACCCGAGTATAAATCTCACTTCATATACTTATTAGCTGTGTGACCCTGGGCAAGTCACTTAACCCCAATTGCCTAAACATCCAGGGCCATCTCCAGTTGTTCTGATATATATCTTGTCACTGGACCCAGATGTCTCTGGAGGAGAGAGTGAGGTTAGTGACCTTACACAGCCCTCCCTCACTTGAATCCAATTCACTTCAAGTCATGACATTACCTGGATGTCATGGTCCTCTTCAAGAATGCAGAACAAGCAACAAGGCTGCAGCCCATTTACACCTCCTGTTGACCTTTTTGTCATCTGTGGTTATTATTCTTCTAAGACTGTGGTGTTCCAGGATCAGCTGCTACAGAATATCAGCATTAAAAAGATATACTCCAGTTGAAGGTAATAGCTTGAAGGAATCATTGAAAATAAATGATGCTCAATTTCCCAAACAATGCAGTCCAATTCTTGGCCCAGATCATAGTCCATCTGCAGTATCTGGCTAATATACTCAAGGGGCTGCCTATCTAACTCCATGTCAAAAGCTGGACAATGTGCATTTGTCATCCACTTTCTGGAGGAAGGCATCCAGTTTATTAGGTGGGTCTTTTATGGGGGATTTATGGAAAGGCATGGATGAGAATCACATAGGATAAGAAGGGATAGATGGGTTATAATATGTACCAGTAGAGCGAGTACCCATACCAGTGACATTATAGGTCTGTGTAAGTATTGAAGTTTATAATAAATATTGAATGAATGTATGAATGACAAGTGTGAGGGCAGGTTGGGGGGGGGGGGGGAGAGGGAGGAAGAGAAGACCAGGATGCTTGCAACAAACATGAATCTGTAGAGCCAGAGAGATACCACAAGGACGTGACGTGGAGTCTCTATATAGTATACCCCCGTCATTGAACCTGCACACTCCACATGACTCCCAGTACTATCAAATGTACTAAAATTTCCAGGCTGAAGTTTCTGTTTTGCTGACAGAACTTAATATTGCCTTGGGAGTCCAGAAGGTGACGGGTCCAAGTGTGGGAAGGGAATGGAGATGACCAGAAAAAGAATGGACTTGCCCATCAGTGAACTGTTGTACGGACTGCTCCTGGGGGCAGCTAGATGGCGCAGTGGTTAAAGCACTGGCCCTGGATTCAGGACTACCTGAGTTCAAATCTGACCTCAGACGCTTGACACTTACTAGCTGTGTGACCCTGGGCAAGTCACTTAACCCCCATTGCCCTGCAAAAAACCAAAAACCAAAAAAAAAAAACCAGACTGCTCCTGAGGGTGACCAAAGAAATCAAGGCCCATAGTCTAGTGCAGGGCTTCTTAAACTTTTTCTACTCATGACACCTTTTCACCCAAGACATTTTTACATAACCCCAGGTATATACGTATATAAAATAGGTATATATAACCTTTAACTGTTGCCAAATTTTTCCCAACCCCCACATTCAGTTACACAACTCCATATGAGGTCAAGACCCACAGTTTAAGAAGCTTTGGTCTAGTGCTGTGATTTGGCCTAGTCATGTGTCCCAGATGGGATAATAGATAGAGTATTAGACTTAGAGTCAGGAAGATTTGAATACAAATCCTGCTTTGAACTTTTAATAATTGTGTGACCCTGGGCAACTCACTTCACATCTCTTAGGTTCAATTTATTCATATGTAAAATGAGGTTAATATAACATTTACTTCATGTGGTTATTGTGAGAACTGGATGAGATTATATATGGTTATATTATACACACACACACACATACACATACACATATATATATAAATATATATATATACACACACACATACATACATATATATGTATACACAACATGGGCAGCTAGGGGGTACAGTGGATAGAGTGCCAGTCATGGAATCAGAAAGACTCATCTTCCTAAGTTCAAATATGGCCTCAAACACTTACTAGCTGTATGAACCTGGGCAAGTCACTTAACCTTGTTTGTCTCAGTTTCCTCATCTGCAAAATGAGCTGGAGAAGGAAAATGGCAAACCATTCCACTATCTTTTCCAAGAAAATGCCAAATGGCTGAACAACAAAAACACACAGACATATATGTGTGTATGTATATATGCATGTATGTGTATATGTGTATAAAGAGTTCTTTGCAAACTTTAAAGTGTCACATAAATGTTAGGTATCATAATTACTCTTTGGTCTCCCTATAGGTTTGTATCCACTCTCTCCTATAGCCCTTGTGTACATTAATGAGAGAGTGTGTTCCAGGTTTATGTCTGGAATGTCAGGTTATATATAGTAATTATGTTTAAACAAATTTGTCATGTAAATTATTTATATAAATTGATATGTTTATGTTATTCATAAAACAGTTATTTAAGGATTTAAAATACTAAGTTATATGTATTAGAATATATCTAGGTATATCTAAATGTAATAATGTAGAAAATTTACATTATATATGTCATATATTTGTATATATTATACCTATGTTTGATATATGTACAAAATGTAATTATATATCACAAATGAAATGAAATTTTTTTTAGTGTCCAAGAATTTGATAGGTATTACTGCAAATTATACTTATCAATGCAGAGAGACATTTTAATGACTGATTTATTATATGCCCAGAGTACAGTCCTATGATACACAAAAACCAATGGACCCTGATCAACCATTTTCAGAAACCTCACATAGTCTTTAGTTACATCAGCAGGATGATACTATGAAGTTTTACAGAGGGTAGGAGAAGGTAAATATCTACACATCAAAGAACAGATAGCAGAAGGGGAGATCTACATCAGGTAAAATAATAAACTGATGAGCCAACATTAGGGGCTCTAACTGGAATTCATAGACTAACCATTAACACTAGAGCTATAACTAGTGACAGGAAATGTTCAGCATAAATAAAGAGGTAATAAAGATGAGCCAGAAATTCTTCTATCACTAATCAGTTAATCACTTGAGCTAAAATTTGATGTCTCAACTAAATTCTGCCAGCCCTAGCTAGTAATGTGGCTGGCTGTTTTAAGGAAATAGACTTCAAAAAAACAATATAGAAAAAAAATTTTTTCCACAGAACCAAATTAAGATGTTTCAAGGAAAACTGTGAGAGAGTCATTAGCCAAAGAGAGACCTCCAATATTATAGTCAGGACATATAAACCCAGTATCTAAGAGATTACTTACACAGTTATAAAGACTTAAACAGGAGCTCCCCTATAAGCTATCATTCTCTCCATTTTCCCTTATTTTAGATTTGATTATTTGCTCATTTGACTGTTTCATTTAGACCTCCCTTTCAGTTTTACCACCTATACTTACTCATCTCACATTTTGAACAGGCATCTAGAAGTGAAAGAGGGAAATTCCTGGAAATTTCTTGAAAAGGGCAGCTCTGAGGTCATGGAATGCTTGTAAAGGGCTCAGGGAAATTTGTAAATGCTACAGGGAAATTTATAAAGGAAAAGAAGTCATTAATAGAAACTTCCTCTTCATATGTCTGGGGGTTTTTTCGGGGGTTTTTTGTTTTTTGGGGGGTTTTTTTGGTGAGGTAATTGGGGTTAAGTGACTTGCCTAGGGTCACTTAGCCAGCAAGTGTCAAGTGTCTGAGGCTGGATTTGAACTCAGGTCCTCCTGACTCCAGGGCCAGTGCTCTATCCACTGTACCACCTAGCTGCCCCCTCTTCATATGTCTTTTTAAATTAATGATTTTGGGGGTAGAGGAAAGACATTAAACCCACAGGGCTCCTGATACAACCACCCCAAAAATAGCAATAAAAGAACCCTTGGGGCAGAAAAACACACAAAAATATGGGCTGATAGTTTTCTCCAGCTATAGATAGATTTCAGAGAGCCGTGCTGGGCCAAGAATAAAGTCTAACCCTGCAATCAGGCCAACACACCAGACACCTGCCAGAGGAATTTGCCCCAGTGCCTCTGAATCAGCCGCAGCACCAGCATCTTCTAGAACCTAGCATGCGGTCGGGCTGAATGGCTGGGGGGGGGGGGGGGTAAGTGTAGGGGCACCAGTGGACTGGGGGGAAGGATTTGACTATCCCACCCCAGCGGGCAACCAGGAAGAAATCCTGAGTGGCTGAAGGCCCAGGTGGGGGAGGGGAGCAGGGGAACAGTCTCATCAGAATCTGAGAACCACACCACAGAAAGCTTTGCTGGTTGGTTACTTAGTAAGTAGGCTTGAGGTTATCTCTGGACCTGAGAACAGGCCAGGTGAGATTAAAACCTGCCCTCCCTCAACCCAAAACACCTGGGACCCTCTGAAGCTGAGAACAGGAGTGGAGCAGAGAAGCAGCCCCACCCCACCCCACCCAGGGGAGAGTTTAAAATCATGAAAGCAAGAACAGGCAGGCTGAGAAGAAGCCCAACCATCCCGTGGGCCATGCTGTAGCTCGAACGGCGTGTCCTGGAAGCAGAGCCACACTTTAAGAAGGAGTTAAAAGCCAAGAAATAGTAAACCAGGATGAGTAGGCAGAGAAAGCAGAAGACCATCAAAAACTTCTCTGGGGGTAAGGTAGACCACAATACAACCTCAGAAGAAGAAGATAATAGGATCAAAGCTCCAACATCCAAAGCTTCCAAGTAAAATACGAACTGGTCTCAGGCCATGGAAGCTCTCAAAAGGGACTTTGAAGAGAAAGTAGGAAAAAATAGAAAGAAGATGTAGAGAAAAGGAGGAAAGAATGGAAAGGGAAATGAGAGTGATGCACAAGAGTCATGAGAAAAAAGTCAACAGTTTGAAAAGCCAAATGGAAAAGATTAAAAAACCGTCTGATGAAAATAATTGCCTAAAAATTAGAATTGAACAAATGGAAGCTAGTGACTTTATGAGAAACCAAGACACAGTAAAGCAAATCTAATTGAATGAAAAAATAGAGGGCAATGTGAAATATCTCCTTTGAAAAACAGCTGACCTAGAAAATAAATCTAGGAGAGATAATTTGAAAATCATTGAACTACCTGAAAACTATGACAAAAAAAAAAAAAGCTTAGACACCATCCTCCAAGAGATTGTGAGGGAAAATTGTCCTGATATTCTAGAAGCAGAAGCTAAAATAGAAATTGAAAGAATCCACTGATCACCTCCTGAAAGAGATCCCAAAAGGAAAACCTCTAGGAATATTATAGCCAAATTCCATAACTCCCAGGTGAAGGAGAAAATACTGCAAGCAACTAGAAAAAAGGAATTCAAATACTGTGGAGCTCCAATAAGGATAAAGCAATATCTAGCAGCTTCTATATTAAAGGACTGGAGGACATGGAATATGATATTCCACAGGGCAAAGGAACTGGGACTTCAGCCAAAAATCACGTACCCAGCAAAACTGAGTATAATCTTTCAGAGGCAAAAATGGGATTTCAATGAGAAAGAGGTCTTTCAAGCATTTGTGATGAAAAGACCTGAACTGAATAGAAAATTTGACTTTCAAATACAAGATCCTGGAGAAGCATAAAAAGGTAAACAGGAAAAAGACTTCATGAGGGATATTAAAAGATCATACTGTTTACATTCCTGCATGGGAAGATAATACTTTGAAATCATAAGAACTATCTCAGTAAGAAATTCACAGAAGACAGGTCTGAACTGAATATGAAGGGATGATATCTGTAAAGGATTTATGTTTTGTTCTTTGTGGGGCAACAGGGTGGGGTGTCTTATGTCTGGGGCTGGATTTGGGCTTGGGGCCTCTTGGGTCCAGGGCTGGTGCTTTGTCCACTATGCCACCTAACTAATACATGATAACATCATTAAAATAGGGTTGAGGTGTAGGAGGAATAAACTGGGGGAGGGAAAAGGGGAGAGATGGTCTGGGGAGAGGTAATTCACATGGAAGAAACAAGAAAAAACCTTATGGAGGGGAGGGGAAGAGGGGGGAAGGATTTGGGGAGTGATTGAACCTTAATATCATCAGAATTGGCTCAAAGAAGGACTAACATACATACTCAAGTAGGTATAGTAATATATTTTTGCCCTGGGGGGGGAGAGGGAAAAAGGGGGAGGGGGGAAGAAGGGAAAGAGGGAAAGGCAGATTGGGGGAGAGAGCAGTAAAAAGCAAAACACTTTCAAGGAAGGTGAAGATGTTCTGCATTACTGCACCAGTATGACATATTGAATTGCCTGATCTCATAGGGAGGGTTGAGGAGGGAGGGAGGAAGAAAAATTTAGAACACAGAATTAGCTCAGGGACCCTGATCTCATTGTAGTGGGCTTATGGAGGGAATAGCTTTCATACCCAATTGGGAGGAGCAATCTATTTAACCATGCAGGAAAATAGGAGGGGAAAAGGATAAGGAAGGAAGGGTGAAAAAAGGGAGTGCAGAGTGAGGGAGAGGATAGTCAGAAGTAAAACACCTCTGAGGAGGAATAGGTAAAAAGAAGATAGAGTAAATGTCATGGGAAGGGAGTGGGATGGAAGGAAATAGTTATGATGGTTGATTATAATGGCTGGGCTTTTGTGAAGAAAATTCTCTGTCAAGCTTAAGGTACTATATACAGGTTATGATGAACAGGATACTATCAGAAGAACCTGGAAAGATGTACATGAACTGAAGCAGAGTGAAATGTACTGTATACAAAATAACAGCAATAGTGGGAAAGCATGTGGTTATTTTCAGCAAGGCAATGATCCAATATAACCCTGAAAGACTTATGAAGATTGCAGCCCATCTGCAGAGAAAGAACTGATAGTATCTGAAAACAAATGGAAACACATTTTAAAATTTGTTTTCTTTTCATCTTTGACAATTCCTTAATCTGAAGTTTTGGGGTTTTTGACTGTTTTCTCTCACAACTAGCTAATATGGGAATTTTTCCATGACTACTCATGTATAACTTATTTTGAATTGCTTGAGTTCTTGTGGGTGGGGGGGTGTGAATGGAGGGGGGGGAAGAGAAGTTAAACATAAAGTTTTTTTTAAATTGATGTTAAAATTTTGTTTTTACATATATTTTGGAAAATAAAATTCTATTCAAAATAAAAAGGAACAAATAAACAAATTAATTAATTAATGATTTTTTTCTTGGATTGTTTAATTGGAAAACCATTTTATACCATGTTTATATATACATATACATATACATATACATATACATATACATACATCTATATATTGTAGTAGCAACCGGGTAGGCCTGAATCCAGTTAGGGATGCTTTGGCCCTGAGGGGGACACTATGACCATGGAGAAATATGGTTGATCAGCTTGTTGGGGTCAGTTAGACATTACTCTTTCCTTAGAGAAGCAAAGTAGTTAGTTAACCAGATAGTGGTTGGTCAAACAGATAATAAAGCAGCCACCCAGAAAGCTGGGCTTCTTGAATTTATAACATGAAGTTTGTTATTTGTGGGGGCTTTCTTCACAGCCAGCTCTGCCCCCACCATTTGACAATGATCAGTCCCTCTCATGTGACCCCACACCTTCTCAGACTCCTAGGCTACAACCTTCCTGAATCTATCTGCCTGCTTGGCTCTGTATAACTATTCAGACAGAAGGTTGGCCTGGCCATCCCACTCTGACTTATGGATCAGTACCCCTATGACAGGGATCCCTCATGTGTCATTACAGTGAACCTCCATGCCTTTGCCAGACCAAATGGTATTCCTGTAAAAGTTAGGTTCCAAACAGGGGTCATTGAAATTGACCCCTTGTCCAAAAGTGGGGAATGTTAAATGAATATATGGATCACCTGGATTTGATGAAAGTACCTTATAATCCAATAGTATTTTTTATGAAACCATGGGTTAATAGGAGCAAAATGTCCTTCAACTGAACTCCTAACCTGAACCCAGATAGCTAGCAGATAAAAGACCCTACCTAGTGACTGCTTTTCCCTCAGGATAGTAAGTTCCTATCTTATGGTAACATCTGGGCGTCCTCATCCTTGCCAACCCCTTTTTCGGAATCCTGTAGTCTTATCATGATATTTCTGTATTCCTTCCATACTTGTTATAACTGAAATTGTTAAACTGATTTTTGCTTCTGGGTTGATTTCTGTATTGTACTACTGAAATTGACAATGCCCTGTAATCAGTGGACTAAAACCATATATACCCTCAGAAATGGGGAGTCCCTCAAACTTCTCTCTTAGGAGGGAAGTCTCCACATGATCATGTTGTGTTATCTTTCTTCTTGGGACAAAATATTAAATTGATATCATGTTTTTTTCTGTCTGTCTCTGATCTGTTTTTTTTTTGTTAGGAGATATTATAAGATATTACACTTTCTCTGATCTGTTTATTAATTTTGTAGGAGAGATTAAAGATTATTTCTCTGATCTGTTTGTAGGAGACAGGCAGATACAAAAACTATATTTTAATATTCAACAATATAAACTTGCATAACTGCCCAGTTGAGAAACCTGCACATTTACATCCTATACCACCACTACACACACACACACACACACACACACACACACACACATTAAGACTGGCTATAAATGAATGGCTTCCACTACCCAGCTAGAGATTCAGACACTAAGTTAGCACCCTACAAATGGCAATGTTTGTTTTGCTTTTGATTTTCCCATGGAAGCAAAACCCTTTCAAAATCCAATTATTGGGGACAGCTAGGTGGTACAGTAGATAAAGCACCAGCCCTGGATTCAGGAGGGTCTGAGTTCAAATCCAGCCTCAGACACTTGATACTTATTAGCTGTGTGACCCTGGACAAGTCACTTAACCCTCACTGCCCTGCCAAAAAAAAAGTATAATTATTGCACTTTGAGTGATTATGGTATTATTGCTAGTATTTTAATAATCTAGTGGGCGCCAGTCTGCAGAAAATCAAGAAGATGACAAGAAGAATGGAAATTGGGGCCTCAATTGTATATTCAAGATGTTTAGCCACAAAAGGGTGGAGAAATTTGTAGCTATAACTAGTGGAGATGGGTGGATCAAGTGAGAGGATCTCCTTCAGTAGAAAAGGCAGTAGGGAAGTACTAGTAAATAAGGAAAGGCTGAAGATCAGTGAGAAAATAGAGGCACCCCTCAGTCACCCAAACATGTTGTCATTAGTGAAGGAAAATCTCAGTGAGAAAACTTCATTTAACAATATAGATCAGCAGCACCTACTGGCCTGGGGAATTCTCTGAGGCACTGAGAGATTAAATGATTTCCCCAGGGTTATATATGTACTGTGTGTCAAAGGCAGGACTTGAGCCCAAGTCCTCCAGCCTCCAGGTCTGGCTCTCTACTGACAAACAACCCTGCTTCTCATCTAATACAATTACATGGTAGAGAAGTCTGTGCATTTTGGAGCTCCAATTTACAGGTGAGGAAGCTGAGACTGAGGCATCAATTTCCCCAAGGTAAAAGAACTAGTAAGTATCAAAGTGTCAAAGGACTGAGTTCTAATCCAGATCTCTAATGAAGCACTTTTCACTATGTTGTTACATTGTCTCTCTGTGTATATTTCTATCCATCTTATAGACCTTGAAAAATCATGTTACTGTTTTACATGATAGAGATTCAGAGTTGTTGTGTCTTGGCTTTTGTAACCTATTGTTGTTCCCTGTTACTACTAATTTGGAAAACAACCCCCCAGTTACAATACTGTTCCCATGGGGGGGAAATGTAATCTTCTTGACAATAAATCTTATGATTTGAGTTTCTAGGACCACATCAAGGAGAAAACTTAGGACAATCTGTATAAGTTAGGAAGCCTGTAATTATAAAAAATAATTTCTTAAAATAGGAGGATAATAACATGTTTCCTTTCACAGGGCTTAGCCCCCAGCCATGGCAGCCTGGTGTCCCTAGATCTGTCTGTTTCCATGGGTCAGTGTCCACCTCCCATCTTAATTTCCTGCCATGTGCCAGATAGAGCATCAATGCTGCTTGACCCTAGTGAAAAATTTTTTTCCAGTTATGGCTCTGGAGAGAATAGGTGAATTTGGTCAAAGGATGGAACAGGTGGAAAGGGAATGCTATGTGATTAGGAGAAAAGACAGGAAAGGTAAATTTTAAATACCTTAGGGAGACCTTGAATGCTAGACAAAGCAAAATGAAGATTACCTGTTGAACTGGTAAAAAGAGAATCACTAAAGGTTTTTTCACTGAGTAATAACATGAACAAGTCTATGCAAAAGAATTATTATCAGTCAATAAGAATTTATTAGGGACAGTTAGGTAACATGGGGAATAGAGCACTAGCCCTGCAGTTGGAAGAACCTTATCTCATATACTTACTAGCTATGTAACCCTGGGCAAATCACTTAACCCTAATTGCCTTAAACATCCAGGGCCATCTCCAGTTGTCCTGAAATATCTCTTGCCACTGGACCCAGATGGCTCTGGGGGGGAGAGCAAGGTTGGTGACTTTGCACAGCCCTCCCTCACTTAAATCTGATTCACTGAAAGTCATGACATCACCTGAATGTCATGGTCCTCTTCAAGAATGAGGGACAAGCAGCAAGAACAAGAAGGATTTATTAAGTGACTACTGTGTGCCAGATATGCTAAGTGCAGATTTATATTCTCAAAATTGTACATCAATATATATGGTCTTTTCTTTTTCTTTTCTTTTCTTTTTTTTTGGGGGGGGGCAGGGCAATGAGGGTTAAGTGACTTGCCCAGGGTCACACAGCTAGTAAGTGTTAATTGTCTGAGGCCGGGTTTGAACTCAGGTCCTTCTGAATCCAGGGCCAGTGCTTTATCCACTGCACCACCTAGATGCCCCCTACATGATCTTTTCTTAAACACTTATTGTATACCAGGCACTTGGATAGACTATGAAGATACAAAGATAGAAATGAAACAACCTCTACCCTCCAGGAGCTTACATCCTACTAAGGATCATATATAAAACAAGGTCACCTTGATGGTGACCGAGGAAGGGGATTTCATTCTAGACAGTCACAAGGATTGAGAATAGAACATAAAGTGGTAGATCACCATGCCCTTTCCAATAATAACAGTAATATTGATTTCTTTTTCCCTGAAGAAAGATGAAAAGTGGTTAAGGGCAAAGAAGATGGCAAGATTCCCATGCTGATTAGGCCTTGGAGTTCTAGTGGATGACAGGATGAGATGAAACATGGCTTAAGCTTAGAATTTTGTCAAAGTCCCAAATAGCTCTAACCCCTTGCAAGTTCTCACCTCTATGCATAACTCCACTTGAACAATGTACTTTGGCCAAAACTAAAGACACAGGTTATATCTGATCACTAAATCACCTCAGCCACTTCTAAAATAGACCTTACTCCCAAGCCAACTGGTGTTCCAGTTATTTGGGAGATGATGAGACATTCATATGGCTTTTTAGTCTCAGGGGGCTCCCTCACAATCTGGTACAGGCTGGGCTTAATGGTATTCTGCAGTGGGCTCCAGAATACACTTTTCAGAGGTCAGAGGCTCTTTACATGAACAAGCTACCTGTAATGAGGCAGCAAAGTCCTGTAAAAGAATGAAGTAAAAGGCAGGGTAACTAGAAAAGGACCCTAATAAAGAGACACTGACTCAGAAAGAGAAGATAGTCACAAGGAAGGAGTAAAAGATTGTAAGAACCACAATTATACTGGAAGACTGAAGTTCTCTTATATCAATATGCAGTAGATAGGAAATGAATTGAAGATCATACTCCATTTACAGGCCTAGGGAGGGAAATGCTATTCATTTTTCCCCAGTTACTGCCATGAGTGACATTGGGTTAAATCTGTATAGGGCACAGGATATAATACTCTAAAACTTATATTCCTGAGAAAGTTCATGATATAACTTTGGGCCTTTCATGTGTGTGCATGCATGTATGCATGTATGAAGGTTTGCCTTATGTGTGTATGGTTGTATGTATGATCAATTTACCTTTTACTCAGTGAAGTGGAGTATAGAATGGAGAAGTATATGATTTTCCTGTTAATATTTGAATTAAAGATTAAGGCCGTTTCTCCTAAGTTGTTTTGTGACCATTAAAAAAAAAACTTTATTCTGTGTATAAATAATGCTTATTTCTTTTTTATTTCTGCATTAGTCATGTTGTGAAAGAAGAATCAGAACACAGGGGAAAAACCTTCAAAAAAGAAAAAAAAAACAACCAAAAAGTAGAAACAGTAAGGTTCAATCTGCATTCAGAATCCATAGTTCTTTTCTTTTTTTTCTTTTTTTTGGATGTGAAGAACATTTTCCATCTTGAGTTCTTTGGAATTGTCTTGGGTCATTGCACTCCTGAGAAGAGCCATGTCTATCACAGTTGATCATCACACAATGTTACTATCACTGTGTACAGTGTTCTCCTGGTTCTGCTCACTTCACTCAGCATCAGTCCACTTAAGTCTTTCCAGATTTTTCTGAAATTTTCTTGCTAGTCATTTCTTACAGCACAATAGTATTCCATTACATTCATATACCACAACTTGTTCAGATATTCCCCAATTGATGGGCATTCCCTTGATTTCCAATTCTTTGCCCTAATGCTGATATTAATGTAGTACTTTCAAGTTTATGAAACACTTTACAGATATTATCCCATTTGAGCCTCAAAATAACTCTATGGTAGCTGTTGTAGATATTTTTATCCCCATGTAATATTTTGGAAATTGAAGGTCATTGAGCCCATGGTTCTACAACTAGCAAGTTTCAGAGGTAACATTTAGCAGCCAGGTGGTATAGAGACTATAGTGCCAGGCCTGGAGTCAGGAAGACCTGAATTCAAATCAGGCCTCGGGTAATTCCGAGCTCTGTCACCCTGGGCAAATCACTTACTCCTGTCTGCCTCAGTTTCCTCATCTGTAAAATGAACTAGAAAAGGAAATGGCGAGCCACTACAGTATCTTTGCCAGAAAAACAAACAAAAAATGGGGACACAAAGAGTCAGACATGACTAAAACAACTGAACAATTTCCTGATTCGGTGTCGAGTTTTGAATAGTCTCTAGCAGAATATCTTCTATCTCAACATTAGTGAAAAGTAGGAAATGTTACAATTCATTCAAATTATAACATTCTCCTCTTTCATAAGGAAACATTCCTAATGAGCATTGTCATTAAAATGTATTAAAGCTAGGCAGCCCTTTCTCAAATCCAGCCACAGAGTTTCACACAGCATGGGCTCTATGGGTTTCTTAACCTGAGGTCTGTGGACTTGAGTTTTAAAAATATTTTGATTACTATATTGATTTCCTTTTTAATCCTATGTATTTTATTTTATCCACTTTAAGACATTCTTCTGTGAAGGTATCCATAGGTTTCGCCAGGTTGCCAAAGGGATTCCTGACACCAAAAAGGTTCAGTATTTCCACTCTCTTAGGTGGTACTAGCTATACACCTTCTGAGTTGGTGACAGGGCTGGATCTTGGAGTGACTGACTCCTGAATGCCAGATAATCTAGGTTTTACATAACTTCTCACGAACACATGTATTAAATAAAACTAGGTATACCTGTATTTGCAAATCCAGCTTTGCATTTTAATATCCATTTCAATGATATATTCAAGTTTATATTTCATCATCCTTATAAAGTATTTACAATGCATTTTTTGTGCATATCATTATAGTAGGTGTTCATGCGCAAGTCAAGACATAAACTTGTGATGTCTTTGTTCCTCTTCAAAAACAAAGAATGAATAACAACAATATAATACAAATTAAGCAAAAATAATCCTACCCTCTGGGAAGTTAAGGCAAACACAGATGCAGGTAGACCAAAGGAGATATATGTTTGTGTATTTGTACATACATATACACAAAGGAGCTAACACTGAGAGTTATAAAGTATTAATATTATGTACAAAAGAACAACTGAATTTTGTGGAATGGTGAAGTAATGCTGGAAATTACATAATTAAACAGAGTAGGATTCAAATGACTGATCTCACTAACTTTTTCATTTATCAGATAACTCTTCATAGAGGTAAAGTGACCTTAGGAGTTTCTTCCTTAAGTATCAGAAAAGAAACATCACAACATAGAGACAGAAGAAATAATCCTAACATAGAGTATAGACCCTAACTGAGCATAGACTCAGAGGATAAATGCAGGAAAAGGAAACACCGAATAAACTATTTGATTTTTCCCATAGTTTGTTTCTAACTTTGACTTGGCTTTGAGAATGAAGAGGAGAAAGGGAGAGGGAAAGGGAGGAGTGGAGGGAAGGAAGGGAGAAGGAGAGAGAGAAATAGGAAGAGAGATAGTGAGAAGGAGAGAGAGACAGAGACAGAGAGAGATAGGGAGATAGACAAATAGTGAGATAGAGATAGAAATAGATGAATGGAGGAATAGATTGATAGAGATAGGAATACAGTGTAGAAATAGAAATAAATGTATGTATAGAAATAAAGACTGGATCTGTGATTTCATTATTATAAGGAACTCTTGAATGAGGAAAATTCCTCTATCAGTACAAATTGGGGCCTTCTTAACAACCTGTAGTTTTAGAGCATTGTTTAGAACCCTGAGCAGCTAAATTATTTGTTGAGAGTCACAAAGTCAGTATATTTCAGAGGCTATACTTCACCTCTTCTGGTATTCACTATGACATGCTACTTCTGTGTATATAAGATTCATTTTGCTCTGTCATCAATAAGTTGTAATGTTTGTTGAATTTAGCTACAATTGCATTTTCAAGGAAACTGATCAATCAATAGACTCATTTTGAAAAGCTGATCACATTCTCTATGCCCCCTGGGGAGATGTTGAGAAATGTCACTAGAATACTGGAATTCCATTAGAAGATGTGGTGTGTGACCCTACTGAAAATAGAGAATGACTCACTATAAGAACAACAACAACAAAATTATCTTACTTCCTTTCTTGTAGTTCAGGCTGTTACCTTTAAAAGTATCTTCATCCAATATATATCTATAAGGGTCTATTATTATTGACTAATTTGGTGTCTTTCTATGTCACTACTAAACTAAGAATTTTTAAGAGGACATTCATTTTTTAATTTAGGAAAAGTACCTATAAAAAAGGTACATAATAAAAAAAAACAAAGCTTACTTAAACTTGACTTCATAGTTTTAATTGCATTTTAGAAAATTGATTGTTTAATTGCACAATTTAGGAATTGAACTACTGGTTATTTTTTATTTTTAAAAAAAGGAAATGAAAGAAAGGATATTATTTCCTTGCTATTAATGATGTTTTCTCTGAGGCTATATTAAACTGATGACGTAGACAGTTGGGACAAAAGGCTAAAAATCTGGGCACCTCCACTATTAGTTTTCAAAATATAACCTTTTGCTCCTGAATCTCAAATCCACCTTACTGCCTCCCACAGGTCTGGATCCTGAGGGGTAGAGCTGGGGTAGTCACACTGATAGCCTGTGGTCTGCTGGCACAAGTCTTCTATATGGATTATTAATGCCTGTACTGCTGAGAAGTTATGTAGAAGCTGAATTATCTGGAATCCAGGAGTCAGTCATTCTCAGATATCCAGTTCACTATTACAGCCCACAGCTGCTTTCTCCTTGGCTAGAGTCCTGTCTTCTTGGTCCAATAAGGTCTACAGGACAGCATATGGTATTTGCAAGACTCCACAGACAATTCTTGGTATTTATAAGGGGGAACTGTCTGCATTCAGCACTTTTGGCAAAGCTTTGTCCTTCACTCTTTTTTTTTTTTTTTGATGAGGCAATTGGGGTTAAGTGACTTGCCCAGGGTCACACAGCTAGTAAGTGTCAAGTGTCTGAGGCTAGATTTGAACTCAGTTCCTCCTGAATTCAGGGCCAGTGCTCTATCCACTGCACCACCTAGCTGCCCTGTCCTTCACTCTTAGCCACCAAAGCCTCCTCTTCAGGCTGGCTCCTTACACTGCAAATTTAATAATTTCTGAACATGCAGCCCACAGCCAGACATGAGGATAACTAGAAGGTTCTTTGTACATAATCATCCTCTCCTTTGGAAATGATTCCAATTTTTAAAAAATTACAACTGAAGTGTCATCTTTGACTCCTATTGACTCCCTATTACCAACTGCCTCTCCCTGTCCCCCATATTGAATCAGTTCCCAAGTCTTGTAATTTCTACCTGCATAATATCTCTCATATATGCCCGTTTCTTTCCTCTAACACTACCACCACCCTGGGGCAGGCTCTCATCACTTCACACCTGGACTATTAAAATAGCCTTCTGGTTTTCTGTTTGGTTTCCTTGCCTCAAGTTGATCTCCACTCCAGTCACCTGTCAAATTGACCCTCCTAAAGGGCAGGTTTGACCATGTCACTCCCTCTAGCCTCATTCAATAAACTCCAATGGCTCTGTACTACCTCCAGGATCAAATATAAATCTTCTGTTTTTTAAAGCCCTTCACAAAATGAGCCCTCCCACCTTT
The DNA here is from genome assembly GCF_019393635.1 of Dromiciops gliroides. Taxonomy (NCBI): domain Eukaryota; kingdom Metazoa; phylum Chordata; class Mammalia; order Microbiotheria; family Microbiotheriidae; genus Dromiciops; species Dromiciops gliroides. The sequence goes on along the minus strand of NC_057861.1, from coordinate 392,088,082 downwards.
TCCAGTCTTCTTATACTTTACTCCTTGTCACATACCCTAGGATTCAGTGATCCTGGCCTCCTGGCTGTTCCTCCTTGCTGTTAAATTTTAATTCTTATTATTTGTTTTTATGTCACCTTTATTTCCAAACATATTCCTTTATATCCCTACCCAGAAGTCAATCCTTGTAACAAAAAATAAAAAAGAAAGACCAGGAAAAAAAAACCAGTTTAGCAAAAGTAAGCAACACTCAACTGAGTCTAACAGTAAATATGGTGTTTCCTACCCATAATCTTCTACCTCTTGTAAAGAATTAATTGTTATTTGAGGTTTTTATGCCTCGGGGCACACTGGCTTGGGGCTCCGCAAACCACACGGTGCTCCACTCACTCACAGGTTGTAGCCATTGCCAGGGCTCTAGCACCTCACATCTTCACCACTCGCCAACGCCTACATGGGCCTGGCAAAATTATAATGATTGGAAGCCTAGTGAGAGCAGTCATGTGACTGTCAGAGCGGCCATCCCATTGGCTGGGGCTGTGTAGGGTGTTTCTAGGTTTGGGGGAGGAGAATTGGGCATTCTAGGTGGAAGCTGGAAAACGACAGGCATTCTGCTGCGTTTTTTCATCTGCTTCCTGGGCGGTGGTATTTTTTCAGGTATTATAATTTGCCTTTTCCCATTTTATTTCCTTTTCCTTGGTCCTACTGATCCTGTTTGTGTGTGGTTTTTTTTAAGTTCATTCTTGTTAAAATAAATCTTGTTCTGTTTGAGGGAGGCTGCCAGTCTCCTTCCTTGCCCCAATATTGCAGTGAGCCACTTAGCTAGCACTCCCCAATTAAAAATTGGTCCCCACACTCTAAAACGAAGTTAGAAGGAAGTGCTTTCCCCCCATTTTTTCCTCAGAAGAGCCTGGAAGCCAGAAAGACCTGAGTTCAAGTCTTGCCCTGACACACATGGTTGTGTGACCATAGGCAAGTCACTTAACTTAGCCCTCTAGGGAACTCCCTACACCTTTAAGTTTCAAAGTGTAGAGGTGAGTGGTAGAAGCTATGCCCTCACCTGGTAGTTCCCTATACCAACAGAATCACAGCTCTAGTCCCCATCTCTCTCCCTGTCTTTGGGGCTAAGCTTGGTCATTAGAATTATACTGAGTTGGGGGCAGCTAGGTGGCACAGTGGATAAAGCACCGGCCCTGGATTCAGGAGTACTTGAGTTCAAATCCAGCCTCAGACACTTGATACTTACTAGCTGTGTGACCCTGGGCAAGTCACTTAACGCTAATTGCCTCACTAAAGCAATTATTTTAAAAAAAGGAATTACACTGAGTTATGCTTACTTCAGTTATATATCAGGAATTGACTCTTCTTTCCTGAATCTGATAGGTCATTGTCACTGACATTTGCCTCAAGCAAGACAGTCTTTTAGATGCTTCATATGACCCTAAAGTCTGTGCCCAAAATCAAAATGAGCATTGAGATTTCTTCACCAAAACCCACAATTCTGAGTCCTCCTTCTCTGGTTAGGAGGTTATTATAATAGCCTAGGCTAGGACTTCTTAAACTTTTTCTACTCACGACCCCTTTTCATCCAAGAAATTTTTGTCTAGGTCTTAGTTAATGATGGTCTAAATTTGAGTAATAGAGAGAAGGAAACAGATAAATGCTATGGAGCTAGAACTGCCCAGTTGTATTAAGTGATTAAATATAGGGGGGTGGAGCTTGGAGAGAAAACAGCCAAAGATGATTCCAAGTCTTCAAATCTAGATGCCTGGGAAGTTAGTGGTCCCAATCAGCATTTGACAAATTAGAAAAATGATTAAATTTGAGATATAATTTTTAAGGGGCTGCCTTGACAAAGGTACTGATTCAGGTTCTGATTCAATTTAACAAGCATCTATTAAGTCTCTGCTATATGTCGTGTGAGTTATAGTAGGCATTGGGGCTATACAGACCAAAAGAAAAAAATAATCGTTGTCCTTAGGAAGCTTATATTTCACCTGGGGATGGGGGGAGGAGAAACAACATGTATGCAGATAAATCAATGACAAAATATATAAAGAGAAAATATAATGTAATTTTGTCAAAGTAGAAACACTAATAACTTGAAACGTCAGGAAAAGTGTCATATATGTTAAAATTAATTATCTGAAATAAAAGGAAGCTGAGGACAAAGTTACTGAGCATCTATGATTTAATTTGCAAAGCTAGCATTTGCAAGTTATAATCAGGTTACTTGAATCCTCATATGTCTGAGACCAGGAGTGATTCACAGAGCTTATTTTTATAATAGCAAAGAGTTTTTAAAAACACAGAAAACTTGTTTGAACACAATTCAAATGGACAAGGCAGGTCACTTGACTAGTTAGCTTCTCTCAGGCTTTTTTTAATCCAACCCCAGAAGTCCTTGCCTTACAAGTGGTGCCTTTTGTAAGCAGGAGAATGTACTGGGAAAGAGGAACTCATGGTGGATAATAGCAGTCACAGCCAATCTTCCTTGGAAGATTTCCATTAGTCAATTTAGACTCTCATTCAAGAAAAAAGGGAGCTTATCCACTAAACTGGAAAGAAGAATTTAACCTCTGGCTAAACTCTCTCCATCTGCCACAAAGGGGAACTTAGCTTCTAGTCAACCCCCTTTTTGCTAGAAAGAGAAACAGCTTTTAAGAAGAGTAATCCCATGATTATTTTATTATGTCTTCTCAATCTATCTGTTCACTAAATCTATAGGTAACCTAGATTTAAGAGACTATCTATGGGGCAGCTAGGTGGTGCAGTGGATAAAGCACCGGCCCTGGAGTCAGGAGGACCTGAGTTCAAATATGACTTCAGACACTTAACACTTATTAGCTGTGTGACCCTGGGCAAGTCACTTAACCCCAATTGCCTCACCAAAGAAAAAAAAAAAAAGAGACTATCTATGTTAGTCTAACTTAGCTGTTAGAACTAGCTTTTCCTAAAGAAAGGAGTTTAATCCTAAAATCAAATTAATCATAAATCAAAGTAATCAATACTCATTGATTTTCTTTTCATATAGAAAGTGGCATTTGAGTTGGGCTTAAGAACCTTTGGATTATTTTTTTTTGTTTTTTTTTTTTAGTGAGGCAATTGGGTTAAGTGACTTGCCCAAGGTCACACAGCAGTAAGTGTTAAGTGTCTGAGGCTGGATTTGAACTCAGGTACTCCTGACTTCAGGGCTCGTGCTTTATCCACTGTGCCACCTAGCCACCCCAGAACCTTTGGATTCTAAGAGCTAGGAGGTAGAGAGGGGAATGCAGTCCAGCATGGGGAACAGTTTATACATATGAGCAGAGGCTGTAGATGGAAGGTCATATAGCATATAGATGTATAGCAAGTAGGCCAATTTGACTGAAATGGCAGTCAGTGAGGCCAATTCATATGAAATTAGTCTGAAAAGAGAGGTTGGGGCCAGAATGTGAAGGGTTTTAAAATGGCAAGCTGTAAGAGTTTATATTTTATCCTTGAAGCAACAAGGTGCCAAGTAAGCTTCTTGATCATAGGAGCAAGATGTAGTCAGTCACTAGGTTTTAAGAATATGGATTTGGTAGCTCTGTGGAATATAGATTTTAGAGAAGAGACTAGAAGGTTGAGATACCGATTCAGAGGCTACTGAAGTAGTCTAAGTGTTGTTCAGTCATTTCAGTAGTCATATCTGACTCTTTTGACCTCTTGGGGTTTTTTTTGGCAAAAATAGTAGAATAGTTTGCATTTCCTTCTCCAGCTTATTCTACAGATGAGGGAACTAAGGGAAACAGGATTAATTGACTTACCCAATGTCGCATAGCTAATGTGTGTCTGAGACCAGGTTTGAACTCAGGTCTTCCTGACTCCAGGCTAGCACTCTGTCTATCTACTGTTCCACCTAACTGTACTAGTAGTTCAAGTGACGTGGTCATCATAAGAACTAGTGTGGTTGCTCATGTGAATTTCTATTCACATGGATAGAAGGGGATGGATGTGAGAGATGATATAGAAGTAGAATCATCAGGCTGGAAACTGATTGGATATGGAAGGGAGGAAGACAAGTAAAACATACCTTCAAGGCTTTGATCACAGATAACTGAAAAGGTGGTGGTACCCTTAATGCAAAAAAAAAAAAAAAAGAATAGATTTAGGGGGAAATAGAAAGATTTCTGATTTGAAAATATTAGGTTTGAGATGCTCATGGGACATTCAGGTGAAAATGTCTATCAAGTAGTTGGAAAAATGTTTGTTGAATGAATGAATAAAATGGACGAGTTTAGGGGAAAGATGGGGATAGGTTGAATTACATTCAACAGATATTTTCCATCCAAAGCAGTCTGGTATTTGTGATTCCAGGGCACAACTACATTTTTACTATGATGGTGAGAAAATGTGTATGTATATGTTTGTGCGGAGGGAGGAGAGAGGAGTGTTACAAACTATATTTAGCTGAGACAAATCATAAGTGCAATCCATGTTATTTAGTTCTCCTAGAATAGGTTTAAAACACTAATTATCCCTTTCAGCTGTCATCATTCCCTTTTCTTCTCAGGCCCCAAACCTGCATTCTAGTCCATTTCAGCCTCTGGTCAAAGACTAAGCTACCCTTTTGGTCTCTAGAGAATTGGTAAACTTCATGTACTGAATGGAACATTAGAAATAACCCTGTTCCAACCCCCAGATTTTATAGCAAAAGGAATTGAGGCCTTGGGACTTGAAGTGACATGTTCAGCATTAAGTTCCAGGCACTGTACTAGACACTGGCAATACAAAGAAAAAATCAAGTAGTCCCGCCTTCAAACAGCTTACATTCTTTCAGAGAAATATATAAGTATATAAATATGTAATTTCAAGAAGGATACACTCCCAGAGTCATGAAAGGCCTTATTTGAACTGAGCTTTCAAAGAAGCTAGGTATTTCAAAAGGTGAGGATGAGGACATAGTCCATTTCAGAAATGGGAGACAGCCTGGGCAAAGGAAATATGTTTAATGTCATTGCACATATATAACCTATATCCAATTGCTTTCTGTCTTGGGGAGGAGGGAGGGAAGGCAGGGAGGTAGAAAAATTGGAACTCAAAATCTTATAAAACCAAATGTTGAGGGGCAGCTACTTGGCGCAGTGGATAGAGCACTGGCCCTGGAGTCAGGAGGACCTGAGTTCAAATCCGGCCTCAGACACTTAACACTTACTAGCTGTGTGACCATAGGCAAGTCACTTAACCCCAATTCCCTCACTTTAAAAAAAAATGTTGAAAACTATCTTTACATGTAACTGGAAAAAAATAAAATACTATTAAGATTGGGGGGAAAAGAGTTTCCTGGGGCATGCTGGAAAAGTCCAAGAAGGAGAATGGACAAGTTAATGGCATCTGGAAAGGCCCAGATATCCATTTGCAATGCAACAGTAAATTCAATTAGGATGGAGGAGGGAGGAGTGAACAGGTTACTGATAGTCATATATGACAGTAAGGCCTAATGAAGTAACTGACTCTCCAAAAATCTTTTCCAAGTCTTCTCTTCTCCTCAAGCTATTATCCTATATCTCACTTCCCTTTCTTAGCCAAACTCTGAGAAAAAGGTACCTATGTACATTTGCTGACTCCCCTTCCTCATCTCTTTTATTCATTCCCCCACCTTTTGCCATCTGACTTGATTTCACTTCTCAGTTGAAATTGTTCTCTCCAATGGTACTAATGATCTCTTAATTGCATAATCCAATGGCTTTCTCCCCCATATTCATCCTTCTTGATCTATCGACTTCATTTGAAACTGCTGACCGCCCTCTTCTCCTACATACTCTCCTGTCTAGGGTTTCATGACACTACTCTCTCCTGGTTCTCCCTTTCAGCCTCAGTTTGCTAGTTCATCATCCAGACCATGTCCTTTAAATGTGGATGATCTCCAATGGACTTCTCTATGCCTCTTGCTTAGCTTTAAAAGGCCAAGATCTCCCACTACATCAGTAACCATTTCAAATCATTCTGATCTATATCTTGCTGCCAGATGGCTCCAGAGGAGAGAGTAAGGCTGGTGACTTTGCATAGCCCTGACTCATTTAAATACAATTTTCTTTCTTTCTTTCTTCTTCTTTCCTTTCTTTCTTTCTTTTCTTTCTTTCTTTCTTTCTTTCTTTCTTTTTTTTGGCTGGGCAATGAGGGTTAAGTGACTTGCCCAAGGTCACATAGCTAGTAAGTGTCAATTGTCTGAAGCCAGATTTGAACTCAGGTATGCCTGAATCCAGGGCTGGTGCTTTATTCACTGTGCCACCTAGCTGCCCCCAATTTACTTTCAAGTCATGACATCACCTCCCAATGTCATGGTCCTTTTCAAGAATGAAGGACAAACAACAACAGTTCTATGCCTCTTACTCCTCTCTCTTGGTGACCTTATCAGCTTCCATGGGTTTAATTATCATCTCTAAGCAGATATCTCAGAGATCTATATTTTCAGCTCCAGTCTCTCAAACTTCAATATCACACTATTAATTGCCTATTGGACATTTCAAACTTGATGTCCCTGAAACATCTCAAATTCAGAATGTCCAAATTTTTTTAAAGTTTTATTGATGTCAAATATATCCACTCCCATTTCACCTCCACCAGCCTATAGAAATTTCCTTCCTCACAAAAAACCCTGTTAGTCAAAACCATTAATTTACTTAAAGTTTTGAGTTCCAAATTCTATCCCTCTCTCATTCCCTCCCTCCCTACCCTCCCCCTTCCCCAAGGTTGCAAGCAATCAGTATAGGTTATACATGGGCAATTATGTAAAACATTACCATATTAGTCATTTTTATATTTATTTATTTAAAGAGTCAAACCTAATCAACACAGTGATGGCCTGAGACAGTATATGAAATTTTTGTCAGTCAAAGTATCCACCTCTCAACATAGAAGAGGAAGGTGGAAACAGAAATTATTAGCAATAAACTTTTTCAAATGTTCCAACTCATTAAAAACAGAAGAAATACAAATAAAAATAACTTTGAGGTCTCTTCTCACATTGTTATAATATAATTGAAAGTAGTAAACTCAATTTTAGCAGGGTTGTAGAGAAATGGAACTACAAAACAGTGGAAGGTTTTGAAAACATCCTATCAATATGCAGCAAAAGTTGCAAAAGCAAGTACATCCTTTAAAAAATAATGGAAGATGGAGGAATTGTGAACTGATCCAACCATTCTGGAGAGCAATTGGGAACTATGCCTAAAGGGCTATCAAATTGTGTATACCCTTTGACCCAGAAATACTAATGATAGGTTTACATCCCAAAGAAATCCCCAAAAAGAGGGAAATATCTATTTGTACAAAAATATTTATAATAGCTCTTTTTTGTCGTGGCTAAGAATTGGAAATCAAAAGGAATGTACATCAACTGGGGAATGGCTAAACAAACTATGGTATATGATTGTAATGGAATATTATTGTGCTATAAGAAATAACTAGCAGGATGATTTCAGAAAGGCCTGGAAAGGTTTATATGAACTGAGCAGAACCAGGAGAATGTTGTGCACAGTTAAAGCAAATACTGTTCAAGGAAGAACAGTGAATGGCAACTATTCTCAGCAATACAATGATCCAAGACAATCCCAAAGGAATAATGATGAAGCGTAGTATCCACCTCCAAAGAAAGTACTGATATTGATTGAACACAGACTATAGCATACTATTTTTCACTTTCTTTCATTTTTTCTTTTATTCAAGTTTTCTTATGCAAAATTACTAATATGGCAATGTTTTACATAATTGCACATGTATAACCTATATCTGATTGCTTACCACCTCAGGGAGGGAGGAGGGAAGGGAAGGAGGGAGGGAAGGAAGGATAGAATATAGAACTCAAAACTTTAAATAAAAATGTTTATAAAAAAAGATAATGGAAGAATTATTCAATTAATCTTGGCATTAAATAAATACTAACATATTATATCATAGTACCCAATACCCTTTATGTGGCAAATGTGTTGATTTTTAAACTTGTTGAAGATAATTATCAGGAATGTGGAGATGTAAGACAGCTACAAAACAAAAAAATTATTCTAACATATTAATGATGGCATTAATTGTAATTAAAAAGCAAAAACAAAAGATTAGAAGCAGCTTAAAAGTCTAACAAAAGCAATTTTTAAAAATTGTGGTACCCAAGGATGTCGGAATACACCTGTAATCCTGACTAACTGGGAGGCTGAGACTGGCAGGTCTCTTAAACTGGGGAGTTTGAGCTGTAGCGAGTTAACCTAACTGGGTATCCTTACTATATTCAGCATTAATATGGTGAGCCCTCAGAAGTGGGAGGCCCCCAGATTACCTAAGGAGGGGCAAAGTAGCCCAGGTCAGAAACAGAGCAGGCCAAAGCTTTCATGACCATCAATATTGGTATCAGAATGGTGAGAGGCTGTTGCACTTCCAGCCTGGGCAGAAGAGGATTATTTTTTAAAATAATAATAATTTTCATTGCAGCACATTGATTTTATGGAATATAGTAACATAATTTAGGTTGACAAGCATACAGAAATCTGGAGTGACCTTTACAAAAGTATACAGACCAAAATAAAATGCGGAACCAGAAAAACAGACCACACATTGACTGAAACCAAATAAGAGGAAATGAGAATGAATAGACAATGAAACCTGAAAGTGGCTTAGAGGGAGTGACTGATAAGTTGTTATGACATTTTGCATGTTGAAATTAATTTATTTAAATGTACTAGCTGATGAAACTTTAATTGGTTGCATTGATGTTTAATGTGAAAATGATAATGAATTTTTTAATCAACGAAACAGCAATACAAGACAGCATAAAATAAAGATCAAATGCAGGGTAAAAACAGTCAGTGCTACAGGAGACACATATGTCCCGCCCCTAAAAGTTAAGTTTAGTGCACCGAATTCTTCCATCTGGAGGATGCTACACAAGGATTAAAAAAGAATGTAAATGCTCTCTGAAGAAGAGCCACCTCTGGCTTATTCATCTATGAATTTTTTGCAATAAATTCTTAACTAATCTATGCTTGGGGACAGTATTCTTATTTTCATATGATCCAGAGCAAAATAATCTCCTGGAGTGGGGATGGAGCTGGGGTTAGGGTAGAGAGCAAATAATGCATTCCAAAAGTACTTATAATAGATTTGGGGTTAGCTGATGTATGGGATTTCCAAGCCACTAATTAGTTCCATTTGCATGGATAGTTGAAAATTGATTATAATCTTATTTTGAAAACTAATGAAGCATTTTTTCTGACACCATCATTGCAGCTAATAAGTAACTAAAATGACAAGTAGTGAAAGACAAGGGCCTCTCGGTTTGCTTCTACCTTCAAAATCGATCAATCAATCAATCAATTAATTAATTAATTAATTAATTAATTAATTAGTGCTTTTGACCTCTTTAGGGCTCTGTCCTAGCTAGCTCAAACTGCAGTTATTACCTTATTCCTAGTCCAGACAATGATACTTCAATTAAAAGACTTTTTTAATCATCACACTGTTAGGACAGATCACTAATGAATCATAGTACTTGAATTGAGCTGTCTGTACTTTACTGCCAAACCATTTCATGATTTTTTTTTCTTTATGAATGAATTGCATCCAAATAAGAATAATTAACAAAATATTTCTCTACCCAGAGCTCAGGACACTGTACCTGGGAGGCTCTGTGGTATTGAGGAAAGCATCCTGGAGTTGGAGTCAGAAAGCCTGGGTTTAAATCACAATTCTGCTTCTTATTAACTGTCTGTCATTGGGCAAATCACTTGACCTCTGCTTGCCTCAGTTTTCACATCTGTAAAATGGGGGTGATAATAATAACACCCACCTTCAGGGTTATGAGAATAAAATAAAATTATATTTTTAAAGTGCTTTGCAAACTTTAAAGTACTATATAAATGATAGCTAGTATTAGGTTTTTGTGCCAGGAGCAGCTTGGGTTCAGTGAAAGAACTGTAGAAGTTCCCAAATTACTGTGTCATCCTTAAAGCATTCTATCACAGTTTTATGTCCATGGGCAAATCACTTAAGTTATACCAAACTTTGGTTTTCCAATCTGTAAAAATGGGCATGGGGTAGCTAAGTGGCACATTGGATAGAGCAAGAGTCCAGAGTCAGGAAGACTTGAGTTCAAATCCAACCTCATGCACTTACTAGCTATATAATCCTGGATAAGTCACTTATCTCTGCCTGCCTCAGTTGCTCATCTGTAAAATGAGCTGAAAAAGAAAATGGCAAAACACTGGAGGGTCTTTGCCAAGAAAACCCCAAACAGGGTCACAAAGAGTCAAACAGGACTGAAATGACTCAACCACAATAACAGCAACAACGAATATATGCATGTATACCCATATACATATAGATACATATATAATTAATATACCAATGTATAATTAATAGAAATTACATAATTTATTTAGTATAATATGTTAGTGTATAACTAGACATATTAATGTTATAATAATCTAACAACATATAAAATTGATTGTACTATTATATATTTATATATAATATATATATCTTAAATTCTATTATTCATTTATAAATATATATGTATATACTATTCACTTCACACAGAGGCATCGTGGGGCAATGGCAAGAAATAGCTTCACAGAAAAGAAGACCTGGGTTCAAATGCTGACCTTAGGCAAGTCACAGCTTCTCAGGGTCCAAAGCAATTCTTTAAGACTGTAAGACACAGAGAAATGCTTCCAGCGTGTTCCTTACCTGGCAGTTCCCTACACTATAAAAATTACACGTCAAGTCCCTGTCTACCTTATTACTGATCAAGGAGTTGTAGCTTTAAAGTTAAAAGGGGCTGCTGGGAGAGCCCATCTGGTCCAGCCCCTTCCTTTTCCAGATGAGGAAACTGGCACAGCTAGTCAGTGGCAGAGCTGGGATTTAAACATCATTCTTCAATTCCAAATCCAACCTTCTTTCCAATACAGCATGCTGCTAGAGTGAGTTAGTAGGGAAGTAAATCCTTTAAATCTTTTAAAGCCCTAAAGACTGAGTTATTATGTGGTAAAGCTGTGGGACCAATGCCACATGAGATAACACTTATACTACCTAGTACTTAATTGACAGGGTTACTGTAAGGAAAGCACTTTTTTTTTTGCAGGGCAATGAGGGTTTAAGTGACTTGCCCAAGTCACACAGCTATTCAGTGTCAAGTGTCTGAGGGTCGGATTTGAACTTGGGTCCTCCTGAATCCATGGGCCCGTGCTTTATCCACTGCGCCACCTAGCTGCCCCTGAAAGCACTTTTAAAGCTTAAAATTATTTTTAATTATGTAAATAATTCCTCACAACAAACCTCCTGGATCAGTAGTGTAAGATTCACCCCCATTTTTATAGGTGAAGAACCTGAAGCGTGAGGTGATAAAGTGACTTTCTCTGTATAGCACCCTCTCTAAGGGTTCTAGGGGTAAAATTGCAGGGCTATGTTTCTAATTCTTTTTTTTTTCTTTCAATTTTTTTTTATTTTTTTAATTGAATAGAATTTTATTTTCCAAAATAGATGTTAAAAACAAATTTTGACATCAATTTTTTAAAACTTTGTGTTCCCAACTTCTCTTCCTCCCTCCCTTCCCACCCCCCACCAGAAGAACTCAAGCAATTCAGAATAAGTTATACATGAGTAGTCATGGAAAACATTTCCCACATTAGCTAGTTGTGAGAGAAAAGAGTAAAAAAAATGTGTTTCCATCTGTTTTCAGATACTATCAGTTCTTTCTCTGTAGATGGGTTGCCATTTTGATAAGTCCTTCAGGGTTATATTGGATCATTGCCTTGCTGAAAATAACCACATGCTTCCCAGCAGATCATCTACACTATTGCTGTTATTTGTATACAGTACATTTCACTTTGCTTCAGTTCATGTACATCTTTCCAGGTTCTTCGATAGTATCCTGTTCCTCATAACCTGTATATAGTACCTTAAACTTGACAGAGAATTTTCTTCATAATAGCCCTGCAAAGTAGTACCATACTTTTTGCCATTATAGATCAATCACATAACTATTTCCCTCCATCCTATTCCCTTCCCATGATATTTACTCTATTTTCTATCTTCTTTTAACCTATTCCTCCTCAAAAGTGTTTTACTTCTGACTGTCCCTTCCCCCCTCTCTGCACTCCCTTTTTTCACCCTTCCCTCCTTATCCTCTTCCCCTCCTACTTTCTTTTAGTGTTAAATAGATTACTCCTCCCAATTGAGTGTGAATGGTATTCCCTTCTTGAGCCCACTCTGATGAGATTAAGGTCTTTGAGCTAATTCTGTGTTCTAAATTTTTCTTCTTCCCTCCCTCCTCAGCCCTTCCTATGAAATCAAGCAATTCAATATGTCATACTTGTGTAGTAATGCAGAGCATCTTCACCTTCCTTGAAAGTGTTTTGTTTTTTACTGCTCTCTCCTCCAATCTGCCCTTCCCTCCTTCCCCTCTTCCCCCCCCTCCCCCGCCCCATATCTCCCTCCCCTCCCTCAGGACAAAAATATATTACTATACCTACTTGAGTATGTATGTTATTCCCTCTTTGAGCCAATTCTGATGATAGTAAGATTCACTCACTCCCTCACTCCTTCCCCCTCTTCCCCTCCCCTCCATAAGCTTTTTTCTTGTTTCCTTCATGTAAACTACCTCTCCCTAGACCATCTCTCCCCTTCCCCCTCCCCCAGTCTATTCCTCCTACTCCTCAACCCTATTTTAAAGATGTCATCATGGGTTAGTTAGATGGCACAGTGGACAAAGCACCAGCCCTGGACCCAAGAGGCCCCAAACCGAAATCCGCCTCAGACATAAGGACACCCCACCCTGACTGCCCCACACAGAACAAAACATAAATGCTTTACAGATATCATCCCTTCATATTCAGTTCAGACCTGTGTCTTCTGTGAATTCTTTACTGAGATGGTTCTTATGAGTTCGAAGTACTATCTTCCTATGTAGGAATGTAAACAGTTTGATCTTTTAATATCCCTCATGAAGTCTCTTTCCTGTTTACCTTTTTATGCTTCTCCAGGGTCTTGTATTTGAAAGTCAAATTTTCTATTCAGTTCAGGTCTTTCATCACAAATGCTGAAAGTCTTCTTTTTCATTGAAGTTCCACTTTTTCCTCTGAAAGAGTATACACAGTTTTGCTGGGTACATGATTCTTGGCTATAGTCCCAGTTCCTTTGCCCTCTGGAATATCATATTCCATGCCCTCCAGTCCTTTAATGTAGATGCTGCTAGATCTTGTTTTAGCCTTACTGGGAGCTCCACAGTATTTGAATTCCTTTTTTCTAGCTGCTTGCAATATTTTTCTCCTTGACCTGGGAGCTCTGGAATTTGGCTATAATATTCCTGGAAGTTTTCCTTTTAGGATCTCTTTCAGGAGGTGATTGGTGCATTTCTTTCATTTCTATTTTGCCTTCTGCTTCTAGGAATATCAGGGGCAAGTTTCCCTGACAATCTCTTGGAGGATGGTTTCTAAGTTCTTATTTTGGTCATGGTTTTTAGGTAGTTCAATGATTTTCAAATTATCTCTCCTGGCTCTGTTTTCTAGGTCAGCTGTTTTTTCCAAGGAAATATTTCATATCACTTTCTATTTTTTTATTCAGTTGGATTTGCTTTACTGTGTCTTGATTTCTCATAAGGTCACTAGCTTCCATTTGTTCAATCCCAATTCTTCGGCAGATTATTTTCTTGAGAGAGCTTTTCTATTTCTTTTCCCATTGGCTTTTCAAACTGTTGACTGTTTCTCGGGACTTTCCTTCATTGCTCTCTTTTCCTCTTTCCATTCTTTCTTCCATCTCTCTAAATCTTCCTTCTATCTCTCCTACTTTCTCTTCAAAGTCCCTTTTGAGTGCTTCCATGGCCTGAGACCAATTCATATTTTTCTTGGAAGCTTTGAATGTTAGAGCTGACCCTGTTATTATCTTCTTCTTCTGAGGGTGTATTGTGGTCTACCTTTCCCCCAAAGAAGTTTTCAATGGTCTTCTGCTTTCTCTGCCTATTCATCCTGGCTTACCATTTCTTGGCTTTTAACTCCTTAAAGTGTAGCGCTGCTTCCAGGACATACTGTTTGAGCTACAGCATGGGCCAGGGGGTGATTGGGGTTCTTCTCAGCTTTCCTGGTCTGGGAATAACCATAGTTACTTTCTCTTTGACCCAGAAACAGAAGTCTGATTGAACTTTGATTCTCTATGGTCGGAAGCTTGGTGTGCCTGTGTGGCCCTCCCTGGCTGGGCCTCCACCACTTGATTCAGCCCACTGGTTCAGACCCAGGGTGCTTTGTCCCAACTCCAGCAGAGACTGCCTCCACTTCACCCCAGCCTACCGCCAAATCCCCTCACCAGTCTGTGATCGGAGCCTCAGAAGCTGCTGGTGCTGAAGACTCTGATGGGCGCTGGAAGCGCTGTCTCTGTCTGGGTCCAGATTGCACACTAAGCTGTTCAGCTGGTCAGTTGTGATCAGAATTGCCCTCTTTTGCTGAAAAATAGTCTCACTCTGTTCTTATGTGCATCAGGCTGCTCTGGGTTTTTTTCTTAAACCACATTATTTGGGCATGAGTGGACAGGTTTATCTGGAGCTTGTGGGAGTCACAGCCTCTCCTCCGACATCTTGGCTCTGCCCCCCTGCTATGTTTCTAATTCTATAGGTCCTAAGCCCTCATCAGGGTACTTCCCATTAACAATCAGCCAGTATACTTAGTTAGCTTTTAGCAAAGGTATTTACTAAGATGGCACAACAGTTGGTATAAAACATTCTTCCCAAAAGCCTGTGTACTCTCCCCAAAATACACACAGGTCCATAGGAAGAGTTGGCTCAAACTTAGGGCAAAATGGCACACATGTAGGGAACACATATGAAGAAGGGGTAATTCACAACTCCTGATACTTAAAAGTCTTCTCCCCTCATGGAATCCTCAAGCAGTTCTCCTTGGATAGAGATCTCTGCTGGATAGGCCACATTGCTTAACTCCCAGCAGCTGCCTTTTTCTTGAGTTCATATTTACACCTCTCTCTATCATAAGGGGTCATGTTCCCTGAAGCTGCCTCTTGAGTGAATGTCATCCCATAATCACTTTTGTATTCAATGCTTTTCTTCCACTACCAGTCTAGGGAAAACATCTGCCACTGCCTCTGCCACCATTTAGTGCTAACTACCAACAGGAGGACATCCTGATGGGGCTTCCAGACCTTCCAAATTCACACATCCCTAGGACACATCCCTCTCAGGTTATTCATTTGCCTAATATTCAGGGGAAAAAACAAACAAAAAGATTCAGAAGCAGTCATGTGCTCAGTTACACAGAGGCCAGGTAGGTGACAGGGAAGTCACTTACTTAGTCAGAAAGTAAGAAAATTCCAAGAATTTAATCCTTAATATAATCCTTAATTCATCCATCTTTTCTGGCTCAACAGTCAACTAGGTAACTCTTAATCGTCATACAGTGTATGCCCTTCTGCCACATGTGGCTCTCCCAGGCTACCACCAGATGACCCACTAGAACGAAGCAAGGAGTATCTGTGCATGATCCAAGGAATGGTTCCTACAAGCCAGTTTACCCACATTTCACCAGAATTACATAGCCACCAAAGATTTAGAGCCAGTACTCAAATGTGGGTCTCCAAGATACCACACTGCCTCTCTTTAATTAGTCTTGGCCAAGCACAAAAACAGTGGGAATTAGTGTAAAGATCTTAGCTGAGAATGTTGGAAAAGGTGTTGCAAAAAGAGAGGGGAGGGGCAGCTAGGTGGTGCAGTGGACAGAATACTGGCCCTGGATTCAGGAGGACCTGAGTTCAAATCCAACCTCAGACACTTAACACTTACTAGCTGTGTGACCCTGGGCAAGTCACTTAACCCCAATTGCTTCACTTTAAAAAAAGAGAGAGAGAGAGAGAGGGGAAATAGAGATAAAAGAGTGGAGCTGCAAGCCACAAAATATAACAGTGGAAGGAGTAGATAAAGGGTAAGGGGGAAAAGGGAGGAAATGATAGAAGAGATAGAAGAGGCAAGTTGGAGCAGAGTTGGTGAGGAAACAACATATAATGATACAGAAAAGCTCTTCGTATATGCCAACTCATTGAGGTCTGAGGGAAGCAACAAGAGTAGATCAGTTGCGTGATGGACTTGGCTCTTCTCAGCAATGCAATGATCCAAGACAATGCCAAAAGATTCATGGTGGAAAATGCTCTCCACATTCAGAAAAAGAACTATGGAGTCTGAATGCAGACCAAAGTATACTATTTTCACTTTTATTGTTGCTTTTTTGTTATTGTTCTTATTTACTTTTTTCTTGCATTTTTCTTTTGTTCTGATTAAAATGGAAATATGTTTAACATGATTGTAATGTATAACCTATATCAAATTGCTTGCTGGCTTCTGGAAGGGGGAAGGGAAGGGATAGTGAAAGAAAAATTTGGAACTCAAAAAATATCTTTACATGTAATTGAGAAAAATTAAAATAAATGTTTTTTTTAAGAGTAGATCAGTTGGGACCAAATCTCTGGTTTCGCTAGGTCAGAGAACTTCTCATGAGTAATTTCTCTCTACCATTGAAGATCACCTGTCACCACAACTTTTACCCTTTGAGAGTTTACTGGGGCAGTGAGAGGTTAAGTGATTTTTCAGAGTCCCATAGTAAGTATGTGTCAGAAGCACAATCAGAACTCCTTTTTGCTGATTCTCAGACTAGATTCCAGACACTCCATGATACTGTTTCAGTGATAGCAAAAGCATGGTAAGATATGAAGAAGAAAAAATGTCTGTACTCTTTTAATAGCAAAGAAATTAGAAGTGGTAGGGCAGCTAGATGGTGCAGTGGATAAAGCACTGGCCCTGGATTCAGGAGGACCCGAGTTCAAATCTGGCCTCAGACACTTGACACTTAGTAGCTGTGTGACCCTGGGCAAGTCACTTAACCCCAATTGCCTCACCAAAAAAAAAAAGAAAAGAAAAAGAAAAGAAAAAGAAAGAAAAAGAAATTAGAAATGGCCTAAGAGAATGATTCTGTTTTATCCAGATTTCTTATTCTACACTTTCAAGCATGAATTTTCCTTATTACTAGGAAAGATTTCCTCCTACTGTGTTGATTACGAGAGTAAATGTCTCCTCTGCTTATAGACATGCTCCAGGGAAGGAGAATACTGGAAGCTCCCTGATAACAATATTACTGAAGTAACACTCTATCAATCCTCTGTTGTTGTTTTTTAATGGCCTTAGGGTAAAAACTAATCCTTAATTGTGTACTTTCCCTTACTGTGCTTAACATGCAAATGTGAAATTGGTTAAAACTAATTTTTCAAAGTCAGCAGAATGTTACTTAAATATGTTAACAATCAATTTTGCAGAAGGTTGAAATTCAGCCTATACAAGGAAAACTCTATACTCAGTCAAAATATCTTCAAAAGGGTCTCCCCTACAATTCATTTTTGCTTCTTCAAGATGTCAGCTTTAAATACCACAATGTCCACAAAAAAATCTGGCTACATTAAAGAAGAAAAACTTGAACATTTTGATAAAATATCCACTCCATGAGAGACAGCATAATGTAGTAGATAGAGGGCTACCTTGGGGTCAGGGAAGATCTGGGTTCAAATTCTTCCTCTGATACTCATGGAGTGACTATGAACAAGTCACTTAACTCTTCATGCCCAGGACAACTTTCTTTTTAGACTTCAAGTTGCCCAATAAGTTGACAATTTACATGGGTGGAGGGAGTTTCCAACAGATGTTCCCACAACAATGAGAGCTGGTGTGACATAATGGACAGAACTGGCTTCATAATCAAGAAGACCAGGGTTCAAATTCTTCCTCAGACCTTACTACTGGCTGAACCATCCTAGACAAGTCACTTAACCCTCTCAAAAAAGCAGGCAATCAATCTCTAAGATGATAATCACAAAGAAAATAGGAGGCTTTCTTTGGAAAAGGAATTTCCTCACTGAGAACTCCAACATCCCAGTCCCTGTGCCTATTAAAAATAGTTTGCTACTCTGAAAAGTAATTGTTATCTTTTCACAACTATATTTTTCCCATTCACATGAAGGTATGTCCGGAAAATGGTAGGTGACTGCTTACAAATAATGTAAATTCCCCCTTTGGCAATAAGAATAAAGAATCACTGATTTTATTTACCTCTATAGTTTATTGTCCAATGTTGAACAGACAAAATGTAATTAGAACTATTTTTGTGTGGCATGTGGCTTGAAATATAATTCCATAATGAAGAGTCTCCATCCTGGAACCACTAATAAGGAAATGTGCTTTATTCTTTTACTATTAAAGATATAGACCTTAGAATGAGATTCAGGATATACTATACTATATAATCAGATGGAGCTGCTCTGTCAGTTAGCTCTGTTTGAAATTGTTGTTTCAAAATGTTTCAATTAGGTGGAGCCAGGAGAGTTAAGGGTGA
Source organism: Dromiciops gliroides (assembly GCF_019393635.1). NCBI lineage: Eukaryota > Metazoa > Chordata > Mammalia > Microbiotheria > Microbiotheriidae > Dromiciops > Dromiciops gliroides. The sequence goes on along the minus strand of NC_057861.1, from coordinate 392,069,723 downwards.
ATAACTGGTATAAGAACCAACCTCAATAATAAAATTTCCTTTAAAAAGGAAAAGAAATGCAATTAAATATAGTTGATTTGTTGAGTCATTTTTCAGTCTTGTGAAACTCTTCGCTACCACATTTGGGGTTTCTTGGCAAAGATGCTGGTGTGGTTTTGCCATTTCTTTTTCCAGGTAATTTACAGACGAAGAAGCTAAGGCAAAGAGTAACCCTCTACGTGGTTTGCCCAGGATCACACAGCTAGTGTCCAAAGCCAGATTTGAACTCAGAAGAAGAGTCTTTCTGACTATAAGGCCTGAAACTTTTATCCACTGCACTATTCAGATCAATAAATGACTAACAAACTATTTTGCTCTGGGTCCTTTCACCGACCCCCAGCATTGTATATTTAACTAAGATGTGGGATCACTGACTAATCAGTTTTACTTCTCTGGATCTCAGTTTCCTCCTTTGTAAAAAATAAAATAATTCGATCAGATAGTCTCTAAATTCCCCTGGCTTTAAATCTTACTATTTTCTAAAGTAAAGTTTCATTTTAATTTTAAGCAAGTCAGGTCAACTTTGAGACTTATGACTGGTGCATGGAAAGACTGATATAAACCTGACATTAAGCCTCAGGCTAAATTAAAACTAAGTGATAATGCTCTCAGAATCACCATGTGGGTGTAAGACCAGAACCTGCCTGCCATCAGTGTTGAAGTCTTATTTGCTATTGACATTAGGCACAGGAGATAAATAAATAAAAATGCAGCTCAAGAAAAATAAGCAAAACTTTCATTGAAAATAGTAAATCAGTGGAGCTGTTTCAGGGACACAAATCAAAATTTAATTCTCACTTATCATTTCCTGAGTATAAATAGATAGAGAATCCTTTTAACTCCCAGTAAGTACTTACTGTAGGGAGACTAGGAAAGCTGAGTTCAAATGAGGCAATCAGATTAGTATGTAAATCATGCTCATCCTTTCCTGAAGCATTCCCTCTAATACAGGGGTTCTTAACCTGGGATATATGGCTAGATTTCAGAGGGTCTGTGAACCTGGATGGAGGAGAAAATTACATCTGTATTTTCATTTAACTCCGACATTTGTCATGTCCTTCAATTATTTAAAAACATTCTGAGAAGGGGCCCACATACTTCACCAGACTGTCAAAGGGGTCTATGACAAAAAAACAGGTTAAGAATTGCTATATGAAAAGGGGATTAGATTTTCCCAGTTTGACCCCAGAGGGCAGGACTAGGAACAATGAGTGTAGTTACTGTTGTTGGTGGGGGCGGCTTACTTTCAGTTATGTAAATTACTGGGTCCCTCTTCACAATAGATGTCTTCAAAGGCAGGGAATTTGTTGGATATATTATAGTGGAGTCTTGATCATTTATGCCTTTGGATAGGTTCTAATGACCTTTTTAATTTGAGATTGTATAAAATTAATATCATGTTGAAAAAAAACAGGTTAGATACCCCTCCCTGCTTTAATACTCAACTAAATTAATAACAATCAACTGTTTACTAAGCGCTTATTATGTGACAGATACTGTGCTAAGTTCTGGGGACACAAAGAAAAAGTAAAAATTGTTCTTGTCCTTGAATATTCTAATAGGAGAACCAATACACACATATATAGTGTTGAAAATTAAATATCATTTTATCTGCCTTCTCCTATAAAAATATAATCCATTTATAATATCTTCTACAAAAATTAATAATAATAAACAGAGACACGTCTCCCACAGAACATAACCATTTCAGAAAACATAATGTCTCCTACAGGATAAGCCAGATCAGAGACAGACAGGAAAAACATAATACCAATTTATTTTGTTCCAAGAAGGGAGCTCAGGGACTCCCTCTTTCTGAGGGTATATAAGGTGTTTTTGTTGTTGTTGTTCATGGGTTACAGAATGTTATCAGTTTCAATAGTATGATAAATTCAAACCAGAAGGAAAAGCAGTTTAATAATTTCAGTTATAACAAGTATGGAGGAAATACAGAAGCATCATAAGATTATAAGATTCAAAAAAAAGGGTTTGGCAAGGATGAGGACGCCCAGCTTTCCCCATAAGATAGGGACTTACTATCCTGAGGAAAAAAGTCACCAGGTAGGACTTTATCAGCTAGCTACCTAGGTTCAGTTTGGAGTTCATTTGAAGGACATTTTGCTCTAGAATTAACCTAGAGTTTCATAAAAAATACTTGTGGATAATAAGGCATCTCCATCAAATCCAGGTGATCCATAATTCATATTAACAATAGACATATGTCAGACATTACAGAGTAGACTCAAGGTAGTCTTAGAAGGCTTAGAAGGGAAGGCTCTAGCAGTTGGGGGAGACCATCAAAGGCCTCCTATCAAGATCAGGTTTGATCTGGATCTTGAAAGAAGTCAGGATGAGAGTATTCCAGTTACTGGAATTAGCCAGTGTAAAGGCATGGATATGGGAGAGCGAGTATCAAGTGTAGAGCATTGCAAGTAGGCCAGTATGACTAGACTGCAAATGGGAAATAATGGGGAGTAAGGTATCAAAAGACTGAGGCAGGGAGGAGCCAGGTTGTAAGGAGCTTTAAATGCCAAACAGAGGAGTCTGAGAAATTCCCTGGGTGCCAACTTCAGATGGGTTTTTAGATAAGACATCTTTAATATTCTATATGTTTAATGAAGGCTGCCAGCAGCTGTCTGATTACTGGATATGATCTCACTTTGTAATAAAAACAAAGACATCTGTGACTTGCCTTAAAATTAGTGGCAGAGGCTAGCTTCTTTCATTTATTGTGTAACCATTTCTGCCCTAGTGTTTGCATAACTGGGAAGGGAGTTTCTTGAAGTTTTCACTGTGTTTGTAAAGGAAAATTCCACAATTGATACTTTGCAAAATGGCTAATACATTTCCTTCACTTACATGGTCCATAGGGCTAGAAAAGATCTAAATCAACCCCATCATTTTACAGATGGAAAAGCTGAGGCCCAACTTGTTTTCACTTTCCTTTCCCTGTGTATGTTGTCTCCTCCCAGGAAAAAAAAATAGAACCAATGACCATGATAGTTGAGAGAGAGAGAAAGAGAGAGAGAGAGCGAGAGAAGGTAACAAAGCATATGTTGTTCATAATTCTTTCTCCTTTTCACTCAGAACTATTTTTTTGCATATACTAAGCCTCTATCCTCACCCCCAGCTATCTAAGAAAATGACTCAGCAGTCCAACTTTTTTAAAAGAAGTCAGACTATTTTAAACAACCAAAATATATGAAATGTAGTTAGATCCGATAAAAAAGCAATTAAGTTAAATATACTGATTTTCACAAACAAAAACAAACAAAAAAGCATTAACAATTACAAAATCTCTTTTTCACACTTAGAACCACCAACTTGTAATATATGTAAGGGGCACTTCAAAGGGCCACTTCCCTAGTTTCAGACCAACTTCTTGGGCAGAGGCTATTGTTGGGAGAAGAATTTATTCCACTCTTAAGTAAATAAAATGCATGCTATATTTGAAGCTATGTGTGCCTGAGTAGTTGTAAGGGGAAACAACTGGGATGGTGCTATCCCTGGAGTAGTGGCAGGCACTGAAATTCTCAGGTTGCATATAAATAGGGGCAGCCAGACAGATAAGTGAGTGGTCCCTAAAGGTGTCTTGACCTTTAGTGTAAGGAAAAACCTCTAAAATAGGGATTAGATATACAGGGTTGGTCTTCAGGCAGGTCCTTGTTCTTAAAGAGCCTACCATCTGGTAGAGGAGATAAGGCATAACCACAAAACTAAGTAAAATTAAATAAATGAAAACAAGTTATAAGCCCATGGTGTTCTAGTTCTCTAGCTATAGAATACCATTTGTTTATTATCTATCTAGCATAGTTTATTTTGTTTTTACCAGTGTCTTTAGCTAATAAAAGAATTAAATCCAAATTGCATCTAGAATTGAACTATGCCATAGTTGGTGTTCCCTAGCCCCACTTTCTCTACACTAATAAATTCCCAAACTTCTCTATTTTAAAGATGATGCATCACCTAGTCAGATGACAACTGCTTCTCTGGGGTATCTGGCATTCCCAGACTTGTAGGCCCAATTCAACCAACCCATTTTCTACCTTTCAAAGATAGTTTGTGGCACAGTGGAGAGAGCACTGGCCCTGAAGTAAGGAAGAGCTGAGTTCAAATACAGCCTCAGATATTTGATAGCTGTGTGACCCCAGGGAAGTCAACCTCTGTCTGCCTCAGTTTTCTCCAATATAAAACAGAGATAATAATAACACCTATGCCGAGGGTTGTTGTGAGGATGAAATGATATAATATTTGTAGATAAAGTTTAGCATAGTACCTGGCACATAGTAGGCACTATATAAATACTTATTCCCCTTCCTCCTCCCATCTTTCCACCTGAACCTAATCATAGGAGACAAGCTATGATTGAGCAAAACTTTTCATTCAAAAATAAGGGGCAGAAGTAAACAGAAGAAAACAAAGGTGCATATACACAGCTTGGGTTCCAAAAACACAGATGCAGGCAGTGATTTTTTTCTCCTAATAAAATCAATTTGATTTCTTCCATGTTAGTCTTTTTTCTTTTACCCCAGGTTTTTTAACCTGTCATTGGGTGCCTCCTTCCTCCCTCGGTTCCCAAAAGAAGATGTTGGCTCTGATTTGGCCCACTTCTCAGTCTCAGTAATACAATGGCTTATTGTTAATTAAGTGCACTAATCTTCATCTGCAAATGATACCTCTAGTCCAAATCCTTTAGTTCAAACCACTAGGGAGAGGACAGAATCTGGTCCACACACCGGTCAGAATTCACTGCCTTTGATAATTTCGTCAGAGGGATGGAATAAATGACTCAATTTTCCTTCCAACCCAGTAATTCACCTGTAGAAGTTTCTTCACCACTGTTGTAAACTTGGCCATGAAATAATAGACTATGGTGTCATCCACCCTCTATTCTGTATCCACGCGGTCTCTTATCTTTTCCTCCCACTAAGGAGTAAGTTGTTCATTGCCCAATATTTTCAAAAAGGTTTTCAGAGAAACATGAGGAGAAATTTTTCTGTTGTGGATTGCCAATTCTAAAAACAGACTGACAAGGGAGATTACGGAATCTCTTTCCATCTAGATTTTTATGGATAGCAATATTTGGTAAGACATGATCCTATGGGGTGACAAAGAGCCAGAAATAATGAGGTGTTTTCTACTCCTCTGGCCCTATTAGCAAAGGAATGATAAAATTCACATAAGAGAGTTCAAAAAATTGAAGAGGTTTACGTGTAATTGGGGGAAAAGAAAGTACTAAATGAAAAGAAAAATGGAAGGGGGAAAATGTGACAGAGAAAGGAGACACAAGATTTAGAGCTATTGTTAATAGGCATGAAGCTCTTCCTTATTGGGGAAGTTGGTCCCTCTGAGAAATATATAGCTTCTTAAGTTCCAGGGAATGATGCTATGGATTCCCAAGTGCTACTAGGAGAAAAGCTGTCCATAAATGGTCATAAGAAGAAGGTATGACTAGTTACTGTTGAGGAATATCAAGGTAGCCAAGTGTCAATCTGACTTGAACAATAGAGAGCTCAGGTGTCTTCCCAGGGCATGTATCCAACACATTGACAGAGTCTCCAAAGCCTTGTCAAAACTTCAAACCACTACCCACTCCTGGTGATTCATGTAGGGATAAATGGTACTGCCAGAAAGAACCCAGAAAACATTTCTAGGGATTATGCAATTCTAGACAAGAAAACTTTATTAAAAGCAGGGATTTCAGATGAGAAAAGCAGATATAGGAGGCAAAGGCAAGTAAAGGGAGATAAAGGCAAAAGAGGGGCAAGATACTATATATAAAACATGTAAAAGTTGCTAAAGATCAGGTGATGTGGATTATAATGCTAAGTACAGCAAAAACGGGCCTTTTAAAAATCTCTGTTGGTGTAACTAATCAGAGAAGACTCAGACATCTCAATTGAACAAATCAGTTAAAGATAAACTAGGTATAAATAAGTTCTTGATGATAGAGACCTTGGGTCACTGGATGAAAGCAGATGATGTCACACAGGAAATACCTTGTAATTGGTTAAATAAAACTGCTCATGTTCCACAGAGATAATATATAAAAACAGCAAGCCAGTTCAGAGCCAGTCAATTGAGCGGTGGTCAAATCCAGTTAGAAAGGACTTCTGAAAAGAAATTGCTTTTACCAGGTAGGGGAAGAAAAAAGCATTCTCTTTCTCTACAATCTCTCCTGCCAGGTTTGTTGTGACAGTCTGGTGAGAGCAGGGTAATAAGTAGCTGTGTTAACTTGGTGAAAATAATAATAGAAAGGTAGAGACAGATATGAGAGAAAATACTAAGGTAGAATCACCACAACTTGGTAAAGTGTTAGGCTATAAGAGGTGAGAGAGAGTGAAGATTCAAAAATGACTCCAGGGTTTCAAACACAGGAGACAAGGGTAAATGGCAATATGCAAACACAAATAATGAAGTCAGAAGAACAGATTAAGAGGGAAAGATGAGCATCACAATTTAGAATGAGATGCCTAAAAAATATGTAGGGGTAGATGTCCTACAGACAGTTGAAGACATAGGTTTATAGATCAAAAAAGAGGTCACTACTAAAAAGACAGATTTGGGTGGCAGTTACTAACATAGAAGTGGAATTAAAGCTATGGGAATAGATTCGATGAACTAAGGAAAACATGAAAAGCTAGAAGGAAACTTATAGATAGGGATGTGCTAGAGCCAGCTCAGAGCAGCAAACCAATTCTTAAATGATCAATGTGAGAATATATGCCTTGAAAATCACAAATACTATAAATCAGGGCTTACTTTATGGTTTTGTTGATTTTCTACATTTAAAGTGATGGAGAAAATATTAATAGTATAGATTAAACTTTAAAGTGTATCACCCAAACTGTTTTTCCAAGAGTTGGTTTGTTAAACATTTACCAGCACACCCCTACTTACAGATCATCTAGAATAACCCTTCACTTTAAGGATGAGGAAATTGAAAGCCAAAGAGGTAATGACTTGTTCAGAGTGATCCAGCAAGTTTGTGGTCTCCTGAGTTCAGTCCAGGACTCTTTCTAAAATAACAATTCTGCCAAAAGAGAAGAAGGCTCAGGAAAAGATATTAAGAAATACCCACAAAGGAGGGAGAGGATGTGGTTAGGAAGATAGGAAGAGAGCCAAGAGATTATAGTGTCTTTGAGGTTACTAAAGTAGAGTACCCAGTAGGAAGACTTAGACAAGAGTGTTAAATATTGTTGAGAGATCAAATATCATGAGAACTTGTAAAAAAAAATTAGATTCCATGTTTAGGAAGTCATTTATGACATTTGACAGGGCAATTCTAGTACACTAGTGTATGTATAAACCAAATTACCAGGGGTTGACAGGAAAAAAGGAAATAGAATGTAAGAGAATATAAGCTCAATGAGGGCAAAGACTATGTATTATTTTATCTTTGAGCAACGGTTGCTTAATAAATGCTTATTGAACTAGACTGCATTGAAGTTGAGGCACTGTATGTAGACAAATGTTTAAAGAATTTTAGTAGTGAACATGGCTAATATGGAAATGTTCTTCATGATGTCACACGTATAATTGATATTATATTGCTTGCCTTCCCAATGAGTGGGGGAGGGTCAGAAGAAAAGGAAAGAATTTGGAACTCAAAAAATTTAAATGAACGTTAAAAATAAAGTTTAACATTATTTTATCAGTGAAATTGAAGAGAACATGAGATATCAGTCTCATGGAGCCTAAGGACAAATGAAGACTTTTTTTTAAACATTGAGGATAGCATGTAGGTAGGTGGGGAAACAGAAGATATATGAGAGAAAGTGACTGCTGAAATAAGGTCCTGGAGGAAATGGGTCAGCATGGCATCAAGGATGCAGGTAGAGAAATTAATCATAGGAAAAGAGTAGGAATACCTCTTCTGTGTTCAGAGAAAAGGAAAAGAGAGTGGATAATGATACTGAGAAGTTTTAAGAATGCAAGATGAGGACTGAAGGAGCTCATTTCAAATGGTTTTAGTCTTCTCAGTGAAGTAAGACTTATCTTCTATAAGAGTGGGAGCTGGAGATGTGGATGGATTGAGAGGAAAGAAGAAAAAGTTTGGTATAGTCAGTCAACAAGCATTCAATTAAGCATCAGATTAATGAATGTTAATAAGGATAGAGTATAAGGACTGTCAAACATTGGTGAAGACTCAGCTGAAGTATATACCATAAAAGATAATGTAGAAGTTGAATTGACAGGACTTGGCGATTGATTATATATGGAGAGGGCAATAGAGGGAAGAGTCCAGAATAACTGAAATCTTAAGCCTGGAGGCCTGGGAGGAAGATGGTACCTACTCTCAGCAGTAAGCCTATTTGTAGCTTCTAATTGCTTTTTCCCCCTTTTTAATAGCCCCCTAGGAGCACAGGGGGATTATTTTTGGGGGTGAGGCAATTGGGGTTAAGTGACTTGCCCAGGGTCACACAGCTAGCTAGTAAGTGTCAAGTGTCAGAGGCCAGATTTGAACTCAGGTTCTCCTGACTCCAGGGTTGTTGCTTTATCTACTGTGCCACCTAGCTGCCCCAGCTAATTGCTTCTTTTTTTGTTTTGTTTTGTTTTTTTTGTGAGGCAGTTGGGATTCAGTGACTTGCCCAGGGTCACACAGCTAGTAAGTGTTAAGTGTCTGAGGCTGGATTTGAACCCAGGTCCTTCTGAATCCAGGGCCAATACTCTATCCACTGTATCACCTAGCTGCCCCAGCTAATTGCTTCTTGATCTATTCCCTCACACCCCACAGTACTACCTGGTATTAGATGTACTCTGTCCTGAGAGATCTGAAGATGCATCCAGAGTTAACTGCTATTGGTCAGCCTCTGTTGCCATTTTTAATTACTGAATGCTTATTTTGGTGCCTAAGATAATGCATATGAAGATGTTCAGTTTTAGCAAGGAATACTTTCCAAATTCAAAATTTCTTAGTCTTTAAAATGAATGCATTTTCCCATTTTGAAACTGGAATGCAAAAAATAAGAGAGAATGATCTATGCAGACATTCAAAACAACCATCCTCATGAATCTCTCAAATAGAAGGGGCTATGAAATTGCACTAGAAAGTTGACATGAAATTTTATAAGATAATCAATTACTTTATTTTTTTTTTTACTAAACTGAGAAGGCTTCGCAGATTAATAAACATTTACTATGCTGAACTTCAACCAACACCTTTAGCAGATTCAATTTTATCATAAATTTGCATTGCTGATATCACAGCTTTTTAAAAAAGGAACTTTACAATAGGACATGTGCAATAAATACAGACAAGTATTATAAATATTTCTGGAAAGACCAATTAGCTTGATTTTTTCACATATAAAAAGAGTAGCATATACTTTATCCATACTGTAAACTTTTATTGGAGGTACTCTTCCTTAACATAAAATTTGGAAAATGATTTGTAATAAAACATCTCTAGTGCTTGAGTATTTATGCTACCTTTGAATAAATGCCATAAAAGAAAAACAAATACTCCAAATTTCATTTCATAAAAATGACAGCTTAAGAATGGAAAGTATATGACTTTTTTCTCTTTCTCTTTTTGAAGATTCTCCAGGTTCTGAGTTTCATGCATTTGGTGAGATGGTTTCAAACATGGCAGTCACATTATAAGAGAAAGTTTTAATCTCAAAGATGAATTCATAGGACAATAAAAGCAAAATAGTGAAAAACATGTGCTGAGTGTTTAAAGAGAACCTAAAACTCAGGAATATTCAGAGCACATTTCAATATCCAGCTGATGATATAATTTTCTTCTTACACAAGAAGAAAATTTCTTTTTCTGCATCGATGATGGTATCATAATGTTCAGCATTAAAATTTCATTTGTATCACTCAAACCAGAAGAACAATATTTTAACACAAGTCTTCAAAAACTTGTCTAGCAAGAAAGTAACTGTGTTAGTGTAAAATAAGAGAATTAAGTCTTTATGGATGGTATTTTGTATTACACTACTGAGAAATAGCTTTGCATTACTAAAAAGGAATAGAATATCATACATATGACCATTGCCACCAAGTAGTAAGTTTCACTAAGCACACTGTTTTTAATCATAGTATTAAAAATGTTAAGATCCAAAAATGTTTTAAAATGGAAAAATACTTAAAGTTAAACTAGCTGCTTCTATTCTGGTTTTGCCTTTTATAGTCTTTTAACTCAATTACTCTTTTTTTAAAAAGTGTTCACAGCGGGGCAGCTAGGTGGCGCAATGGATAAAGCACCGCCCTGGATTCAGGAGTACCTGAGTTCAAATCCGGCCTCAGACACTTGACACTTACTAGCTGTGTGACCCTGGGCAAGTCACTTAACCCCCACTGCCCCAAGCAAAAAAAAAAAAGTGTTCACTGCTAAAATAGGTGATGGTAGAATTATGTTCCAGGCTACTTATGAATGGGGTCAGTAGACAGAGATGATAGCCAATGAAGTCCAAAGCAAAATTCTCCCTTGACAGAACTTGTGAAGGATTAGTCCAAGCACTTACTCATGGTTTACATGGAAAAGACCCACATGAGATGACAAGACTAAATGAGTTGCAGTACTGGGCCATCTTGATGAAATCACAGGCTCATGTTGGAGTAATATTTCCCAAAGCACTCTCCCTTTTATTTCTAGCAAATAGTCATGCCACTTAAACTGCTGCAAGCAAATCTTCAAAAATGACTCTGCTAATGACCAAAGAAGCCCCTCGTAGGAAAATTGTGTGTGAAGAGAACAGGCCACATTTTCTTCTTGAATTGAATGTGGGAAACCTCATGGTACAATGCAAGAGTATTTGTTATGGACTAAAGTTAACTGGGTTAAAATCATGGATCAGGAAGACTGGAGAAGGTCCTGTATGTTTAAAGCAATTAGGGCTGTGACTTACCCAGGGTCACACAGCTAGTGTCTGAGGTGAGATTTGAACTCAGGTTCTTCCAACTTCAGGGCCAATGCTGCTTAACTGCTCCATGATCCTCATATATAAACATTTTAAAGCACTTTTTGTAGCAGCAAAGAACTGAAAACAAAATAAGTGTCCATTGATGGAGAATAGTTTAATAAAATATGTTGTTGTTGTTGTTGTTATATGAATGCAACAAAGTAGTATTGCGCCATAAGAAACAAGGAATATGAAGAATTCAAACAACCAGGGAAGACTTGTATGAATAATTAAGTAGAACCAGGACAGTCTACACAATGACCAAAATAATGTAAGGAAAACAACATTGAAAGAGATTAAAATTCCTGACTACAGGTAACTGACAGCAAATAATGCTTCCCTCTTCTTAACAGAGAAATAGTAGACTATAGCTACAAAATAAGGGATACATTTATCATTCATGGCCAAGATAATGGTTTCTTTTGTTTAGTTGTAGTCCTATGTAACAAAAGAGAATTCTATGGGGGGGGGTGCTATAGTGCATTGAGGAGGCAATGGGAAATGACAGTAATGAAAAAGAAAAAATGAATAGTAAACATTTGTTCAGGAATGGATGTAAGAAGATAACTCCCCCTACTCCACTGCAGAAGGGAAAGGTCTATGAGTGTGGAGCATGGAATATGTTTTCACATTTTTTTCAATGCATTGATTACTTTTACTGATTTTTTTCTTTTTCTAAAAAAATCTTTGTTATAAGGAATGGCTTTCTGGGAGAGGATCAGGAGTTATATAGGGTAAATTTATGCAGTGTAAAAACAAACAATACCAAAAACAATTTTTTAAATAAAATAAAACATTTGTTCACTTTTTACAAATAAGCATAATTCAACCATTAAAAATAGAAGCTGGGGACTATGTCTTTAAAAAGTAGAAGTTTCTGTTCTTCACATAGAATCATTTTAATTTATTCTTACTTCTGATTTGTACCTGCCTATATATAGGAAGCAGTTTATAAAAATAAGCACAAGGTAATATGGTACAATTAAGGAACAAAGATCACCTTAAAGAAAAGGGAGTATATGTTAACTGCAATCTGAGATTAGCTAATTATTACTGTCAGACACTGAACTTGACTCTGTTTCCTGTTATATGGGGCAATAAAGGGGGAAAAAAGTTGGTTCAAACACTTATTTAACCAACTTGGTTGTGACACGAGTTCTGATCTCTAAAGCTTGGGGACAGAGAGTGAAGGTCGCTAACACCCCACAGTACTAACTAACCCATTCAATAGTAAAAAAAAAAAACCAACTATCAGTGGGACCCTCCCTATGAAAAGTCCAGTCTTTATAAGAACTGCATACTAATGGAACTGGCAATATAAATTAAATGCAAAAAAGTGTAGAAGTTGCATAGAGTTTTTGGATGGATTTAAAGGTTGTCCATTTTAATACTAATGAATGCATAAGCATTTTAATTTTGTTTTCATTGATTATGGACTTCTCATCCAAGACAATCCCAAGGAACTAATGAGGAAGTTTACTATGCACTCCTATAGAAAGAACTGATAAAAAGAACACTTGTGGATTGTATATATATAACCTGATTATGGACTCCTCAAGACAGTAAGTAGCCGGTTTTCTTGGCAAAATACTGGAGTGGTTTGCCATTTCCATCTCCAGCTCGTTTTACACAAAACTTCCATCTCCATCCCCAACTCTGTATGTTTTCACCATCCCCCATGTCTGGAATACTTTCCCTTCCTTGTCTCCACCTCTTAACTTCTTTCATATCCTAACTAAAATGCCACCTCCTACTGATTCCTCTTAATGCCAATGCCTTTCCTCTGTTGATTATATCCTCCTTATCTTGTATATATCTTGTTTGTATGGAGTTGTTTTCACGTTTTCTCCAGAGGTACTGTCTCTTACCTTTCTTTGTATCCCCAGCACTTAGCACACTAAAGCACATAACAGGTACTTACTAAATGCTTATTGATTGGCTAACTGACTGAAGATAAGGATGGTGGAGTTGAGCAAGGAAGTCACTGCAGCCATCTGTGAATGTGCAAGGATGGAAGCTGAGTTGGAGAAGAGCTGGAATGTAGGATTAGAGTTTGACTAAAACATAGAGTGTGAAAAGGGAAGGGTGAGATAAGGTTGAAAAGGTCCATGGGAACCAGATCAGGTTCATGGAGGACCTTAATGCCAGATTGAGGAATTTGTATTTTATCCTAGAGGTAGTAATAGTCATTGATCCTGGATATGGTAGGTACCACTGACAGTTCTGGGGTAGGATAGCAACATGGTCAGATCTGGGTCTTCAGAAGAGTATTTTGGCAGCTCTGTGGAGGATAAATTGGAGAGAGGAGAGTAGAAATAAAGAAAACACTTAGGAGACTGTTGCAGTCATACAGGTGAGAAGTGACAAGTTCCATTCTAAAAAATAAAGGTAGCCATTTGAATAGAAAGAAGGATAATTCGTAAGATGTTATGGAAGTAGGCAGCTGGGAGATATAGTAAATAGAGCACTGAGCCTGTAGTCATAAGGACCTGAGTTAAAATCTAGCCCCACATTTAGTAGCTGTGTGACCACAGACAAATCACTTAACATCTATTTGCCTTAGTCTCTTCATCTATAAAATGGGGATAACAGCACCTACCTTCTAGGGTTGTAGTAATGAGATAATTGTAAAGCACTTACCATGGTGCCTCATGCATAGAAAGTGCTATATAAATGTTAACTATAATATGATTATGATTATAATGGACACAACTTTCCAACAGTCAAGTGATGAGAACAAAAGTTGCATTGCAAGAAATAAAGCTAGGAAGTGGAAATGGAGGTAGCAAGTAGAAATGATTCCTTGTAGGAGTTTGGCAGTGATTGGAAGGGAAGAGAGGAATGGGATGGTGAGATGGTAAAAATGAATAAAAGTTTTTTAGGGATATGGAAGATCCAAATATGTTTGTAGTTACAAGAAAGGAGCATATCAGGAGATATTGAAGATGAGAAAAAGAGAATAAATTGTATACAGGACAGGCTCAAACAAAGAAGATAGGATCAATGGCACAAGTAGAGGCCTTGTCTAGAAGGGTCACCTCTTCTTCAGAGATTAAAACAAAAGAGAAGATAATGGATAGAGATGTACCCAGGTATTTTGAGGTATGGCATTGGAGAGGTAAGTTAGGTCATGATAAGTGGCCTTAATTTTTTTTGTAAATTAGGAGGCAAGATCATTTATTGGGAAAGAAAGGAATTGGGAATAGCACAAGGACCTTAGGGAAAGAGGGTAAGATTTGAAATAGCTTTCTATGGAGTATGGTAAAAAGTCAACCATGGAAGAATAGAATAGCCAAGGAGCAATAAGGGTCCAGTTAAGAAGAGAGAGCATGAACTTCTAGTGGCCATTCTGTACAGTTGTGTAACTTCCTCTGAGTTGTTTAGCAGCTTTGGACTAGTCTTAAGACAAGGATGAAGTTTGGTAAAGCATGAACAATGGAAGGACAAGGGGGCAAAAGAATCAAAGGTAGAGAAACATTAATAATTAAACTGGTTCATTATAGAGTCAAGACTATGAAGGAGTGAAAGTGAGATTAGAATAAAGGTAATGTAGGGGCTGGGGAAACAGAAAGAATATACACAAGGAATTGGAAATTGTGATAAGGATAAAAAAAAAGTTTAGGAGGAATGAGATAGAGAGAGATGGAAGACAGGAGATCTTGATCAAAATTTCAGAGATCAAAATCATGGAAAGGTAATAATTTGAGGTGATGGTGAAGTTCAAGGTATGACCACCAACCACTAAAGTTAAATAAGGTAAAGTGTAGAGATGTTGATCATGAGAGCTGATTGACAAGTGATAAAGTGGAAGGCTAGGAAATTTGAAAAGATATCAGTGAGAATACTGAAGTCTCCAAGTATGATTAGATTTGGGAATAGAAAGGAATATTAAAATTCAAGTACTAAACTTCTTAAGAAAAACTGGATAGTGATTTAGTGAACAGTAAATAACAATAGAAATAACAATAATTTGTGTTTATATATAGTACTTTAAAGTTTGCAAAGTGCTTTAAAATATTATCTCATTTGATCATCACAACAGCCCTGAGAGTTTGATACTATTATTATCCCAATTTTTCCAGATGGAGAAACTGAGGCAAGCAGAGATTAAATTATTTATCTAGGATCAAATGGCTAGTGTCTGAGGAAGGGTTTGAACTCAGGACTTCCTGACTCAGCATCTAATGTTCTATCCTCTGCACCATAGCTGCCCCATAAATGAAAGCAACGAGGATCTGAGCAGGGTGATACAGAAAGATAGAGTGAATCTCAAAGAAAACAGAGCTTGATGGCAAGAATGGCAGGGGCTAGAAATAGCAGTAGGAAGCAAGGAGTTTGTTAACTCCTCTTCAACTGGTCCAATGGTTTCTT
Organism: Dromiciops gliroides; assembly: GCF_019393635.1. NCBI lineage: Eukaryota > Metazoa > Chordata > Mammalia > Microbiotheria > Microbiotheriidae > Dromiciops > Dromiciops gliroides. The sequence goes on along the minus strand of NC_057861.1, from coordinate 392,054,400 downwards.
AAAATCATTGCAAACCAAAGACAAGAAGCCCATGTTAAAAGAATAAAGACTGATGCTTCTTTCCCTGTTGTCTTTATTAGAGGACATGCATCCAGGTCACCTTAATAGCTGAACTAGATTCAATTCAATAATCAATCGGTCAACAACCATTAAATACCTACCATGTATAAGTGCTTTGGCTAAAACCAAACATACAAAGATACAAAATAATGTAGCCTCTGCTATCAAGTAATTTATATTCTATTGCATACATATACTTTAATACCTCAATAGATCAATAATCTAAGTGATGAGTGTAGTCCCCCCACTTTTGCAGACATGCCATTTTATCTTGGGTAATTCTTGTCCATATTCTCTCTCAAGTCCTCTGAAGAGGATGTATTCAGTGGGCTAGAGGCCTTTCTCTAGAAGTATCATTGTAACACTTAGGCTGCTGATCTGTTATCCCTTACTCTTTTTTTTTTTTAAATAGTATTTTGGTTTTTTCCAATTACATGTAAAGACAGTTTTTAACATTAATTTAAAAAAATTTTTGAGTTCCAAATCTTCCTCTTCCCCCTCCCTCTCCATTCCCCCTCTCCATTCTCTAAAATGGTAAGCAATTGGATATAGTTTATATATGTGCAATCACATGAAACATATTTCCATATTAGTCATGTTGTAAAAGAAGAAACAGACCAAAAGAAAAAAACACACAAAAAAGTGAAAATAGCATGTTTCAACACACATTCAGAGTCCATCAGTTCTTTCTCTAGATGTGGATAGCATTTTCCATCATGAGTCCTTTGGAATTGTCTTGGATCATGGTATTGCTGAGAAGAGCTAAATCATTCATAGTTGATTATCACACAATGTTGCTATTACTATGTACAATGTTCTCCTGTTTCTGCTCTTTTCACTTTGCATCAGTTCATGTAAGTTTTTCCAGGTTTTTCTGAAATCTGCTTGATCATCATTTCTCATAACACAATAATATTCCATTATATTCCAATACTACAACTTGTTCAGCCATTCCCTAATTGATGGGCATCCCTTCAATTTCCAATTCTTTGCCAGTATAAAAAGAGCTGCTATAAATATTTTTGTACATGTAGATCCTTTCCCCTTTTTATGATCTCTTTGGGATACAGATCTAGTAATGGTACTGCTGGATCAAAGGGTATGCAGAGTTTGATTGTGCTTTGGGCATAGTTCCAAATTGCTCTCCAGAATGATTAGATCAGTTCACAACTCCACCAATAGCACATTGGTGTCCCTATTTTCCAACATCCTCTCCAACATTTATCATTTTCCTGTTCTGTCATATTAACCAATCTGATAGGTATAAAATGGTATCTCAGAGTTCTCTTAATTTGTATTTCTCTAATCAATAGTGACTTAGAGTATTTTTTTCAGATGATTATAGATAGCTTCAATTTCTTCATCTGAAAACTGCCAGTTTATATTCTTTGACACCTTATCAATTGGGGAATGACCTGTTTCCTTATAAATCTGATTCAGTTCTCTATATATTTGAGAAATGAGGCCTTTATATGAGATACTTGCTATAAAATTGCTTCCTAGCATTGTATGCAAAACCTTTTCAGTTCAATATAATAAAAATTATCCATTTTACATCTCATAATGCTCTCTATATCATTTGGTCAAAAATTCTTCCCTTCTCCATAGATCTGATAGATAAATTATTCCTTGCTCTCCTAATTTGCTTATGGTATCACCCTTTATGTGTAAATCATGTACCCATTTTGACCTTATCTTGTCATAGAGTGTAAAATGTTGGTCTACTTGTGGTTTCTGCCATATTATTTTCCAATTTTCCCAGCAGTTTTTGTCAAATAGTGAGTTCTCATCACCAAAACTGGGGACTTGGGGTCTATCAAATAACAGATAACTATAGTCCTTTACTGCTGTGTTTCATGTATCTAATCTATTTCAATTATCCACCACTCCATTTCTTAGCCAGTACCTGATAGCTTTTATTATTGCTGTTTTGTAATATAGTTTTAGGTCTGGTATGACTAGGCCATCTTCCTTAATTAAAAAAAAAATTCCCTTGATATTCTTGACCTTTTGTCATTCCAGATGAATTTTGTTATTTTTTTTTCTGGCTCTGTAAAACAGGGGTTTTTTTTCATAGTTTTATTGGTATGGTACTCAAAAAGGAAATTAATTTAAGTAAAATCATCATTTTTATTATATTGGCTCAATCTACCCATGACAATTGATATGTTTCCAAATTGTTAGATTTTATTTTATTTTTGTGAAAAGAGTTTTGTAATTGTGTCCATATAATTCCTGAGTTTGTCTTGGCAAGTAGATTCCAAAGTATTTTATATTGTCTATGGTTATTTAAAATGGAATTTATCTTTCTATCTCTTGCTTCTGGGCTCTGTTGGTCATATATAGAAATACTGATGATTTCTGTGCACTTATTTTATATCCTGCAACTTTGCTGAAGTTGGAATTATTTCAAGTAGTTTTTAGTTGATTCTCTAGAATTCTCTAAGTATACCATCATATCATCTGCAAAGTGATAATTTTGTTTCCTCATTGCTTATTCTAATTCCTTCCATTTATTTCTTCTCTTATTGCTATAACTAGTACACTGTTTTGATATAGTGATGATAATGGGCATCTTTGCTTCACCCCAATCTTATTGGGAAGGCTTCTAGCTTATCCCCATTACAGATAATGCTTGCAATGGTTTTAGATAGATCCTACTTATCATTTTAAGGAAAGTTCCATTTATTCCTATGCTCTCTAGTGTTTTTAATAGGAATGGGTGCTGTAGTTTGTCAAAAGCTTTTTCTTCATCTATAGAGATAATCATATGATTTCTGTTGGTTTTGTTATCAATATGAACAATTATGCTAATAGTTTCCCTAATATTGAACCATCCCTGCATTCCTGGTATAAATGTCACCTTGTTATAGTGTATTCTTGTGATATATTGCTATAATCTCCCTGCTAGTCTTTAAAAAAAAATTGCATAATATTTATTAGGGAAATTGGTCTGTAGTTTTCTTTCTCTGTTTCCATTTGTCCTGGTTTAGGTATAAATACCATGTTTGTTTCATAAAAGGAATTTGATAGGACTCTGCCTATTTTCTCAAATAGTTTATATAGTATTGGAGTTAATTGTTCTTTAAATGTTTAGTAGAATTCACATATGAATCCATCTGGTCCTGGGAATTTTTTCTTAGGGAGTTCATTGATGTCTTGTTCAATTTCTTTTTCTAAACTGGGATTAAGTATTCTGTTTCCTTGTCTGTTCATCTGGGCTATTTATATGTTTTGCAACTATTTATCTATTTTGCTTAGATTGTCAGATTTATTAGAATACAATTGGGAAAATAGCCTAATTATTACCTTAATTTCCTTTCATTGGTGGTGAATTCACCCTTTTCATTTTTGATACTGATAATTTTTCTTCTTTTTTAAAAAAATCAAATTAACCAATGGTTTATCTATTTTATTGGTCCCCCCCATAAACAAGCTATTGGCTCTATTTATTTCTTTATAATTTTTTTAATTATAATTTTTTTTCTTTTTTGTGGGGCAATGAGGGTTAAGTGACTTGCCTGGTAAGTGTCACATGTCTGAGTCTGGATTTGAACTCAGGTCCTCCTGAATCCTGGGCCAGTGCTTTATCCACTGCACCACCTACCTGCCCCCTCTCTATTTATTTCAATGGTTTTCTTACTTTCAATATTATTAATCTCTCATTTTATTTTCAGGATTTGTTTGGGTGTTTAATTGAAGATTTTTAACTAGTTCTTATTCTAGCTTTTTTTTTTAAGCTGCATGCCTAATTTATTGATCTGCTCTTTATTTTATTGATGTGAGCATTTAGAGATATAAATTTGCCCTTCAGTACTGCTTTGGCTACATCCCATAAATTTTGATATGTTGTCTCATTGTTGTCATTCTCTTTGATGAAATTATTGTTTCTTTGATTTGTTCTTTGCCCCACTCATTCTTTAGGGTTAGATTATTTCCTATTAATTTTTAGTCTATATTACTATGGCCCTTTATTAAATGTAATTTTTTTCGTTATGATCTGAAGGATGTATTTAATATTTCTTCCTTTTTGCATTTGAATGTGAGATATTCTACCTTAAAGCATGGTCAATTTTTGTGTAGGTGCCATGTACCACTGAGAAAAAAGTGTATTCCTTTCTATCCTCATTCAATTTTATCCAGATAGCTATCATATCTAACTTTTCTAAAATTCTATTCACTTCCTTAATTTCTTTCTTGTTTATTTTATGGTTAGATTTACCTAGTTCTGAGAGAGGAAAGTTGAGGTTCCCCACTAGTATAGTTTTACTGTCTGTTTCTTCTTATACCTCATTTAATTTCTACTTTAGAAATATGAATGTTATTATAATTTCTTGCATATATGTTTAGTACAGATATTACTTTATTGTCTATGGTACCTTTTAGCAAGATGTCGCTTCCTTCCTTATCTCTTTTTTTTTTTTCAGGGCAATGAGGGTTAAGTGACTTGCCCATGGTCACACAGCTGGTAAGTGTCAAGCATCTGAGGCCAGATTTAAACTCAGGTCCTCTTGAATCCAGGACTGGTGCTTTATCCACTGCACTACCTAGCTGCCCCCTAAATTGAAGATAATCAAAAAAGAGAAGGCACTAGTATTAAGGAAGACAAGGAAAGACTTCTTGCAAAGGGTGGGATTTTAGCTGAGACCTGAAGAAAATCATGAGACAGAGAGACAAAGAGAACATTCCAGGCATAGAGGATAGCTAGAGAAAATTCATGGGGTTAGTAGATAGAGTGTCTTGTTTGAGGAACAGCAAGGAAGCCAGTGTCACTGGAACATAGAGCACTTGGAGGGGAATAAGGTGCAATTAGATTGAAATGTCAGAGGTACCCAGCTTATAAAGAGCTCTGAATGCCAAATAGAAGACTGACCCAGAAGTCAATAGGGAGCTACTGGAATTTATTAAATAGGGGGATGACATGGTTGGACCTGACCTTGTGATAGAGTGGGGAAGAGATATGAGGCAGAGAGACCAAGAAAATAGTCTAGGCATGAGGTGATACGGGCAGATTCTGGGTTTATGGAAGTGTCAGAGGAGAGAAGGGGAGGTAGTGAAGAGTTTTGAAGTTAGACAAATTGGATATGGGAGGTGAGAGAGTAATGAGTCAAGGATCATACCTAGATTGTAACCTTGGGTGACTAGGAGAATGGTGGTGCCTTCTACAATAATAGGAAAATTAGGAAGAGGGAATGGTTTTGCAGGACATGTTGAATTAAAAATGAATATCATACACTGAATTCAAGATATCCCATAGACAATTAAAGATGTGAGACTGGAGGTCAGGAGAGATGTTAGGGCTGGAAAAAGAGATCTGAGAATTACTGGCATAGAGATGATTATTCAATCCATGGGAGCTGATGAGATGAACAAAAAAACAAAAACAACATAGTGGAAAAAGAGAAATGGGCCCAAGACAGAACACTGGGGAATACCCAGGTTCATGGCATGACCTGGATGAAGATTCAGAAAAGGAGATGGATTCCAACCATTGTTCAGCTGTAGTGCCTGGGAGCTAGGATACACCCCTGTTTGATACTATCTATGGCTGGGTTTGCATCTGTCAGAAGATAGTTGCTGCCAACTCTGATTTTGGCTGTACTGTTGTTATACAGGCTCTAAAGAAGAATTTGTAGCCTCGGCTATGTATTAGGGTCATATAATTTTCTCAATAAGTGGCTCTGCTCTGTGTAATACAAGGCTGATGGTAGCCTGACAAGTGCTGCAAATAACCTTAAGCTTCTTTTAACTGTTTCCTTAGTGAGAAAGATTAGGGTATAACAGTGATCATTAGCAAAATGATGTGTCTGGATCCTGCTTGCTTCTGATGCAAAGTATTGGTTTGGAAATTACTGCCTCATTTTAGTCCTGCTATGCTTTTGTCCAATGAAATTTAGGTTAGCTGCTTAATTTGTCGAGCTGCTGACAGTGGCTAGATGTCTCTAAAACATATGAACACAGTTCATGGAATCAATGAGTGTTAGATCTGGAAGGAATCATAGAGGTTACCTGGAACCTCTTTATTTTACATATTAGGAAAATGACTCCAAGGGGAGATAAAAAGAACCAGTCATGGTCACACAAAGAACTAGTGGCAGAGCTGGGACTAGAACCTGGGTCTCCTGACTTTCAACCTGGTTCTCTTCCTACTCCTCCTCATTGCCAACTGAAATGACATATAAGTGACAGTCAAGAAAATACACACATTTTCCCAAAGCATATCCCTTTTTGTGATTATAAAATGCCTAAAGTGGGAAAAATATGGAAAATAAACATCTGCCATAATTCCCATAGTCCATTCTTCTTTAGTGTACCCCTCAATTGGAAGAACTAAACATCATGAATAGTGCGTAATGGACAATGAATGCTAGAATGGCTGGTTAAAGTTGAACTTACACTTATGAATAAGGTAAATGAATGGATGACAAGATTTTGGATGGAAGATGGTGAGGGATCAGTAGAAGAGCCAATTACCAACATCCATAGAAATGTAAAAGAACCACCCCCCAAAAAAAACAATAAAAAACAAAACCAAAACAAAACAAAACAAAAAAGAACCCAAAGCAGACATCATGGCATCAAATCTATAGCCATGTTTGCCTGAAGATGCGTTGTGCACATCTTACCTTCTCATTATACACATCAAAGAAGAAGCAAGTAGACAGAATTGGCACTGGACCATTTTTTTCTCACATCTAAAATGTATTTCTGGCAGCTTGTTTGAAAGTCGTGGAGACGGAAGTTATTAGGATAGGTAGCATGTGGAGACATATGAGAAGGAACTCTACCTTTCTGATCATGCATTCATTTATACTGAAGGTTATATCATATTATTATGAATATCATAATTTCATTAAAAATCGAGGTAATAGGTATCTTGTTTCTGCTACATTCTTATTAAGTGTCTGTCTTATGTGTCCAATTTTACCATCTGTAAATGAATTCCTACTCTTTGGAGTAATTTTCTCTTTTTTTTTTCTCTCCATCTAATAGTATTTTATTTTTTTTTACCAATTATATGGTTTTCAACATTCATTTTTGTAAGATTTTGAGTTCCAAATTTTTCTCCCTCCCTCCTTGCCTTTCCCCTCCCCAAGACAGTACAGTGATTTTCTTTTTTCCACAGTGTTAAATGAGAGGGAAGAAAAAGGAGGTAACATAAAAGAACAATTGGGTTTGAAAACAGACATTAAATTCCCAGAAAAACTGTGAAATCAGTTATTAGTAAGTCTATAAGTCTATTACTATTGTCATCAAGATCTGAGGAAGTAGGTGTTGATGGAAAAATAGGAATACAATCAAGATCCTTTAGCAGATGTTTCACCACAGCAAAATAATAATGTTGAAACTATAATCTATACTTTTTCTTATCTGAACACTTTTACAGCATTTACCACTGAGGAAATGGGGACCTTAATTAAACCCTTTTCATTAGCTGTAATGGAGAAAGAATCATAGAACTTTAGACATAGAATATAGTGTTTAGTAAAGGCATAGAGATAGAATATGGGACAAGTTAGGTGAAAAATAGTCTATTCTTGGAAAATAGACCATATGAGAGATCTAAGATTGCAACGGTATATTGGAGATTGATGTTGAGAACCTTAAATGCCAGACTAAGTTCAAAAGTTTTTTAGTTTATTCCATAGGAAATAGAGAGCCATTAAAAGATTTTTGAGCATACTAGTAATGTTATTTTGGCTACTGAATGGGATGAATTAAAACAGCAAGAAATTGGGGAAGGAAAGCCAGTTAAGGCAATTACAATAGTGCAGTGCCTGAATTAACATAGAGGTGGCATAGTGCATGAGATAGGGAGCCTGGATAATCTGAGTTCACATGACCCTGGGCAAGTCATTTAACCTCCCAATATTCTAGGCAACTCTGTAAATTACTGCAAATTGTAGAAGGCACTGACCTGCCTTGGTAGAGAGAATTTCGTTACCCCAGAGATCCCTTTATTAATGAAATCACAGGTCCAGGCCCAACTAGTAAGGGAGGGAGGGGATAGATACAAGAGGTGTTGCAGAGATGCTGTTAATGATATACAGATGCTGTGACAGGGCCAGTAAAACATCCTTTGATATAACTGGGGTACATTTGGAAGCCCTGTCTTTCATACAAGAATGCTTCATTGAAGTACTTGTCAAAAGAAGATCACAGGAGCTCCAGAGAAATTCCACAGTCTCCACAATAAGAAAAACAGCAAGTGAGCTATGAAGTTGGGAATGCTACAAGTTTCCCAGTTTCAAGGCCAGAGTCCTTTCCTTCATACCATGTGACCTTGAGCAAGTCTTTAAACTTCTCTAGGCCTGAGTTTTGTCATTCTGCAATAATAGAAATAATACTTCCTGTACTTTCTACTTCATAGGTTTGTCATAAGAAAAGCACTTTTAGAGGGTCTATAGGATGTGTCCCAAAAGTCTTAGTGCACAGGAGGACCTGAGTTCAAATGTGGCCTCAGATACTTGACACTTACTAGCTGTGTGACCCTGGGCAAGTCACTTAACCATCATCCCCCCCTCCCCCCCAAAAGGAAAAAAGTCAGTGCAGTTTTAAGCTATTAAGCTTTACTATTATAGCTATTAAAGCTTTTAAACTGCACTAGGACTTTTTGGGCACCCTGTATGAATTTGATCACATTTAGTAGCTTAAAGCTGCACTGGGACTTTGGGAACACCCTGTAGAAATGTGTTATTAATGGGAAAGTCACTTCTCTCAGTGCTCTAGGCAACCTTATAAGACTATAAATTGCAGAAGCAGTGACCTGCATTGGTAGAGGGAGTTTCCTTCTCTATATCACTGAAATCACAAGTCTAGTCCTTTTCCCTATTACTGTTATTATTTCCTAGATCATAGTCCATAGATTTGAAGTTGGAAGAGACAATACAAGTTATTCAGTCCAACACCCTCATTTTAGAGATGAGGAAACTGAGGCCGTAAGAGGTTAAGTGACTTGTCCAGGGTCAGGAAACTAGTCGACTCTGAGACGGGACTTGAAGACCAGTCATCTTGCCTCAAAGTCTGGCACTCTACCCACTCACTATGCCATATGAGCTCCACATCACAGGTTTGGTGTGAAATCAAAGATTATCGATTAGATAGAATATATATGTGTGTGTATATAACTATATATGCACACACACATATATATATTACCCAATCACATTTGAGTCCAGGGAGCCATAACAAGTCTGTATGTTTTTAGGAGAAGGGAGATCCCTTAGAAAAAGAAGACTCCTTCTTCACTTGTGTCTCTGGTGAGATGGCGCTTCTCCATGTATCCTTGATTCCTCTCCTTAACAATCTTCTCCATCAGATTGTCCCCACTACCATCCCCTCTCTAATCTTCAGCCTCTCCCTATCTACTGATTACTTCCCTTCTTACCTACATGCCCATTTCATTCCCATTCTTAAAAAGCTCTCACTTGATCCAACTATCCCTATGAGTTATTATATATGTATATGTACATATATATATGCACATAAATAAATGTGTATATTTTTATATATATATATACATATATGTAGTTAAACAGAAACATACACATACTCCTCCCTTTCTTAGCTACACTTCTTGAGAAAGTCATCTTGCTAGGTACCACCCTCTTCTCTTATTTACTTTCTTTTCCTTTCTGAGGCAATCAGGATTAAGCGACTTGCCCAGAGTCACACAGCTAGCAAGTGTCTGAAGATGGATCTGACCTCAGGTCCTCCTGACTCCAGGGCCAGTGCTCTATCCACTGTGCCACCTAGCTGCCCCTCTCCTCTTACTTCTAAACCCTCTGCAATGTGATTCCCAACTTTACCATTTAACTGAAACCATCCACTCCAGAGTACCAATGATGTCTTCAATTCCAGTTTTAATGTCCTTTTCTCAATCCACATTCTTCTTGACCTTTCTGCAGTCTTTGACACTGCTGACTATCTCTTCCTGGATATTCTTTCCTCTCTAGGTTTTTGTGGCATTGTTTCTCAAAGTGTCGGTCTGACCATGTCAATCTCCTACTCAATAAACTCCAGTGGTTTCTTATTACCTCCAGGATCAATATAAAGTCATCTGTTTAGCATTTAAAGCCCTTCACTGTCTTTCTAGTCTTCTTACACCTTACTCCCCTCCATGCACTCTGAATTCAGCCACAGTGTGGTACAGATTAAAAGTACAAAAGGGGGGCAGCTAGATGGTGCAGTGGTTAAAGCACCGGCCCTGGATTCAGGAGTACCTGAGTTTAAATCCGGTCTCAGACACTTAACACTTACTAGCTGTGTGACCCTGGGCAAGTTACTTAACCCCCATTGCCCCGCAAAAAAAAACACAACAACAACAACAAAAAAAAAAAGTACAAAAGGAGGGGCAGCTAGGTGGTGCAGTGGATAGAACACCAACCCTGGATTCAGGAGGACCTGAGTTCAAATTTGACCTCAGACACTTAACAATTACTAGATGTGTGACCCTGGGCAAGTCACTTAACCCCAATTGCCTCACCAAAAAAAATTTGTTTTTTTTTAAAGTACAAAAGGAGAGAGGAATCAGCATATACTAATTGAAAAAAGATTCCTTGGTACTTACTGATGTCATGTAAGTGCTGAAGGTTAGTGATAGAGGGTAAAGGAAGACTTCTTGGAGCAAATAAGACTTGAACTGACCCTTGAAGGATAGGTAAGATTAAAATAGAATTCAGGAGAAAGGAGGGCAGATAGGTGGTGCAGTAGATAGAGCACTGACCCTGGGGTCAGGGAGACCTGATTTCAAATTCGCCCTCAGATGCTTGACACTTACTAGCTGTATGACTCTGGGCAAGTTACAACCCTGAATGCCTCAAACATCCAGGCCATCTCTAGTTGTCCTGTTATACATCTTGCCACTGGACCCAGATGACTCTGGAGGGAAGAGTGAGGCTGGTGACTTTGCACAGTCATCCCTCATTTAAATCTAATTTACTGCAAGTCATGACATTACCTCCTGATTTCGTGGTCTTCTTTGAAAATGAAGAACAAACAACAATAGGAGAAGGGAATTTTATATGAGAACAACATCATGAGTAAAAGAACTGAGGTGGGAATAAACACGTTTACATACAGTTTACAGAATCTTGAGCAGAAAACTCTAACTCTAACTCTAACAGAAAGTATCAGTCAGGGAGTACCAGGAAATTAGGTTGGCTAGAGAGGATTAGATTATGGAGGGCCTTGAATAATAGAGTTTAGATCTGGTATGAGTGACAATAAGGAACCATTGAAAGGTTTTGAACAAAGGAAACACATGATCAAAGTTTTTTTAAAGTATTTATTTTATTCTGAACTTAAATGAAACAAACAATAGTATTAGAGAATAATCCCTCTCCTGCCCCTTCCCCAAGGTGGCAAACAATCTGATATGGACTATACATGTATGATCATATAAAACATCACCATACTTGTCACTCTGTACAAGCAAACTAAAATCATAAAAAATGTAAGAATGTGAAAAATAACATGCTTCAGTCTGTTCCATCAATATCAGTTCTTTCCTTGGAGGTGGATAGTATATTTTATCAATAGTCCTTTGAGATTGTCTTGAATTATTGTATTGTTGAGAATAGTCAAGTCATTCACAGTTCTTCATCAAACAATATTGCTGTCTCTGTGTACAGTGTTCTCTTGGTTCTGCTCATTTCCTAATACATTATTTAATACATGTCTTTCCAAGCTTTTCTAAAGTCATCCTGCTTGTCATTTCTTATTGCACAATAATATTCCATCACCATCATATACCACAGTTTGTTTAGTCATTCCTCAATTGATGGGCATTCCTTTGATTTCCAATTCTTAACCACCACAAAAAGAGCTGCTATAAATATTTTTGTACAAATAGGTCTTTTTCTCTTTTGGGGTATGTCTTTGGGATATAAACCTGGTAATGTTATTGCTGGATCAAAGGGTATGCACAATTCTATAGCCCTTTGGGCATAGTTCCAAATTGCTCTCCAGAATGGTTGGATCTTTTCACAACTCCACCAACAGTGGATTAACTTTCCCAGCTTTCCCACATCCCCTCCAACAACCAATATTGTCCTTTTTTGTTATATTTGCAACTCTGATAGGTGTGAGGTGACACCTCAGAGTTGTTTTAATTTGCATTTCTCTGATCAATACTCACCTAGAGCATTTTTTCATGATTATTGATAGCCTTGATTTCTTTGTCTGAAAACTGCCTGTTCAAATCCTTTGACCATGTATCAATTGGGGAATGACTTGTATTTTTATAAATTTGATGCAGTTTTTTAAAATATATTTGAGATATGAGGCCTTTATCAGAGATATTTGTTTCAAAAATTCTTTCCCAGTTTTCTATTTCCCTCATAATCTTGGTTACATTAGTTTTGTTTTTGCAAAAGCCTTTTAATTTTATATAATCAAAATGACCTATTTAACATTTAATTTTATTCTCTATATCTTCTTTGGTCCTAAATTCTTCCCCTGTCCATAAATCTGATAGAGATGATTCCATACTCCCTTAATTTTCTTATGGCATCATCCTTTATGTATAAATCATGTACCCATTTTGACCTTATTTTAGTATATGGTATGAGATGTTGGTCTATACCTAGTTTCTGCCATAATGTTTTCCAGTTTTCTTAGCAGTTTTTCTTAAATAATGAGTTTTTGTTCCAAAAGCTTGTATCTTTGGGTTTATATTTTTAGATTACAATACTCATTAACTATAGTATAGTTTCTATCTATTCTGTTCCACTGATCTACCTCTCTATCTCTTAGCCAGTACAAGATTTTTTTGATAATTACCACTTTATAGTAAAGTTTGAAATCTAGTCCTGCTAGAACACCTTCTTTTGCATTTTTTCATTGATTCCCATGATATCCTTGAACTTTTGTTTTTCCAGATGAATTTTGTTGTAATTTTTTCTAGCTCCATAAATTCTTTTTGATATTTTGATTGGTATAGCGCTAAATAAATATATTAGCTTAGGCAGGATTGTCAATTTTATTATATTGGTTCTGCCTACCCATGAGCAATTAATATTTTTCCAATTGTTTAGATCTGACTTTATTTTCATGAAAAGTGTTTGGTAGTTTTGGCCATATAGTTGCTGTGTTTGTACTGGGAGGTAGACTCCCAAGTATTTTACATTGGCCACAGTTATTTTAAATGGAATTTCTCTTTCTATCTGTTGTTGCTGGACTTCATTGGTAATATATAGAAATGCTAATGATTTACATGGATTTATTTTGTGTCCTGCAACTCTGCTAAAGTTGTTAATAATTTCAAGTAGCTTTTTAGTTGATTCTTTAGGATTTTCTAAGTATAACATCATATCATCTGCAAAGAGTGATAGTTTTGATTCCTCATTACCTATTCTAATTCCTTTAATTTCTTTTTCTTCTCTTATTGGTATAGCTAACATTTGGGGGGGGGGGGCGGGACCATGGGAGTTAAGTGACTTGCCGAGGGTTACACAGCTAATAAGTGTCAAGTGTCTAAGGTCGGATTTGAACTCAGGTCCTCCTGAATCCAGGGCCGGTGCTTTATCCACTGTGCCACCTATCTGCCCCTAACATTTCTAATACAATATTAAATAATAGAGGTGATAAAGGGCATCCTTGCTTTACCCCTGATTGTAATTCCCTAATTGGAAAGACTTTTTAGGTTATCCCCATTATAGATAACACTTGCTGATGGTTTTAGATAAATAGTACCTATCATTTTAAGGTAAGCCCCTTTTATTCCTATGCTCTCTAGTGTTTTTTAATAGGAATGGGTACTGCATTTTTTCAAAGGCCTTTTCTGCATCTATTGAGATAATCATATGATTTCTATTGCTTTTGTTATTGATATGGTCAATTATGTCGATAATTCCTGGTATAAATCCCACCTTGTTATAGTATATGATCTTTGTAGTATATTTCTATAATCTATTTGCTAGTATTTTATTTAAAAGTTTTGTATCAATATTCATTAGCGAAATTGGTCTATAATTTTCTTTTTGTGTTTTGGCTTTTCCTGGTTTGGGTCTCAGCACTGTATTTGTCTCATAAAAGGAGTTTGGTAGGACTCCTTCATTTATTTTTTCATATAATTTATATAGTATTGGGATTAATTCTTTAAATGTTTGGTAGAATTCACTTGTGAATCCATATAGTCCTGGGGATTTTTTACTGGGAAGTTCATAGATGGCTTGTTCAATTTTTTTTCTAAAATTGGGTTATTTAAATATTTTATTTCTTCTGCTAATCTAGATAATTTATATTTCTATAGATATTCATCCATTTCATTTAGATTGTCAAATTTATTGGCATATAATTGGGCAAAATAATTCCTAATATGTCTTAATTTTCTCTTCATTGGTAGTGAGTTCACCCCTTTCATTTTTGATAGTAGTAATTTGGTTTTCTTCTTTTCTTTTTTTGATCAAATTAACCAATGGTTTATCTATTTTATTGGGTTTTTTTTAATAAAACCAGCTTCTAATTTTGTTAATTAAATGGTTTTCTTACTTTTAATTTTATTAATCTCTCCTTTGATTTTCAGGATTTCCAATTTGGTGTTTAGTTGGGGATTTTTAATTAGAGCAATTAGGAGTATATGTAAAGAGGCTGTGGTATGTAGAGAGAGAGTGTGGTCATAAGGTGACATGGATGTTATGATCAAAGTATTAAGATCAGCCTTCACCTTTCTCTTGAGATCTGGAACTGAATCTCCAAATGTCTAATCTTGACAAGGAAGTCCTACCAGCACCTCAAACTCAATCTCCAAAATTCAACTTTTTATTTTCTCTTACTCCTAAAAAGCAATATTTTTTTTGGACTTTCCCATTGCTGTTAACGGCACCCCCTCATTTCTGATAATGGCATCACCTGTCTGCCACAACTTATATGGAATTTTTTTTAAAAACCTAAAAATGTTGTTGATAAGTGAAATGAGGGTATATGAGTGAAAAAATGGAAAAGCAATGAGATTTATGGAAGATTTGGAAAAGGAGAACAAACTCCAGAATCATTAATGTACCTGAAAGTCATGAACAAAAAAAAAGAGACTAGACATCAGATTTCAGAAAATTATGAAACAAAACTGCCTAAATTGCTTGGAACCAGAGAGAAAAGTAGACATAGAATCTAATGGTCACTTCTTGAAAGAAATCCCCAAATGAATACTCCCAGGAACATTATAACCAAAATCCAGAGCCATTAGGTCAAAGAAAAGATACAACAACCATACAGAAGAAAGAATTCAAGTACCCAGGAGCCACAATAAGAATCAAACATGATTTAGCAGTCACAATTATAAAGGAGTGGAGACATTAGAATACAATATCCCAGAAGGCAAAGGCTATAAGTGTACAACTAAGAATAACTTATTTAGCAAAACTGAGTATACTTATACAAGGGAAAATGGATTTTTAGTAAGATAAAAGACATAACCATTTCTAACATAAAGATCTCTCCCCTCTCATTTTGATAGAAACATATGTCTCCCTTAGTTAGAATGTGAGCTCCATGAGATCAAGTACTATTCCTTTCCTATTTGAATGTCCAATACTTTACACAGTCCTTGGTATATACTAAGTGCTTAATAAGTGTTCTGTCAATCATTAATACATGCTTTTTGACTTATTCATTGATGGGTATGGAAATATAACAAATATAAATAATATTTTCTATAACCACAAAGATTTGAAATGCTTATCTTTGGTTTCATAACTATAAATGTAGTTTCGGAGGGATGTATGGTTTTCCTATTGAAGAGAATCTCCAGTGATGAAATTCCCTCTTCCTATACAGATCAGCACCTGCTTTGCACTTTATATTATTAATGAGTTGCCTGAGGGTACTGAGAGTTTAAATGACTTGCCCAAGGTCACACAACTACAGTATGTGTCAGAAGCAGAGGTCTTTCTGATTCTAAGTTAACTCTCTATCCACTATGCCACATTGACTCTCTGTAAGTACAATACTAGTATTATTTCTTTTAATATTTTTAATATTTACTTCTAGAATGTTTTGGGGGTAATGTTTTATACATTTCAAAGCATTTAATAGTACTACCTCATTTGGGTCTTATAACAACTCAGTGATATTAGTAATAATAGATGTTGCTACCTGTGATTCTACTCCTTAAAGTAGTGCCAGCATCAAGACTAGAATTCAAATCTCCTGTTCTTTGAGAACAGCTCATTAACCATTTTCAGGGTCTGTCAAAGATATATGAACTCATGGACCAACTTTGTGGATTGTCTACTCAAATGCATATCATAGTCTAGACAACGGGCATTCTTTATTTACTTGGTTTTTCCTTCATCGACAGTTAGGATGAATTTTCTTGTATAATAGAGGTCGTTTAACAGCTTCTGTAAATTTCTGGGACTTGATGTAATCAGCACAGTGCATTCCAAAAAAAGAAGTATACTGGAGTATATGTTCATTTAACTTGGCATGTCTTATCAACATCTTCACAAAATTTTTCTTTTGCATCATCCTTTTCTCTTTTTTAAATAAAAATATTTTATTATTTTCCAGTTACATGTAGAAATAGTTTTCAACATTTGTTTATATAAGATTTCCAATTTCAAATTTTCTCCCTCCCTCCCCTGAGGCCTCCCCACCTCCCCTGGACAGCAGGCAATCTGATATAGGTTATATATACATAATAACATTAAACATATTTCTTCATTAGTCATGTTATACAAGAAGGATCAGAGCACAAAGGAAAAACCTCAAATCAGAAAACCAACAGCACCAAAACCAAAAAAAATAGTATGATCCAATCAGCATCCATATTCCACAGTTCCTTTTTTTTTTTTCTGGATTTGGAGAGCCTTTTCTATCATGAGTCCTTTGGAACTTTCTTGTTCCGTTGGATTGGTGAGAAGAATCTAGTCTATCACTGTTGATCAACACATAATGTTGATGATACTATAATTTTCTTCTAGTTCTGCTCATCTCACTCATCATCAGTTCATGCAAGTCCTTCCAGGTTTCTCTGAACTCCACCTGCTCATCATTTCTTACAGCACAATAGAATTCCATTACATTCATATACCACAGCTTGTTCAGCCATTCCCCAATTGATGGACATCCCCTCAATTTCCAATTCCTTGCCACCACAAAAAGAGCAGCTATAAATATTTTTGTACGTGGGTCCTTTTCCCTTTTTTATGATCTCTTTGGGGAAAAGACCCCAAAGTGGTATTGCTGGGTCAAAGGGTATGCACACTTTTATAGCCCTTTGGGCATAATTCCAAATTGCTCTCCAGAATGGTTGGATCAGTTCACAGTGCCACCAACAATGCATTAGTGTTCCAATTTTTCCACAGCTTCTCCAACATTTATTATTTTCCTTTTTTGTCATATTAGCCAATCTGATAGGAGTAAGGTGGTACCTCAGAGTTGTTTTAATTTGCGTCTCTCTAATCAATAGTGATTTAGAGCATTTTTTCATATGGCAATAGATAGCTTTGATTTCTTCATCAAAACATCCTTTGACCATTTCTCAATTGGGGAATGACTTGGATTCATATAAATTTGATTTAGTTCCCTATATATTTTAGAAATGAGGCCTTTATCAGAAGTACTGGCCATAAAAATTGTTTCCCAGCTTTCTGCATCCCTTCTAATTTTGGACTGCACCATCCTTTTCAACAGCACATAAGCTATAAAAGATCTTCAAATGTTTATCCTAAGCACTTCAACATGAGATGACCAAATGTCCTATGAAATGATACCTCTTGTACACATATTAAAACTTTCATCTCTTGTATTTTTCTCTCCAAAGAGAACCTGTGAACCATACTTTGATTCTTCCAATATTTACTCTTTTCATCACTGGACAGGAGTCTAATGTATCGAGTACCAAAAGCTAAGTTAATATTAATACATGTCCTAAAAAATTGTGAATATTAGCATCTCAGTCAAGTGGCCACCTTCTGATGATAAACTTCTGAATCCTTAGCTAGGTGATCTTTGGAACACAAACATGTCTGGGACTATATTCAATGTCTCTTCAGCATATTAGAACCTTCTTGTACTATACTAGAATAGCCTCAAGAACCCAGAGTTGCTGCCACATCATGGTGAGGCATCACACTAGGACCTTCTGGTTCTGATATATAATTAAAAGTTTATTTAATATGTTCACAAGGATATGTGTCATATTTTAATGGGATAAGTATATGAAGATGCTTTTTAATGGTATATTTTTCAGATGGTACATGGATGAGAGGTCAAAACCTTGTAATTATACAATACAAAGGCTCCAAAGAACGTATCAACCTTTATAAATGGTACAGAAGACTTTAGGGAGGCAATTATAATAATAAGTTTGCCTTTATACAAAGTTTTATACACATTTCTTATTTGATTCTCAAAACATGCAGTGAAGCAGGGGTAAAAGTATCATTATTCCCATTTTATATATGAGAAAACTGAGGCTTAAAGAGGTTAAATGACAAGCTCAAAGTCACGCTGAAGATAAGTAGCAGAGCCAAATTCCAACCTAACTAAAGCACAGTTACCATGATAACACACTAATATTTATCAATAATTGGGGGGGGGGGTTTGCATATGTGAAAGATTTCCAGGTCAGTCTTACCATTCCTATTCTAATTGAAAATAAGATCAATGGATGATTTATGTAACAATTATAGAATGGTGGCTTTTTATCTAGTAGAATCTCACAGGATTTCAGGTGTTATTTTTCCTTTGAGCTTATAGGGGGAAAATGTTTATACTCTGACTGGGTCAAATACTATGGTGAAAATAAAGTTCTAGGAAGGCTCTAAGCATTTATTTGTTTGATTATTAAAACAAGTATTATCAATATTAAAACAATTTATTTTTGTATATTATTATGCAGTACAGTTTAAGTGAGATTGACAATCTTAACAGATAATTTTTAAAGCAGGAGCTATTTTGTATATTGTCTAAATAATATACATCATATATTAAATACCTTAGGTCATATAAATAATTTCTAGAAGACTGTCTACATTTTTATTTTAATTCAATATCTCTTATTATTTTCTAGTAATCATTTAGTAAAAACTAATCAAAAGTTTTGAGGTCAATTCACTCCCCAACAGATATAGTCAAAGAATATAAACAAACAGTTCTTAAAAGAAGTGCATACTATTAACCACAAAAAAGATCACTCCAAATCACTAATAAGAGAAATACAAGTCAAAATAATTTGTAGAAAAAAAATTCATAGGTTTCCCCTTACAGCCAGCACATTGGCAAAAACAACAAATGTAGAGAATAGTTAATGTTAGAAGGGTTGAGTAATAAAAGCATAATAATCTCCTTTGATGAAACTGTCAATCCAGCCATTTTGGAAAACGATTTGGAATTATACAAAGAAAATTAGTAAAATATCCCATACTCTCTGACCCAGAGATCCCACCAGTCATGTGCTTCAAGGAGATCAGTGATACAAAGTCCCTACATAGACAAATGTATTTATTTAGAGCTGCACTTTTTCTTAGTAGCAAAGGACTGGAAACAAAGTAGGTACTCATTGACTAGGGAATGGCTAAACAAGTTGTGGCATGTGAAATTAATGGAATATTACTGTGATATAAGATACAATGAATATAATAAATGCAAAGAAGCATGGGAAGATTGTGAATTGATATGAATTATATGGATTTATACAAAGTGAAGTAAGCTGAACTAGTAAAAACAAGATACCATATTGACTCCAACAATGAAAATGGAAAGAACAAGAATATAATTAAACCTGAAGGCTTTAAGATTATGCCTAAAGTTGGGGAAGACATCTCCCTCCCCTCTGCAGAAGTGAGAAACCACTAGTGTGGAACACTACAGATGTCAGACTTTTTCAGTGTTTTGGCTAGTTTTTCTTTCTTTTTTTAAAAATGAGGATAGTTCTATGAGAAGGGCAGAAGTAAGAATACATTGAAAAATGCAGATAATGTAAAAACAAGAGATAGTTTTAAAATTGACAGACCTCTGATTTTGTTGGTTTGGAGTTTTTTATACATGTGGGGAGCTTCTGGGGCAGACACTCTTTCCACCAAAGCATATCAGCAACCAATATGGAACTTATAGTATCAGAGAGTTGCCTGAGTCACTGAAAAAATAAGATACCTGCCTATGTATGTTAAAAACAGCACTTATACCCAGGTTTTTCTGACTCCAGGGACAGGTTATCTACAAAGCCAGGCTGTCTCTCTTTAATAGTTTAAAAATTCAGGTTTCTCTGTGTGCTTATAGGTATTTTTTCATACAGCTACTTTGTTAGAAAATTTTAAAATATGTATTTAAAGATTGTAGGCATTGTTAAAAGAATATTGGCTTTTAAACAAAGCACAAAAGTATAGCCTTTCTGCCTACACTGTATCCTGAAACAATTTTTAAAAAAATCTGTAATGGAGGTTTGGAGCACAAGCCCCATCAGCTTGCTCAGATGGTATATATCTACAGGAAGCAGCTTCCAGGAGAATTCCTATGACATATAAGGAAAATGCCTTTGAGAAACTGTTGAGTGTATGTAGACATTCTATACCTAGTGGGGAGGAGTCTTCCTCCAGTGATTGTGTAGCCAGAACTGTAAGGGTCTTCAAAAAGGCCTGAGTCAGCCCACGCTGTGTCTTTCACTATCATCTTGGGGTAGCCCAGTAACTCATCCTCTCAAGGAGATGGGTGAGAGACTATTGTTGTTTGTCCTTCATTCTTTTTTTTGTTTTTGTTTTTTTTGCAGGGCAATGAGGGTTAAGTGACTTGCCCAGGGTCACACAGCTAGTTAAGTGTCAAGTGTCTGAGGCTGGATTTGAACTCAGGTCCTCCTGAATCCAAGGTCAGTGCTTTATCCACTGTGCCACCTAGCTGCCCCTTGTCCTTCATTCTTGAAGAGGACCATGACATTGGGAAGTGATGTCATGACTTGCAATGAACTAGATTTAAGTGAGGCAGGGCTATGCAAAGTCACCTGCCTCACACTCTCCTTCAGAGCCATCTGGGTCTAGTGACAAGATATACATCAGGACAAGGGGAGATGGCTCCGGATGCAATGGGAGCCTTTTAAACTAAGGCCTTTCACTAGTCTCAATTTCATGAAAGACTATGCTGTAATGGGAAAGGTCTTGGGACCTTCCCCTCCTGAGGTTATATGTTCAAATCCCCTGAGAAACAAGCATAGGTTGTTGGCCTTTTTCTTCGTTGTTTTCTGTTCTAAGTATAGGCAGTGGAATCTTCAGCCTTGGGAGTTTAAAAGGCCAGAAGAATTGGCCCCTGGAATCTGAGTTAGAATCCAGGCTTTTACAGCTTGAACCATAGATATCCCAAAGATTGAGAAATAACGTTTGGGAGTGACCTTCCGAACACAAGTTTGGTGTAAGGATTTATCTAGCAGTCATGCCACATCTGCCTGGGGGTGGGGGCAGGGTCTGTATATGTTACCTATCGTAACATTTTCGTAAAACTCAAAGGATCATAGATTTAGAATTGGAGAGGATTTAAGAGTCTCATTTTACAGTTAAAGGGAGGTACAGAGAAAGTGACTTGACAAGGGTCGTAGCCCTACTCTTTAGTCCAGATTGCAACTCAGGTCTTCCTCATTCCATGCCTCCCTTCCCATGTACTCTATCCACTTGCCCAACTATTCCTGGATCGTCAGTAGTTACATTGCTCCCGCAGTACCACAAATCAAGTGACTGTCGGTAAAATCTAAGGTGTCTAAGGCTGCGTGTTTCTGCTCACGGCTGTTTGCATTAGGGACATGGACAAGCCTCGGCCCCAGTTAGCTCCGCAGAGCCGGCACTGGAGGAGAGCCATTGCGCTTTTTGCATCATCTTCCGAACAGGTCAGGAAAGATCTAACTGCAGAGTTTCTTCCACTGCAGGCAGGCATCAAGGTAGGAAAGCAGGCAGAACTGTGGGACCCACCGAGGCTCTTCACTCCCTGATTCATGATGAGAACCATTGAAGAGTAAGCTATTTGAACGAAAAGTACACCCTGGGGTGCCTAAGGGTAGGATTAGTTGGACTCGCGGAGAAGAGGAGCGTGATCCTCTCAGGGTCCAATCTAACCCCCGCCTAGCGACCAAGTTCACGTCCCCAGACTCCGAAGCCAGCCCCACCCCCTTCCCCAGGCGCCAAACGGGTGGGGGCCCTAAATAGTCTCTGCAGCTGCCTTGGCCTTGGCTCGTAGCGGTCGCTACAACAACCTAGGAGGGAAGACGTTCGGCCCAAGAAATCCGAGCCCCTCGCTCCCGGGTTCCGCTCCCGCCTCTCCCAGACCACGCCTGTCAACCAAAGTCGCGCGCGCGCGCGCGAGACCCCAGCTACCCCGGCGCACGCGCCTTCCTCCCCTCTCAGCCCGCCAGCCAGTCTCCTCAACTCCGCGGGGCGCAATGACGCTACTCTCCGCGGAGCTGGGCGGGGCTGGCCGAAGGCGAGAGGGGGAGGAGGGGAGAGAGGGCTATGGAAGAACCCTTCCGCGCAGGCGCAGTGCTAGTGGCCTTGCCCGCTTCGGCTTTATCCCAGACGAGGCTGGCAGCTCGGGCCCTCCCCCTCATCTCCCAGCCGCGGCTTCGGCCCCGGCCCTGCTCTGCCTCGGCCTACTGCCGCTGCAGTGGCCCCGGTGGGTGTAGCCCAGCCCCGCCTCCTTCACTCTCCCTCCACGCTCCCGCCGTCGCTCCTGCCGGTAACCGTCCCGGCGTCCCCCAGCCCCGCATCCTTCTCTCCTCCTCCTTCGCCCCCGCCCCTCCTGCGCCCCCTCCTCCCCCGCCCCTGCCCAGCCTCGCTCCCGCCGCCGCCGCCTAGTCCTCAGCCTCTTCTCCAGATGAGGTGATGGCAGCGGCCAACTTCGGCAAGATCCAGATCGGGATTTACGTGGAGATCAAGCGCAGCGATGGTGAGCGCGGAGCCCGGCCTCGGTCCCAAGGGGGAGAGGAGACAGCCGGGAGGGCCCACCCGCCGGGAGTCGCTGCTTCATTGATTCGTTGGGCCCGACTGGGGGGGGGGGGGCTGGGAGGTTGTGGGAGCTTTTGTGTGTTCGTGGGTGGCGGGGCTCGTGTGCGCGAGTGTGCGTGTGTGCGCGCGTGTGTATATCGAGCTGGGCCGAGGGGCCGGCGCTACTGCAGTGCTAGGGGCGGGGAGCCCTGCCTGGCTTTTGGGGGAGGGGGCGTAAGTGGGGGAGGGGGGGCGAGATCGCGAAGGGGAGAGAGAAGAGCGGGGGTTTGGGATGGGGGGCGCGCTTCGAGGCGTGGCGGAAGAGGAGCCCGGGTTGGGGGAGGTGGGGTCATGAGGAAGTGCAGGGAAACGAGAGAAAGAGGGACTGAGACAGATGCAGCTGGGGTGGGGTCCGGGCGGGAGTGGGGGGAGGAAATAGCCCGCTCTCCCCGTAATTAACCCCTCCTCTGGACTCCAAGCCTGAGGATGCCTGCGGTTCCTTGGGGGTGACCTAGGATGTCAAACAGGAGACCCACCTTCCTTTCTAGGGCCTCTCTGCCATCCTTATGGTCTCTGGCAATAGGGGAGGGGAGTGACTTGAGTATTTGGAGAAGTAGCTTCGAGCTTTGCTGTTGGAGTTTGTTTATTTTTAAAGGCGAGTCCGATAGATACTTAGGTGCTCTCTAGTTCACAGGCCTTCCTGCCTCTTTTCCTCTTTTCCGGACGTTTCCCCCCTTGGCTAGCCTTTTCTTGGGGGAAAGGATGTGGAGAATTTTATGATCTTGCTCACTAATAGGGGAAGGAGAGACTAGGGTGGAGGAATTTCATATGTGCTCCTCAAAGGTGAGACCTTTGGAGCAGGACAGGAGAAACGATGAATAATGACTAAAATATGAAGAGGTAGTCCTAGGAGGATGATGGTAAATGGGGTGATCTTAATGTTTTTAATCCCCATAAAGGATCTAGGGAGGGGAATTTAAGGGGAATTGAGGGTTATTATGATTAGACTTAGATATTTTTCTGTCTTTCTTTAGCTCTGCCCTGGAAAAATTAGAACATTTCATTATCTTTGTGAACAGGGGATCTAGGGAAGATATGGGGAGGGGGGAACCAGGTTAAGGCATGAGTCCCAGGTTAGGAAGCTCTATAGCTGGCTCCTTTCTTTTCACTATGACCAGGATTATGATACATACCACATACATAGTGATAGAGCCTCTAAATCTTCCTCTTTGTATGTAGAGTTTTTGTGTGATAGTATGTAGCTCGACCTTCCATAGCTGCTGACTTTTTTCGTTATTTCTGAGGTCATTTGTCTTAGCAACTGGAAGCTTTGTCATTCTGTGTGTGAAAAGCAAAAGCATATCACTAAGAGCTTTAGGCGCTTTTAACTGTGCTACTGGGGTAGGGATTGATGTATATTACTTGGGGCAAGGGCAGTATTTATTTACACTTTGAGGAGGCAATATCTATGTCATTCATTGCTTCTTTGAGATTAAATTTGTGTTTACTGGCAGCAAAAACAAAATTTTGAAAATGCTACGATACCACATTTTGGTGTACAGTAAACTAAAATAGTCACCTAACTTTTTAGCTGTTTTTTACTCAAATGACTTGAATAAAAATCTTTTAATGTGCTAAAATGAAATATAAAGAGTCATGAGTGAATTTCTTTGTATGGTTTTGTGTGGTGACATTTGAGGTGTTTGTAATTTTCATGGAATTATTTAGGCAGACTCTTTTCTATTTAATCAGAATGACAATACATTTATAAATCATTACTGCCCCTTAATGCTCCTCTTTGTGACTGAACCCCCCAGTCTTCACCCATCATCTTTCAAGATATAACTCAAAAAAAACTTTTCCATGAAGTTTTGCCATATCATCCAGCCAAACAACTATGACTCTTTGTACTACTCTTAAGGAATTTATGGTATATTATACTTGCCTTTTTTTGTAATTGTGTTCTTAGAGAAATTTTAAACTAGATTATAGCACCTTGAGGACAATTACACTGCCATTTTTATTTATATATATGCTATATATATCATTATTATTAACCCCCAAAATAGAATCCCTTAACAGCCTGAAGCATACATTTGTTGAATGAATGAATGAATCCCCCCATTCTTGGGGATTTTTAATCTTATGATTCAGCTTTGTATCCCTGGAGCTACTTTAAAGAGAATCCTAATAGCAATTCTAGGACTGAACGCACTTGGACACTCCAAGCTAGATATGCCTATGGCTGGTCTAACGTTAACTGTAATTCAATTTCACTTAGAGTAGACTTATCAGTAGAGATATGAGTTCAAGAATCAGACTCAGAACTGAACTAGAACTAGAGTATCTTGGTAGACAGAAGCATAATTAATTGCTACCCCCTCCCAAATTTTGCTTCCCAGCCACTTTAAAAATTCAACTCTACTAACAGTTATTTAAGCAACTAGATGGTGAAGTGGATATAGTGCTGGGCCTAGAGTCAAAAAGATTCTACTTCATGAGTTCATATTTGGCCTTAGATACTTACTATCTGTGTGACCCTGGGCAAGTCACTTAGCTTTTTTTTTTTTTTGCCTGTTTCCTCTAAAATGAGCTGGAGAAGGAAATGGCAAACCACTCACTGTCTTTGCCAAGAAAGCCCCAAATGGGGTCAGGAAGAGTTGGATATGACTGAAAAAAAAACATTTAGCACCCACTATGTGTAAGGCACAATGCTAGATGCTGAGGGAGATGCTAAATAAGTCACAGTAAAATGCTTAGAAAAATTATTTGTGAATTCAACAGTTTGACTGGTTTCCTTTTGTCACCTAAAGAATCACAGAATCTGACTTGGAAAAGACTTAAGAGATCATCTAACTAACTTGTAACTTGACCTTCTCTCTACAACATTTCTACATGTGGAGATCCATCGAAAACCTCCAGTTAAAAGGAGTACACTACCTACAGAAGTATTCTAGTTTTTGAAAACTCTTAAGTGTTAGGAAATGTTTCCTTATGTTAAGCTGAAATCTTACTCTGTAACTTTACCCATTGCTCCCAGTTCTCTTTTCTGTGGTCAAGATCAAGTGAAATCCATCATCCTCAAATACTTGAAGGCAGCTAGCTATTGTGTCTTTCTCTCCTCTCGAATTTTTAGTCCCTTAACAGAGATGGTATAACATTTTCAGATAACATAGCCTTAAGCTTCACCAATGTACCGATTGCCTTGCTTTGCTTACTACCCTGCTTATCAGTGCCTTTCCAAAACATGGTTCCCATAAAGGAACACAGATGTAGTCCAACCAGGGCAGACAGAGTTCAGTGACTCTCTCACCTTCCAGTTGTGATCACTGTTCCTCTTCAGGAAGACTTGTATTCCTTAGTTCAAATCTGACCTCTAACACTTACTAGCTGAGGGACCCTGGGCAAGTCACTTAATCCTATTTGCCTCAGTTTCCTCATCTGTAGAAAGAAATGGCAAACCACTCCAGCATCGTTGCCAAGAAAAGTCCAAATGGGATCAGAGTCAGATACTACTGAAAAACAACAAAATTCTTCTTCGTGCATTCTAAGATGGCAGTGGTTTTTTTGAGCTGCTATATCATATTTTTTTCTTTTTAATTTTAGAGTTTGCCAAAACCCCTCTTTTTTTAGTTGTAGAACTGTTGTTTAGTCACATCTCCCCCATCTTGCAAGGTAGGATTTTTTTTAATCCAAATGTAAGGGGAACACATATATTGATGTGCTTCTGTGTTTCTAACAGGATAACCATGCATTTGTTAAAACTTTTGGTTGTATATGAAAAGCTTCATTATTCAGAGCCATTGACTTCTTTTTGTGTGTTCCCCCTGAGAGGGAGAGAGGTCTAAGTATCTGTAGTCCCTGGATAAGAATTTTAATAAAAGGAATATCCAGAACCTTTGTGGAGGTAGGATTTCATTGTGGAAACTTCTGCTGTGATGCTGGCTTCTTTTAATTGCATAAAACCATGGTCTGTTGTGGCATGGGTACAGACTCCAGACCTGCCTTCCCCCCCCCCCCCTTCTCAGGAAAGCTACCAGAGTTACATTATAAAGGCCTGAAGTTAAATTAATTATTTAAGCCAGTCCTAAACTGGGAGGGAGAGGTTGCCTTTGGGCTCAATATAGCTTGTGGTGGGGAGGAGGGACTTAGAAGAATAAGTAGTAAAGTTGGGTTACATAAAATGAAATTAGAGTAACAAATGATTGTCTACTCAGGATGTCATGTGATGAGATGCTGAAAGGGACATTAGAGGTCATCTAGCCAAACCCTCTCATTTTACAGATGAAGAAACTAAGACCTGGAGAGGTTAGGTGACTTGCCCCAAATCACATAGGGATTTCAGGTCCAAGTTCACTGTACCACACCAGTCTGGCCTTGCTACTAGAAGGTCACAAAGGAAGCATTACAGGAAAAAAGTTAAACCATCTGTGTTAAGGATAAGTGAAAATAATGTTTTTGACTGCTACCAGGGATTCCAGCCCCAATGGACAATCCCAAAGGAGCCATCAGTTACTAATTTTAATGTCACGGGCAGAGAGTCTTCTTTGATTAGAAAGGTTAAAATTGCTTACACCACAGCTGATCTATCAATAATACTTTGACACATTCATCCCTTATATACCTTTTTGTATAGGCTAAACTAGATGGACTTTAGAAGAATGGAGGTAGTGTTTTAAGTTAAATGAAAATGAGAGCTAAGTATTATGTTAGTCCCACTTCAGATATAAATGTTTTTTGTTTGTTTTTTTAAAAATTTTTGGCCACTATTGAGAATGGAAAAGAAGAAAGGAAATAGCTTTGTAATGGTGTTAGTGGATTAACTTTTTTGTATGATTTCTACTTGTTGCCCAAAAAAGCCTTTTATTTGTATGGTGCTTTGTTAGTTTTCAAAGTGTTTTTTATTTAACATCTCTTTTGATCCTCACAATAGCCTTGTGAAGTATTGAATTTATCAGTAGTTATTGAATCCCTACTTAGAAGGTCCTTGAGGTTGGGGAACTTTTTTCCTTTGCTGCCCAGCACAGTGCCTTGCACAAAGCAGGCACTTAATAAATTTCTTTTGAGTTGAATGTAGGCAATATTAATCCTGTTTTACAGATAGAGAAATTGAGGATCTGAGAGGTTAGACTTACTCCACATTGTAGGACTAGTGAGTCAGATACTATATACATGCTTTTGCTGATGATACTTTGATTCATTTGAGAACTGTGTGATTTCTTCTACCACCAATCCAGCATGTACAATATATAATGGGACTAAATTGTATTTGCTCTCAGTGGTGAAATCTAGTTAAATCTTATTATCTCAGTTGTATATGTTGATTCAAAAGTTTCATTCTTAAAGAAGAAAAGCTTTCTGGTCCTTACACATTAAGAGCCTGCCAACCTAGAACTTACAATCTAACACTGATAGCATTAATATAATTATTTATATAGGATAGACTGATGCTGCTTGTATACCTGGCAATAAATGTTTTATTGCCCAAGGAGATTTCTAGGTTAAAGGCTGTGCCTCTGAATTCTGACCTCTCTAAAGTGCCTTCTTTTCTATAGCAGTATTTCTCTTCATCTTGTTCCAAGTGAAATCATTTGTAAAATACTTAACAGAGTGCCTGGCAAATAGTGGGTACCTAATAAAAACTTGTCCCCTTTGCCCTCTCCACTGCAGCCCAATATTTGATTTGAACACAGGACTAAATTTTATTCCAGTATGAGGTAATTTAAATGTATGAACTAAATGATAGCAACTCATCTTTATATAGTACTTTATAGCTTACAGAGTTTAAAGGTATTGCTCTGAAAGCTGCTCTTTCCAGAAGTTTGAGGGGAAACTCAAGGCCTGTCCTTATTACTGTTGGACCACTTTACTCTTATAATGCTAAAAATGTAGATTATTGAAGTTCAAGGAAAAGAATATATACCCACCCCTCCTTTGCCAGAATTAGCAATGTTAAATAAAGCTTGTAAGGATTGTAGTTCCATTACTGGAAAATCCAAAACAATTTCCTGAGGGTAATTTCTAGGTCTCTAGGGGGCGGGACAATGAGGGTTAAGTGACTTGCCCAGGGTCACACAGCTAGTAAGTATCAAGTGTCTGAGGCCAGGTTTGAACTCAGGTCCTCCTGAATCCAGAGCCAATGCTTTATTTACTACACCACCTAGCTGCCCCCAACTTCTAAGTCTCTTATTTGTCAACTCCAGATATTAGTGTCTTTAATACTTTTTTACTCATAATATAGCATTGCTTCACTCTAGGACTCTGCACCTTTCCTTCCTACTATCTCTGTTTCATAACCAGAGTTGACCCTTAGTGATGCTTATTGTTAACTGAATATCAATTCTTAGTTTAAATGTCAATTCAGCTTTCACCCTAATTTGCCCTGAGTTTTCTTTATCTTCCCTTAAATGTTTAAAGTCATTAAGATTCCAGATTTACATTTGGGGTGGGGGGTAGGCCAATGAGGGTTAAGTGACTCGCCCAGGGTCACACAGCTAGTAAGTGCCAGGTGTCTTCGTCCCGATTTGAACTCAGGTCCTCCTGAATCCAGGGCCAGTGCTTTATCCACTACCCTACCTAGCTGCCCCCCAGGCTTACATTTTAATACAGAAATGTCTATTGGCCAGTAAATTCATTTGGGAGAAGGAACATTTTATTACATGTGTATGAGTCAATGTCAACCATGCTATACTGATCAACAATGTATTGAAATATAGAACAGTCAGTTAATATAAACATGAAGGCTACTTATAGGCTTTTTGTGATTTCCTCTTCAGGGCTGCCCTGAGTCATGTTAAATTCTACTTGTGCTATATATCTCAAGGAAACCATTTTGTAAAGTACACAGCATTAAAGTATATTAGTCAAAGTAACTGCTAGGGGTCCAAGACAAAAGTCTAATTAATGTGTAAATTTAGAATTGTGTATAGATGGTAGGGTAGTCAGCTTTCTAATATCTGAGGTTTTCTGGAAGTGAGATTTAAATCATTTTTTAAATGGTGGGAGAAATCTTGGATTTATTGGGGGAAAGCAAGGAACTTTGTAAATTATGGAGTATTAGTGACTGAGGAAAGCACTTGATGCATATGTTACTGCATTGGGAGAGGCTCAGAGCCAGGAATGGGATAGTTAAGGAAAGGGGATTTATTAAAGACCTTGAGACAAAGAAGAAATGAAGGAAATGAGTTAGATTCACACATTCTGAAACAAAAGGTGAGAATTTTAGACCTCTCCTAAAGTGTACTGAAGAGTCCACTTAAGGATTGAAGGGGAAGGGTATGATATGGGTGGTGATGGGGAAGGAAGATAGGACTCATGTAGGGAGAGGAGCATGGTAGAAAATACAACTTTGGTAAAGGTGTTTAGGATAGACTGCAGGTAGGTATTGTGGAAGATAAGCATAGCAAGGATAAAGTTGCAATAGGCTGGTGAGAATAAAAGTAAAAGTAAGAATAATGTGTTTAATACTATATTATATGACAAGTCACAAGACAGAATAAAAGACCAGTGAGTTAAAGAGAAAGGCCCAAAAAAACCCCACTTGCTAATATAAGTGCAGTATAAAACTGTTTACTTAAGTTAATCCAGTTAAGGAAATGCTTACTAAAGGCAAATAACATGTAGCATTCAAGTAGAGAAACTCCTTATGGAGTTGACAGCTTCTGCTCTTGATGGTAAAACCCATGTAGCCTTGACTAAGGTGGCATTTATGGCACACACCCTTTTTTGTTGTTGTTGGTTTTGGCTGTGAATTATAAGCATCATAAACCATGCTTTGACTGTTCTAATGATTTGATCTTCATTTTTCAGCTCAAATCCCTTTGGAACCCTAAGATTAACTGCTAGACTCCTGAAATGTGATTGTTGTGTTCTTGTGCTTCTGTTCCTTAGGATTTTGATTTTTTTTTTCAGTAATTACAGAATGTATTTTGGGCTATAAAGAGTATTCATAATGTACCTTTTGTTTAAGTCATGACTACTATAGTGACCTCATTAATGTCTTTCTCCCCCTTCCCTTCCTCTCGGCCCCCCCCCCCCCCAATCTATCTACCATAATGGGGCAAATAAAACATTTAGTAGTTAGTTGATTTGAAAATGTTGTTGACATACTATAGGAAGGCATAGTTTCTGACAACTCCTCCTTCCCTTTACCTTATGAGCTTTTTAAGTGTCACATCCTATTGCAAAAAGGAAGCTGTGGCCAGAGGCTGCTGCTCCTCCCTAAGAGGGACTTGGTTTATAGTCTATTCTAATAGACCCCAGTAAGAAATAGAGATATCTGAGTATGATCCCTCAAAATATTGAGATAAGATACAAACGTAATAAAATTCTTCAGGCTTAAGCTTCTATGAAGACTGCTGAAAAATAGTTAGAATCTAATTTTTATTATTTTTTGGAAATGAAAACAAGGTCAGTGTCTCAGTCATGAATGAAGTTATGGATAGGATTGGTTTAGCCATAAAATAATTGGTGTGCAAGAACTACAAGGATCTTAATGCTGATGGTCATTGACTTGATTAATTAGAAAAATCCAGTGAAACCATTACTACCACCGCCGCTTGCCAACTACATTAGACAGATATTGAGCCTTCATTGTATATTGTATGCCTCACATAGTATTTGGCTAGCATTTAGAAAATTGTAATGTTTTATCAACGTGATTAAAAAAAACCCAACTTTGTGGTGGCTAGAGTTCTGTATTTGCAATGGAAAGACTGGTTTCTCTTCACAATCTTATTAGTAACTCATGACCTTGAGTATGTAAGTTAATCTCTTCCCTTTTATTCCCATCCATCTCCATCTGCAATATGAAATTTTTACTACTTTATAAGGTAGACTTGTGACTTTTCAGAATTTTTCATTCCATGGTAATGAATGGAATGGGGTGCTGCAGAATTAAAGATAATGTTTTTTCTGGTCCTCAGAAAGAGGAAGAATGTAGAGTCTTTTAATTATTACTGATTGGCGAACTTGTTGATTCTTTGGCAAAAATTCTGGTATGCATTATTAAAAGGGAAGTTTATGAGTACATAGAAAAGAAAGGAATGATCACTAGGTTATATCTTGGACTTTATATTAAGTTATGCCAGACTAATCTAATTTCATCATTTTTTTACAGGGTTACTAGATTGGTAAGGGAAATGCCATAGACATAGTATTCCAGGATTCCACCAAGGCATTTCAAAAGTCTCTCACAGTATCCTCGTGGACAAGATGGAGAGATGTGGACTAAATGATAGTACAGTTAGGTGGGTTTGAAACTGGCTGTCTGGATCTAGAGTGATGATTAATGGATCAGTGTTTACTTTTGAAGGTCTTTAATAGAATGTCACAAGGCTCTTTTCTTATACTTGTCTGTTCCATAATTTTTAATCATTGACTTAGTTAAAAGTATAAATTGTAATCTTTTCAAGTTTGTTGATGAAATGAAGTGGGGATAGAGAACTGATATAGATTTTGACAGGTTAGAACAATGAACTAAATCTTTCAAGATGGAGATGGGGGAGGGATGTAAAATTCTCAATTTGGATTTTAAAATTATCTGCATGAATTTAAAATTTAGAAGATGTGTCAAGACAACAGTTTGGTGAAAAAAAGACCTGGGACAGTTAGTGGACTACAAACTCAAAATGAGTCAACTGATTAATCAAGCATCCTCAAAAAGCTTTATATTAATAGATGTACAGTGTTTTGAATAAAGAAGGGTGTTATAGTTCCATTGTATTTTGTCCTAGTCAGTTCTCATCTGTAGTATTGTGTTTGGTTCCAGGCACCACATTTTAAGAATGATGTTGGCAGAAGGGAGAGAAGGGCATCGAAATAGTCAAGTGACTCAAAACCACATCCTGTGTTTAACTGAAGAAGAGAAGATTTAGGGAGAAGGCATGATTTCTGTTTTCAAATATTTGAAACACTGTTATGTTTGTTTGATTCCAGATGACACGTTAGTGTTTCAGATAGAAGTTAAACAGAGAAACAGATTTTGGTTCAATATAAGGAAAAACAAATACCTTTTAATGGCGTGTATGCAACTCACCCTGTAACTTTTTTTCAACTCTAGTTCTATAAGTAAAAAAGTGAATGGGACTAAACATCCTAAGTTGGACATATCATAGTTTTAGTTTTGGCAAAGCTTTCAGTACTTTCCATCAGAACTTATAGACTATATATAGCCGCATTTGCCACATTAATATCATGCTTTAATAACTGATCCAGACAGTTAAAAGTACCTAGATTCTAGCATCCCAAGGACATCAATGTTTCTATATGATCTCTATTATGTAATAGTAAACTATGTTGTGGTATAGTGTACTATAGCGAATGGAAAGAATACTTTTGAAAAAATGACATGGAGTGAACACCATGGTCTACCAAGTCATGGTGTTTTTGTAGACTGGTATATGTTACCCTGGTGTCTAAGAACCTGGTGTTTTTGTTTGTTTGAATATTATGATAACTATTTCAATATAATTGGTTTCTTTTGTAATCCTATGTATTTTATTTGGTTTTTTGTTTGTTTGTTTTTTTTAGTGAGGCAATTGGGGTTAAGTGACTTGCCCAGGGTCACACAGCTAGTGAGTGTTAAGTGTCTGAGGCCTGATTTGAACTCAGGTATTCCTGATTCCAGGGCCAGTGCTCTATCCACTGCGCCACCTAGCTGCCCCAATGCTATGTATTTTAAACATTTAAGAACATTATTTTGAGAAAGTCCATAGACTTTGCTGCCAAAGTAGTCAATAACACAAAAAAAGAACCCCTGGGTAGAGAAAATAAAATCTTGGAGCTTTTTTCCCAGCTTAAAGCTATGTATGTCATTGGCTCTTGAGGCAAATTATCGATTGATTGTTTGTTTTAGTTTTTTGCCATTGCTTAGGATTTTATTACTTTACTTTATGGCTGGTTATTTGGATTGAGCCCTGCGCATAATTAGTTAGATTTTCTTTTTTCCATAGCAACCCCTGTAGAAGCATATCACGGGTGCTTTTTCTTGGTTGCAAGGCCATCTAGATCTTGTGGATACATCCAGTACCAGAACACCAACTTCAGCATATATGCCCCCTGTCCATGGTATTTTCCACATAAAAAAAAAATCACATTATTTCCTCCCACTTACAGATTTCCATATATAAGAATATTTTTAAATGTTAAGTTATATAGTGACATGATAATTACCACAAGATACATAAAATACTGTATATAAAATGACTACTGATGGTGACTCCAGCATAAGCTCATTGAGGGTAGAGACTATATCTTATTTATATTTTGTGTCTCCCCCAAGCTTTTCACATATCACTTCATAAATGTTCAGATGATGTATAGGTGGGTTTTTTCCTTCTAAAACAGTGTGTTAGCTGTAGGTTGTTATGCTGAGTGTATGTATAATATAGAGAGTGTCTTGATGAGTTTACATATTCTCAAAATTTAACTGATTTAAATTTAACTATTTAATACTATTTTTCCTAGGAGCTCCTAATTTATTTAGAAAACACTTGGATTAATTTGAGGAAGTAATTTCTTTGAACAAGACCTTTTTATCGTAGATAACTGAAACTTGCTTTTTAATATTTACTTTCAGTTGTGCCCAGTGTTTTTGAGAAGAGTAATAGGAGACCAGAAGTTGCTAGTCACATGTGTGACTATCTTCTTGATTAGGCCTGTGAGAGGGACCAGAGAATCACAGAATGTTAGGGGTGGAAGGGCCCTTAAAGATCATCTAGGCCAATGCTTCTCCTTTTACAGGTGAGGAAATTTGAGGCTCCAAGAGAAGGGGCAGAGCTAGATCTTGACCTCAGCTCTTTTGATTCCAAGTCCAGGGCTCTTTCCACTTTACCATGTGCTACCTCTTTTTTTTTTTTTTTTTTAAGTCAGGCAATTGGGGTTAAGTGACTTGCCCAGGGTCACACAGCTAGTAAGTAAGTGTTAAGTGTCTGAGGCGAGATTTGAACTCAGGTACTCCTGGCTCCAGGGCCGGTGCTCTATCCACTGCGCCACCTAGCTGCCCCCCATGTGCTACCTCTTACTAGTTATTTTACTTTAACTGCCTCTCAACAAAATGTGTAACTGTTATGTAGGAAATGTCCTAAATTGTATTTCTTTATTTGTTGGGCAGTTTTAATTTACTGCTTTTTTTCTGATTATATTCAATTATACATGATTATGTGCTTGTGTGTCTTTTGTCTTTAAATATGAAATATTCTAATTGCAGATATAGATAAGAATTTCCTAAGTGTAGAGTTTGATTCATGGCTTAAGAAACAGTGTATTTCATTGAGGATAGAAGCAACACATCTCCAAATTACACAGCACCAATTATATGCTTTTATTCAGTTTTAAAACCATTTACTCTTAAAATGGACATTATGGGGGGCAGCTAGGTGGAGCAGTGGATAGAGCACCAGCCCTGGATTCAGGAGGACCTGAGTTCAGATCCCGCCTCAGACACTTGACACTTACTACTGTGTGACCCTTGGGCAAGTCACTTAAGGCCAAATGCCTCAACCCCCCCCCCAAAAAAAAATTAATAAATAAAATGGACATTATGGGCATTTTAAAGCTCTACAGTTGTAAATATCCTTATTTCAGATCTAGTAAAAGGTGTGTAACGATTGGAATGACGCCACCTGCTGGAGACTTACTGTAGAAGAGTTCCACCCATGAAGTGAAGGTCTTTGAGGGCAAGACCAGGAGTCTCTTCTTTGGCGTCAGGAAGTGACGTGGGCTAGTGGGAGGAGGAAGGAAGAGACTGGCGCTCGCTCTGGGTCTCACTCTCTTTCCTTTGGACTCTGGTGGAGAGCGGAGCTAGAAATGTGCTCTCCCTTTAATAGATAGGAATCTAGGCCTTTCTCTCTCTCTTTACCAAATTCTTGTTTTCCTTAATAAATGCTTAAAAGCCTAACTCTTGCTAAAGCTTATAATTTATTGGCGACCACTCATTAGATATTTTAGACAGACTAGCTAGAATTTTAGCCCTTAACAGGTGAAAAATTGCTTCTGAAAACAAGAGTAAAATGGCAAGCAGAATTGAAAAACTTTATCAGCTGTTACAAGGAAACTCAATTTACCTTTAAATTTTCTATCTAGATATTGGTTTTATGATATCCAGATCCTGTTATTAAATGTGAAAAGTTGAAGATTTGAAAGGATAAAAATTGCAAAACTATTTTAAGATCATATACCATTTTAAGTCCCCTACAGTGGACTTAAAATTATACATTATACATGATGAAACAAGCATTTGGGAAATATTCCATTTAACATTTGATACAGCAAATAAAGATTAATGAGGATGACAGTATTCAGAGTGTAGCATAGGGAGAGAATCTAGTCAAGGAGATTGATTAGACAGCTATTGCAATATATCAGGCATGGAATTTATAAGGGCCTAAATTAGTGTGATAGGAGTGGGAGTGGCAGGAAAAAGAAACAGATATGGATGACATTCAACAGGATAGGAATCAGATAACTGTAGCTTTTTAAATTACCTTATTTTTTTCTCTTTCTTTTGTTTTTTTTTTTTGTGAGGCAATTGGGGTTAAGTGACTTGCCCAGGGTCACACAGCTAGTAAGTGTCAAGGGTCTGAGGTCGGATTTGAACTCAGGTCCTCCTGAATCCAGGGCCGGTGCCTTATCCATTGTGCCACCTAGCTGCCCCTTTTTTTCTCTTTCTTGTATTTGTTCCTGGTATATACCGAGAGTATATATTCACATTCAATATTTCTTTCCTATTGTCTGTATTACTTTTTTTTTTTTTTTGGTGAGGCAATTGGGGTTAAGTGCCTTGCCCAGGGTCACACAGCTAGTAAGTGTCAAGTGTCTGAGGCCAGATTTGAACTCAGGTCCTCCTGAATCCAGGGCTGGTGCTCTATCCACTGAGCCACCTAGCTTCCCCCTGTCTGTATTACTTTAAAAAAAAAAATTCTCAGCTCTTTTTTTTCTTGACAGTTTATGAATTATTTCCAATGGGTTCCTCTAGGGATCTTTAGTACATACACATTTTTTTTCCTTTTATATGTTCTGCATATAAATGGTAGTGTAAATGGTGTGATTGAATAAAAAGAAAAGCATTTATTTGCTTTTTGCCAGGCACTGGTGCTAGACCCTGGGGATACAAATACAAAAGTAAGTCTCTGACCTCAGGGAGCTTACACATGGAGAGAAGTGGGTTGCCAAGTAAGGTTATTTTGGTTTGAGGAGACACAGGAGTGGTGAGTAGAACCATAGGGAAGCCAATTGCCAGGCCCTTTCTAGAAGCAGTGGTAGTACTGGGTCAGTTGCTGTCTCCAGCACAGGTGTTAGAAGAGAGGATATTTTAGGTAGATGGACTGGAGTCATGAAGATGTGAAGAGTTGGGTAAGTTGATTTGGTATGCTACTCAACAGCCTCAGCTCAGCTGAGTGATTTAACTCATCCCCAGGAAAAAAGGCAGAGTCTTTGGAAGTCTAGTATGAAAGGTGCTAGTGGGGAGAAGAGAGCAGTATCATGTCAAATGGCAGTGGGATAAGAATGGAGATGTGTGTGGGTATTGTGTTTGGGCATGTATGGCAACTACAGTTTGTAGTGTTTTGCTATAAAAACAAAAAAAGTGGGGTTTTTGGTGAGTTATTACAAAGTCACCAGGATAGGAAGTAGAAAGTCTGCATACTTTCTCTTTTCAGCTTTTTTTTTTCTTTAGCAGTTTTGGCTTTTCTTTTTCTTTTTTAACATGTGGTGCAATGAGGGTTAAGTGACTTGCCCAGGATCACACAGCTAGTAAGTGTCAGATGTCTGAGGTCAAATTTGAACTCAGGTCCTTCTTAATCCAGCCCCAGTGCTTTGTCCGCTGCACCACCTAGCTGTCCCTTTTCAGCTTCTTTTTACGTCCTTTATCCAATTCTGCAAATCCTGTCACTACATTTGAATTTACTGTAGTTCGTAATTCGTGTGTGAACTTTCAGGATGTCATAGTTCCTTATGGCTTTTCCCTTTTTTCTCTCACCAGCTGCTGGATAAAGGTCCCACTATTCCAACTCCAATTAATGTGGTTTAGTCTATGTGAAGGGTGAAGGATAAGTAGGTGGTTCAGGAGAACTTTACATTAACATTTGAGTTTTCATGTATATAACTTGAATGGTTTCTGTCTGGACTGAACAGTGGCTTTTTGCTGTGTGCAGGGACTTAGGGATAATTAATCAGATCCATAACAAAACACAGGTGCCACAGTTTTATGTAGTTTAGAACATATGTGTAATTTAAATTGGTGTTTTCTAATAATACTAGCTAACATTTATATGGTACCTACTATGTGCCAGGTCCTATACTAAGTATTTTACAAGTATTTCATTTGATTCTCCCAGCAAATTATCCCCATTTACAGATGAGGAAACTGAGCCAGATTAAGTGACTTACCTAGGGTTACATAGCTGCTGTGTATCTGAAGTCATATTGCAACTCAGGTCTTCATGATTCTAAACGAAGCACTCTATCCACTGTACCACCTAGCTGCTTCCAGTAGCACCTTTAATAGTGACTGATATAGAGATTTACAGATGGCATTTGACTTTACCTCAGTTTTAGAATTAGGGAGAAATTAGCATTTGTCCATTCAATTTGTTCTATTTCTGGTTTTGAAACTCATTTATAAACCAGTACTACTTTTTGTTATTTTCCATTTAAAAAAAATTATAATACCACACAACACATTGAAAAATATTCTTTAACAAAATTTTTGTAACCTTTTCTCATGACTTTTTCTGGGAAACTTCTGTCCATTATTCCAGGGGAATCCAGGGATAGGTGAGCAGTCCTGAGTTTTGAGCACCATAGTCATTTTTTTCCCTCTCAGTGCTATTTATTAGTAGTCACTTTCTTGTTGTTGCTGAAACAGTTTCCATCCATATGTCATAAGGTACAGCACCAGATTTGCCCCCCATAATAGAAGATTCAAGTTGCTTGACCTCCTTAGTAAGTAGAAAAGTCTTTTTGAAAGATTCCTGATTGTATCAGTATTCTGTCTACTTGGCATCCTCATGATTGCTCTTCAGACTTTTGCTAAAACACTTATTCATTGTACTTGTTGGCTTGAGTCCAGGCATAGAATTTCCTAGTGAAATTTGGGAAGGATGACTGAAAACTAGTCAGAATGACTGGAAAAGTTATTCTTTCAGGGCATCCTTCTTACATCTATTTAAAGTGGTTAATGATTTTTGTGACCATGTCTACATTGGTAATTATTGCTGAGTTCTAAAAGCTTTTTTTTTTTTGAGGGGCAATGGGGGCTAAGTGACTTGCCCAAGGTCACACAGCTAGTAAGCATCGTGTCTGAGGCCGGATTTGAACTCAGGTACTCCTGACTCCAGAGTCGGTGCTTTACCCACTGCGCCACCTAGCTGCCCCTTTGTTCTAAAAGCTTTTTGTTGAGTATATACCTATAAATTTCTATCTCATTTTCTATGAGGTACTTAAAGTAATTAAAAGATGATAGTATCTTGGCATGTAACTATAAAGAGTACTGAGTAGGCACATTTGTATTTGTGTGGAATTTAACTTTAAATAAGTGAGAATTTAAAACATTTAACTAACACTCTTCTATATTTAACTTATATGTAAAACCTTTTTTTTGGTGTTAAACTTATAATAAGTGGAATATTAGGACATTCCAGTCTT
The DNA here is from genome assembly GCF_019393635.1 of Dromiciops gliroides. Classification (NCBI taxonomy): domain Eukaryota; kingdom Metazoa; phylum Chordata; class Mammalia; order Microbiotheria; family Microbiotheriidae; genus Dromiciops; species Dromiciops gliroides. Next base: position 392,014,792 of record NC_057861.1, on the reverse strand, counting down.
GAAGCCAGAATATTTAAAACAAGCCTTTTACATGTGGAGATAAATGAATAAAAGTGTGTGGCTTGGGAATCATTCGCCCAGGAAAATGTGGATATAAAAGAAAAGCCTTGGGAGATCATTTTCCAGAATCTCTTTAGAGTATTACTTTAGAACTCTTTAGAGTTAGAGGGATCAATAATAAATTTAAGCTGTTTTAAATAAATAGGATACTTCTGTGTCTCTGTAATTCATGTATACAATTATACTTATTGTTGGTGTACTAGATATTTTAGTAAGAATAAAAGCAATACACAAATCTGATTTTTTTTTGTTACTCCTAAAGGAACAGAGCATTATTAAATTTTCATGACTATTTTTGTAGTCATTTGAATCAAAACACTTTGAAAATTACTGAATTTATATGTGGAGCAAATCTTAATGAAATTACATATACCTATACATATACACATATGTATACAAATACATATATGGCTGTATGAATGTGTCAATTTTACCATTATATTTAAAGTTTGAGAAAAATAGTTTTGTTTCATGCTAAATGCTAACACCTTAAGTATGATTAGCTAAGAACAGGTATCTAGGTTTAGCATTTCTACACCCCCTAGAGATTTGCTAAACAGCAACAGTGCTGTTTAGTTAGCAGACCCATTATTTGTGTTCTTCCCTAGTGGTTCCATGTTCCATCATAGCTATTGAAAGTATAGGTCCCACATAGTGCCAAAAAGATTCTTTTCAACATTACTTAGTTGGTTGACATTTATAGTCAGATAGCCAGATCCTAGTAGGAGTACCAGAGTAGAGAGTTTTACTTCTAAATCTTACATTGATCTCCCCTTCTTAATTCAGTGTAGATCCTAAAGTTTTTTCTCAAGTTCATTGGTGATAGATACACAGGAATGATATTTTTCCACACAGCGCCCAAGAGGATTATGTGATGTTAATAAATTGTCAGTTAGATAGTGCAATGGACACAACAGCAGAACTGGAGTCAGAAGTCCTGAGGCAGAATCAGGCACTAGCTAGCTAGCTGTGTGATCCTGTCTACCTCAGTTTCTTCGTCTGTAAAATGGGGATAGTAATAACACCTACCTTCCAGGAAAGTTGTGAGGATAAAATGAAATATTTTTGTAAAGTGCTTTGCAAATCTTAAAGTGCTATATAAATGCTAGCTAGCTATCATCATCATCAAATTAGTACCTATAGTCTGCTTTTGCAGTCTTTGAAAAGGTCCAGTATATCCATGAGTATATACAAAGTCTTTCCAAAGCTTCATTTCACTTTTCCTTGCCCTCCAATCCCATCTTCATTTTATAATTGATTCTTTGGTCATTGGGCCTCTCCTCATCCTTTGTGGAGAATATATGGAAAGAATACAAACATGTGGTATGAGTTGCAGCCCACATTTTGTAGCAACATAGATGAGTTAATGGATCTGACAGAGTAAGATAGGAAGCCTGTCTTTTCAAAAGAGAGATTGAAATGAATGAACTTGAGTAGACACCTGGTAATATAATTCACCATGACAAATTATTCATAAATATCCTGATTTACTATGCATCTACCTGGAGATGTAGAGAACTTTTTGATAGAACATTGTACATTGGTAACTTATTTAAAATTTTTTGCTTTACTGAAACCAATGAACATTTTATAGATTTATAATTTAATATTTAGGAGGCAAGTCAAGGGGAGATCTATCTTAAGACAGATTCAAATCCTAGAATTATTTAGAAATTGTAGAAGATTTTGTAGAAGAAATTGTAGAATTATAGAAAAAATTGTTACAAGGTTATTCCATCAAGAATATTCTCTCAATAGTGTTTTATAGTTTCTAGTTGATAAAATACTTCAAAATATATAATTACATTTGATTCTCCACAGCAAATCTGTAATGTAGACAGACCAAAAAGGTAGTATCCTAATTTTACAAATGAGTAAACTGATGTTTAAATAGGTTATATGATGAACTTAGGTTATATGACTTAGCTAGGAAGTAGCAGGCCAGAAGGCAAACTCTTATGTCTTTTGATTCTTAATTTCTGTGTTATTTCTACTGTACCATGCAACTTTTTTCAAATATACACAACATTATATATCTATATCTATATCTATATCTATCTATATAGATATATACACATATATATTTAACTAAACACGTGTAACAGCATTGACCTTTCAGATATCTGTTATTCAGTGATGCCTTAATTTTAGTGAATTTTGCCATCTATCCTTATTCTGAGAGTGAGAATATCTTGCTGTGATTTCTCCCTGAATTCTTGTTTGAGGAGTGTGTCTATAGGAGAGAAAACTACATTGTATTTTTCTAATCAAATTCTTATACCTTTTTTCCTATAAAAGATACCTTTAAAATTTCTTATTCATATGTATAATGATTTTGTAATATTGAGAAATTTGTTATTTTGTATAAACTCGAATAGGCTTTTGATCTTTAAGCACAGATAGTTAATAGTGATTTATTAGAGAAATTATGAAGTATTGCTTAAATAATCTGAATTTTTGTATTGCTGTTTTTTATTTTGTAGCACCACTTATATACCCAGTTATTTTACGTTGTACCAGTGTTGTGAAAGTAAGAAGACACTATTAAGTTATACTGATTTCATTTTTAAAAGTTAGTACTTTTTCTGGTCATTTTTCAAGACTGTAAGTGTTGCATTCAAACGATAGAATATGTAATGATTTCGAAAGTGTTGGGCATTACTAGCAAAACATTTTGGTTTTGTAACATCAGGGACATTATTCTTGTATGTTTACTTTTAACACTTCATCTTTTTTAGAAATCTCTTGTTTTTATAGATAGACCAAGATGAAATTTCTTAAAACAAAATTGTGAACAAGAAAGAGCAATGACTTTTATGGAAGGCTGTCTGATTACTGAAGTGAATCCCAATCCTATGACATTGAAATTAGAAATAAGAGAACTATTAAATTTGTAGTCCTAATGTATAAAAAAGCAGCTGCCACCTATTTTCAAAGCTTGAATCTTTCAAAGACAAATTGCTTTTTCCTATCTTTCCTCTAATGTTCTGATTATATCCCTTTATTAGTGTATTTTCATTTGTTAAAATTTTAAGCATTCTGACTTTTTAAAATAGAGTCCTGAGATCTTGTTAGCATCCCCTGCTGTTTTATTTGGCTTTTGTGCTCCTGTATTTGAAACTGAATCTTACTTTATATGCTAGACAAGGTTTATGCCAGCCTAATTAGTTGCTGGCATTTCTTAGGCTCACAGCTGCTGGATTCAGCTGTGTACTAGAAAAATATAATGGAATACTGTTTTCAGGGAGCAAGAGGAGATTGTCAACATGTACAACTAGTTTTTGACAGTTCAATAATATATAAGCTTTGAATAGCGCCACCACCTATCTTAAATTTGCATTTTTAGTTCAGCTGAAATTATTTGAAGGCTGAAAAATAACTTTGGCATTTGCTGAATTAAAAAAAAAAAACTTACCAAAACAGCTTTATTTTTGAAACCTAATGTTTACAGTTTAACAAGGATCAGGAATTTAGGTCTTAAAAATGGATAAAACTTAAAATATTTTTAAAGTAGAAGAAATAACAATTCTTTAATTTCTATTTGAGGAATGTTTCAGGTAAATAAATATGTGAGATGTTCATATCACATAGGATTTACAAAAACAACAGTAAAATTCTGCTTTAAAATTTAAAACTAAGAGGGTTGGGTGGTTTTGTTTTTTTTTAATGTATTGAATTCCATTTGTATCACATTTTGGCTTAATTTTTCCTGTGTAATGTATGTAAACCTCCACAAAAATCTTATGCCAAAGCCTCATTGTTTCAAGGATCTTATCCAGGGTTCTGTAAGGCAAGGCCATGAGAACACAAGCTTTGGCAGGTTCTACCAAGATGGAAAGGCTTCCATTACAACCTCTGACAACTGTCTGAGGACCAGCATTGCAAAGTATGGAGGAACGAAACTTTTTTTTGGCCTTGTCGATTCATGAAATGTACAGAAATAAAAAATAACTTTGTCAGTGAGGCTTCCTTTCATTTCTATAGTGATGCTGATAGAAAACAAGATGGAGAATACTAAGAATCACCCAATTCTCAGACTGTCTAGAAGAATTAATTTAACTTTTAGAATTTGAAATACTTTTGAAGGAATTGAACGTATCTATATTGATATGCTCATTGTAAATTTAATGAGAAGACATAAAGAAATAGCAGCTTCTCTAAGAAGGTGATTAAAAAACCAAACTGTTGGTTTTATGTCCCCAAAGGCAACAAGAAACCTGATTACATGTGATACTTGGTCATATTGTTTTGAAGCATTCATGAGAGTAAGCACCCAGATCACAATTAAGATAATTGCAATTTTTTTCAACCTCCACAGTGGGGGGGGGGGTGTAAACCTCCAAACAATCACAATATAGTTTGCTGCCTGTTAGGTTTGACGTGAAGTCAACCAGAAGCATTTATTAAGTGCCTTATGTGTGGCACACACTAAGGATACTAAGACAAGAGCAAAGTAGTCCTTACCCTCAAGGATCTTAAATTTTATGGGAAGTGTAGGGAGAGATGGAAAGGGCTGCATATATAAAGATGTACAAACATGTAAGATATGCACGAAGTAAATAAAAGCAGTTGAAGGAGGCACCATACCAACAACTCGGGAATCGGGAAAAGCTTAGGAATTAGGAGGTATCATTTTGGCCGAGCCTTGAAGTGTGCTAGGCGTTCTGGGATGTAGAGAGGTGAGAACAGAGGTGAGAACAGAGAGCATTAATTACAATGATTGGGGACAGTCTTGGAAAAGCACAGGAGATGGGAGAGAGAATGTTGTGTATAAGAAATAGCATAGTCACTTTGACAGGAAAGGGGTATAATCAGCCTAGAAAAAAAGATAAACTGTAGCCAAATAGTGAGGGATTTTCAGTGGCAGTCAGGAGTTTGTATTTTAAACCAGAGACTGTGAAGAGCCAGTGTGAAGCTTATTGAGCAAGACAGTGACATGCATGGTTAGACCTGTGCTTTAGGATCAATTTGGCAGTTGTATAGAGACTAGATTTGAGAGAGGAGAGGCTGAATGCAGGAAGATTAATTAGAAAATTACTGAAAACTTCTTCTAGCAGAGAATTGGAAACTGATGTCAAGTAATTTAACTAAATAAATTATTTAAGCAAATGAGATTGTTATAACATTCATTTCTGAATTATCTGTGTGTACTGATTAGGTTAGAGCAAAGGTCAGAGCAAATTACCCATATTAAAATACAGAGTAAAAGAGAAGATGCTATGTACCAGTATATAAGTTGCAGCTTACCCTATTTAAATAAGGTGATGTATTTTTTTTTATGAGAACTTAGCAAAAATGACTCACTTATGGTAAATTGTTTAGTTAATTTTAACCAATATAGATTAGGAGCCACAAAGAGTAGGCTAAAAGATCCCAGAAATTGAAGCATTTTGACAAATAGACAAAGTAGCACTGGACAACATTGGTTTAGATTACAAGATCATTTGCAACATACTACAGAGGAAGATAATGGAAAATGAGAAATGTTACCTGGCCAAGGAGCCAGAAATACTTAAATTAAAATCTTATCTCTGATTTTTACCACCACAGTGCCTAGCACATGATAGGTACCTAAGAAACACTAGTTGATTGACTAGCTGTGTGACCACGGGCAGATAATTTAACCTTGCAGTGCTTCACTTTGCTCACCTTTAAAATAAAAGGGTTGGACACAGGACTTCTGAAACTTTTTCCACTCTTGATCCCTTTCCGGCAGAGAAATTTTTACCCAACTCTGTGTATATAGGTGTATAAAGTAGGTATAGATAACCTTTTACTGTTTCCAAATTTTTTGCGCTGCCCCCCCCATTCAGTTACCCATAGTTTAAGAAACTTTGAATGAGATAGCCTTAAAGGCCCCTTCCAGTTCTAAGTCTTCAAGTTGATGGGTCTTTATGTTTTTGTGTTCATTTCTATAGGTGATTTTATACAGCTGATCACATCTTTTGATCACATGAATGACTAAGAGGTACAGTAGATGATAGGTCAGAGTAAAATAGAACATGTAAAATATTTCTGTTGAAATCTTACATTTTCAATATTAGGGAAACTGCAGTGAGTCCTCCTAATCTCATAATTTCTCTAGGGCTTTAAAGAACAAAAATGCTAAGAACTTGAGAATTGATGCTAGGCTGGAGATGACACAGTGGCAGAAACAAATGATATGGAAGAATCATAACATCAGCTTCTAATCAGTCAAGTAGCATTTGTGAAACACCTGCTTATATTTTTGTTATTCAATTATGCCCAACTCATTCTGACCTCATTTGGGACTTTTTTTGGGTAGAGATACGGGAGTAGTTTTCCATTTCCTTCTCCAACTCATTTTATTGTTGAGGAAACTGAGGTAAACAGGGTTAAGTGACTTGCCTGAGATCACACAGTTACTCAGTGTGAGGCTGGATTTGAATTCAGGTCTTCCTGACTCCAGACCTGGTGCTCTATCCACTGAATACCTAACTGCTTACATTGTGATAAATAGATCTGAAAATCATCTAGAAAGCTTGCAGGATCATAGTTTAGGTTTAGCAATGCCTTTACATTTTTATGTTAGGTTAAGCAAGTAATAAGTTGTTTGTCAAGGGCACTTAGGACAGTGTTCATGCCTACAGCATTCTTCAGAACAAACATCTTTGTACAAGATAACATATCTTTCAGGGAAATAGTCCAACACATCCCTTCATGATTCTGGTGTTTCTCATTTCACTGTTAGGTAAATCAATTGTAAGTTCACTAGAATAAATGTATGATGTCATTACATGGCATATATCATATGCTGTTACCTAGCCACTTAATGCTTTGTCTCTTTTATTTGGGGTGGTATTAAACATACACTATTTGAATGCTTACTCAACCACATAAATAACATAAAATGAAACCTCCCTGAATTCAGCTGCCAGGATGGCTTCTGCAGAGCCAGAGGCTCTGGACAGTCAAAGAAAAAAAAAAGTACAGGCTTGGCAGACACACCATGATCCTTTAGAGAGTCAAGGTAGTGTATAGTAGAAAGAGTAGATTGGGGTTAAGAGACCTAGGTTCACATTTTTGCTCTGATAGTCTTAGCTATATAACTTTGGACAAGCTGATTTATATATCAGCCTCAGTTTTCCCATTTGTAAAGTGGAATTAATATGCACACTAAATCACTGGATTCTGAAAAAAAGGGCTTTATAAATGACTATATAAGTGGGAATTGCTATAACAATTGGGGTGGTTCCTACTCTAGGTCAGAATGAGTGGAATTTTCAGAATTAGTGCACCCCAAGTTTGTGTTGGAAAAAAAAACTGCTTGGAATGATGTTGAGAGTGGTTGTAAGGGCTTAAAGGTAATGAATGAATCTTAGGTTCTTCCAATTCTTTGTCCAGGCATTATGTATTAATCCTGGAGTGGCTGCTGTCATTTTTTCCTAGTAAAGTAGGGAGTATTTGCTTACTCAGAATTTGAAGAGTAGAATGCACAATGGTGTGAGTGAGATTTAGATATGAGTGATTTAACTATGGTAATAATCAGTATATAGACTAAAAACTGTGATTTAACATGTTTAGGTATTCTTTAATAGCATGGATGATAATAATGAAAGAAGGAAGACAAATACTAGTAGAGCAAATCCAAATGTTATATGGCCATCACGTCTCTAGAAATCATCTAACTGCACCCATTTGCACAGTGAATTTTAATTCCAACTTTGCTGATACATCCTAAGTTGATCTTTGAAATCCAAGGGGTTTGCAACTTGGATGATGAAAGACTGATGTTTCTTTCTCTCTATTTCATACTTATTATACATGTACCACTTGGATTATGTCTATTTTGTGGGAGGAGTTATTGTGTATTAATATCCGTGGATCCTGAGGTTTGGGGTCTTTGGGTCCTAGACCTGAGACCGACTTTATTGTGAGACAGGATCCCTCTCTCAATAAAACTATTTTCTTCAGCTTGGAGACTGGTTCTTCTTCGTCTGGCCCTGTGACTTAGAAATTTTTGCAACAATGGCATATCTATGGCATAATCTGTCCTCTGACCAACACCATCACCATTGTTTCCTTACTTTTCTTATCATGTCTAGATGACCAGGGGTTTTGCAAACCTTAAAGAAACATATATTTTAGCCATTACATTATATGTTGATCCTAGAAAAGAAACTGTTTGTGAGAAAGCAGCAACCTCTTGGAGGACAGAGAGAGGGGATATCATCTTATCACTTTGGGTATTCCTTTCTGCGTTATAGATTATAACTCACGCCCATCCTATGTAACTTGCATCCATATTTTTCGATAAGTTTTGCAGAAGGCAACCACCTTATGTGTTGGGAGCACCTTTAGTGCATTCTTTTGATATCACAAAGATGTCAGAGGAGCATGCAGGCTGTCCATCAGTTATCCCTATACTCACATATCCATTGTACCTTATTTGATCATACTTTTCTTTGATAACATCTTTTTTGCCATTTCTGCTTAATTCCTTGTGTTGCAGCTTCATTATTTGATCATTCATCTCTGTTTCATGTTAGGTGATCCTCAAATTCTGTGCTTCAGACACTGTATTGTTCTATGACTTGAAAACTATACAGTGTCACTGGAAAGATATTGATAAAACATGGGATTTTGTTTTTGCAAGAAGTTCAGGGTCACTGAAAAAAACGACAATTTCTCAGCCCATTCTCCCCTTTTTCATCTCAGGCTCATCTCATTCGTAGGATCTGTCGAAATAGATACACTGATACACAAGCTCTGTAGGTTACCTATTCACCTATCTGCATATCAAATAGGCAGTCCTTATCTACTTAGTTTTTCCTGTGTGGATAATGATTACAAATCTCATTTGGGAGGATCTGCCATGTATGTTCTACGTTTTGGAACAGTCAGCACAGTGTCATCTACAAACAGTAGCATCTGCAGCAACTCCTTTCTGCTCCTTCTAAATCGCGAGTCATTCTTCATTTTGAACTCTTGGATACTGTTCCGTGACCTTCGGCAATTATGCCTTTCCATATTTTAAACCTCACTTGATAAAGAATAGGAAGAGGGTTTTCAAGCATAGTTACTTTTTTATTGGAATCTTCTCATGTATGCATGGGATACAGGTTGGTGAAGGAATACCTTTAACTTAGGATTTTGCTCTAAAATGCTTATGGATTTTTTTAGTCACCTTATAGTCGCTACATTTTCACTTAATTGTATGGTGGTCAAGATGTGGTTTACCATGGCAAATGGATTGTGGCTTGTGAATTCCTACTTATCTACTTCTTTTTTTTTTTTTTTTAAGTGAGGCAATTGGGGTTAAGTGACTTGCCCAGGGTCACACAGGTAGTGTTAAGTGTCTGAGGCCGGATTTGAACCCAGGTACTCCTGGTTCCAGGACCGGTGCTCTATCCACCATGCCACCTAGCTGCCCCCTACTTATCCACTTCTAATAGCCCTATCAAGGATATCCTCTGTGTGTGTTTATTATAAAAATATTTATATAAATGGGGGAGTTTTCTTTTAGTCACTTTTCTTGATAATGATTTGGTCAGAGTTTTTCCATACCTTTTGGCATCTTCTTTAGAGAACTGAAAAATTGATTCCTCAGTGCCTACAAAACTGTGTTGCTTTCAGCATCTCAATCAGTCAACAAGATTTATTAAACACCCACTATGTGCTAGTCACTGTGCAAACCTCTGGGAACATGAGTATAAAGAATGAAACAATCCTTACTCATAGTGAGCAGATGTTTTAAAGAAGGATGTCATATATGCTTTGTCTAGTTCAGCCATTTTTTTTTTCTTCAGGGCCATTTTTGCTTCTTTAAGAAGCATTTTAGGGACTGTGTAGTAAGAGTGGTGGTGGTATCATTGAAGGAGTAAAGAGTTTGACAGAATTTTTACATATTTCATCCATCTGTTCTTCCAGCTTTGTCTATAAATAAGTTTCTTGTTAAACTTTCTATAAACTTCTTTTTCTTCCCACTACTTCTCACTGTTTTAGGAGGCAATATTATAATCTTCCATTCTCAACCTGTTGCTTGACAAGTTTGGAAAGGCTTATAACCAGTAGGCTGGGCATTCAGCAATGAATTTTTTGGCTATAGTAACCAGTGAAACAAAAATTTTAAATGGTCCTTAACCCTATGTAGTTTCCCCTCTCCTTTAGTGACGATGACAGAGTGGTGAGGAAAGGATCAGAGGTGTTCCAGTGACCAACAACTAAATGTACTGCTAGATAAGATGAATCATTGATCTTGACATTGTAGGTATAAATGAATGAAACCAGAAGGAAGTTGCAGATAAATGAAAAGTACTCCATATGCAAAGAAAAGATTCAGCAGGATTGGTTATATTAAATACCAAAGACAACAAGAAACGTTATTTTGTGAGATATTTGGTCATCTTGTGTTGCAGTATTGATGATAAATATTTGCAAAAACACCACCATGAAAATAATTTCAACTTATGTACTAACACTAATTGCTGAAGATGAAGTAGAAAAATTAATATAACTGATACTCAGTGTCTCAAATAGGAAAGTGGGAAAATATTGAGTATGAAGAGAAATAAAAAGAAAATAATGGAATAGAAAGAAGGAATAAGAGAAGCCAGAAACTTAATAGACTGTATGGAAGTTTCACATCTTTAATATCATGAGCACTTTTTTTTTTTTAAAGAAAAGAATTGGTAAGTGCTCTCTACAGGACAACAACAAAATTGCAGAAATCTCAACTTTTTGCAACTTTATACAAATATTATGCACAAGACACAATAGTTTATATTGTAATAGATGAAAAAAGACTTGTTAAAGAGTTCCTAAATCAACTATGTGTGTATAATCAGAGCAAAGGTCAGAATTTGTAACAAGAAGAAAGTATATTAATGGGAAAAACATATGGTGTATGATTAGTGTTTACAAATGTCCTACAGATAATATTAATCTTTAAGATTCAGGTATGAGAAGTCAGAATTCCTGGAATCATGTTAATTATTTTTCATAACATTTTATTCACATGTTTTTAAGTGAGTCATGCATATTAAAATAATAAATAGTAAATAGTATTTCCATGCTAAAGTTATACCAAAAGTTGCAGAGATTTTGCTTAATAAAAAGACTAAACAAATGTATCACTTATTTTTATGAATCAATTTATTGAGACAGTGATTTAAAACTACTTTTCCTTTATCTTTTATTAGAGATTTCTATTATTCTTCATACTCTTTGCTCAATGTGCATATCTTTAAAAATATGTTTAATAAATAAATATTACTTTCAATAGTATTTATGAAGAACTGTAGCCTGTAGTAAATAGTAAAATGGCACAGATTATTTTGAGGAGTAATTTAATAACATAACATTCAGAGCTCCCAGGAAGGTTAACAGTACTATGGAGAATCACATGTAGAAATTGCAAATTTAAGACTTTTTTTAATTCCAAAACTTGATACTTCTTAGAATCATAGGATTTGCTTTAAGTATTGTCGGCATATAAACTTATTGTTTTATTTGCAAGAATAACTTACCATTTTCAGCAGATAGAGCTTTGAACTTATAATAAGCAAGACTAATTAGATCATGACTCCTTCTTACTTGCTCTTGCTTTCAGGTTGACATCAATAACATTTTTCTATTGCTTGTTAACCTTGAATTCTTGCAGGAAAACCACAGTACTACTTCCTGATTTCTTAGCTGATTTGTTTCAGGAATTGGGGGAGGGGGAAAAAGTCATATTCATTTTCCCAGAAATGCTGGGAAGCAAATTTCCTAATGGAAATTTGCAGTAGAGACTCAATCTTGAATGTTATATCCAGGCAATTATGGGTAACAGTTGTATCTATAATATTTCTCCAGATCCAGTACTGCTTATTTAATTCTCAAGTATATTTTTATTTTAGTAATTATTGTATGGGAACATTTTATATGTTGTAGTTTGTGAAAGATGGCAAACCTTTATTGTATCTGGTGATAGCCAGGAGATTTTGTCTTAGGTATTTTGAAGGTGCTAAATTGTTATAGCCTGCAGTGACAGGTTTTTTCTCCCCTTTTTATCATTTCTTTATACAACCTGTGGTGATCAGTAAGTACAGGTTATTTAAGGATAATCCTTCTATAATTTCTGGTAGTGATGACTTGATCCGGAATTGTCATCATTAGCCCTTTGTCTTTGTAAATAAATTCACATGACTCAAACATTTGTCCAGTGATTGTTTGTTGACATTCTCTACATTGGGTTCCTACAGATGTAATTCATGAAGGGCTTTTTGATTCCACTTTTGGATCTTTGACCAGTTTCATAGTCACCATTTGGTGGTGGAGGGGAACTTTGGTTATTTTCAACAATCCAATGGCGTGTGTCTAATGTTAGTTTTCAGAAAGGACTTTGTATCAGTTATTTCATTTGAGCCTCACAAGAACCCTGTGAGGTAAGTTCTTGAGACAATTTTATGTCAGCTGTTTAGTAGTAATATCAAATTTAACAAGTCTGTTTTTGTTGTTCAGTCATTTTTTAGTTGTACCCTATTTGGGGTTTTCTTGGCAAAGATACTGGAGTGGTTTGACATTTCTGTCTCCTGATTTTACAAATGAGGAAACTGAGGCAAACAAAGTTAAGTGACATCCCCCTGGGTCACACAGCCAGTGTCTGAGGCCAGATTTACATTAGATCTTCTTGACTCCAGGCCCAGCACTCTATCCACTTCACTATCTAGCTGTCCTCAAACAAGTCTGTATTGCAGTATAATACCACTACTATGCCCAGTGATACCACTGTAATAGTATTAATATTCAACTTGATCTTCACACCTGGCTATTACAAGCTTTGCTATTCATGCCCCATATAAAAATAAAAAGATATATAACAGATCTAGCTGTTTTAAACTGAATCCCCACAAAATTCAAATAATCTGCCATGTAACCATTCACTAGCAAGGTAGGGAAAGAATACATTAGGGAGAATAGAGAATACTTGGAAGCAGACTCTAAAATCCAATTCAAATGCTTGTTCTGCGATGGTCAAAGAAGTAATGAATTTGGTGTCAGAAGTCCTGGGTTCCAACTCTCATATTCTGATCTTGGACAAATCACTTCACCATTCTGTGCCTAAGTTTTTCATCTGTGAAATGTGGAAGTTGAACTAGATGACTTCTGAGGTCATATCCAGTCATATCTCTTTGATTCTATTGACCCAAGACTATTAAAATAATTTACTTTTAATCCATTTATACCAGTGTAAATATCTTCAGTCCAACAGTACCTTTATATACCAATAAGAAATAATTTCTTCATATTGAGTTCTTGACCCAGAAATTTGTAATGTGCAATTTACAATATAATAATATATTCTTGGTCTAGGTTAATAGCCTGATAAAAATTGTCTTCCCAGCATAACCCCCTCACCCCCTGCCCCCAATATTGGTAAAATGCCTTTACATTCTTTTGTTTGTTTTTTTGGTTGGGGGGGGGGCATTGCTGGTTAATGAGGGTAAAGTGACTTGCCCAGGGTCACACAGCTAGTAACTGTCAAGTGTCTGAGGCTGGATTTGAACTCAGGTCCTCCTGAATCCAGGGCCAGTGCTTTATTCACTGCACCACCTAGCTGCCTGCATGCCATTACATTCTAATAAGGACCTTGCTAAAAATTGTATGCCTACTCTTGACAAATTCTGGATGAAACAGAATTCAGATCCAGCTTTCTGGAATAGAAAAATTGGTGGAATTTGGATTTTAGATTCACTTTTTTTTTTTCTCATGGTAGGTAAATATTACTGACTAGCCTGTTAAAATTACTGTTTCACTGTAATGATAGAGTAGTTCATGAATGTGAACATGTTGTACCTGATGAAGTGTTGTTTTCCAAATTAATGCTTCTGTCTTTGACCTCTCTTCTGGACCCCAGTATTGCTAAGATTAGAACCAGCGAAAAAAATCCCTGAATGTGTGTAGCCATTAAGAACCAGATGGCTAATTCTATTAAGTTGATTTTGAGCTTTATCACTTACTTCTTGCACACCTAGAATTTTCTTTCTTTCTTTCTATTTTGTAACTTCCCTTGCCTCTTTCTAGTCTCAGTTAAAATCCTACCTTCTGCAGGAAACCTTTCTCTGATCCCCCTTAAAGCTAGTGCCTTCCCTCTGTTATCTCCATGTTATCTTGTTTTCATATATTTGTATGTTTTCTCCCCCATTAGATTAGACTGTGAGTACCTTGAGAGCAGAGACTTTTACCTTTTCTTTCTTTCTTTCTTTCTTTCTTTCTTTCTTTCTTTCTTTCTTTCTTTCTTTCTTTCTTTCTTTCTTTCTTTCTTTCTTTCTTTCTTTCTTTTGGGGGGGGGTATCTTTATTGCTTAGCATGGTGCCCAGCACATAGTTGACACTTAATAATTGCTTGTTGACTGAGTCTGAGTTTTACCTAAAGGAAGAACCAGATTTAATGATCAGGAGAACTTTAGGAGTAAGAAGAATATCCATTAGATCCAGACAGTATTAAACTTCAGGAAGATAAGATCCCTGTGTCTCTATGATCACAATACTTCTGTGCTTTTTTGTGTCTTATTTTATTTTATGCCATTAAGTTTCCTAATAAGTTTACTTACCCTGAAACAATCATGAAAAATTAAAGGGAAAGACATATTTGAGTATATGGAGGTTTTCAATTTGTTAAAAATCCCTAACAAAATTAACCATACAAGAAATAAACCAAACAAACATTACAGACTCATAAAAATTAAGCAAAAGCAACATTAAAAAGTGCTTGTGAATGTGCCCATACCAGTATGGTAAAATTATTTCTTTCAAAGGACAGTATAAGACTAATATTTGCAGGAAAATAAGGTTTGAAGTGCTTTATCCATTGTACCACCTAGCTGCCTCCTCTTATCTTTTTTTTTTTTTTTTTGCGGGGCAATGGGGGTTAAGTGACTTGCCCAGGGTCACACAGCTAGTAAGTGTCAAGTGTCTGAGGCCGGATTTGAACTCAGGTACTCCTGAATCCAGGGCCGGTGCTCTATCCACTGCGCCACCTAGCCGCCCCCTCCTCTTATCTTTTTCAATGAAAATTAGATAGAAGTTGTCCTGGGGCAAGTTGCTATTCTCCTGTTGTTATTTTTGCTCATAATGTTCTGTCAGTTCTAGCACAGGTAGATGATGATAGTGAAGATTGTCCTTGCCTTTTTCCTTCTAATCTAATCATTTCACTGAGTCTTTCATAGTAGTGGTAAAGTACAGGAAAAAATTTGCCTCAAATATCAACCAAAATAAAGAGTCTTCATATCCAGGAGAGAGACAGACAGACAGTGTGTATGTATTTGTATTAAACTAAGAGCCATTCCACAATATATCTGTTGTCAAAGGAATGAATAGTTTTCAAAATAAGAATTAGAAATTTTAGGTGATCACATGAGAACATTCTCTGAATCACTAAGAGTAAGAAATACAAATTAAAACTACTCTAGGTTCATACAGGGGGCTGTGAAAAGACAGGCAACTTGACATTGTTGGTGGATCTCTGGTAGTTGAACAGTTCTTGTTTTCAATTGGGAATTATACCAAAAAAGCGACTATACTATCCATGTCCTTTCATCCAGCAACCCCACTAGGAGGCTTCCTCTAGTCGCAGACGACCATGGATCAGCGCCTTGAAAAGCCACAGGCCACAGTGTGGCTGTGCAGTCTGATACAGGAGCTGCAGCTCCTGCCGCAACAAGGACATCGGAAAACTGCGCTATCTGTTGCCCGTTGGTTCCTGCATCTCGTTCGTTTTTTTTTCCTCCAGAGCTTGGAGGTCCATCTCAGCTGCGCACAAGCTGCTCCTGAGTACTGAGCTCCATCGGGCGCGATCCTTGGCCATCTCCTTCCATCTGCCAGTGTCTATTCCCAGAGCCCTCAAGTCTCACTTGGATACATCTCTGTAGTGAAGCTGGGGGCATCCAGCAGGTCTTTGGCCTGGGACTAACTCGCCATAGAGTAGGTCTTTAGGAATGCGCCCATCTTGCACGCGGTGCACATGATCGAGCATCGCAGCCGTCTTTGTTTCAGTAGCATGTAGTTGCTCAGAAGTTGCATGCGTTGGAGCACTTATATGGTGGTGATCCTATCTGACCAAGATATGCCAGGGATGCGCCGAAGGCAGCACATGTGGAAGCTGTTAAGCTTCTTCTCTTGTCTAGTGTATGTAGTCCCTGTTTCACTGCCATACAGTGAGGTACTCAGGATGCATGCTCTATAGATGGCAAATTTGGTTCGTCTTGTCAGTTTACTGTTCGCCCAGACGTGCATGGCAAGCTTAGACATGTTTGAAGTAGCTTTCCTAATCCTCTGATTGATCTCAGAATCAAGTGACAAATTGTCACTGACAATAGAGCCAGGATACGAGAATTGGCTTAGGACATCCAACTGGTAGCTACCAATGTGTATCAATGGAGGCGACATAGCAACCCCACTACAGGGCTTATACTCCAGGGAAGTAAAAAATAAAAGTAAAGGTTCAATACATGATAAAATATAGCACTTTTTCTGGTGACAAAAAGCTGAAAACAATAGGTGACCATCATTTGGGGGTGATTCCAAAAAACATGGGAAGATTAGGATGAATTGATAGAGAGTGAAATAAGCAGAACCAACAGGACAATGTCTATAACAATATACATTAAGAGATATATAAAAGGAGGTTAACATCTCTCCTTCCTCTCAGGGAATGAACTGCCATAAAGAATTATGTGTAAATTTTCAGATATGATGTCCATTATATGCTTTTGCTTAATTGTAATTTTCACAAAGGAAGGTTCACTTAAGGGAATAAATGAGGAATGACTGGTATAAAGACCGGAAACATCAAAAAATTATCATAAATTTGTCTCTTTTAAAAATTAAATGTTTTATTGAAACAGCATTGGGCATCAGTATAGCCAACTACACTTGTTTACTGTTAATGAGTCAGTATCTTAATTTGAAGAAATAAATACTTAGGAAGGTATTAAACTAAAGATATTTACACTGGTATAAATGGATTAAATAAATTATTAAAATTTATTTCAGTATATAATGAATGTCTTTTTGTCATTCTAATTGGGATTCTTCATTTTGCCATTCTCATTCACTACTTTTATCAATTTTCGTTGTTTAATAAAGACTTAAGATTTCTTAGACTTTCTCTTCATTGTGTTATAGTGATACATTATAGTACTTCAGTTTATTTAACCATACCCCTATTTTTGGAAATGTAGGCTTTCATTTTTTTTAAATGTGCATATAATACTTTTATGAAAATCTTTTCAGATGACTTTTCTGTTTTTGATAACATTTTCAATATATTTGTCTCAACAATGGGACTATTGTATCAAAAGGTATGATTTTTTTCCCTTTGATAAAAGATTCTACAAATGTGTAATTCCACCAATAATAAATGAATTTTCCTGATTCTCAATAGCTTCAGCAACATTTTTTATTTCTTTTAATTATTTTTGCCAATTTGATGAGTATAAGGTGGTACCACATTGAGGGGGGGGCAGGGCAATGAGGGTTTTAAGTGACTTGCCCAGGGTCACACAGCTAGTAAGTGTCATGTGTCTGAGCCCAGATTTGAACTCAGGTACTCCTCAATCCAGGGCTGGTGCCTTATATACCATGCCACCTAGCTGCTCCCACATCTTTTTAAATAAACTGCCACCTTGTCTTTTTCCTGTCTCCCCCGACACCCCCAATTGTAAGAGAATGGGAGGGGGGGAAGCCTTGTAATATATGCATAGTTAAGCAAAACAAATTCCTGCAGTGGCCTTGTCCAAAAAGTATTTGTCTGAAGCAGTCCATCACCTCTCAGGAGGTGTGGTTAGCATGTTTAATCATGTGAATGAATCATGGTTGATTATTGCCTTAATCACAGTTCTTAAGTCTTTCAGAGTTGTTTGTCTTATAGTGTTGTTGTTACTCTATAAATTGCTCTCTTGGTTCTATTCATTTCACTACGCATCAGTTTATATAAGACTTCCTATCTATGTTTTTCTGAAACCATCCTTTTTGTTATTTCTTACAGCACAATAATATTCCATTAATTTATATACCATAGTTTATTCAGCCATTCCCCAATTGATTGGGACTTTGTTAATTTTCAGTTCTTTAACACCACAAAAATAGTCTTACAGAATATTTTTTATGCATATGGGTCCTTTTCCTCCTTTTTTTTTCTAACCACATGTTCCTGCTAGATTAATTTCTAAGAAAACATGGCTTTGCCTGCTTAACTCCTCTTTTAAAAATCTTTTTCAAGTTGACAGTTCAAATTTGGTTAAGGTCCTTAACCCAAAATTGACTTTTTTTTTTTTTTTTGGTGAGGCAATTGGGGTTAAGTGACTTGCCCAGGGTCACACAGCTAGTAAGTGTCAAGGGTCTGAGGCCAGATTTGAACTCAGGTCCTTCTGAATCCAGGGCCGGTGCTCTATCCACTGCGTCACCTAGCTGCCCCTCAAAATTGACTCTTAACAGACATGGTGAATTATGTCATAATTTAATAATGCAGCTAATTTGAATTGGTTTTAACTCAGTTTCTTGGGGGGTTTGCCTAAATAAGGGGCTACTACACATCATTCATCTCAGTGATATTATATAGTTATTTTAATTATTGTAGTCTTGGTTTTGAAGATTTGTTCTTTTGATCGCTTCCACTTGAGCCCTTCTCAAATGCAATAACGATGCTTGGAAGCTTTTCCACTTCTGTCCCTATGTGAGGCTGTCCTTTGTTGCCTGAAGTGAAAATAGCATGGCTCTTTACCAGAGACTTGGCCGCTAGGTGATAAGGTTTTTTTGGTTACAGTTATTCACAATCTCTATTGATAGAAGTAGTACCAACACTAATGAAATAACTGGTATTTTTAAATAGTAAAGTAGTCTTTCTGAGAATATAATTATTAATTGAGATATTAGATTAATTTTTAAGTAAGGAAAATGTATAAAGGCCATGACTAAGTTATCAAAAGAAAACATTAGATGAAATATCAGCTTTGTCTATACAACATGATAAAAATAAGGCATAAGTTGATTCTCTGATGAGAAAGAAGAAAATATTAGATATTATACAGAGGCATACTGACCTATTTAAAAATTCAATTCATTGTTTGGACCAAAAGAGAATGCATTATATAATTTCTGGAGATGTTTTGTCTAATAATAGTATGACATAAACAAGGTTTTTTCCACTTTTCAAGAAAAAATATTCTGAATTGAAAAATAAGCCAATATATTTTTCAAGTAAAAATCTCTTGAAATAAAATGCCAAAGAATTTCTTTTAAAGCATGTTTAATTAGCTGACAATAGTTTTGGAGATTTTATATATGATTTGTTTTTTGAGTTATTCTCAGAAAGGTGCCATTTTGACAGTATTAAAACCAAAGCAAAAAAAAAATCTTGCTATCAGATCTTTAAGGATAGAAAATTCATAAGAAAAATAAAGCAATCTACTGATTATTCTGTTTCTACAACTTTTCATTATATATAAATGTCCTTGTTATGCAAATTATCTTTTAAATTTCTTAATATGTATTTGTTTCATTTGAATGATAAAAGAAGTGAAAAAGATTTGGAGAAAGCATTTCTGTGTGTGTGTGTGTGTGTGAGAGAGAGAGAGAGAACGAACAAGAACAGTTTTCAGTAATTCTCCCTGTTCTGTGCCTCTTGTGATAATAGTTAACAAAAGTTTTTTGAACAAAATTATGTGTTATATCTTTCACTGAACCTTATATAATTTTGACATATGCATGGGAGGAAACCTATTAGAGGAAAACCTTTAAGTTTTGCATTTTCCACTATCAAACTACATTGTTATAGACACAAGTGAGTTTTTTATTATTTGTACCTTTCAGTCATTTGTATGACTATATGGTTGTAATTTCCTTTAATAATATAAATTGCAGATGCCTGCCAGTCAGTTCGTTCCCTTCTCATATCTTCATCAAGGGTGTTCTCAATGTGTATATTGGTTAGTCTTATAGAAATTTTCTAGAGGTGGGTTAAGTAGGTATATGAATCAGTTACTGATAATTCCTTATTTGCCAGGGCTGGTGGTAAGTGGTGGTAGATAATATGCAAGAATTTTTCCAAGTATTTGGTAACTTTTCCTCCTTCAGCTATCTTGAGAATTGATCCTACCACCATTACAATTCTCTAGATGAGATTCATGGATTAGATGAGAGGCTGAACTATGTCAGGGGTTCTTAACCTTCTTTTCTATTATGGATCCCTTTGGGAGTCTGGGTGAAACCATAAGCCCTTCTCAGACTGTTTAAATTTGCAAAATGCATAGGATTTCAAAGGAAATCAGTGATATTGAAATGCATTTATCAAAATATTTTTTAAAAACGGGTCATAGACGCTAGGTCAATGACCTGAACCCCTTGAACTAGGGAATCTTTTAAATCCCATTCAGCTCTTAAGATATATTTTGACTTTACTCATTATTTTTTGTGTGGCTTTGGGCAGTTAGTAATTTTATCTTCCTGAATCTCAGTTTTCTCCTATATTAAATAAGTGGGTTGGACTAGATTAGCTTTAAAAAGGAACCCTTTAAGTCTAAATCCTATGATCTACTGTAAAGAATTAATTGTTATTTGAGGGTTTTATGCCTCAGTTTTTGGCAAGCCAGCCAGGAGACAATTAACCTAGTGAATGTCTTTACATTAAAACTGTGGGGACCAATTTTTAATTGGGGAGTGCTAGCTAAGTGGCTCGCTGCAATATTGGGTCAAGGAAGGAAACTGGCAGCCTCCCTCAAAACAGAACAAGATTTATTTTAACAAGAACGAACTTAAAAAAAAACAAAACAAAACACAAACAGGATGAGTAGGATCAAGGGAAAGGAAATAAAAATGGGGAAAGGGAAATTATAATACCTGAAAAAATACCACCGCCCAGGAATCAGCTGAAAATACGCAGCAGAACATCTGTGGCTCTCCAGCTTCCACCTAGAATGCCCAATTCTCCTCCCCCAAACCTAGAAAAACACCCCACACAGTCCCAGCCAATGGGATGGCTGCTCTGACAGTCACATGACTGCCCTCACTAGGCTTCCAATCATTATAATTTTGCCAGGCCCATGTAGGCATCTGCGAGTGGTGATGATGTGAGGTGCCAGAGCCCTGGCAATGGCTACAACCAGTGGGTGGAGCACCCTGCGGTTTGCAGAGCCCCAGGCCAGTGTGCGCTGAGGCATAAAAACCTTAAATAACAATTAATTCTTTACATTACTTTATACTGTTTATGCAGTTGCCATATTCTATAGTTAGCATTTACTTATGTAGAAGTCATCTCCCTTATTAGATACTAATCCTTGACCGGGTTGGGGCTTTCTTTCTTTGTTTCTTTCTTTCTCCTTTGTTTCTTTCTTTCTTTTCCAACCTCCCAACCTCCCTCCCTCCCTCCCTTCCTTCCTTTTTTATTGGTCTTATTACAGAAATTGGTGCCTAATGGATGCTTATTGACTGATTATTAATCTTTATATTCCCCTAGTGTACCTAGCATAATACATTCAACATAATAGGTGCTTAGTATTTGTTAAAATGGGTGAATGGTGAAGCCATGTTTGTGACTATCATTATCTGGTTGTTACATCATAGGCAATTATTTTTCATTCCAAACCCATGCTAAACTAAAGATTGCCTCTTTGTTTTTTTCAAAACCCCTTTGTATCAGTATCACAAAAAGGTTATAACATGGCAATGATATTTTATCCCTTGTACCTTATTCCCATTTAGGTCGAATACATCAAGCTATGGTAACATCTTTAAATGAAGATAATGAAAGTGTAACTGTAGAATGGATAGAAAATGGAGATACAAAAGGCAAAGAGGTACATACCATTACATTAAACTTCATTTATAGTTCTGTGATAAAGATCCTTTTTAAAAGCTGTATTTTTAGTTTTAATTTAACCATAAGCTTTCTTATGATTCTTCCAACTCTATGTTCTAGATTTTATTTACTGTATGATGTGGGTTAAAAAAAAAAAGAATTTGCTGCTATGCTGATTTCATAAGTGTGAGTTCTCATAGAAAAACTGAAATAATAATGAGTTCTGTGAACTGATTTTTTAAACTTCTGTTTGGGTGTCTTATTTCAGTGGTATTATCTGTAAAAACAAATTAAAAAGCAAAACACTAATGTACTTTACAGTATATGTATTTTGAAATTTCTTATATAAAATTTTGGAGTTTTGAGTATTTTCACTCTGAGGGAAGTACATTCCTCCTCATATTTATGATTGGGTATATTATTAATCAAGTTTAGGTCAGATGGAAATGCCACTTTTTTCTAAGCTATCTCATAAAAGTGAACTAACTATAAAACTCACAAATCTTCTACATTAGTTATTATAAAATCCTATGTTCTCTATGCTATTAGCATATTCAAATAATCCAGGGAATTCAAAACCACAAATACTGTCAGGGGTAGCTTCTTGTATATATAAAGACCGCAATTTTAGGTGTGACTTTCCAAGTTAAAATAGTATCAATTTCAACTAAAATCACGGAGTTTATCTGTTCGTTTTTTAAAATCCATGTGAAAAGTGGCTTTAAATATAATTCTATCTAAGCTTCCCTTTTCCTTATAAACAGATTGACTTGGAGAGCATCTTTTCACTTAACCCTGACCTTGCACCTGATGAAGAAATTGAACCCAGCCCAGAAACACCTCCACCTCCTACCCCTTCAGCCAAAGTAAACAAAATTGTGAAGGTTTGTATTTATCATTGAATGTTTAAGGAATCACTTTTAGAATTTGTGATTCAGAAATAATGGTATATTAAGGCTATGTTTTGGAGAATAACCTATTTCCTCCCACCCCATAAATGATTAAAGATGTCTGGTGTTTAGTTTGAGGAATCTTTAGAAAGTGTGTTAGAACTTCCTCTCTGATAAAGTGTTATCTGCAAAGTTCAGGCCTTTTACAGAATATGTGACCTTAAATTTTTTCATTTTAAAGCACATAACTATCACCTGCAACAGTGTAGCAAGTGACTTGCTTAGGGTCATACAGTTAGTAAATGTTTTAAGGCTTCAAACTCAGACCTTCCTCATTCCAAAGACAACATTCTATTCATTATGCCACCTGACTGACATATTATGTTCTTTATATACTAATATGTTTATATCCTTCTGGTCAGGATCTCTTTCCTTTTGGTTTTTGTATATCCAATACTTTGTACATAGTAGGCATTTCGAAACTTTTTTGAGTTTTTAACTGTTTGCTTTCTTCTTGGGGAACTGGAAAATAATAAATCCTGGTTCTTGATTTCTTTGATGGCTTTTAGTAAATTGAATTCCCTATTTTGTCTTATTAATATATTATTATCTTACACATGTCTTTATTTATTATGATAGTATTTTATTTTTTTCCAATTACATGGAAAACATAGTTTTCAACATTAATTTTTATAAGATTTTGAGTTCCAAATTTTTCTCCCTCTCTCCCTTCTGTCACCCCCTCCCCTGAAGCCAGCAAGCAATCTGATAAGTTATATATTACACTATACATTACAGTCATGTTAAACATATTTTCACATTAGTCATACTGTGAGAGAAGAGTCAGAACAAAAGGACAAAAAACACAAGAAAGAAGAAACAACAACAGAAAAAAAACCAACAAAAGTGAAAATAGTATGCTTCAATCTGCATTCAGACTCCATAGTTCTTTTTCTGGATGTGAAGATCATTTTCCATCATGAGTCTTTTGGCTTTGTCTTGGATCAGTTGATCCAACATGTGTCTTTAAAAATAAAGACAAAAGGGGGCAGCTAGGTGGTGCAGCCCTGAATTCAGGAGGATCTGAGTTCAAATCTGGCCTCAGACACTTGACACTTACTAGCTGTGTGACCCTGGGCAAGTCACTTAGCCCTCATTGCCCTGAGCAAAAAAAAAAAAAAAAAAAGTCAGGAAAAGAGCAATTTTTTTCATTCCAGTGTTATCTTCAAATGATACCAGTTTTACAACAGTAATCTTCCTAAGAGTAAAAAAAAACCCCAAACCATAGGTGACAGTTATAGCCCTTTGTAAACCCTATGTGCTTATCTATTTTGTAACTTGATTCTCATTGTGGTAAGGTAGAAAGAGGACAGAACTTACAGTCAGAGGTCCAGGTTGAATCTTATCTTTGTCCTCTATTACCTATTACTTCATATCTCTGGGCCTATTATTCCCATCTGGAAAATAAAGAGTTGAATAAGTTGACCTCTGTGGTACCTTCCCATTCTGAAGGTATGAGTGAACTCTATGAGGTAAGAAATACAAATCTTATTAGTCTCATTGCAGATGAGGAGCCTGTTGCTGACCAAGGTAAAGTAATTTATTTAACCCAAGTCATAGAACTAAGATATGGCAGAGTAACTGAAACCAGACCTAGGCTCCTTCTGTTGCACTCAAAATACCCCCTGGATACTCTTGAATGTTACGATTCATCTCTCATCTACATCTCCTATTGTTTCTCCTATGTTAAATCAGTTACCTGATGTAGGAGCAAATTATCCCTAGTTCCCACCCTCTGGTCTTTACATGGCTTAGTTTTTCACCTATGTCCATATCCCTTCCCTTTTCAAGAGAAGCACCCATTAAAGGAGAAAAAGAAAAAAGAGGAAGGAAAAAATTAACAAAACCAATCACTACATCAAAAAAGTTGACACTGGGGACAGCTAGGTGGCGAGTGAATAAATCACCAGCCCTAGATTCGGGAGGACCTGAGTAAATCTGGCCTCAGACATTTGACAGGTGCTAACTGTGTGACCCTGGGCAAATCACTTAACCCTCATTGCCCCCCCCCCCCCATAAAGTTGACATTATATGCACTTTTCCACAGCTATGGGATATGGGACAAAAACTGTCCCTCTCCCCACTCCCTTCACACACATATCTCTACAAAGGAGTCAGATGTTTTCTCATCTCTTTTTTGGAGTCAGGCTTAACTGTTCAGTAATTTTGTGGTTGTTGGTTTTTCTTTTTATATTGATGTCCTTAGCTATACTTCAGCATCAGGATCTTCATCCCGAAATGAAGACTTTCCCCCCGCTTTTTATTTATTGATCTATTTTTTAATCTCAATAGTGTTTTATTTTTTCCAGTTATATATAAAGATAGTTTTCAACATTTGTTTTTATGAGATTTTGAGTTCCATATTTTTCTCCCTCCCTCCTTCCTTCCCCTCTCCCCAAGGCAGAAAGCAATCTGATATAGGTTATATATGTACAATCACATTAAACATATTTCCACATTAGTCATGTTGTAAAAGAAGAATCAGAACAAAAGGGAAAAACCTCAAAAAAGAAAACAAAAAAGTAGAAATAATATGGTTCAATCTGCATTCAGATTCCACAGTTCTTTTTTCTGGATGTGGAGAGCATTTTCCATCATGAGTCCTTTGGAATTGTCTTGGATCATTGTATTGCTGAGAACATCTAAGTCTATCCCACTTGATTATCACACAATGTTGCTGTTACTGTGTAAATGTTCTCCTGGTTCTGCTCACTTGACTCACCATCAGTCCACTTAACTCTGAAATGAAGACTTTTAAGGAACTTTTGACAGTTTAGTAACTGAATAATGTGATCAATGTAGACTTAAATTAATTATTGAACTACTTGGAAATTTCTACTCTAGTTGAGACTGTCTTTGAGCTATTCATAAATAATTAGCTTCAAGGGAAAGTAAAGACATTTAAGTGGATAATGTAAAAGTAAGCCAGTTTATTATTTGAAACAAATTTTTAATTTTATATGTGATTTCATTTTCATCTGAGTCTCTAAATGGTTCCCAAATTTCAAGAATCACTGCAAATATAAAAATAAAAGCATCATGACTTAGTGGATAGGACACCACTAGGCTTGAAGTCAGGAAGACCTGAGTTCATTTTCAGCCTCAGAAACTTAATAATTGTGTGACCATAAGGAAATAATTTAAACTCTCTGGGCCTTGTGGCTTCTTAATCTGTAAAATGAGGCATTTGAACTCTGTCTTCCAAGAACCTTTTCAGCTCCAAATCTAACCCTATAATGTGTTGTTCTCCAACCCTGAAATATGTATTATTTTCAGATCTTTAAGTGTTTAATAGATTTATAGATACTATTAATTAGAAAATCAGATTACATGTGATTTTAACATGTCTTACAATTTTTATGACTGCTTTTTTAAATGTAAAAAGATGCCAGGATTGTGTTTTATATAGTGAGTGAATATAGAGAAAAAATAATGATTTCTTTTCTAGAATCGCCGGACTGTGGCCCCTATTAAGAATGACCCCCCTGCAAGAGACAATAGGGGTAAAGTATACATTAGTCTACTACTAACACTGATTTCATTTATGGATATGGGAAATAATAAATAGGAGAGATTTCTTTGTTTGGGATTGAGATTGGTTTTGTTTTGATTATTTTGGGGGGTCTAGAACTGTGGTTGCATTTGTGTTGGAAACTCTCTTCACTAATACAGATTAGCCATTTATCTGTAATTTAGTCTAAGACAGTGGCCTGGGGCAGTGAGGGGCTAGATGATTTGCCCATGGTCATTCATTGTAAATTTCAGCATATCTTGCCAAGGCAATAAAGGTTTTTGTACATGTGTATCACAGAGGACTTCCAATACCAATTTTTCCTGACTTTGAGCCCAGCCTTCTCCACCATTGCAAGAAACTTTGAACTTAATTTTTTTCAGTAAGTTTGGAATCCACTTAAGTTTTGAGTAAAATGCTTTAAGTCAAAGAATAATATGCTTCAGGTAAAACTACCTAAGTATATAATTTTTCCTTTTAAAAGCTAATGTTCAATGCAGTAATTACATATTTGGCCATTAGTTTTGCAAAGTTTAGGGAGTTTGAGAAAGAGGGTATCTAGATAATTTCTCATAGAGTTGTAGTCCCTAGCATTTCCCCCTCAAGCCTTGAAAATAATAACTGAAAGAACAGGTAAGCACTATATCATTTATTTTTAGAAATAAAGTTTTAACCTACAATTCAAATCTTTTTTTTCAGCTGCTTTTATCAAACTTCCAAAATTTAAAATTAATAACTGCTCCAGTTTTACATATACACATATATGTGTATGTTATATATATTAATTTTAACAACTAAAAATAAGTGCCTCAGAATTGACATTTAAAGTTTGTGGTGCATTTTATATTCCTTATGAGTCTCTTAACAACCCTGTAGTTAGATGCTATAACCCAAATTTCATTGCTGAGCAAGCTGGGCTTTGCAAGGTTTCATGGTGACTTCCCCCAGTTCACTAAGTAAAGGTCTGAGGTAGTGTTCACACCTTTCTCTTTCTGACTCAGCTCAGCACAGTACTCAGTAGATCACACTGTCTTTCCGTAACAACTGCTGCTGCAGCCAACAACATTCCTGTTGAAGGAGGAGAAGATTAAAAAAAGTATTTTCTATAATTGGATTGAACATTGCAGGGAGGAAGGAGGTTGTCTTCATATAATAAACTATCTTCAATACAATTACTGAAAATTATAATTTCCATACTGTTATATTTTGATGTTATTCATGGAACTTTATACACTTTTGGTCTCTTTTGTGTGAAATAGCCCCTGTAGAAAAATAAAACTAAATTGGTTTCAATATATTCATTATTAAGTATCGGCTCAAAGATGTAATTACTTTAGTGGAAATTTTATTACAGAATCTGCATATACCACTTTGAAAATATTTATGAGCTCTTCAATAATTAAATGCTTATGTCATTTCTTATTGAATAAAACTGGCATTTCTATATGCATATTTCTAAGATTTTTAATATACATGTAGTTGCTTTAGATTGATGATAGCAAAAATGTGCTGTAATTTACAGCCTCATTAACCTATGTCCTACCAGTTCATTTGTTATACTCCAGTATATGAAGAACCACATGAATGACTTATCTAATTCTTGGAGGGTTGTCGAGGCTCAAAGGGGTTAAGTGATTTGCCTGTGGTCTCGAAGATAGTAAGTGTCAGAGGCCTACTCGCTTATTCTGTGCATATTGCGCGCCCCCCCCCCCCACCTCTCTTAACCTAAAATTCTACTTCAGTAGTTATCTTTAGTAAGCCATTGGACCTTGGTGACCCAAAGTTCTCAAAGGACAGTGCCTAGCACCTACTGAGCACTTAGTAAATGCTTTTTGACTCATTTAAAGGTTTGTTTCTATAATTTAAGCTTTGGTATATCCAGCTAACCTGAAAAGGTTTTGAATATGGGCCCAGTAATGGACTGTCAACCAGGGACCAGCACAGCCAAATTTGAAAAATGTTGTTTCCAGAAAGTTGGCCACTTTTTCTGTAGCAGTCAATGAAAAACTTAGTAATGTGTGGATAGGGTTGCAGTCTGGGTCAGTTAAAGGAGCCACACCGATGAATTATAGATCTTTTGAAGTTACAATACTATGTAATACTATGTAAGTTGTTTTTATTAATGCCATGAATTATTAATAATTCCTGTTTCATTTGCAGTGGTTGGTTCTGCGCGTTCGCGGCCTAGTCAGCTTCCTGAACAGTCTTCCGCTACACAACAGAATGGTAGTGTTTCAGATATATCTCCAGTTCAAGCTGCAAAAAAGGAATTTGGACCCCCTTGTATGTAAACCACGTATCAAGGATTCATTGATTTCAGGCATACATGTATTCTCTCTTGGTCTAACTTATAAGTCCTCAAAGGAAAGGGTCAGTTTTCAAACCCGATTGATTATTGTCTGTGTCCATTGTGTTGAGATTCTTACTCTGAAGAATTAAATTTTATGTTCTCACATCCTTGGTCTACCAATTGGGGCTTAAATTTCTTTTTCCCTATATGATAATTTAATTTGGTTTTTATAAACAGCAAATTTTATTGATATCTCAGCACCTTTAGTTTAAAGTTCTACATGAACAAAGGCTGGGGTAACATCTGTCCAGGAGGTTGTAGAAGGAATTTCTGAGTTCTGTGGAATCAGAGGATCTCTAAGTTCCCTTCCAACTCTAAGACTCTATGATTCTAAACCAAGAGATGACATGTATCAGTATGTTGTGGAGTCTCTTTTTTTTGGCATATTTATTGTCCTGTTCCTAGTTTTTGTAAAGCAGCTTGTAAATACAGATCAAATAGTTTTAGCTGGCATGTTTTGTCATATGAGCCTATTTTTTAATGGCATGAAAATGAAAAATAGAAAATATTTTAAGCAGTAAAATACTTGTAAATATTACTGTGAATGCTATAGGTCATTATTAAAAGGGGGAAAGATACCTGTAATTCTTATCCTTTTTTTTTTCTTTTAGCACGTAGAAAATCCAATTGTGTGAAGGAAGTAGAAAAATTACAAGAAAAACGTGAGAAAAGGAGGCTACAACAACAAGAACTTAGAGAAAAAAGGGCCCAGGTTTGTATTCTAAATATAAAGTTATAGGATTTATTTCATGTATAATCTAGAAATCAGACGGCCTTATTGATGAAAGTGACTGTTGGTTTTTATCAATAAAATTATATACCACTCATTTACATTACACTACTCCAAACTCACTGATTCCTTTTTCTTTTCTTTTTTCATAACTGTTGAGAAAACTTTCATGGTTTCATTACGTAATAAGGCATTGGGATATCAGAACAAACCAGTATTTGCACCCACAGCTGCCGCTTTCTGCTTCATTTCTTTAGGTTACTGGAGCAGCTTGTCTGTACGTTTTTTAAAAAGACAGCCTTTTGCATTTCTTAGTCTTTCTAAGCCATGAGCTGGTACAACACAAATTTCTCCTGGCAGAAGCAGCTAGTTTAATTTTCAAACATCTTGCACAACATACATAGTGCATCACCGTGGTGTCCACCCACAATTGCCTTTGTAGGCTTATATGTGATATTTGGAGTATTTTGAGGAAGTTGGGGGAAGAAAATGTGAATAGTATCAGGAAGAAGAGAGAGAAGGAAACAGCTTGGGTGTCTTGAAGAGAGGACTCAGCCGAAGTTGTGTAGCACTAGCCTGAACATGTTGTTGGTGCAGACCTGAGCAGTCTTCATTGATGTTCTTTAATAGAAATATCTCTTAGAATCATATGATAAGGTCTTTATTAGTTTTTAGCTGTTCCCCAACCATACTGATTATATAGCTGTCAGAGGTGGGCTGATGAGCCAGTGTTGTAATACCTCATTGCCTTCTAAAACAGAAGGTTAGACAGTTTCTCCTTGATGGTTGCTTTACCTTGAAAATTGCTATCCTCATGTAAGGCAAGACACATCAATGTATATTGCCCCTAATTGGGTCCTTTCCATTATCAAATAACTAATATTAATATCACATGAAGCTGGATCCAGTCAGCTCCTAAATCAGCTTATCCCCCATTCTCTTAGATCCTCACCCAGCAACAGAAGTTGTAAAATGAGGGAATTGAATTAGAAGATGTTGAAGGCCCCCTTCCAGGTCTTTAACTCTGTAAAAATGGAATCCTAGGGTGATGATAGGGTCCAAAGTCTGATGGGCTGTTATTATGGTGGTGGTAATGACAATTGCCTCCCTTCCCCCAGTAATTCTTTAAGGGATATATTGAAGATAGAGAAATAGAAATATGCATTTTAGTTTTATTTATATATATATATATATATATATATTTATTTATTTATTTAAGATTTGATGGGATGTGATTTGACACATAGTTTAATTTTGCATGACACTCTTATCTAACAAGATTCTATTTTTTATTTATGTATTAACAGTGATAAGGCAGCATAGCATAGTAAAGAGTTCGTCTTAGAGTTAGGAAAGCCTGGTTTCAAGTCCCTACACACAGGCAAGCTCTGTGACCCCTGAGCAACTTACTTAAACTTTTAGTGCCCCATGTGACTTTCTAAGATTCTTAAGTTACAAAGCAAGTGCTATGGAGATGCATTTCTGATTTCACTGTATTTTTCATGATTCACTTATTATTTGCTTGCATTTGATAGGAGATGTTTTCTTATTTTTAAATTTGTTAAAAATTGATATATCTGTATAACTTACTTTTATACATTGGTCTTTAATTATTTCTTAGTTCATGCATTTTACATATATATAGTCTGGAAAGGACTTCAAAAAATCTTAAACAACCCCCTCACTTTATAGATGAAGATACAAGCTCAGGCAGGTTAAATGACTTACACAGAGCCACATGGGCAGAGTGAGAGGCTGAACTAGAAATCTAGATTTGTGCAGGCTATTAAATTTTTAAGAAGGTTTTTTATGTACATTTTTTGCAACTTAAAAGAAATATGGCTAATGTGGAGGGAAAGTTGCATGTTTAAGCTTAAGTAAAATTAATAATGATTTAATACATTTATTGACAAATTTTATCCTTTAATAAAATTTATTTGTAAAGTTGATATTTTCCACTTAGATAAGTCAAAATTGTTGCTTTTTAAAAAATCAGCTATTGATTATTTACAAATGGTAAATATACATACATACATACACACACACACACATATATATATATATATACATATACATATACATATACATATACATATATACCATATACATGGTCTTTTCTGATTTTTAGCTGGTAATGTCTTTCAACAGGCAATGTGAGTCTTGGAGACTTAGAGTCTGGAAGACCAAGGTTCCAGTCTCACCTCTAACACATGTACTTACTTCTCTGTGCCTCAGATACTTCTCAAAGACTATAAGATGGCAGAGCAGTTACTGGTCAGATTTGGAAAAGGAGTTTTCCTCACCAGAGGTTAAGTGTCTCTTCTAATAGAAACACAAAATTAGATTTTTCCTTCTCCCCTCCAAAAAAAGATCTTGAAAGTAGAATTATTACTTATTTTATGAATGACATAACTATATTTTAATCACACTGATGAATACTTTTTTCTAATCTTAAGTATACTGCTGCTTCCTTTTCTTTGCCCTATATACTATAGGAACAGGCCACAGTGTAGGAAGAAGACAAGGGGAAGGACAGTGTGATTCATTGCTTCAGGGGTGTTCATAAGCTACTTACAAACTGGACATCTTGGCCTTTGAGACAAAATGTGCCTATTCTGTCCATAACTAGTCAACTTAGTTAAAGTTATCAGATTATTTAGCTATGTAAATACGACATTTGTAATTTCTAATTTGAGGATTGTTTTGGCTTGTTTATTTGGAATTCAGCAAATTCCGATTTCTAAGAACAACAAATATACTTTTTTCCAAAGAGAGAGTGAACTCGCTCCTTTGGGGCCAAGTCAAGTTGCTACAACTTTGTACTGTCACTATAGCTTTTGCCTTTGGATAAGGAGAAGCCTTTGTGATTCAGGCCCTTCCATCTGCCCTTTGGGTGGTAGCTCTGTAAGGCTAGTGTTCTTTTGGATCTTGGCCTAGAGATGTTGATTCAAGGTGGGCTGGTGCTGCTCTGGGCTGGACCTTGGCTGGAGCTGGAGGCTATATAAGGTCTCTGGGATGTGCTGTTGTGACTAGAGCCGCTTATTGGTGGCTGCTGCTTTGACTAGTCCTGGGCTTACCCAACTTGCCTGTGCATTTTGGGAGACAAAGAAGCCCCTAGAGCAGTGGTGCAGACATATACATGCATGTGGAGATGTTATGTGCAGCAAGAACCTCAATGTGATGGAGAGCCTTGCCCTCCCTCCCCAGTAAGAAAAAGCTGTCTGTCTGGAGTACATAACTTTGTATGGACAGTATTCATAATGTTTCTGTTTTTATTACTACCTCTGCATACAACAAGGAGAAAAAAACCCGGTATCTCCACAATGGTCTGCTGGGGGATGCTGGATATCATATGAAGTTCAAGACAGAATCCTTAACTCACTATTGTACTATGGAAAATTGGCCACTGAGCCACTTTCCGGCTGTAATACCTTTAAGAAGGGAGATGGCCTGGATTCTGATGGAAATTATACTTTCCAACAACAAGCTATTGTTAAATAACTCAACATCAAGGAACTTGGGGACAAGTTTGGCAACTGGATCATTGCTCATGTTCAGCTGTATACAGTTTTATTGCTACGTAGAGCCTAAGCAGTTTTAAATACTATAAAGAAAATTTTAACACCTTTCATAAAACTAAGAAATTGCCTATCTTTTGCTAAACATTTGTCATACTTTGAAGAAAATAAGTTAATAAAGAGGGCAAACATGACATAGAATCCATTTTTCAAAGTAAGAGACTTTACCACGTGACTCTTGTGGTTTGGTGGAGCAGTGTTCTATACTAGGTCAGCACCTCTATGAGGTCCCCTTAATCAATAGGAAGTCCACAGTACATATTGAACTTACCATACATTTTTCAGTAAAGCTATTGTCCCACATTCAGTAGGGATATTCACACTTAAAAGTCATGTTAAGTTACTCTCCCCCTACCACCACCATTCACAATATCCATGAAACTTCCTAAATATTTAGGAATATTTCCTACTGAGTATTAGCCCTTATATTTAGAAACCATCATATCTCCAAAACTTTTCTTACAGGTTAAGTTCTTAAATCTTTAATAAAAACTTTCCAACAATATTTTTTTGCTCTGCTAATACCTTTGAGAGGAAGTAAAGGAAAGTAATGTCTTTGCTTGGTAGACATCTAAGATCAATTAAATATTCATTTGGAGGGTTAATATTTACTTTTAATATTGAGTCTTATGAAGGAAACTTTCAAGTGTGGAATAATTGTGTCATTTCTAGAATTTGAGCCCTATTAGCATTCAAGAAACATTTTAATTGTAACAATTGAAGTGCCTTGAAAATATTTCAGAACTAACACAAGGAAAAGTTTTAAACCAAAGAACCCTGCTTAAACTTTTTATTGCTTTAATTTATCTTTCAGAAATTATAAGTGGGAAAATAAATTGGCTTTAGGAACTTGTGACATTCCTTTAATGACTCCACATTTCCCATGGAAGCAAAGACGACCCAACATTCCACTGGCATTTCTGTATGGCAACAAGAAATAGACTTGAATGATCTCTTACTTAAAAATGAATATTACACAGTCATCAGGGACAAGTTCATGGTTGGGTGGGTGCAGACTGCAATATGTAGCCAATGTTTTTTAACTTCAAAGAATTGAGTAAAGATGTTATCAAGTAGATGGATGTTAGGAAAGATGATAGGCTGGTCACATAGTGAGGACACAGAATGCCAGGTGGACAGCCAAACTGTTCTTTTGGTACCCTTGCAATGTCAAAAGAAACTGAGGAAATCTTCCATCACATCAGGTAGATCTCTGTGATAAACTTATGGAAGGGCATAGACAAGAGTCTCACAAGAAAGGCAGGCATGAAAGGGTTGCAGTTTGCATTACTGTAGAGCACAGGTCCATTTGAGTATTGAGAGAGCAGATCTTTCTGCCTTTAGAACACCAATGATCAGCATTTAAACATACAGGAGAATTGGAGGAGGACGGCAAGAACACAAATATCTAGGAGGACCTGAAAAGGAAGTGGTTCGTGGACTGAGCCTTGAATGAAGCTAGGGATTCAGAGGTGGAGGTGAGAAAGGTATATATTCCAGGGGATGAAAATAGCCTGTGTCAAAAAGGCACAAAGGTGGTAGATAGAATCTTAAGTTTGGGGAAGAGTAGGGAAGCTGTTTTGGTATTGGTGTTAGAGCATGGGAAAGGTAATTGTGTGAAATCAGCTTGAAAAGTTAAGCTGGAGCACCCTATAAAAAGATGTAAATAGCAAGCTGAAGAATTGGTATTTTATCCCCAAAGGAATAAGGAGGTATTGGAGGTTTTTAAATAAGGGAGCAGCATGGTCATACTTCTGTTTTTTTTTTTAAGTAATAAACATTTTTATTTATAGTTTTGGGTTCCAGTTTTTATCCCTCCTTTTCTCCCTCCCCTCCCTGAAGCGTAAGCAGTCAGATATAGGTTATACATATAGGATTATGTAAACCATTACCATATTAGTCATTTTGTATATGAAAACTTGAATAAGAGAAAAAAACGAAAGTGAAAAATAGCATGCTTCAGTCTTTAAGTCTTTCACAGTTCTTCATCAAACAATATTGCTGTCTCCTTGCACAATGTTCTCTTGGTTCTGCTCTCTTCTTCGCTATATATCAGTTCATACAAGTTTTTCCAGGCCTTTCTGAAATCATCCTGCTTGTCATTTCTTGTAGCACAATAATATTCCATCACCATCATATACCACAGCTTGTTTAGCCATTCCCCAATTGATTGGGAGATATCTTTGGGATATAAATCTAGCAGTGGTATTGCCGGATCAAAGGGTGTGCACAGTTCTATAGTCCTTTGGACATAGTTCCAAATTTCTCTCCAGAATGGTTGGATCTTTTCACAATTCCACCAAGCTTTCCCACATCCCCTCCCACAGAGATAGAATGTAAGAACCTGTAGGGGAGGAATTATTTTTCTTGTAGCTTTGTATCTCCAGTGCATAACCCAGAGTAGGTACTTAGGAAATGTTTTAAAATCGATTAATCATTCTTCCTTGTGATGTCCCTTGATATACTTGAAGGTAATGGCCATGTTCACCCTAAGTCATCAGGTTAAACGTCCCCAGTTCCTCCAACCCATCCAAATATGAGAGCATTTCCAGGTCCTTCACAGTACTAGTGGTCAACATTTGAATGCTCTCAGGTTTTATCAGTTACCTCCTTAAAATGTGGCACCTAGACCTAAACATGCCATTTTAGCAGTGGTCTGACGAGGTTAGACTACAGAAGAATGATCATGTCTCTCATCCTGGATATCTACTGTGAGATTTAAAATTGGATATAAGAGCATTAAACTCTCCTTTAATCTTTCCCTTATATGTCTCCCAGACCAGTAAGAGAAAGAAGCCTCTGAGCTTTAATTAGAGAGGGATTAATTCGCTTTTATTGTTTGCAAATTAATTAGCCAACAAACAGGTGATACTGATTAGGGAAATAGGAAAGTAGAAATACAAATGAATAGTCTTAGATCTAAGCTTAGTCTATATTCTTTTATAAAACTCACCGAATCCCCAAACTACCTCTCAGGCTGAGAACCAGAGTCGAACGTGTGCTGCCACCAAGGACCAGAGCCGATCATCCGAACGCGCAGTCAAACCTGAGCCAGCGTGTGTGTGCTGAGAGAGAGAACTTCCGTTCTCTACTCAGCTTTTTAAGCTCGCGTCCCGGAAGTCTCGCGTGCTTGGCCATGCTCTCCCGGGCAGCAGCATGCGCATGGCTGTTTGTCACGGTCTCCTCCCCGAAAGGGCAGTCCCTCAAAAACTGGCAGTCCTTCAAAAACTGTTTCAGTAGTATGTGTTCAACTCTATATTTTACCACATTCCCCCCTTTGCTTTCATTTGAAAAACGAATAAGTTTGCTCAGTGAAACAGCCAAAAATAATATCCTATGCTATCTGATAATATGATAATATCAATATAGAAAAGGAGAGAGAAAAGTTTTGTCCAGAGAGGCAGTCCCTCATGAACACGACACTTTGACATTGGTCTTGCAGAGGGAGGGCCTCTGCAGAGAGTACATGTTACAGATGGTATATAATAACAGAAGGAGATAGTAAAAATTAACGAAACAAAACTGTTCATATAAAGTCTCTGAGTTCTCGTCTTCTTGAAGTGGTAAGATGTCATCAGGAGGAAGCTGGATTCTGGTCTGGAAAACTGGATTCTGGACTGTGGTCTGGAAAGCTGGATTCTCTTCAGCTGTTTGAATTGCTGGATTTTTACTAAACCTTAGCATAGCATTGTCAATGATCAAATTAATAAATTCCATTACACTACTCTATGTCTACAAAAATCTGAGCTGTTTGTTGAATTCTATTCTCAGGGCAGCTAGGTGGCGCAGTGGATAAAGCGTTGGCCCTGGAATCAGGAGGGCCTGAGTTAAAATACAGCCTCAGACACTTGACACTTACTAGCTGTGTGAACCTAGGCAAGTCACTTAACCCTCATTGCCCCACCCAAAAATGTGCATACACAGAATTCTATTCTCTTTGAGCCTTCAGTTACTTTCACTCTTTCAGGTTTGACTTTCCCTATAAAACTGGACTGTCTTCACTGTGAAAATGAATCCTTGGAAATTTATTCTCAGACTATGTCTAGCTTCTCTTCCGTTAAAAATTCCCCACTCCATTCTCTCCTTGACCCCAAATGAGATTCTTACAACTTCTGCCCCGGATATGAGCTCCTACTTCCTTGGTGATGAGAATCAAATCAAGAACAGAAGTTTCCCTCCAGTACTTTGTCCACTGTTTGAAGAATGAAAATATTTACACAAATAAGTTTCAAAAGTTCTCCTTGACGGCAGAGAGCTCTAGCAGATGTCCAGATAATTGAGGTCCACAACCACTATCCCAGACTTATGTTCTGTTTCCTGAATTCCTCAATTATTTCCCATTTCTGTTTCCATCATTGCCTAAATACTCTCCTTGTTTATCACCTTTAGTTCCTTGATATTCTTTGAACATATATTAAAACTTTAAATAGCACTAAGATAATTAGAGGAGCAGCTAGGTTTCTTAGTGGTTAGAGCACTGGGGTTAGAGTCAGGAAGACCTAAGTTCAAATCTGACCTCAGACACTTGCCAGCTATATTACCCTGGACAAGTCACTTAACCTCTGCTTGTCTTAGTCCATTAGAGAACGAAATGGCAAATTACTCCAGTATTTTTTCTAAAAAAGAAAAAACCCAAACCATGGATAGTATGGTCCATGGAGTTATGAAGAGTAAAACACAACTGAATGACTTAACAACAATGGACAACCTGTGTATCTTAATATATAGTGCTATTATTCCCTGTGGGTCTTCCTTCCCTCCCATACCTTTTATTTCCTTTCCTGTCCTTTGGAATGTTTACATTTCCAAAATAGGTCACATCACAATAACAAGTGTTATTGACAACTCTGAAGCCAAATTTGTCCCATTTCTTTAGGATCTCTTGGTTACCTTACTGGACAGTCATGTTTGGTTATTTGTGTGGAGGTATTGGGAGACCATGGGTTTATTGCTGACTTTTTTCTCCTGTCAGTTTCTGAATGTTTTTATTTCTATTCTATGTTGTACTTGCTTTTACATAGGTACCTTACTTCCTGCTTTAAAGTAGTTTGGGGGTGGGTGGGGAGTGTAGTGCACAGAAGGATAGAATTAGAATTGCATTTTGTTTTAACACAACATATACTTTACAATAAACAAGCAAATAAATCCTCTAAGTACATTCCCTAGGAAAACAATTCGATTATTAATTACAGAAAAATCTGTTTTTAACTTTGTCAATACAGGAATGATACTAACATTAACCATGAATATATCTAAAATTTGTTAACTTTTTTGATTTACATTATTACAGTAATTGTGGGTATAGTTTCCTTCGTCCCACTTTCTTTACTCTGTGTCATTCCTAGAATCTCTCTGGAATTTGTCCAGACATTCTTCAGTCAGTGTGTCCACATTTTGTTTCCAGAACTTTATTATCACAAAAAAGACTGCTATGTACTTTTATGTACCTTTGTGTCTTTCTTGATATCATTCCCTTGTATATAATCCTTGGATGGAAATCACTAGATCAAAGGGTAGGAATACTTTAGTAACTCTTCGTGCATAATTCCAAATTGTTTTCCAAACCAATTGAATCTATTCACAGCTCCAGCAGTGAATCAGCATGCTTCCATCTTTTTTTATTTGTTTTTGTTTTTTTTGGTGGGGCAGTAGGGGTTAAGTGACTTGCCCAGGGTCACACAGCTAGTAAGTGTCAAGTGTCTGAGATCAAATTTGAACTCAGGTCCTCTTGAATCAAGGGCCGGTGTTTATCTTTGTTATCTTGTGGGGTTGTTTTACTTTGTATTTCTGAATTTTTAGTAATTTAGAACATGTTTTTCATGTGGTTGATGCTTTTGTCTTTTGAAAACCATTTTCTTTTACCTGTTTGTTTATGGATTGACTTGGGGTGGGGTGCGGGGCAGTGAGGGTTAAGTGACTTGCCTAGGGTCACACATCTAGTAAGTGTCAAGTATCTGAGGTCGGATTTGAACTCAGGTCTTCCTGAATCCAGGGCCAGTGCTCTATCCACTGTGCCACCTAGCCGTCCCTTGATTGACTCGTTTTATAGTTGTGCTGATACCATAGAATTTTGCATGCCAGGCACATTAAAAATACTTAATGCAAAGGCTTTTTTTT
Source organism: Dromiciops gliroides (assembly GCF_019393635.1). Lineage (NCBI taxonomy): Eukaryota > Metazoa > Chordata > Mammalia > Microbiotheria > Microbiotheriidae > Dromiciops > Dromiciops gliroides. Next base: position 391,975,698 of record NC_057861.1, on the reverse strand, counting down.
TTCCTCTCTCAATCCGAATATTTTCTTCTGATTACAGCAGCATTTATTTCATTTGTAAAAAGGTTTTTACTTTTACAAGATAAAACCTATTTTTGTCTCATGACAGAATCACCCATTTTACATATATTTTTAAATGTACATATTTATCAGGGGCAGCTAGGTGGCACAGTGGATAGAGCACTGGCCCTGGATTCAGGAGGACCTGAGTTCAAATCCGGCCTCAGACCCTTGACACTTACTAGCTGTGTGACCCTGGGCAAGTCACTTAACCCCAATTGCCTCACCAAAAAAAAAAAAAGAAAAGAAAAAAATGTACATATTTATCTCTTCTGATAGAATGTAATCTTGAGCATGAGCTGTTTGGTTTTTTTCTTTCATTCTTTTTTTTTTTGTTTTTAAACATACAACTTAGTAAGTGTCTGAAGAGTGATTCAAATCTGGATCTTTTTGATTCCAAGTCCATTAATCTATCCACCTTGACCAACTACTTAGATTCCACTGGAAGATATAACATATGAAGATTTAAATATATAGACTGGGGTTGGAGAAGAATTAGAAAGGTCTTACATAAAATCATTTGAGCTAATCTTTCAGGGAAACCAGAGATTCTAAGAGATAGTGGGGAGGAGTGCATTCTAATTGTAACAGTATGAAGTAGGAAAAAAAGAATACTGAAATTGGGAGTCAGTGGGCCTAGATTCAAATCTTGGCTTTAATGATTTAAATGATTTACCAAATTCCCTGTCTTATAGAATGAACTCTGTTTTCCTCAGAAATGTAATGAATAGATTTAATTGGTTCAGGGGGGCAGAGAAAGCAGCCAGACCAGAATCAGTGCTTCTTATACTTGGTGTATGTCTGACTGCTATGTGAGTCACCGTACCCTGCTGACCATAAGTGTTTTCCTAGGAGGGAAAGATGTACCCTCATAAGAATCCTTTTTCCATGCTATTCTTTTCTTAAACCTGAACAACCAAACTGGCCCGAATCAGGTAGCTATAGGACCTGGGCTGAATCACCCAATCTCTGCTTTTCAGTTCTCTCATCTGTAAAACCCAGTAATGGGATTAGATTATGTGTAAAGTCGCTTCTTACTCAAAAATCCTATGATAAATTTAATCTAATACCCATGGTGTTTAAGTGCTTATGTAAAAGGCACTATTGTTAGGTTCTGTGGATACAAAGAAAAAGTAAAGAAAGAGTCTTGCCCTCAAAGATTCTATAAGAGGTACATAGCATGTAAACAGAAGAAGATAAACATGATACACTGAAGAGGAATGATAGAGTCTTCCTATACAATTAGGCATATGAGCTGAGTCTTGAAGAAAGACAGGGATTCTTAGTGGGAGAAATGTGGAGAAAGAACCTGAACCATCCAAAGACATAGAACAAGAGATGGAATGGCAAAATCAGGGAACAGCGGGTAGGCCTGATTTAGTTGGCATGTAGAATACATGAAGGTAAGTCATTTCCAATACACCCAGAAAGGTCAGACTTTAAAACTCTTTCATTGTCAAACAGAGGAGTCTGTATTTTACTTTGGAGGCAGTAGGGAACCAGCAAAGCTTCTTGAGCAGGGAAGTTTCAAAACAAATTAGGAATATCATTTTAGCAGCTTGTTCAGAAGAATTAGATTGGTGAGGGTGTAAAAACTAGAGGGCAGGGATCCAACTGGGAAACTACTGCAGTGATCTAGCTGAGAAGTGATAGGGGTCTGATTTGGGGTGGCAGCTATTGAAATGGAGAGGCGATAAATGAAAAGTGTTGTGGAATTAGAATCAACTAGACTGGGCAGTTCATTCAGTATAGGGGAGGTAAGGAGGAGTATAGAATCAAGAGTCAAATCAAGTTGAAGAACCTGGATTGTTGGAAGAATGATCTTACCCTTCTATGGATATAGGAATGTTTGAAGGAGGGGATGGGTTAGGGGAGCAGATGATAAGTTCCATTTTAGACATACTGAGTTTGAGATGCCTTTGGGACTTCAAGGTAGAGATATCCATACAGCAAGGGATCAAGTAGGACTGGAGCACAAAAGATAGATATGGGGTAGATAGTTCTGGGAATTACCTTTGTAGAGATGAGATGTTGCTAATTAGGTAAGAAGAATGACAATTCTAGAGTTAAAGAGACCCACAGGCAATTTGCTGAAGGAGCTCTCTTGGGTAGCTGCAAGTAAAAATGGCAGAGACCAAGGACATTTATTGAGAATAGGAAACATTTTGCATTGATTTAAACAAATATGTTGATGTATATGTTTTGGCCAAGGCCAGATGACTATTACGTATGATAAAAGTGTGTACTTGGGCCACCATTTTAAAAGAAAAGGTAAAAGGGTTTGAGGAATACCTAGACATTCTCTAGAATGTCAGAGAGAATGCAGTGTTCTTTTGAAAAGTGGAAGTAGGGTAAACCAGACCTTTGTCAGGAGAATGGAGGATGGAAGAATGAGATATAGATGACAAGAGACAAGTGAAAATACCTGAAGCTACTTAACTGATATGAAGACCTTTTATTTTTCTGTATACACACACTCACACACACTCTTCTCCCAGTTGCATATAAGAACAATTTTTAACATTCATTTAAAAAAAATTTTGAGTTCTAAATTCTCTCCCTCCCTGAGATGGTAAGCCATTTAGTATAACTTATAAATATGCAGTCATGCAAAACATTTCCATATTTGTCATGTTGCAAAAGAAAACAAACAAAAAAAATAAAGTGAAAAATAGTGTGCTTCAATATGCATTCAAATGCCATCATTTCTTTTTCTGGAGATGGATAGCATAAATCATCATGATTCCTTTGGAATTGCCTTGTATCATTGTATTGCTGAGAATATCTAAGTCATTCCCAGTTGATTGTTGTCCAGTATTGCAGTTACTGTGTACAATGTTCTCCTGGTTCTGTTATGAGGACCTTCTTAAAGAGGACAGACTTGAGCCTTTGAAGATGAAACAATGCCGTGGCTTCAAAGTTGTTTTTAGGTGAAGTTAACACTGAGTACAGTCAGAGGTGGGAGATGAGCCTCTGCTGAATGATACTAAGGTATCTGTTTGTTAACCTAAAAACATCTGGAAAGTCTCTTGTCTTTTTCAAAGCCGCATATCCAATTTGTTCCAGACCTTCAAGATTTTGAAAATAGGATTCCCATTACCCATATCAGTGATTTCATATGGGTACAAATGATACCTAGATTTTATTGCTAAAGATTACGAAATATTGGACAAAAACCCAAAGACTTTGGAGACACAAGTGGCTTTTTCATCATTTCTGCCAGAGGCTTCAGAAAGGATATGGGAGGTGAACAACTAGTTAAGAAGATTGTGTTTGAGAACCAAAAACAGTGAGGAATAGATTGAGGAGTGAAACACCCAACAAGAGCTGGTTATATTTGCCTAGATCACTGTAAATCTAGTCAAAAGAGGGGGAAAAAGAATTCCTGGGAAACTATGTAGATTTAGATCTTATACTTTAATACTATAATATATTCTGAATGTACTCCAAATCGAGAGGTGTTCTAAATATAAAAAGGTTACGGTATTAATAAAAAGAGAATGGAAGGTTGTATCTTTGACAATGATGAATTAGGGGAGGGGGAAATTCATAATCACAGAATAGGGAAAAAAAAGATCTATCAGGAAGCATTTATTAAATGTATGCTATATGCCAGACATTGATCTAGGTGCTTTGTGGTTTACAAAGCACTTTTCTCACAACAGACATATAGGGAAGGTAGTAGAAGTAGTAGTATCCCGGTCTCACACATGAGGAAACTCAAGATGGAAGAGGTTAAACATAGTCATCCAGTGAATACATTCTAGAGCTAGTTAAGAATTGAACCCAAATCATCTCCATGTCCAGTGCTCACTTTTTAAGTTTTTTGTTTTTTATTTTTTAGCATTAATTTTTTGTTTTTGTTTTTGTTTTGCGGGGCAATGGGGGTTAAGTGACCTGCCCAGGGTCACACAGCTAGTAAGTGTCAAGTGTCTGAGGCCGGATTTGAACTCAGGTACTCCTGAATCCAGGGCCGGTGCTTTATCCACTGTGCCACCTAGCTGCCCCCAGCATTCATTTTTATAAGATTTTTGAGTTTCAAATTTTTTACCCTCCCCACCCACCCTAAGAAGACAGCAGGTAATCTAATATATGTTATACATATGCACACGTTAAACATTTCCACAGTAGTTATGTTGTAAAAGAAGAATCAGAACAAAAGGGAAAACCACGAGAAAGGAAAAAACAAAAACAGAAGAAAAGTAAAAATAGTATGCTTTGATCTATATTCAGACTCAGTAGTTCATTCTCTGGATGTGGATAGCATTTTCCATCATGAACCTTTTGGAATTGTCTTTGATCATTGTATTGCTGAGAAGAGCTAAGTCTATCATAGTTGATCATTGTACAGTGTTGCTGTTACTATGTAGAGTGTTCTCCTGGTTCTGCTTACTTCATTCAGTATCAGTTCATGTAAATCCTTCCAGGTTTTTCTGAAATCTACCAGCTCACTGTTTTTTGTTGTTGTTTGTTTTGTGGGGCAGTGAGGGTTAAGTGACTTGCCTAGGGTCACACAACTAGTAAGTGTCAAGTGTCTGAGGTCAGATTTGAACTCAGGTCCTCCTGAATCCAGGGTTGGTGCTTTTATCCACTGCACCACCTAGCTGCCCCTCTGCTCACTATTTCTTATAGCACAATAGTATTCCATTACATTCATATACTACAACTTGTTTAGCCATTCCCCAATTGATGGGCATCCCCCTCAATTTCCAGTTCTTTGCCACTGCAAAACGAGCTGCTGTAAATATCTTTGTTTTTCCCCTCTTTTATGATCTCTTTTGGGTACAGATCTAGTAGTGGTATTGTTGGATCAAAGGCTTTGCATCGTTTTATAGCCTTTTGGGCATAGTTCCAAATTGCTCTCCAGAATGGTTGGATCAGTTCACAGTTCCACCAACATTACGTTATTGTTCCAGTTTTCCCACATCTCCTCCAACATTTATCATTTTCCTTTTCTTTCATATTAGTCAATCTGATAGGTGCGAGGTAGTACCTAAGAGTTATTTTGATTTTCATTTCTCTAATCAGTAGTGATTTAGAGCACTTTTTTCACATGACTATAGATGGTTTTAATTTTTTACTTGTCCAATGTTCTTTCTACTACTTGAAGGATTTCTTTGAAATGAGACATAGGTGACTCCAGGGAGTTCTGGGAAAGATAAGAGGAACTGAGGAAAATTTTTACCTTAAGATCAATATATACATAATATACATATGCACATGAGAATGTTTAGACATATGTAGAGAAACAGAGATAACAGTAGTAGTATAATAGTAGAAACACTCCACCTACTGGTTATATATGGAGATTTTTCTTGATCACAATCCAGCCTAAACTAGAATTGATTAAATTTTTGCTCACATTTGCCTGTAACTAAATTCCCAGAACCACTAATTTGATTTCCTTCTTCAGATTATAGACATAAAAGCAATAAATATAACATAGTTAATGAACTTTTTTTTTTCAATTTATAGGATGTTGATGCTACAAACCCAAATTATGAAATCATGTGTATGATCAGAGACTTTAGAGGAAGCTTGGATTATAGACCACTTACAACAGCAGATCCTGTAAGTTTACTTGAGTGTAATTACTAATGGGCTTATTTAATTATGTACATATGTAGCTTGTATTTGCCATTCATTTTTTAACAAGTCCATGAACTCAGTACTCATTAAATTAATGCTAAATATGTTAATGTTTTCTTTCATGTTTTCTTTTCTCTTACCTGTTTAAAAGAAGACCAAGAAAACTATTTCCTCACATAATTTTTGCTTTTCTTCCGACCTGAAATAATAACAACCACAGTGCCAGTGGACTTTAAAAAATGCCCTTTGTCCTTGCTAGGGCAGATAAACAATTAAATTATAGTGCATGTAGGGGGAAGGAATGGAGTGACAGTAGTGGGTGGGATGTATAAGGAAGAAGTAATTAGAATTTAGTCCTCTGTGTATCAGTGTCAGATCTCTACCTCCTGCCTACTCTTCCCCTACCAGCCACCCTTATCTTTATACTTGTTCTGTGCTTGATGTTGTAAGCCTTTTATGCCTGTTTATATATATCCATTTGACTCTGGCACTTAAGAACATTTTGTTTTAGTAAATGGAGGTGAAAATCAAATTATTAATAAAGGATACAGAGAGTGGCAGGAGATATGGACCTGGATGATCAAACAATTCTTTTTAGTCTCTAGGAGTCTCAGTGTTTTATAGTGAAAATATCAGGCAAAAAGGGAGATAATTATGTGACAAACAATTTATTCAAAAGAATCCAGCTGAACACCTAGTTTGGATGTAGGTGTTTGTGGGATCATGAGCTGTATATTTTGTATTGGACTAACTTACAAAAAGAAAAAATAAGTATGCTAAGTTTAATCACACAAATGGAGCTTTCTAAAGGATTCTGATACTTTAAAAAATTAAAAACGAAGAAGTTTAGATTCTATAAGCAGGTTAGGCATGTCAACCTGAATCTAAGAGAAAATAGCCAATATAGCAAAATTGAGGTCTAAAATCAGGGCAAGTGAACTGCAGGTTGGGTTGCCACACAGCATGTGCTGGAGTACCTAAGGAGGGGGCTGAGAACATGGTTTATATAGGGTACTAAGGCAGGGGAAATGGCTAGCTGTAGGTGGGAAAGGTTGAGGTTGAGGTAGAGGTAGAGGGAATGGCCAGGCTGTAGGTGGGAAGGATTTGGGTCATCTCACTGTTTCATAAGGTAAGTTGTTTTGCATAACAAGCAAAAAGTCCATAGAGAACGCTTGGGAATCTATAGAGGGAAGCATTTGGAATATATATGAAAATAGTCAGAGGCTGCGAGTGATAATGTCTGGTCAGACTCTGGCAATTTGTGAGTCTAAGAATGGGGACCTGGTCAGATTCAGTCAACTGAGTTTGACAGGCAGTTTTGAATAAGAGGCATGATAAAACTTAAGTTTGAGAAACATAAATCTGGCAGTGATATTACAGTATGCATTGGCATTTTAAGACCAATATATCAGGAGGCTCTTGTAGCAATCCAAAGAAGTTTTTTAAAAATTGGAAATGTTTTGTCATTGAAAGGTAACTGTTCTCTCTATAAAAAACGAGGTAAGAAGATATGGGGATTCTTTTAGATAAGGAGGCTTAACTCCAGGTCCATTTTTCTGAATTAATTATAGAAAGATTGGTAACATTTGCCATGGAGAGTAGTAGTTAAGAGTGGTAGAGACAAAACCAAACTATTGGTCACTGTGTTGTAGTGGAAAGCTTTTGGAGTCCAGGAAAACCAAGTTACTAACTAGCCATAACTTGAGCAAGCCACTTCATATTTCTGAGTTGCCATTTCCTTGCAGACATAGTGCAAAGATTTGGATTCCATGTTCTGTAACCATCTCTTAAAGCTGTCAAAATCCAACAACTCACATTTATACATAGTACTTTGCAGTCCACAGAGCTTTCTCCTTATTGCCCTCTAAGGCAATAATTTACATTTTACAAATATTACAAATATGGGAATACAAATATTCCCATTTTACAGAAGAGTAACCTGAGATGAATGTTAGGTTGACTTCCACTGGATTATACAGCTACTAAGTAACAAAACTGGGATTTGAATCCAGGTTTTCTGATTCTAAGTCCAGTGTTCTTTTCATTATAACATGTTGCCCCTTGAAAGAGGGAATTAATGGTGATGAAATGGAGGCAGCAGGTGTAAATAACTTTTTTAAGTAGTTTAGAATTCAAAAATAAGAATTATAATTTCAAGGGATTAGCATGTTAAAAGGAAGGGTTTCTCTCTCCCCCCTACTTCTCCCCTTTACTTTATTATATCAGAGGAATATTTCATGTGAACTCCTGTGAGTCCCTGTGGAGTCAGGAAAGTTTAGAATCTAGGAAACTGGTGGAGTAGTTTGCTTCAGATTTAAAAAAAAAAAGTGGTCTGAATTCCTCTTTGAGTAGAAAAAAAGTGAAATGGATGGTTATAGAGACCAAATACATAAGAATAAAACATGAGCGATTTCACAATAGATAGCTTCTGTCATCTCATTAAATAGGAGGCAGGGTCATCTGCTGAGTTAGCGGGGGTAGAAAGGGGGATTAGAATTGGGGGTCTGAAGAGAATGGGAAAAGTTTAGAACAGTCACTAATCATGAAATTAAGTGTCCTATTCAATTAACTGCAACTACCTTCCCCCAATAAAATTTTGCAAACATCTTTTCTACTTCAAAAAGTTTCCATTTTCACTTAGATTTAGGATATCATATATATCTTTCCAAATATCAGATATGACACAGACCTTTAAGTGAATCAGATGCTAAAATGTGCAGTGCTATTTTCCACAGAGCTATTTTTCAAGTTTGTACTTTAAGATGAGCTAGTTTCTGTTGTACACATTCATAGAGCCATTTGTGTGCTCTAATATATAAACATCATGTACTTTATTTTTAAGTTTACAGCTCATTTTTTTATGCCTAGTACAAATTTCCAAAAATCGACAGTTTTAGATTGCTTTAAAATGTTCCACCCACCACATCATAAAATAGTCATTATTGAAATTATTTTTCTCACAGATTGATGAACACAGGATATGTGTTTGTGTAAGGAAACGACCACTCAATAAAAAAGGTAATGCAGTCTTACAGAAGGTGAATTTTGTCTTGTTTTACTATCGTTGCTACTCATTCATTTGGTAGACTGAAACTTCTGAATGGCTTCCTTTTGTAGGTTCTTAACCTTAGAATGTAAATATATAGGAATTTTTAAAAGTTTAAATGGTAAAGGCATGATACTACAAAGGTGGTTTATTGCCCTCCCATCAGAGATCACCATTCTGAGTTCTTCCATCTTTAACATCAGCATTTTAAAATCATAGACTTGTAAGAGCCTTGGAGTTGGATGATGTTTGAGGTCATCTAGACTAGCCTCCCACCAAATACTTTACATCTGGGCCTTTTAAAACTCCCTTATGGTTATGGGGCAGCGATAGAACAAATCTTAAGTGTACCTGGGGCTGTCTCTGAATTGCCTCACCTCCCTGCTGTTTGGAAGGCTCTGCTTCATAGAAGGTAGATACCTGGGAAAGAGGCTTTCTCCCCCCAGCTGCCTCCCTCCTTGTCATTGGGCATTGAAAATCCAAACTCTGCTGGGCTGTGTGCTCCTCCCAAGCTCCAGCAGATAATTTGGATTTTATTGTTGCTCCATAATCTAAATTCTTGAAAGGCTCAAAAATAAGCCAAATTAGCCTGTATCCAGTAACTGCACTTCTTCTCTTGAATGTATTAAATATTGTTCCTTCTGAAATAGAGAAGTTGATAATTGTATCCATTAGTTGAATCTCCACAATTAGGATGAAGCATTTGTTTTTGTCTAGTCCTGTGATTTCATTGGTGTAGGAAAACTTCTAAAAACTCTCACTCTGCCCAATGAGGATCCACACACCTGCTGGATAATTTGTGGTGTTAAACAGTTCCTGGGGGGATTGAGAGGTTAAGTGACTCCAAGGCTGGCTCTGTTCATAACAGTATTCTGCCTCCCTAGAACTTCTCTGCTTTGATCCTGCAAGTCAGACTGCTGAGGCGACACAATGAGTCAGAGAACTTTGAGTTGGAATGAACTATCATCTCCTTTGCCTTTTTCAACAAACAACCCTTCAGACAGTTGAAGCTATCTGCTATATCCCTTCTAAATCTTCTCTTTTCCAGGCTAAACCCTTGAAATTAACATAGAACTATTAAACAATACTCTTATCATTCAACTTTTTCAGTCACTCCTTATTTCTCCATCTTTACCACAAAAAGATCATGAGTGTCAAATGCCTTACAGAAATTGATTCTTTTTTTTTGTTTGTTTGTTTTTTTATTTTTTTATTTTTTATTTTTTTTAAGTGAGGCAATTGGGGTTAAGTGACTTGCCCAGGGTCACACAGCTAATAAGTGTTAAGTGTCTGAGGCCGGATTTGAACTCAGGTACTCCTGACTCCAGGGCCGGTGCTCTATCCACTGTGCCACCTAGCTGCCCCAGAAATTGATTCTTAATGTTTCACATAAACCCTTAACTTGACCTTTATTGTTGTGTGTGTGTTACTATAATTTATTATGACTACTTTCAGTTTTCTGTTTAATTTATTTTTGAAGATTTTAGTGATATTTTTCCCTCTAAATCCTTAGGGCTTAAAATACTTTAAAAAAAAATTTTATGGTTAGTTGAACATGTCCAATAAAAATGACTGAATGCTGATTTGTTTCATTTACTCTTTTAGAAACGGTAATGAAAGACCTTGATGTGATCACAATCCCTAGTAAAGATGTTGTGATGGTACATGAACCAAAACAAAAAGTGGACTTAACGAGGTACCTAGAAAACCAAACATTTCGTTTTGATTACGCCTTTGATGACTCAGCTCCTAATGAAATGGTTTATAGGTATGTAAATGCTTTTTTTAATGAATTGTTTTTCTATTATTACTTGTGCTCATCTTTACATTAATAGGTACATTTCTTCTTGCAGATTTCTTAATTGGTCTATTAAGTTATCTAATTATCTCTTGAGTTTCTTAAGTATAAAATGGAAGAAATGCCACATTAGTGCAGACAAAACTTTTTTTTGATGATGAAACCTCTGAATCCATTGTCTACCTAAGTTAGTGTACAGTCAGGTTTTAAAGCAGGTCCTGTTACCCTTCATGATGTAACCTCAAAAAAGTTAAGGATATATATATCAGGTATTCTTTCTTCTATGAATAATCTATCCATCACTCATTATTTTATCAAATAACCTGAATTTAATAATAATAATAATAGATAGACATAATACTTTAAGGTTTGCAGGCATTCTATTTGTGAATATAAAAATAAGCATGTATACATTTGTGTATGTATGCATATGTTATATTATATAGGTAACATACTATAATATAATGTAGGTACATGCATATATGTGTACACAAACATACATACTCATTTGATCCTCAGAAAAACCCCCTATAGGTAGGTGCTATCATTATCCCCATTTTGCCGAGGAGGAAACTGAGACTTAGTCAAGCTACTTCCCATAGATCATAAAACTGGTAAGTGTTTGAGCCAGGATATATACTCAGATATTCCTGACTCCAGGTCTAGCACTATCCACTGTTTTACCTAGATGTTTTAAAATGCTTTGTGTATTCCTTTAAAATTTATAGGGTGCGTTACATAAATTGTCATTGTTAAAATACCCACAAGATGAGGAAATGGAGACAGCCTTTGCACAGACTGTCTTTTATCATTTCTGCTTCTAAAACTCCTTAGCTGTCAGTTTTGCTTCAGATGCCACAACTTACAGGAAGCATTTTCTGACATATCTCTCCCTTGTTAGTATCCTCAAATTTTCTTGTGTTTATCTCTGAACATATATCTTCTTCACAAACAGGTAAGCTCCATTAGGGCCAGGACTGATTTTTCTTTTTTCTCCTTATATCTCTAGCTTCTAGCATGGTACTCCACATATAGATGTGTGGGTGGGTGGGTGGGTGGGTGGGTAGGTAGGTAGGTAGGTAGGTAGGTAGGTAGATAGATAGATAGATAGATAGATAGATAGATAGATAGATAGACAGACAGACAGACAGACAGACAGACAGACAGACAGACAGACAGACAGATATCCTGTATATAGCTTGTTTGCACACATTTTTTTTGCCTTTCTAAGTCAAAACCAGTAACTCAGAATTTATCATCTTAGACATATAGTTTGTATTTTTTAATGTAAAGCATTTTATCTACTTGCCCAGATTGAAGCTCATAACCTACTTTTCTGTTTACTCAACCTAGCCTCGTGAGAGTCTTTCTTCACTCTACCTTGCCATTTATAGTGATTCAGTCCTTCTTCTATTGAAACCTTTCCCTCTTTTATCTTTTTTTAAAACTTATTCACATTGTCTTTTGATCTCTTCCAAAAGTACAAGCTACAAGCCTTCTGTGTTGTTGTAATGTTGCTGTGCTTTTTATTTTTTTAAATTTTAGTTTGGATTCCTGGTGTAGAAACTCTTGCCACCATTGCAGATAAGCAAAATTATAGATAACATTGTCTTAGAGTTGCTTGAGATACTAATAGGTTAAGTAATTTGCCCATGGTCACCTAGGTTACATGTTTCAGAGGCAGGACTTGTACCCATGTCTTCCTGACTCTGAGATCTGCCCTTAATCCACTGTAGTATGCACTGTTGGGGGGGGGGGGGAAGAGGCCACACTCTACTTTAAGAATCCAGTTTAAAATTAACCTTATAATAAATCCATTAGACCACCATAGCTTTGATTTGTGTGTGTGTGTGTGTGTTTTCTCCCTGCTCTTTTTATTTGTCCCTGATCTTCTTTTCATTTCCTTGTTTCTATCATTTTTGGTAGAATTTAGTAAAACTTGCTGAAAAATGACTCTGGGACTCTCATATTTCAGTATTTTCTAATTATTCTGGAATATAATTCATAAGGAAAAATTTTAATAAACTAACTTGGATCAGTTTTCTTTATAAATGTGACTTTTTCCAAATAAATTCAGTAATGAGAATACAGTGATGAAAGATTATTCTTTTTGGTTTCTTTTCTTTTTTTAGGTTTACAGCTAGACCTTTAGTAGAAACTATATTTGAAAGGGGAATGGCCACATGTTTTGCTTATGGTCAAACAGGCAGTGGAAAGACTCATGTAAGTGATTCCCAGAAGTTTTGTAGTAACAAAGTCATGATTCATTTTTAAAAAATGATTGCATTTAGAAAACCACAACACAGATAAGAACACTTAAAATAGACTTTATTGTTTTTGTGTAATATTTACTCTTTGTTTTTAAACTTACAGACCATGGGTGGTGACTTTTCAGGCAAGAACCAAGACTGTTCTAAAGGGATATATGCACTAGCAGGTAAATTGGCCTTTTTGTATTTCATTTACAAATACTTTAACGTTGCTTTTTTGTGCTTGATTTTGTCTGTTTTAAAGACTGGAAAACCTTCTGTTCGGTTACATTGTAAACTAGTATAAAAAATGACATAATAAGGAAATAAGTAGCATAATAAATAATTGTTGATCTGAATATAAGGTATAATTATGTAAAGTGAAGATTTAGATTATAGATTTTTGTGTCTACTTTTTGGCCACTACAACATTATTCTAAAAAAGGTTGACCTCTTTTTTAAAAGAAAAATATAAAATAAGACTTATTGGTTAGAAGGATTATTTTTCCCTTTTTATTGGGGGGGGGTCATCATGGGAGAGGGGGGAGCTAGCAACAGTCTTGCCCTCCACCCTGCCCAAACCCCTCAAAAAAGAAGAAAAGAAATTAAAAAGGATCATTGAAGCATCTTTAAAAATGCACAGAAGAGAACAGAAGGAAGTTTAAAAGGAAACCCAATTGGGACAGCTTTGCAAATAAAATGTTGAATTTATTTTAACAGTACATGGTATATTATTACATATGTATTTTTTAAAGAAAATTTTATATGATAGAGATTTGTGATTCCACATTGTTCTATTTTGTATAAGGAAATTTGTTCATTAAATTCAAAATTTTTTAAAAATTGATCAATAAGAAATTTGTATTACATTTTGGTAGTATTAATTGAAACTTAACTTTTTTCTGTTTATATGAAATTCAACAGCTCGAGATGTCTTTTTAATGCTAAAGAAACCAAACTATAAGAAGTTAGAACTTCAAGTATATGCAACCTTTTTTGAAATTTATAGTGGAAAGGTAAGTATAAACTTTTAATATTTATCATGAAGCATTTATATAGTATTTACTGCTAATTTTGTTTGAATAAAAATTGACTCATTTTAAAAATTTGGCTCTTGAAATAGTTTAACATTCATCATTTCTATTTAAATTGTTCAGAACATACTTAACTAGCTTCCTCTGAGATCCTCAATTCTCTTAACATTTCGTTATCTCACATAAATGTATTTTTTTTCCTACAGGTATTTGACTTGCTTAATAGGAAGACAAAACTGAGAGTGTTAGAGGATGGTAAACAGCAAGTTCAAGTTGTGGGATTGCAGGAACGGGAGGTTAAATGTGTTGAAGATGTCCTGAAACTCATTGAAATAGGCAACAGTTGCAGGTATTGCTAATTCTTTTCATAGGTGCATCCAAAATATCAAATATTTTCTTAATTATCTTTTATATGTAGATATATTTTATGTATGCATATATAGTGTGCTTAGCATAAAACAGATCATGGCAACTGGTCCCATCACTTCCTGGCAAATAGAGGGAGAAGAAATGGAAACAATGTCTGGTTTTATATTCTTGGACTCAAAAATGACTGCAGACAGCAGCTGCAGCCATGAAATTAAAAGACTTTTGCTCCTTGGAAGGAAAGCTATGGCCAATCTATATAGCATACTTTAAAAAAAAAAAAAGGCAGACATCTTTGTTGTTTGTCCTTCGTTCTCGAAGAGGACCATGACATAGAGGACATGATGTCATGATTTACAGTGAATTGGATTTAAGTGAGGAAGGGCTGTGCCAAGTCACCAGTCTCAATCCTCTCAAGCCATCTGGGTCCGGTGGCAAGATAGAGATCAGGACAGCTGGAGATGGCCCTAGATGCAGTGGAAGACCTTGGCGTTTTAAGCTAAGGCCCTTCACAGGTCTCAGTTCTTCTGAGGCAACACCCATTCGTTAATTAAGGCTAGGTAAGAAAGGGGGCAGAGAAGGAGCTCTTTTACCTAGTCCCCAAAAAAATAGATATATAAAGAGGGGGGAGGAGGAGGATCCTCAGGGTTTCTGTCCAAAAGAAATACAATTGCTATTTAGGCCCACTCTGAGCCATTAAGAGGCCTAACAATAGCAAAATGAGTCCTGGACCTTGCTGACAACTATCCCTAGGGTCAAAGCTATGGTTTTTCCAGAAGCAATGTATGGCTGCGAGAGTTGGCCTACAAGGAAAACAGCATGACAGAATTAATGCTTTTGAATTGTAGTGCTGGAGAAGACTTTTGAGAGTCCTGGACAGCAAGAAGATTAAATCAGTCAATACTTAAATTAATTCAGATTATCACTGAAAGGTCAGAAACTGAAGCTGAGGCTTAAATACTTTGGGTACATAAAGAAAAGATAGGACTCATTGGAAAGCACCTTGGTGTTGGGAAAGAATGAAATCAAAAGAAGGGAACAGCAGAGGATGAGATGGATAGTGTCATGGAAACAATGAACAGACTTCAAGAGATTGTGGAGCGTAGAAGGGCCTAGAGTGCTGTATGGTCCACAGGGCCACAAAGAATTGGACACAACTGAATAATTGAACATGTGTGCTTAATTGTATCTAAAGTCCTTAAAATAAGGCTTTACTTCACTTTATATAAGATACTTTAATAGTCTTATGATCTCTTTTATGTCAGTAAGTCATATGTTACAGCTCAGTGTCTTCTCAGTCTGTGCCACTTTGGTATACGTTCTCCCATAAATTCTTTACAAGGGGTCCACCCAACAACCCTGCTTTTTGATCTCTTGAATTTTTTTTAGATAATAAGTAGAGCTCAAGGCAATATACATTAGCTATTCTTCACTTTCTATATATAACTAGTCCACTTCATTTTCTTTTTTTGGTAGGGCAATGGGGGTTAAGTGACTTGCCCAAGGTCACACAGCTAGTAAGTGTCAAGTGTCTGAGGCAGGATTTGAACTCAGGAACTCCTGAATCCAGGGCCGGTGCTTTATCCACTGTGCCACCTAGCTGCCCCTGCAATATACTTTTTTTTTTTTTTTTTTAGTGAGGCAATTGGGGTCAAGTGACTTGCCCAGGGTCACACAGCTAGTAAGTGTTAAGTGTCTGAGGCAGAACTTGAACTCAGGTACTCCTGAATTCAAGGCCGGTGCTCTATCCATTGCGCCACCTAGCTGCCCCTGCAATATACTTTCTTTTTTTTTTTTTTTTAATTTTTTTTTTTTTTTTTAGTGAGGCAATGGGGCTTAAGTGACTTGCCCAGGGTCACACAGCTAGTAAGTGTGAAATGTCTGAGGTCAGATTTGAACTCAGGTACTCCTGACTCCAGGGCCGGTGCTCTATCCACTGCACCACCTAGCTGCCCCCTGCAATATACTTTCAATGAAGAATCTTATCTGGAAAGCAATTTCGATCAGAGATAAGCATGATTAGAAAATTAAGTGGGGCGGCTTGGTGGCGCAGTGGATAAAGCACCTGCCCTGGATTCAGGAGTTCCTGAGTTCAAATCTGGCCTCAGACACTTGACACTTACTAGCTGTGTGACCCTGGGAAGTCACTTAACCCTCATTGCCCTGCCGCCCCCCCTCCCCAAAAAAAAAAGTTTTGCAGTATTTAGGTGGCCTGGCAGCATGATGCCATTTGAAAATAGGGGCCTCTGGAAGATGCTCACCATATCTAAGGAATTGCTGTTCATTTGGCCTCTGCTCTTAATGCTTTCCATGAGAGGCAAGCATTTATCTTCTTGTGTTATGCCTCTCGTCAGATGAATAATCAGTTTATTGAAGAACAAAATTTATTATATTTTTTAAGGAATCTCATATGATTTTGAGAAATGCTTGTTAACTACTTATAAGGAATATATATTACTGGAGGAGAACCTTTAAGGCAGCATTTTGCTGTACCAAATAAAATCTTTTTTTTTATAGTAAACAAACAGTAGGATCTTGTACTCTCTAGACCTCTAAGTAAAGATGTGATCTCCATTAGAATACAATTTGTAAAGCCTGCACATACTCTTATCATAAACTTCATTGAGAGTACATTTGATTCATCTGTAGGTTATTCTTTTAAAGATTTTATAAAGGAGTAGAAAAAATGGGCAATATGGTTAGTAGTTATTGGTGTTTTCCCAGTTGCCTTATTTCAATAGTTTTGGTTGTTTTTCCCCCCCATGTGTTGCTATGTCTTCTCTTCCCTTCCCTCCTCACTTCAGAAATCTTGAGAATCAATCCTTGAAGGCCCTCAAGCTATGTAGCCTCCAGCACAAACCTTTTTGGGTATATTTGATCTGATTAAGTTACTTTTCCCATCTTGGTTTTCTTTGCTACTTTCTTGTGCAACACATTTGGGATTGTGATGTTAGAGTCTGAATGTGGTAGTTCCATTGTCATTGAAGAAATAGTTTGTTGAGAATCTTTACTTTTTTCATCTGTTGACTTTCTTCTGATTTCAGCTCTAAATGCTCTCAGAGGATCTTAGAGGTGGAGTGGTTATAGGACCAGACAAGGGTATGACCATCCTAGTGAGTGGCTGAAGTAGAGTGAAAATGGGAGTAACTGAGGAGGTTGATGAGTTAATTTAAAAGGGGTCAGGTTATTCAAAGGGACTTAGACTTGTATGTTCAAGTCACTAAGAGTAGAAGGATTTGGGCAGAGATATAGACTATGAGCAAAGTACTGAACTCCTTGTAAGAATGTCTTGGGGGTCAGTATATACCTGTGATAAGGAGTTGAACTGAGTGATAAAGGTTGGTGAAATGAACCTCAAAGGAAGAGAAATTATAGAGTCATGGTAGCAAAGGGATAATCTGCAAATGGAAGTGAAGACCAAGGAGTATGTCTACTCCTTATCTTGGCCCATTGCTTCAGAGGAGGAACACTTAGGAATGAAGAGGGTGGCTAGAGATGCATTGTCTTTTGGGGAAAGCCACTTAATATATGGACAGGCACAGATGAATTGCAGTCTGTATCATTTGAGAAAACGCATTGATGAGATCACGGATTTATGGATGTATACATTTACATTCAATGACTTTTATGGTCTTAATATGCCACTGAAAGGATGACATTAATTTTATAAGTTTGAGTGTTTTGTTTGATCAGTTATTAATTTGGAATGTTCCATTTTTCAGAATTCAGTTCTGTTTTTCTTCAGCTTATTCTTAGATATAAAATACCATCATACTAATTCCAGTTTACTTGAATGCTTGTTTCTAAGAGAGTAGATAAGCTTGATTAGTGCTTAAATGTTTCTTTCCTACTTAAATAATGAAAGTAGTTTCGATTTTACTTCCATTGAGTTTTCATAATTAAAGCATTGTCATTAATACATTATCATGTAATATAAGGCTGACAGTTTCCTACCTCATTTAATTTTAGAACGTCTGGTCAGACATCTGCAAATGCACATTCATCTCGGAGCCATGCAGTCTTTCAAATTATCCTCAGAAGGAAAGGAAAATTACATGGTAAATTTTCTCTCATTGATTTGGCTGGAAATGAAAGAGGAGCAGATACTTCTAGTGCAGATAGGCAAACTCGGCTTGAAGGTGCTGAAATTAATAAAAGCCTTTTAGCACTCAAGGTAAGTAAAATGTATTCTATCAACAAAGTGGACATCTGTTTTATTTTTGTTTCCTCTATTTCAGATCATGGGGTTTTTTCCCTCAAAATATGACAAAACTGGGGCAGCTAGGTGGCGCAGTGGATAGAGCACCGGCCCTGGAGTCAGGAGGACCTGAGTTCAAATCCGGCCTCAGACACTTAACACTTACTAGCTGTGTGACCCTGGGCAAGTCACTTAAACCCAACTGCCTCACTAAAAAAAAAAAAAAAGTAAAAAATATGACAAAACTTTTAAAAAATATTAATTTATATTTGCATTTGTACTCTACCTGGTACTCTCTTTATAGGCATTACCAGTTTTAGGGGGATGACTCTGAGAGTGGATAAGATAGTTTTGACGTTCTTTCATATTGTGTTGTCGCTCCAAATTTTGTTTCATCCCCAAATATGATAGTTCAAATATGTTTGCATCTCAGTCACTCATGAAAATGTTAAGACAGGGCCCTTTGGGAGTATATTAATGAATTTACAGGTTAACATCATTCCATTAATCATTTCTCTTTTGATTTACTTTTTAATACTATATTATCCAGTTTGTAGCTTTCATATTATCATAAGAGATAGTGCTAAATGTCATTCCTGAAATTCAGGTACACTATGTGTGTAGCAATATATACCCTTTAAAAATTTATCAGATTCCCCTTTCTGCCCTAAAAAAGGAAATGAGGTTAGTCTGGGTGATTTATTCTTAATGAATCCATGTTGGCTCTCTTAATGATCAACACTTTCTTTTTAGCACAAGGAAGATATTCTAGGATTTTTAAAGAGTTAAAAAGTCAAGTTCTTTCATCTATAGTTTGGGGAATTCCTCTTTTTTTTTTTTTCTTAAATTGGGACTTGCCCATCTCCAATTCCATACAGTTTCTCTTTTTACCAAGATTTCTCAAAGATCATCAGTAATAGCAACTTCTTTTAGTAACCTGGCATATCATTTATCCAAGTATGATGACTTCAACTCCCTGGGGTAATTAACTAGAAGTACTCTGAGTATACTACGACCAGCTTGCTACTATTTATCATGGGTTTCAATTTTCTATTAACCATTTTCATTCTTTGCTTCTGGCACTGAAACTTAATGCTGTTGCAGATAAAACAGAAGCAGCCTTTATAGGAATTCACTCTTGTATAATTTCTTAAAGTAAGAAATAGAATAATTGAAGGCACTTATTAAAGCCAGATGTCCTCTTAAAGATTTGTTTTTTATGGATCTATTATCTGATTACTTATGAATATTTCTTCTACTAGTGCATATTACATATAACCTGTCCATACCTCATCTTATGTGATTCTTATCCATGTCTTCTGCCAAAATTTCAAAACTACCAAACACATCTAAGAATGCCTTCTGGTTCTTTTAATATTTTATGGCTGCAAATGCAGTATTCCTGTTGTATAATTGGATTGTTCTGTAATAATTACATCTAGCCCCATGTTTTCGTATGATGTGTGTTCTTGATTCTTTTTCAGTCTTGCATGCAAATTTTTGTTTATAATACACCATAATCAGTTTATGCCAGTCATGCATCTTTGCATTGACCTTCAAGTCATATTCAATTTTGATTCTTCTGAGAACAGTCTTCTGTAGTTCATAGCATTATATCATCACTGGGGGATTAAAATTATTTTAAAATAATTTAACATTTATTTTATATTGTTTATATTATTGACTGTATTTATTTAAAATTTTTAAATGTTACAAAACAAGGGCTTACGTGGCAAGGAGTAGTTTGGGGTTAATGAAAATGCTATTTAGTATCCCAAATGCTTTCCACTTGTGGGGTTGTTTTTTTTTTTACTATGTAGATAACTAACCAAATCTCTTCAATGATCTTGGATATCATTGATGAGGTTTCGTAGTGTTCCAGAGGTAGATACAATCAGAAAAATGTCATCAGTTAGCTACAGTCAGAACAATATCATCTGCAAAAGGAAACATCTGGAGAAACTCTACTGGCATAGGTTTGGAATATGAAGTATTAGAACAGGTTTTTGTGGACTTTTATTTTAAATTGAAGAGAAAGACTTCATACTTTGAGTCTAACAGAGACCTAAGATCTATTCTCTTATTAAAGCCTAAGCTTTCATGTTTCTGTGATAATTCTTTCCATTTTAACCCTTTAGTCATAGAACTTTAGCATTTAAAGAAACCATAAGAGGTCATCTAATCAAACCTCTCTCATACTCAATAGAAAAAGTCATTCTACAATAACTCCTCCCCACCTGATAAGCCTATTAAAAAAGTATCACTCTGAAAATGTGCTTAACAAATAGTAGTTTGCACTTATTTCCTTCAATTCAATATTATTTACCTTGTATGAGATAAATTCTGGTATTTTATAAGAAGCAAGAAGAAAGTAAATTAAATCTCCTAAATCTACTACAACAAGTAATTCCTCCACTAAGTAGTGATTAGACAATAGAAAATATTTTGTGACAGGACAGATTTTTCTGCTAAATAAATTCCTTCTTGGTCATAACGTATTTTATTTTTTATCCTTTTTTTTCTCTCCCTACATTTCCCCAGCATTGAAAAAGAAAGAAAAACACATGTAGTATAGCAAAACAGATTCCCACATTGGCCATGTCCAAAAAATTGTCTCATTCTGCATCATGAGTGTTATAATCTCTGTTGAGGAGTAGCATGCTTCATGATCATTTCTTTGATCAGAGTTTTTATGGCTTTCAAAATTGTTTTTATGTTGTAATAATTATATACATTGTTCTCCTAGTTCTGCTAACTTCATTCTGTATCACTTCATACAAACTCTTTTAGTTTTCACTGAAGCTATCCCTTTCATAATATCTTATGTAATGCACTATTATTTATTATATTCACATACCATAATTCGTTCAGGCATTCCATAATTGATGGGCACCCTATTGGTTTCCATTTTTGTCACCACGAAAAGCTGCTATAAATATTTTTGCATATATGAGTGCTTTTCTTTTCTGTTTGATCTCTTTGAGGCATAGACCTAATAGTGGTGTCACTGGGTCTGTGATTATACCCAGTTTATCAGTGTTTTTGTTCATACTTCCAAATTACTTTCCAGAGTTCTAAGAAATTCTTAGAACCTCCTTTTTTATTGTTTTTGTCAGCTCTGCCAAGTTGATGGGTTTGATGTGGAACCTCAGAATTACTTTAATTTTTGTTTTTTTCTAATTATTAATGAGTTTAAGCATTTTTTTTCACATAGCTTTTGATTGTTCAGATTTCTTCCTTAGAAAACTGCCAGTTCATGTACCATTTATCAGTTTGGAGAATGGCTCTTTTTCCTATAGATTTTAATCCTTTCTTTATGTTTTTTAGCAATGTGATCCTTGTCTGTATAACTTGCTTTAAAGATTGTTTTTTTCAATATATTCAGATTTACTGGACCTATAAAGTATATTGGGTGGGTTTCAACAACTTAATTTATTTGTTGAGTGTTCAAGTCTTTTAACACTTCTACTTCATTTTTACACTGTGTGATTTCTTTTTATTACTATTTCTAAGATTCTAAACACCAGTTTTTAAGTATCATTTCAATAAAAATATTTTGAAACAATTTCCCTTAAGATATTGTTTTTCTTAGAATTGAAGTGCCTTTGAGAATTTTCAGAATATAGATATCAGTAAAACTTGTAGTAATTAAGTGCTATGCAAGAGTAGTTTTTTACTGTGTCAGTTTGGTTTTTGAGGAGGGGAATCTCATAGAAAACTGAAATATAAACCTTGATTTCTTAATTTCCAGGAGTGCATCAGAGCCTTAGGTAGAAATAAACCTCATACTCCCTTCAGAGCAAGTAAACTCACTCAGGTGCTAAGAGATTCATTCATAGGAGAAAACTCCCGCACATGCATGGTAAGTTTTGTTTGGGGTGGGGAGGCAAGGAGGAGGAGGAAATGATTAACCAATCTTAGAACAAATTACGCTTGAGTACATTTTGTTCATCAAATAGTACATGGAACACTTCCGTGTACCAAAAAATATCATTTCCCTACTCATAGGGTCATAGATTTAGAGACGGAAGAGACTTTATAAGAAGCCATCTAATCCAACCCCTTATTAGTAAACTGGGTTCTAGAGGGCTGAATTGATTTGCCCAAAGTCCCATAAGTGGAATAGCTGGAATTAGAACCCAGAACTCCAAATACAGTTTTCTTTCCATTGTATACTGGTTTTCATTTACCCTTAGAGTAGTAGGCAGCTCTCCAAGACTATAGATTGTACAGAATGCCTTATTTGGATTACATCGATGAAATGAATGGTTCAACCAAAAAGAACTAAGCCTCCTCCCATCTTCCTAGTAATAGGCATATCTCTCAGAAAAATACATTGTCTATTAACTGCAAGTTCATTCTAGGAGAATTTTTTTATGCCTTAGTTGCTTCTCTTCATATGTTTTAGAGGGGATGGGTAGAGTGGTGTGTAACCAAAGTTTTTATTCTCTCTGCCACTCATAACCTTTCTGGCTTCAACAATGTTCAAAGTCATTGGAGGCCCTGGGGGCCAACTTGTCTTCTAGTTTGCTTTCACCTTATAATGTGAAATTTCACTCTCTTTGCATCAAGAATGATGAAGTTTAAAAAAAAAAGAGTGACGAAGTAAATAATTCAAAACTCAAAACTATCAAAATTGAAACTTTAAAAATAAAGTTGGTTTTGAAATATTAGCCATTTATAAAGATGAAATACTTACATTTTCTTGCAAAGGAAAGCTGCTTTTTGGGGTGTGGTATAGGTTAATGTTAGTTATAGAAATGCAAAAAAGAACAAGACACTTTTGAAAATACACAGAAGAAAATAAGTTAGTTACAATTAGAGCAATTTTGTAAATAGTTTATTTTAATATATGTTTTTTTAAAAACATAGCAAATGTTCAGTTTTCTTTTAGTCTTTTTCTTTGCATATTGAAATGTTTGTGTCTGTTGATAAGTTCACAGTAAAAAATAAAAGCTTTCAAAATTTAATGTGCTAAAATATTATATCCTGGGAAATATAGATTTTATCAGTTCGGTTTGAAATGAACAAATTTAAAGTAAAATATGTTGTGATACATCAGATCTGTGTTTTTTTGTAGCATTTGGGTAGTGTGAGTCCTTTGCCCCTCCATCTATAATTTGGTAGCTAAGTTTTAGGAAACTGCTTTCGGGCATATTAAAGGAATTGTTTGTGGGGACGGGGATAGTGGGTAGCATGTCATTATATAAGCTAGTGTCAGTCAAGCAGGATTTGAACCCATTTCTCCTGACTCCAAACCTAACACTTTACATACTTTGGCACATTGCCACTAATATGATATATGTTTATATGTATGTATATGTCATTATGCCTTTGAAGCAGTGCAGCAAATCAGATAGGTCAGATTCTGAAGTCAAGAATTCCTAGGGTCACAATCCTACTTCCTAACATACACTGTCTGACTACTAGCAAATCCTTTAATTTTTCGTTTCCTAACAGCTCTCTAAAACTCTAGGGAAGCATTCAAACAGGAAGAGGGTGAAGAATAGTGAGAGAGTAGAGGGATAAAAGAGGGCAATGCTCTGGAGGAGACAGGGTAAGAGAAAAGTAAGTGGAGGTACCCATTGTAGGCAACCTTCTCAAAGAAACTTAGCTACAAATGAGAGGAAACATATTAGGCACTTTGTAGCATGAGCTTAATTCATTTCTTTATG
The DNA here is from genome assembly GCF_019393635.1 of Dromiciops gliroides. Lineage (NCBI taxonomy): Eukaryota > Metazoa > Chordata > Mammalia > Microbiotheria > Microbiotheriidae > Dromiciops > Dromiciops gliroides. Next base: position 391,951,686 of record NC_057861.1, on the reverse strand, counting down.
TCTCATTAGCAAAATCATCACCTTCATCAGTGTGAGACCTACTATTCCGTTTCTATTGTCTTGATCATTTACCGCAGACTTCCTTGACTTTTGCATTCTGTTTTCCCCTAGATTGCTACCATCTCTCCAGGGATGGCATCTTGTGAAAATACTCTTAATACATTAAGATACGCAAATAGGTATGGCAAGTAGTTTTCCATTTGGGAATTTGAGGGGGGTTAGGAAAGATCTGACTACATTGAAAGCACAGTTATGAACATTCTACCTAATTATATTAAGACTCCTTCATTCTTTGCAAGTAGATATTTCACAAACCCTCATTATGCATGGTTTTTTTTTTCAGTTTCTGAACATTATATAATTTAAAGTATTCTAATGTCAAAATCAATTGTGAAAGGATCGAGTGATAGCAGTAGAAATTTTATTGTACTGTTTTTTTTTAAATGAGTCTTTTGTTTCTGTTTGTTTAAATCAGTTAACAGTCATTTACAGTGTAAATGGCACTGGGGATACAAAGAAAAGGCACAAAGACCCATTAAAGCTAGCACAGCAATATTAACACTTCTTCACATATGACAATGATTGGACTGTATAAATCATTAGCATCGACAAAGATTTCTACATGAACAGTCAGTGCTTAAATTTGGAAGCTAGTATAGCTATGGATGTGTCTAATAGAATCTGAATTGGAGCCCATTTATTTGCTTTGGTTTCCAGAGAACATTTAGTCACTACTGATAGATAGCTCTTTGTGATACATTATCTTTGTATAGGTCCTTTTTTCATATTTCCTAACTTACATAAATGTATTTAAAGTGACTTGCAGTGCAAATTTTGTTTTTGTTTTTGTTTTTAAATGCTAATGGAAGTTGAAACAGGAATAGCTTTAATTTCATTTCTTACGTAGTGGAATATAAACTCTCCTCAGGGCAGAATTGTGTTCCATATTTGTATCCCTAGTGCCTTGTACTTATTTGTTTACTAAATACTTGTTAGACATCAAGGTTTTATTAAAATACATAAGCTTACTATTACCAGTACATTGTATTTATATTGTAAAAACAGTAGATCCATTTCTAAATTTAACCCTCATATCATTTCAATCTTAAATAGACCTAAAACCATAATACCTTAAAATTGATTTTTAAGGTATTTGGGATTTTATCATTAAGAAGGAAACTCTTAATATCCACATAGGGATCATATATATGCAGGGATAAGGCATATATACAAGTTGTCATAATACCTTGCCTTTTGGGATGGCTCCAATGTTTTTAAAAAATCTTTGCAAATGTTATGCAAACTCTCCTGACAAAGAGGGTCTTGAGAGATTGAATTATTTTCTGAAAGGTGAAGATTAAAAAGTTTACAAAACTCCAGGTCGTGTAGTTTCTTCCTTTTAGACCAAGACATAGGAAAGTTATGTTGTACTTAAAGATTGGAGACTTCTCATTGACTTGTAACATTTGACTGTCAATTTTTTTAAAAAACAGTTAAAAAAATTTAGTGATTCATAGAGTCAGAAAGGATCTTAAGATAAGATAATACCTAATTGTGACATGTTTGTGTCCATTCCCTACATCCCTGCTGATTTTTCAAGACAGCTCAAAATTGTCTTTGGTAACCCATTTCAATAATCTTACAGTTTAAAAAAGCTTATCGTTCAAGCCATTCAGATTTTCTTTTACTTTCATTAAAAAGCCCATTTTTTACTTTAGTTCTCCCAAGACACAGAAAATCACTGGTCAGTATTTTATGTGCCATAATAATGGTCTGAATAACAGACTGAATTTTACTTAAGATCTAGTTATGTTTCTTTTTTTGTCTGAAATAATGATAAAATTTTAATAATCATTTTATTTGTAGCATAATTTTTAAAATATCATTTATAGCTTTAGATATGCTAATATTTTGGCATGCTTTCATTTTACAATGAGAAGACTGAAGAGTTGGAGGTAGAGATTTTGTAGTAAATTGTACATACTACTGTAATTTAAGTAAATGAATTTCTCAAGAATGTAAATATTAGAAAGGTCAGAGGGCCAAAAAACCTGGGTATTTGTACCATTGACTAGGTATAAATTCTCTGAATGTGAATAACCATGATGAAGCAAAAGAGGATTAATCAGAGATAATGGTACAGTCTGAAACCTTCAAGGCAAGGAGTATTTAGGAAAATAAAGGTTGGACATTGGATCAAATAAATGTGAATCGAAGAGAGACTTAAAGATAAAGCTAGAAAGGGCATTGGCAACTTTAACAGAAGCCTTTTTAAAATACAACTTTGAGGATTGTGATGCTGAAATATTGGATATGTTGATGGGCTAAAAAACATGTTGGATGAATTAGTAATGGAAAGGAAAGAAAAAAGAATTGAGAATGTAGCTGTAAAGGAACAGGGTCTTCAGATTAAGGCATGCTTCTGGGAAAGGGGCATGAGAAGAAGAAAAGTTTGCCATAGAAGAAGATGGAACATAAGAAATATGAGGAGCAAGATCTATCATTAGGTAGGAAGGGATTAGTACCTGAGCACAACAGAGGAACATCATCTTACTGTTTAATATGTTAGGTAACAAAAAATGATTGATTTTACTTTTAAAACTATTTCAGTAAGTGATAAGTGAGAATTTGAAATATACATTTACTTAACTGTCTTTACAAGAGCATTTTCTTTTAATTTGCTGCTGTTCTGGTGCTGCAGAGTAAAGGAGTTTGGAATTAGTCCATCAGACATTCCCTTCTCACAGGGTAGTGGCAGTCGCTCTGATCTCTCTCCTTCCTATGAGTATGACGACTTTTCTCCTTCGATCACCAGGTCTACATCATTCTATGCATAAGATCTTTATTGTTTTAAGTTTTTCTTTTGAGTTAAATTTAAAAACAAAACATTTTACTCCCTTGCCTTAAGCCATCATATTTTTTGTCATTCTCATTTCGTTTGGCAGGTGGTGATGGTGGTCCTGCATGATGTTATCTTTTTTGTTCTTCTCATTCATTTATGTGTCTAAACTATTTCCATAGAATTCAAGCTTGCTTAATTCCCTTCATATTTATTTGGTTTTCTAAATGATGATGTCACCTTTGTATATATTAAGTAGAATTGTTCTGGCTTATATAATTTTATAGTAAATAAAGTGTTCTTTTAGTCATTTTAATTAAAATAGCAATGGCATGCTAAGTTACTTTATGCCATTTGTTTTAAAATATTATGACCTGTCCTTTTTTCTTTCCATCAAACAGTATAATACCCCTAACTTAAAGCTTACCACCCCAAATTTGTAAATGTCTATGTGATTGATGAACTTGCTCATTTTTTAATAGTAACAATCCAAAATATTCTTTTTTTTTAAATAAAAGAAAAATGAGTAATTACTTGCATGTATTTTCTCCTTTATGGTAGAAATATAATCTTTTTTTGACTACCAAAAAATTTAAAATATGCCATATGTTCCATGCCAAAGTATTTTGTAAAAATGACATTAACCAGTTTGATGTTTAAAATCTTGCCTAATTATAAAATGATGATGATGATGATGATAACACCAAAAAACCTTATTTATATAGAACTCATAAATTATCTCCTAGAAGCCTCACAATGACCTGTAAAGTAGGATGAGACAGCTATTATCCCCATTTTACAAATGAGAAAGTTGAGTCTTTGATTAAATAATCTGCTTTAAATCACATTAGAAGTAGTAGAGCTAGAACTAAAATTCATTTCATAACTCTTAAGTTCAGCGTTCTTTCCATTATACCATACTGCCTTTTTCCTGTTATTCTATTTCAGTAGTCATTGAAATGTTTCCCACTTCGATCCCTCTAATACCTTATTTATCTGTAGTTCATGTTTGTTTTAATAATGACTATATGACATAGGAATATTAAAGTGATTGTGAAGTAGTCTAAATTAAACCAGAAAAGTAAATAACCATTATATTAGTATTCTTCCAGACTTGAGAAAAATAATAACTTATGAAGTTGCCATCATCATTCTTACTAAGTGAATTAAAGTGCTTTCAAATCATAAAAGTTTGGTATTGAATTACTGAATGAAACTTTGCTCATTTAGAGTATCCTCTGTATATTTTTAGGGTAAAAGAACTGACTGTAGATCCAGCTGCTGCTGGTGATGTCCGTCCAATTATGCATCATCCTCCAAATCAAATTGATGATTTAGAGACACAGTGGGGTGTAGGCAGTTCACCTCAAAGAGATGACCTAAAACTCCTTTGTGAACAAAATGTAAGTAGCTTAACAGAACTGTCTTAATTTAACAATATTATGACCTAATAGACTGAAGACTAATTTCTTGTATTGTTCTTATAATTTGGAGGGTGAGGGCATTGAGGGTTAAGTGACTTGCCCAGGGTCACACAGCTAGTAAGTGTCAAATGTCTGAGGTCCGATTTGAACTCAGGTCCTCTTGAATCCAGGGCCAGTGCTTTATCCACCGTATCACCTAGCTGCCCTGTTTTTAACTAATTTTACATCAGTACTAAAATTACAAGTCTTGACATAGGCCACTTTTATGCCTTAACATTCATTATTTCATTTTAAGCAATTGAAAGAATTCTACTGAGTTCAGGTAGATTTTAATTAATGCAAATATTGGAACCCCTGCAGTGGATTGCATTATTTGAATTTGCACCTTCCATTTCTATTGGGCTGAAACCTATGACCATATTTTATATAATTATAACGTCAAATGGTACAGATTGGAACAAATGCTACCACTTCTAGAGATTCATTATTTTCACTACTCAGAACCTGTCTTTATTTACCTTGTATGCTTTTCCCCAGGAGATTTTTTTAAGCTTGTTTTTTTATTTTGTTTTCCTTTTATATAGCTAACTTTTATTAATTCTCTTAAATTTCTTGTTCTACATAATTCCTGCTGATTTTGGTTTGTAATTTTAAGTAGTATGTTGTTATATATTTTCATTTATCATTAATGTAAAATAATATATTAATTAGGACCAATTTAAATAAGGTATATCTAGCAATTTTATTATTTAATGCAGTTTGCCTGCATTCATTTTTTGTTTTTCCTGGCAGATTTTTAATTCATACCATATTGGAGGCAATAACTTAGTTTAAAGGAATCATAAGGGTATCTTATAGGTACTATCTTCCCAAAGTACTTTTATCTTATTATAAAGGTCAAATGACATAATGTATGATGTGTCGGCTACTGTGATGCTGATGCACATGCTGATGTCACTGATGGACAAATAAAAGGTTTTATAGTCTGATGTAGTTTTAAACTCTGTGAAAAGATGGTCTGAAATATCTTTTAAAGAGGGGATCCATTAAACTTTGAAACAGAAAATATCAGATTATGATCAGAAAGTGGTGATAACCCTAACCCCTTTTGTTTTAAGAATGTCATTTAGCAAGTGAATACTTCCTTCTATAGGCCTCTTCATATTGCTGGTATGTTTCTATAAAGTTGTCTGCTTTTTGAGGTTTGGGTCTTGAAGAGATGTTGTTTAGAGGGACCCTGCAGTGAAACTTTTTTTAAGTGTGGATGGTGTTATTGGCTTCTATGTCTGTAAATCTGATAGGTTAAATGAATTTAATCTTTTGGTCTTTCATAAGCCAATGTGATTTTTCTATGAAAGTTTCTGTATTGACATTGTAAATGTCAGCTATAATAGTATGGCAATATTAACCTTTTCTACTGGACAGCTACCTTTGGGGGAAAAAAACACCAATATTATCTTATGTTTATTTTTATTTTTAGGAAGAGGAGGTTTCTCCACAATTATTCACTTTTCATGAAGCTGTCTCTCAGATGGTAGAAATGGAAGAGCAAGTTGTAGAAGATCATCGAGCAGTCTTCCAGGTAAAAGAAAACACTGTCCTCTTATGTGACTTTAAGACTTTTGAAGATACATTTTTTGGTCCTCTGACAGTGGTACAACAGCTTGATTTTAAAATTGGAGAAGTTTTTCCATGTACCCTTAGACCCCCCAAAATGTACACGTGATATATATTAGGAAGGGATAAGACTACTGTTTAAAAGGGTAACATGATGTTAATAAGTGACAAAAAGTAGAATTACTCAGTTTTTGTCAGTAATAATACTAGACTACGTAATGTCCAGCAATTACCTTTTTCTGTATCAGAGAGTAAAAACTACTTTTGTCACCTCCTTAACTGCTGTGCATTTCTCCTATTCCAAGAGGTTTTCTCAACTTCTTTCTCACCTGCCTCACACACACATATTTATTGGCAGATTTGGGTTGGCATTAATAACCAGAGCTGTTTAAAAGAGCAGTTGATATAGCAAAAATGAGACTGACTCCCAAGTCCAGTGCTCTCTTTAGTATATCACAACTACAAAAAAGATCCTCTTCTTTTCCCTACTCTGCCTATCATTGTAAGTCATTGAAGAAAGCTGTAGCAACTGACATGCCTAGAGCCACAGATGGATTCCAGTGATTATGGCCTTAGATGATGACCCCAGATAGGGAGTCATTAAGAAAAGAGGTGTTGGAGGGAAGTGGCTTTAAAGTTTTTGCTTTTTAGGGCTAACAAGAAAAGAAATGGCAGCTCCCAGGGTCTCTCATGATAGTAGTAAAATTTCCTCCTCCTCTGTCCCCAAATCTTGTAGAGAGTAGATCACTGTGCTAGAAAGATCATTGGGTTTAGAGTCATATGAAATGGAGTTTGAGGGCTGACAACATAAAAGAACCTGAAAGGGGGAGAAGGGAGTACTTGTTACAGGGATATGATGAAGTCCTTCAGTCCTGAAGGACAAAAAACTATACAATGATTGTCAAGAGGGAACAAATTGGGGGGAGGGGGTAGATGTTGAAACATAGAGTTTGAGCTACAAGTCCCTTTGAGATTGGCACTTACTTATCATTGAATGGGTACCCTAGACCCTATTCTGACCAACAGGAAAGATTTTTGATAAGTGCTATTAGATATAAAAACAAACTTGGGGAAAAGTGACTGCCATCTTAGAATTCACAAGTGAGTTTATAGATAGGAACCCTGATCATAATCATATATATAGAATGTTAGAACAGCAGGTCCCAACTAATTTGGCTACAGGCATTTGGGGCCTTTTTGATGGAACCCATAACTCTACTTCTTCTAGAGAATCTGGATATAGATTGTTGTTCTTTTGTTTCAGTCATATTCGACTCTTTGTGACTCCATTTGGAGTATTCTTGGCAGAGATACTGAAGTGATTTGCCATTTCCTTCTACAGATGAGGAAACTGAGGCCAACAGGATTAAGTGACTTGACCAGAGTCACAGCTACCAAGTGTCTGAGCTCAGATTTGAACTCAGGAACATGAGTCTTTCTGACTCTAGGCTTGGCATTCTATCCACCAAGCCACCTAGCTGCCTCTGGAGATAGAGATGACTTCAGGCATGAAGAAAAGCTATTGGAATATATTTTAATACTAATAGCAGAGTTTTGTGAACTGGTTTAGAAAACACTGTCCTAGAGTTTAGGACAGTGTGTGATGGTATGATCCCTCAAGACTTGACTCCAAAAGAGAAAATGGCTCAAGAAGAACAGAAATCTTTCCAAACAAATTCTGAAGGCAGAAATCTCAAATGATTCTATGAGAAGAAACTAGGGATATGAGGGAGGAAGCTGCAAAAATCAATATTTCTGTGTTTGGGGGATTTCACAGAACAAAAATTTTAAAGGCTCATACAAACTTGTTCTCATTTTGCGTCTTATTAATAGTATGCAAACCAGTTATGGGTACAATATTGGCCATTCCCTGGTCCCCATTTTGGCTTGGTGTGTAGGAAAGTGAAATAGCTGGACCTCAGCTAGGTCCAGACAGATGACTGGTACTTTCCAGGTGGCCCAAAGATGTTGGACCAGCTGTTAGGAATTTTATACTAAAGTAGGAAGACAAAGGGTTTGGTTGTTTGGGGGGCTTTGGCTTTTTTTTAAAAAAATGCAATAGTCTTAAGCTGTTAAGGCTTCTAGCATGGGTTTTCAGAATTTTGTTGGAATACAGGGCTGTCTCTCTCTAGCTCTTCTCCCTCTTCTGACTGTAGGGATTCATCAACAAGCCTACATCAGCTTTCCTTGAGAGCCTTTTAATTAGATCAAATTTATAAAAGAATATATTGTAGAAAACATGGAAGCAGGAGCATGCTTGTGTGGGACCTCTTAAGAAGTTGTCATAAATGCCGAAGTCCAAAGTTAACTGAGACCTTTCCCCCCCAGAAATGCTAAGTATGACTTAAGAGCTTTTTTTTCCTCCCATTTAACCACATTCAGGACAAAAAGAATTAGGATAAAGTTAGAATCCAATGGGTCTTTGTCTTGGGCAGATGACATAACATTAAACATGTCAGAGAGAAAATGAAACTAACTCCTGTGCTTTTATTTTGCTTCTGTCTTCCTCAGTTAAGCAGAGCAATAAAATGACTTGACCAGAGTCACATTGCTAGTTAATTGCAGAGCCAACACAAGAACTTAGGGTTTTTGACTCCCTGTTATGATGTTTTTTTCTGTTGTCTTATGTCCTTTTGTTATCATAATGCCATTTTGTCACGTAGGGGATTTCTTTAAGGCATAAAACCCTATGAACAACATTTAAAATGTATTTGTAGCACAGTGCTTGACACATAGTAGGCTCTTAATAAATTGCTTATTTCCTTCCAGAATATGAAGGAGACTATATGGCAGATGATCCTTTTAATGAATTTACCCTGGGAATATGAGATGTACCCTAGACGGTGCCCAATTTAAATCTATTTGTAGTGCAGGAATTTTCATAATTACAAGTTGTAAATGAGAGGCCTAGCTGTGTTCAGTTCAGGTGAAACTTAGGGCTACCTATGTGTTTTAGCTATGTAAAATTACTCTCAGGCAGCTAATTGGACCAGTAGGTAAGGGTCTCATTGTAGTTGCAATAAACATTTCTGAGCCCATTAGAATTGTTTTAGCCTCTAGGAAAATGGTAGTTATTGAATAGATTGATTTTTTTCCCTCTAAAATTGATATAGATACTTGTTGGTCCTAGCATTTATGGTGACTTTGATGTGCACCTTTACTGAGGTTGTAGCTGTTTGGGAACTGACCTTCACCTTCCTCCTCCTCCTCCCAGCCACCCACAATGTGATTGAAGTTTGTCAAGTAAACAGGGTGAGATGACTTGGAAGCTTCAAAATTGTTACAGCTCCCAGGACCAGGCAAGGAAACTGAGCAATTTTAAACTCATTCTTCCCTACTCTTGAGGATCTTAGAAATGAAGCAGTATTGTGAAACTTTATCTATAATTGTGATACATCTGAAGAGGAAACTTAGAATGCATCCTATGGTTTTTGCAAGGACTGACCACTCTAACCTGTGACCCAAACATTCTAATGTTAGTCCTTAAGGTGGAGCTTGGGGAATTTATGAGGAATGACAAAATTCAATTCGACATTTAGAGGGCAGATAGTATTCTTTCTCCTTATCCACATTCCCCTAAATTGGAGAAATAATAGGCTTTTCTGGGGGTTTCCAAGGAAATGCTAAACGTTTGTTTCTGGTTGTGGGCATGTGTTAAATGTTTATAATAAGGAAGCTGGAAGTATTTTAATTTCTCATCCTTAACAGGAATCTATTCGATGGTTAGAAGATGAAAAAGCCCTCCTAGAAATGACTGAAGAAGTAGACTATGATGTAGATTCATATGCTACACAGCTTGAAGCGATCCTTGAGCAGAAAATAGACATTCTTACTGAACTTCGAGGTAGAGTTTTCTTTTTATCCTTTAGAAGGTGTCGTTATTTGTATATATACTGGTTAATAGTTATTTCATGCTGCAGTGGGGATCAAAGGAACTTAAAACTTAAAATTGTTTTTAATACTAATCTCCATGGGTCCTTATCAGAGATTTGTCTTTCAAAGCCTTCTGAAGACAATTTTTTTTTCTTGAGGAAAGGAAGGGTCTGAAAAGTATGGACTGTCAGCTCCTTTTGGCATATACTTCTCCCCAGCCCTGTTGCCTTTGAAAGTGAGATCTTAAGGATTAAAAAGAAATGCAGTGAAAAATTCTATTAATAGTAGAGTAGCAGAAAATGTAAACTGTTGCTCACTCTAATTTTGGAAATCTTAATTTTTCTTTTCTTTTTTTTTTTGTGTGAGGCAATTGGGGTTAAGTGACTGCCCAAGGTCACACAGCTAGTGTCAAGTATCTGAGGCTAGATTTGAACTAAGGTCCTCCCGACTCCAAGGCTGGTGCTCTGCTATATCACCTAACTGCCCCTCTCTCAGTTTTTCTTAAAAACATTTTAAATTCTTAAATCACTGATTTATTATTTGGTTAGTATATCATTATTAAACCACAAAATAACATTTTATGGTTTGTCAGTGCTGTTTTTCACTGTAGCTCATCAACTTGAGGGTAGGAAATGGGATGGGAAAGATTGGGTAAGAGAAGCCTATTGGTTAAAAATAAGGGTTTGGAATATTATACCAGTGCTGTCAAACTCATATTGAAACAGCAGCCACTTATCAGTACATAAGGAATCCTGCAGGCCATATAGTGACTTAATCTCTAAATAATGTTATCAGGGCAGCTAGGTGGTGTGGTGGATAAAGCACCAGCCCTGGATTCAGGAGGACCTGACTTAAAATCTAGCCTCAGACACTTGACACTTACTAGCTGTGTGACCCTGGGCAAGTCATTTAACTCTCATTGCCCCACTAAATAAATAAATAGAAAAATGATGTTATCTATGTTTTATTGTATTTTCATTTATTTTGTTAAATATATTCCACTTACTACATTTTACTCTCATTCAAGTTGCATTGGGCGTGCAGGAAGCACGTATCCCTGTCACTTCTGTGTTAAGCCTCTTACTATTTGCCTTTATTACTTACTACTCAGCTGCCTATGTAGAACATTTCAATGTGTTCTCTATATGTGGGATGAAATAATATTTATTCCTTTGTTCTCTTCTTTTTCCAAGACAAAGTGAAATCTTTCCGTGCAGCTCTACAAGAAGAAGAACTGGCCAGCAAGCAGATCAATCCGAAGAGACCCCGAGCCCTTTAAAATGGGTACTTGCTGCTAACGAATCCCTGGAGCCTTCCATACTCTAACATTTATTGCTTTGGCTTACAAGGGCCATTTGAACATTTAAAAACTTTTTTAAAGTGTCTGTGGAAATGTCCTGAGTTCTTCACCAGAATGACATTTCAATTTGTGTGAAACACTCCTTTGTCTACAAAATGCTTTCTAGTCCAGGAGGCACAACCAAACAAGATTGGGATTTGTGAAGCATTTTGTTTAATGTTTCATTTGCTCAAATTGTGAAGCCAATTTTTCTTTTTGATAATGAAGTAAGACTGTGGACTTTTCTTTAAAAAAAGCCACAGCATTTCATTTTAACTGTTCACTTTTCCTACAAAGACCAACTGAGCAGTTTGAAATTGTGTTTGCGTGCATGCATACCTCATCAGTGATTGTACATATCTTGTCCTCTCCTAGAGACAGCTGTGCTAACTTCTTCCAGCTCTGTGCCTTGAGTAAGGCAGCCCCTAAATTTCCTCTTTATTGAAGCACAGCCTTAATAAATGACATTCCTTATTTGTCAGTGTAAATTACCTTTATCGTGTGTATATTTTTAATGTGTATGAAACTTTTGTGTGTGTGTGTGTGTGTGTGTGTGTGTGTATATGATTAGTTCACTTTGCAGGATGTGCCATATAAATGAATGGAACTAAAATCTGTGACAGTGGACAAAGCCACTGGATCATTCCATCTTAAATGTGTGAAAAGGAAAAAATCTGGAATTATGACTTTAAATAACTTAAATTGTGGTTTCAATTTTCTTAGCATTTTATTTGTAAAGGACAAATATATAAATTAGTTGATGTAAAATAAAAGGTAACGAAATACTGAGAAGAGTTGTATCTTAGGATAATACAGATAAGCAATGTGTGTGCCAGTGTGATATTAATGAGAATAATAGTGCAATTCTGATCCTTACAAATGGGGTGCCATTACTTAAATGGTACAATTAACAATCTAGGCAAGTACCCTTTTCAATAATATTCTGTTAAATGAAAGTGGCTTCTGATGCATGTGTGTTAACTATAGTCTGCAGGTACTTTTGTGGCGTTGTATGGTTGCTTTAAGGAAAAGTAGCCAATGCATATTTTCTTTGTACAGTGAAATCAGCTAAAAAGTGGGGCAGCTGTGCCATAAAGAACACATACACATTTAGCTCCTTCAGACACCTATTTTGTGATCAGTGTCACCAAGAAATGTCATTCTCACCAAAAGTATGGTGGGGGTATCCTGCACTTTTTAGACAGCAGCACCTTTTTTTTTTTTTAAAGCTTTTAATCTTCAAAGGAGGGTTTGCCATTTCATGTAACTATTTTGTTAGGTGAAGAATTATAGCTCTCTAGGAGTTCTCTCTCTGTTCCGCAGACGGAGTCCAAAAAGTAGATTGACAAACTCTCCTTCAGAAGTCCCATTTTAGTTTACTTCAGGAAACTGCTAGCTCATTTCATGCTAAGCAGGAAAAAGGGAAAGCAATGAGTAGAGAGCTAAATGAGCCAGATTTGCCATTTCAGTATTTGCAACCCCCATAGGAAGGAAGGCTGAGGGAAGCCCTTTATTGCACCATGATGGGAAAACTCCTAGACTCTAAACATAAAAGCTGAAATACAAATGTAGATTTTCATAATGTATTTAATAAATTAAGCTATGGAATAACTTTTAGAGAATTAATTTATAATGAAATTCCTTGTGAATTAATTTCTCCATCCATTTTTGAATCAGGTGTGCCTAAGGAGGAGCTTGTACCTGAGAAATGCTTTGGAATAAAGTTATCACTCTGTTCTGGAAAAACTTAAGTAGAGGCTATTAGTATTAATAAGTCATTTTTGCCAATTACATTATCAAGATAGTTATCTAAAGGACAAAAAGAAAAATGGGAACTGCTTCAAAACTGAGAATTTAATTAATTAATGCATTACAGCTGTGCATTAAGTGGGGATAAGAATTTTGTGAGAGAAAAGTTTATGGCTATCTAACATAGAAATTGTTGATATGGCAAACCTAGGCCATCTGTACCTAATTTAACCCTAGTTAATAACTCATGGATTCATCGAGCCCTTCATAGAATTTTATACAGGGAATGAGATGAGACCAAGGAAGGTCAGGTAGGAAATACAGTTTGAGGTGGCTTATCTACTATTGGACAATTTGAAACTTCAGCAATGCTAATAAAGGACCTTAAGTTTTACAAGAGTATGACATGGCAGAAGGGAGAGGGTAGTAACCAGACTCAAGTATCCACACATTGTGCTCAGACCTGAAGTGGGGAGAGTAGGAGCTTGCCCATGTTTACATAGCTGATGACAAAGCTAGGATCAAAACTCAGATCTGACTCCCCATCCATTATTCTTTCACACTATTCAGATATACCCAAACCCAATCATTTATATGACTTATAGTGATAGGGTTAGATTACCTAACTAGCAAACTTTGCTTGAAGCAAATTTGAGTTTACAAGAACATTTACAAGAGTTCACTATGATTCTAAGGTATGTTTCTCCTGACACGTTTAAATAATAAGTTTTAAAACCAGTCTTATGGCTCTTTTATAATTATTGATATACTACTTACTATTCATATGAACATCAAGTTTCTGAGAACAGGTCCTTATTTTCATACAATTTATAATTCAGAACACTAAAATTATGTATGTGGACAACATTAGCTTTATCAGGCAGTTAATATCTCTTGGCTAATACAAATTAGGCAAGAGACATTAACGGCTTGATAAAGCAAATTTAATCTGGACGCCATAAATGTTGACTACTCAAGACAATTGGAAGTAAGGGGACACTTCCTATAAAGTAGAAAAAACAATCTGGGATTCCATAAACCTGGATATACAAAAAGTCTATAAAATTTAGGTTTAGCTTTTTTCTGTGCTGTCACATAAACAATGATTCACTACAGCAGTTTTACATTAAGGCCACTAAATTAATGGTCCTAGCTGCTGCCAGTTTCCTATACTAATGAAAATCATGAGTTCAGTCCTAACCCTATGAACTTGGGTATTTAAAGAATTCTTTTCTTAAATCAAAGTAGTTAATTCTTTCCTAGGTGTCTTCTAAGATATTTTTTACAGTACTTTTCCATGAAAAAAAAAAAGACAAGAAAAAATTTGTAGAAATTTTATTTTCTTCGTTGTTTATGTGTATATAAAACACATAAACATATCACTGGAGAGTATAATTTTTGTGAGGTGACTCATAATCCTACCACTTTGACTTCTGGTAAGTCACCAAATTTCATAGCTGGGAAGGATCTTACAGATCATCTAATCTTAACTCCCTCATTTGAGGAAATTTGAGGTCCAGAGGTGAAGTGTCTTGCCTGAAGTCACAAAGCTATTGTGACATCAGAGATAAATTGAGAATAAATCTCAGGTTCCATCTTTCTTTCAGTATACCACTCTACCCACTGTAATGGAAAAGGGAACTAAGTTCAAAGAAAGGTTAGAGGAATGCAAATGAATAAATGAAAATGAAAAGTTCATGAGGAGAATGAGGGAAATGAATATTAGATAAATAGGAGACTGGGAAAGAGAATAATAATGAAGCATATTTTCTATATAAAAGGCATACCTTTCATCTATCCCAATAAGCAAGCAAAAGAAAAGGGCCCTAAAAATAGAATTAACACAATAAATAAAATGTTAGTTTTAGAAGATGAACAGGTAGAACTGAAAAGATTCATGTGTTATGTTTGTGCGTGTATTGCGGCTATTAACTTTTGGAAAGAACTCGATTTGATCTGGAGGGTCAATGAGTTGGCCATCCCACACCCAAAGTTACGTAAAGTTTGAAAATGTATAGTACAGAACAAATACGCCCTTAAAAACAATAAAAAGACATTTCAGGATGACTTTTAGTCATAAAACCTGCAAGGTGTTTGGTGGTTATCCTTGTAAAAAATAGAGGTCCGCCTTCATTATATCAGCAGTCTAAGAAAGTAAAATTACAGCTTCTTGTTCTTTTTGGAGTATCCTCTTTTAGTCTGCCTAAGAAAAATGGATGCCTTCTGCATTGAATCCATGTAGCAATCTGGAAAACAAGCAAATGTGAAAAAATAGGGCAAAGGATAAACCAAAGTGAGGCCTGTACTGCTTAAAATTTTGCTTGTGGATGGACAAAGTAAGCTCCTAACAGTCCACTTTGTTTAAGTAATGTTTGATTTAAAAAAAAATTTTAGTATAACTTTTAAAAACTTGACAATACATTATAGTAGATTTGATATATACAAATATATTTGAGATCAAGGAGACCCAGGTTCAAATACTCCCTTTCAACATATTTGCCAGCTATGTGGCCATGGGCAAGCCACAAATTTTCAGTGCCCCAGTCAATTAAAACTTAAGAAGTTATAAGTGAATTGCTGATCTGCACAGAGGAAGGAATTCCCATACTAGGACTTAATTCCCAGGTGAAATCACATCAGGACAAAAAACCCAAAACAATCACAAAAAAAGGTCACAAAATAACTGCTTTCTATATACAACTGTGACTGACTAGAAAACCTATTAGGCTGCCTTTCATTACTGAGCACTGAGTTTGGTCTATGCAGGTTTAGAGTTTGTGTTTAGATGGGAGAGCTCTTTCATCTTAGTCCATAAAAAGTTTAAACACAGCAAGAGACACCACAGTATCACGTATTTAGAGCTAA
This sequence comes from Dromiciops gliroides, assembly GCF_019393635.1. Taxonomy (NCBI): domain Eukaryota; kingdom Metazoa; phylum Chordata; class Mammalia; order Microbiotheria; family Microbiotheriidae; genus Dromiciops; species Dromiciops gliroides. The sequence goes on along the minus strand of NC_057861.1, from coordinate 391,935,980 downwards.
AAGGAGTATCAGAGGCTATTGTACCTCTCTATTTTACAGGTGAGGAAACAGGCCTGGAGAGGTTCAATGAATTATTTGCCCAAGGCCACCCAGGGAGAAGGTAGCATTGCAACAACAATCTAATTTCAAATTCTGTGCTCTACACTATATCATGATACCTCCCAGGACAATAACCCAATGTGATCTGGAAGGCCATCCTGTGGAAAGGAAATTTTTGTTCCCCTCAATGGAATTAAATGGAGGAGAAAAGTCCATATATACAGATGCTAGGAAAACTAGGGATTTCTCAGGGTTTCACAAGGGTTTCAGTCATGTCCATCCATTTGTGACCCCATTTGAGATTTTCTTGGCAAAGATACTGGAGTGGTTTTGCCCACTGCCTTCTCCAGCTCATTTTACAGATAAGGAAACTGAGGTAAACATAGTTAAAGTGACTTGCCCAGGATCACTGAGCTAATAAGGGTCTGAGGCCAGATTTGCGCTCAGGTCTTCCCGACTCTAGGTCCAGTGCTCCATCTGCTGTATCACCTAGTTGCTTAGGCTTCAGTGTGATTTTTTTTTAAAGTTCCCTGAGGTCATTCAGCAAACATTTATGAAATGCCTATTATGTGCCAGGCACTTTACTGAGTGATGGGAATACAAAGAGGCCAAATTCGGTCCCTGCCATCAGTCTAATGGGGCAGACAATAAGCTTAAACAGTTATGTAAAGTCTCCATTTTCATGCAGCACATCCAAGTGGCTATGAAGAATAGGAAGTTGTTCTTGGCAACTATAAAAACAAGGATGGCAAGATGGAAAGAACCACTGGAATTAGGAGAGCCATAGGTTTAACTTGAATTTGCCATTTTGTAGATATGAGCAAGGCACTTCATCCCTGTAAGCCTACTTCATGTGTACCATAGGGATAATGAACACCTGTAGTCCTTAACTCATAGGATTATTATGAGAATCCAATAGGAACACACAGTGCTTTGAAAGCCTTGAAAGTATGATGTTAATGCCAGTTCTTATTAGGGTATGTAGAATGTGGATCTCTACTTGCCCATAAGGTTGTTTTGGTCTTTTTTTTATACTTGCGGTGTGGAGAATGAAATGAGTACTCTGCTAAAAGATGCTAAAGTTTGCTAAAACTACCTTGTTACGTAGTTTCTAGAATTAACATCTAATTCCACAGTATCACTCAAATCAACAATGTACCATTTGACTATTATAACTCTATCAAATCATTTTATCAAGCAGAGAATTAAGACAATTACTAGTTTGCTTAAGGGGAAAATTCTCCCCAAAACACTTCTGGCCATTCATAAAAACCATATGGCTGACTTGGGCAAAAGTTATTTCTGTGATACCTAAATAATTAGCTCACCTGTGCTTCACTCTGGTTGTTGTGAGATGGCCTCAAGTGACTAAGTGAGCAGCCACAGTGATCAGCTGTATCTAGACTCTACAGTGACTACCACTGCTTCCTGCTTGGTTTCCTGAACAGTCAGCACCAGGACAGAAAGAAAAGACAACAGTCTATTCCTTGGGATCAAATTCCTATACCTCAGATGAGGAAATATTATAAATAAATAGCTACTACTTTAGCACTCCTCCAACTGATAAGTGTTTTAAGCAGATGGGCTCCTAAAAGAATACTGAAAAGACTATGAATGAAAGTCAATTAAAATTCCCCCATAACCCAGAGGTTATCTACTGGCTCTGACTGTTCCTTATTTCTGGTTCTTGAATAAAATCTTAATGTGCTGTGGCTAGCCAGCCTTTATCCAATACACCAAATACTACTCCATGCAACACAAGTCCTATGCAACAAGTTTTCCAGGTAGTCCCCCTGTGTTGCTCTTCTCCAATGGCCTTTAAATACAGCATTTAAAGGTGTCAAGAGTACAGAAATGTAAATGTGTCTAAGTCATTTAGAAAAATTAAAATGTAATTACCTAATGAAGTCATCTATATCCATGGAACGGGCCCGTTTGTCACTAAAACCTGTGTCCATTAGGATTTTCTGTATTTTATCTGCAATGCTGAAATCTTCTGGTATTGCCTATCAACACAGGATGCAGAATAAAGGAACACAATATCTTGCAATGCAGCCACTTTGACTCTTTTTTGGGGGTTCATGAAATCACAAAATAATTTCTAGTTTATTTATGCTAAGATGTAAAGAGGTTAATTATATAGACAAAATTAATGTTTGAGTATAGGTTGTATTAGAAGGCCAGTGAGGTCCCTCCCAACTCAAATTCTCTGAATCTGTGACTCTAATTGGGTGACTTTCTCCCATACCAAGAAACCCAGTAATATCTTTGAATAAGATTATTTTCATTGTCCTAACATTCTTATCTTTAAAATGGAAATATACTGTAAATTCTAAATTGAAACATTACTACACTTCTAAAGTATAATTTTATATCAAAAAAAGAATACTAATGGAATTTAAAAAAAAATACAAGTTTAACATGTACAAGCTCATTACATTCACAAGCAAAGTTCTAACCTCAAACTTTTGAATGTTTACTTGGAATTGGACTTTGAAGCCATTTACAAGCATACTGTAATCAGAAGATGAAAAAGACAAGGAAAATGCAACAGTAATCGTTCACAATTAAGCATAAGTTATTATATAGTTACAGTTGCATTAATCTATCAGAACTAGAATTAAAGTGTTTACAGTGGGTTATGATAAAAACTGTAATGTTTTGTTACATTTGATACAGAATTTGCCTGAAGACAGAGGTGCTTCATAGAAAAGGGTAGTCTATGACCATTAAAGAAATATTTTCTACTTACAATATTATGGACTGAACAGTGAATTCGGTAATTTTTTTCCAAAAGCTGTTGCACTGCACTCGACCTATGGCAATGCAAAATGATGTTAACAAAATTGCCAAGTTTGAGTTTCAATAGATTCCTTCCTATATGTTTATGTTTTAGTACAAAGTATATGTTATGCTTTCATGGAATTTCATATTTAAATTAATGAAAGTTACCAAACTGGTCATACTTTTAGACTGCTGTAATTATAAAGCTCATACATATAATGACTATCATTTTTATAGCACTTTATGATTTACAAAGTATTCACAAATGATCAAAGGGTTGAGAGTTGGAAGGCATCTTAGAGATCATTTAATCCAACACCCTAATTTTACAGAGATTAAAAGTAGTGACTTGCCCAAGGTCATTAAATGAGCAGCAGAGTTAGGATTTGTACCCAGGTCTTTTAAGACCAAATCCTGCATGCTTTCTGCTGCCCCATACTGCCACACACTACAAACTATTTGATTTGTTCCTCACAACATCCTAACAAGGTAGCTCATGAAATTGTTATCCCCATTTTATAGGTGATAAAACTGAGCCTCAAAGAAATTGTGACTGCCACTTACTAGCTGTGTGACAAGACCTACAATTCAAGCGTGGGCTCTAACTCCAAATGCACTGACTGATCTCTGCATTACCTGGCAGCTGCCTCCATGATAACAAAGAGGCTAAAGAAAACAAAAGAGGAAACATGGCTTAAATGTAGCTTTGTTTTGTGGTTTCGGTGAAACGGGTAAACTTGTACGAACTGATGAAGGGTGAATTCAGCAGAACCAGGAGAACCATTTATACACTAACAACACTGAAAACAACTCTGAAAGACTTAATACTGATCAATGCAATGACCAGCCATGTTTCCAGGAGACCAGTGGAAAACCATGGTCCCCACCTCCTGACATAAAGGGATGGACTTACAATTTAGAAATATACACACAATACATGTGTATGTGTATGTATATATTATAATTGTATCATGTTACAGATATGTATATTTGTATACACACACAAATTTATTCATGGGGCATGGCCAATATGGGAATTTGTTTTGCTTCACTGAGTTTGTTAAAAGGATTTTCTTTTTTTTCCCTCCCAATGGAAGAGGTGGGGTGAGAAAAATTGATTCATTAAAAAAAATACATGGGGGCAGCTAGGTGGCGGCACAGTGGATAGAGCACCGGCCCTGGAGTCAGGAGTACCTGAGTTCAAATCCGGCCTCAGACACTTAACACTTACTAGCTGTGTGACCCTGGGCAAGTTACTTAACCCAAACTGCCTCACTAAAAAAAAACAAAAACAAAAACAAAATACATGGAACTAAGCTATTAAAATTACTCCTATTTTGGATAAATGCAACCTGACATACTTCAAGAAACTCCAGTTACCTCCTCCAACTAATCTACAGAAACACGGTGGTACTATATTAACCACTATACGATGGGGAGCTGTGGTTGAGGTGGAGAGTTCCAATAAACAGTAGAACAGGGCTAAGAACCAAATCTTCTGACTCCCAAACTAAGTCCCTTTTTATTAATCCCCTGCCTGCTCCCCCACAATTATAAAATGATTAAAAAAGCTTAATAGTGTCTGGAAATGGATGAACTGTATGCTGTAAAGCAGCTGTCTATACCCCATAATTAGAAACAAAAAGAGGGAACTTACTTAAATGCTGCAGACAAAGTCTTGTTTTTCCTCACAAATGTTATCCTCACTAGACCATCCCACTCCTGAAACAGATTAATACTGGTCTTACACACCAAAAAATCTGTAGTTTGCTATACTCTCACCATGAAAAAACCCATGTTATGTTCCCTAGCTGATTATGATTGAAAGGCAAATGTATAACAACAGGAGGCTGAACCAAAATCCAAAGGAGCAGTCAGTTGTTGAGAAGTGTTAAGGTTAAAATTCTAGCTAGTCTGTCTAAAATATCTAATGAGTGGTCACCAATAAATTATAAGCTTTAGCAAGAGTTAGGCTTTTAAGCATTTATTAAGGAGAATAAGAATTTGGTAAAGAGAGAGAGAAAGGCCTACATTCATCTATCTATTAAAGGGAGAGCGCATTTCTAGCTCCCTTCTCCACCAGAGTCCTCAGGAAAGACAGCGAGTCAGAGAGCCAGGCTTCCCCTTCTTCCTCCCACCAGCAAACGTCACTTCTTGATGCCAAAGAAAAGACGCATGGTCTTGCCCTCAGAGACCTTCACCTCATGGCAGAGCTTTTCTACAGCAAGTCTCCAGCAGGTGGCATCATTCCAGTCGTTACAGAAGTGAATAATCTTCAAAATGAATGTGTTTCTAATACAAAGATTTCACAATGTAGCTGGTACAAATCACCTGAATGTCTTAGTGAGCACTAGCGGCACCCAATTTCTAATGTTATGGGCCTGGCCCCTGCTTACAGCTTCTTTCTTCTTCTGAATGATGGCCCTACCTTCTTGTGCAGCCACATGACCTTGCTTTGTTTTCACCTTACCTGGAAATTGATAGGTGGTGGTGGGTTCTTAGGTTCTATCCGTACAACACTTGACTCAACTTTTGGTGGAGGTCTGAAGTTATTCTTCCCAACCTGTTCATCACAAAATAAGTGTTTGGGTTTATTTTATTTATTTTTGCGATTTAGTGACCAAAATCACTGTACTCAGAAACTCGAACTGGGACAAAGGGATCAAGCTCATTTGCTCCACGGGTTAAATTTCACTTACTTTCATCAGATGATCCACTCGTGCTAGTAATTGAGTATTGATGGAAAGTCTGCAGTATAGCTTGTCTCCTGGTTTTGCAACCAAACGGAGAGCAAATTCTCTCTGGAACATAAGTATAGCACACCTAAAAAAAATTAAAATTAAAAAAATAAGCATAGCACACCTGAAAAAATAAAATGGGAAGGAAAATGCCCACTTTTAAATAAGCACAAAAATAGCATTGACTAAAATGTTCATTTATAATATACAAGGTATTGTGCTAGGTACTAGGGATTTAAAGACAAAAAAAAGAAAGGGTTAGCATAGAAATCAGGCAAGGCCTTATGGAGAAGTTGACACCTGTGCTTTAAAGAAAGAAATGGATCCTCAGAGGCAGAGGTAAGGGAGTCCATTCTAGACATGTGCTAAGGTCCTGAGGTGGGCAAAGTCCAGATGGCAGAATAGCAGGAATCAGTACAGCCTAACCCTCCTCCACAAAATACCTCCAAAGAGACCTAGGAAATGCAACAGACAAAATCCTCATGGGTAAATCCAAGGAAAGTCACAGTGACTTTACTATAGTAATTAGTCAAACCCCAGTCAGCATAGGGACAGAGAGGGCTGCAGACCCCAAGGATGAGGTCAGGCCAGGAGTGCATTACCCTATGAAGCACTCCAGGGGCAAGGGAAAGGTTAAGAGGGGGTCCCAGATCCATCCTGAGGTACGACCAGGCCCATAACATGGCACCTCAATGAGGACAGGTGCCAACCAGCATCTTTGTCACCCGCTACCCAGTTCTGGACCATAGGTTCAGGGTACACTAAGGAGGAGACCTGTGCCAAAAGTAGTGTTCCCAGGTACGGAGGCCCTGGGCCTTATAATAAGAGAAGAAATTCAGAAGAAAGAGGCAGCAGTATGGTTCAGACCCCCCCAGGATGAAAGGGGGGGTGTGTGTCTCAGTTCCATCATTTAGCCCAACCTGCAAAGGAATAATAGGGCAAAAATTCTGAACTTAACAGAACTTTCCAGTTGCCTGATAGGGAATAGTCCAGTAGCATTTTACTCTTGCTCAGACCCAATCCCAATTCAGTGATTTACAGAGCTCAACTGGCAGGGGCAACAACCAGATTTTGACCTGCATCAGACCACTTTGGAAGTATCAAAGGCTTGAAAGTCCCCAGCTTGTGCCTCAGATCCTGAAATAACCTAACACATACTCCAAGAAAGCTGCAAACCAGCCCACAATTCCTTCCAGAAGTGCACAGAGCCATCAAGTCCAAAGTAAAAAAAACAGGCTAGAAGAACAAGCAAACAAAAGAAAAATTCCACCAATAAAAAGCTACTATGGTGGTAAGGAAGCTCAAGAAACAAACCCAGAAGAAGAGAATGATTCCAAATAATCTGCATGCAAAGCCTTAGAGAAAAAGTATTAGTTTAGGCACAAACCCAATTATAATTCCTGAAAATAGTGGAGCAAGAGTTTTGTTGTTGTTTTTAAAGAGTTAAAATGTTTTTATAAATGAAATAAGAGTGCTTGAGGAAAATAACAAATAGAAAAGAAATTATAACATTGGAAAGGGAATTAACAATTTGGCCCAAGGAGTACAAAATCTTGCCAAAGCATCAAACTTTTTGAAAATTAGAATGGACCAAATAGAAGCCAATGACTTTATGGGAGAAGATTTTTTTTTAAGTTAAAAGACTGAAAAAATGGAAGAAAATTTAAGTTATCTTATAGTAGAAATGACTGACCTCGAAAATAGATTGAAAAGAAAATGGAAAAAAAAATTGGGCAGCTAGGTGGCACAATGGATAGAGCCTTGGAGTTGGGAGGACCCAAGTCCAATCCAGCCTCAAACACTTGACACTTACTAGCTCTGTGACCCTGGGCAAGTCACTTAACCCTCATTGCCCCACCAAAAGGAAAAACAAAAAAAGGAATTATGCTAAGAAAATGGCTAAAACGTCCATGCCCTTTTACCAAGAGATCTCAATGCTAAGCTTAAGCCCTAATGAGTTCCATGATTAAAAATAATAATAATAAAGTCCCATATACATCAAATTATTTCTAACAGCATTTCTGAAGTAGAAAAAAAAAACACCCTAAAAATAAAGTAGATGCCCAGTGAAAACAGAATGACTAAACAAGGAATGGAATATTACTATGCTGTAAGAAAGTAATATTCTTTCCATAACAACTGGAATAAGGACTGAGTTAAAATTCAGGCTCAGACACTGACAAGCTGTGTGACCTTGGGCAATTCATTTATTCTGTTTGCCTCAGTTTCCTCAACTGTAAAATGGGGATCATAATAGCACCTGACTCCCAGGGTCATTATTAGGATTAAATGCATATTTGTAAAAAGCACTGTGCACATTGCCTGGCACACAGTGGGTGCTATATAATTCCCTTCTCCCCCCAAATGGAAACAAACAGAAGAACACTACCACCACCAATAACCACAAAAGAAACTGAATGCCATGACATTATAATCACCAAATTTGACTCCAAAAAATGTAAGTGAGAAAGCAGCTCACTCCCTTCTTCAAAGACGTGGGGAGTTTATGGGTTCAGAACACTACATATATCAGACTTTTTAATTTGTTAGTTTTGCTCATTTATTCCTCTTTTTTTATTCTTTGTTATAAGAAAGGATACTCTGTGAGGAGGAAAGATGAGGTAGAGTGAAAAATGTAAGTGATGTAAAAAGATATCCAAAAAACTATTTTTTTAAAAAAGAAAAAAAAAGGTCCAGGCAATTTTGATTTTGCTAAATGTCTGAGAGACAAAATGGAATGAAGTGAGGCATTCAGAAGGGAATTTAAAAGCAAGAACAACCTCCTTTTCTTCCCCCACTCCCCCAAAGGTGGAAAAGGAAGTAAAAATACCTAAAATAATTCTCATTAAAAGCAAAGCTATTAGGGGCAGCTAGGTGGTGCAGTGGATAAAGCACTGGCCCTGGATTCAGGAGGACCTGAGTTCAAATCTGACCTCAGACACTTGACACTTACTAGCTGTGTGACCCTGGCAAGTCACTTAACCCCCATTGCCCCGCAAAAAAAAAAAAAAAAAGCTATTGTCTATAATTTTTGATTATTGGAATGAGTGAATGGTAACAGATGTGTTTGTTTAAATATACATGATCAACGCTTAACTAAGAAAACAGAAACAGTTTCTAAATATACTTAAGATTCAGTTTTAAAAGGAATGAGGGATTCTAAAATATCTTTTTGTCTGAGCCCAATTGGCAAAGTTCATAGTACCACAGGTGTAGAACAGAAAGGGTCCAAAGATGCCAGGTAGCACAGCCCTCTCATTTTACAGAGGAAATTAAGGTTAAGTGGATTGCCCAAAGTTATAGCTAATGTCAGAAGAGGGACTGGTACCCAGGTCTTCCTCAATTCCAGTTTGGTACACTATCCATGGTGCCTCTCAGTTATCTTGGACAATCAAGAAGAAAAAGATAAGAAAAAGACTCTTGCTCCTGAATTTTGTTATAAGAATAACATTTAAGACTACAGAAAAACATATACATAACTCAAAAATCAGACCAATTATAATGGGAACAAAATTTGGTTTACATATTGAATTTCTTAGTAAAATCTCTGGCTCCGGATTGGGTGTTCAGAAAAGGAAGCATCTGAGTTGGACCTTTATAGATAATCTAGTACAGCTAAAATGTAGGGTATATATAAGGAGCCAATGGTAAAGAAGAATGAGAAGATAAGTTTTGCATCATATGCTGAAAACCAATCATGCCTACTATGTGAGAAGTACAATGTAAGATGCTGGGGATACAGACACAAAAAAAGCAAACGACTCATTTTGAGGAGCTCACATACTAAAGAGTACCTACTTTATCAAGAGGCAGTAGAGAGGCCTAAAAGAATTTTGAACTGAAGAATGATTCTCTCCAAGCTGTTCCTTATGTAATTAGTTTGGCCACCCTAATTTAAGCCAAATTATAGGGAAGAATTGAGAAAATCAGTAAGAAGATTACTGTAATAGCCTATGTATGAGGAAATATGGTCCTGAGCTAAGGTTGTAGGAATGGAATGGAAAGGATGGAAAACAGAAGGACATTTATCTACTTTATCTCTCTGACTTTACCAGCATTTACCTGACATTTTAGGAAGGGATATGTTGAAAATAAATCAAGCAGAAGCAACCAGTCTTTGTGAAATGCTCTAGAAACTCAGTTTTGTTACATACCTAAAAAAAGGTCTATGCAGCAACAGCTTGAAGACAAATGGAGAAGAGATCTGCAAAAGAAGAACAGTTATGTGATTCTAGGAAATGCTCACAAAACAATCCTTAATTATGATTTGCAACCACGCCGAGCATACCTGATAAGGCAAATTTGCCACACATGCATCAAAGAATGGCAAGTCAGTTTTTAAAACATCACCAACCATCACTTGAAGTTTGCTTGCCTGTGGCCTGCCAATTAGAGAAAAAAAAGGGGGGGGGAGGGGTTTGGATTTTTTTTTTAAATTACACAAACATGAAGTTGGAAGACAAAACTACTAATGATATTATTTATACTCACGTTCCCTGAACTCTTTTGTGAAGTTCAGCTACTAGCCTTGGGTCAAGTTCACAAGCAACTACCTAGAGTAAACAGAGAAGTAATGAGAAAATATATTTAGTTAAACATGGTTTGGTCATTGGCAATTATCGTTTCAATGGTAAAAACCTCAAACATGCTTTCTAAAACACTTTTCAATTCATATACAACATTGTACTCCACCCCCAACCTCACTCCCCCTAAAAAGTACATTAAAAGCATCCTGAAAAATAAAGGTTTTACACAGGCAGTTTTCAGAACAAGAAATCAAAGCTACAAAAAAACAAAAAAATGCTCTAAATCACTAATGAATAAAGACATGAAAATTAAAACAACTCTAAGGTACTACCTCACATCCATCAGACTGGATACCATGTCAGAAAAGGAAATTATAAATGCTGGAGGAGATGTGGAAAAATAGGGACACTAATGAACTCTTGGTGGAGTTGTGAACACCAACCATTTTGAGGAATAATTTGCAACTATGCCCAAAGGGCTATACAATTGTGCATACTCTTAGACCCAGAAATACCACTACTAGGTCTACATGGCAAGAGATCAAAGAAAAGGGACCTAAATGCAAAAAAAAATTTAGTTGTTTATTTATTAATGTAGTGGCAGAGAATTGGAAACTGAGGGGACGTTCATCAAATGGGGAATGGCTAAACAAGTTTTAGTATGCAATTGTGACAGAATAATATTGTGCAGTAAGAAATGAGGAAGATGGTTTCAGAGAAAACTGGGAAGACTTATACAAATTACTGCAAAGTAAAGAAAGCAGAACCAGGCAAACATCATACACAGTAACAGCAATATTGTAACAATCATCAACTATTTAAGACTTAGCTACTCTGAGCAATACAATGATTCAAAGTTCCAAAGGACTCCTGATGAAAAATGCCATCCACATTAAGAGAGAAAACTGATGAACTCTAAGTTGCAGAACACAGTATATTTTTTTCCTTTTTTTTTTCTCAATATGCTTAATATGGAAATGTTTTACATAACAACATGTATAATGGGTATCATACTGCTTGCCTTCTCAGTGGGTGAGGGAGGGGCTTCTGGAAGGGAAAGAATTTGGAACTTACAATATTTTTTTAAAATTAATAAGAAATAACCTATCATTTCTACTTATAATAAATAACTTCTGGGGCATCTAGGTAGCGCAGTGGATAAAGCACTGGCCCTGGATTCAGGAGTACCTGAGTTCAAATCCGGCTTCAGACACTTGACACTTACTAGCTGTGTGACCCTGGGCAAATCACTTAACCCCCATTGCCCCATCAAAAAAATATATATTTTTTTTTCCAATTATATGTAAAGATAATTTTCATTCATTTTTATAGGATTTTGAGTTCCAAATTTTTCTCCCTCCTTCTCCACCCTCCCCCTTAACAAAAATAGTAAGCAATCTTATAGAGGTTATACAAGTACAATCACGTTTAACAAATTTCCACATTAGTCATGTTGTGAAAGAAGAATCAAAACAAAAGAAAAAATCATGAGAAAAAAAAAACCTAAAAAACCCCCACCAAAATACAATAAACCAAAGTGAAAATAGTATGCTTCAGTATGTAATCAGAATCCATAGTTCTTTCTCTGGATGTGGATAACAGTTTTCCACTATGAGACTTTTGGGATTGTCTTTGATCATTGTATTGCTGAGAAGGGCTAAGTCATCGAACAATGTTGCTGTTACTGTGTATGATACGTTCTCCTGGTTCTGCTCACTTCACTCAGCATCAGTTCATATAAGTCCGTGTTTTTCTAAAATCCATGTACTTATCGTTTCTTACAGCATAATAGTATTCTACTACATTTATATATCACAGTTTGTTCAGCCATTCCCCAACTGAGAAGCATCTCCTCAATTTCCAATTCTTTACCACCACAAAAAGAGCTGCTATAAATATTTTTGTACATGTGGGTCCTTTCCCCTTTTTTATGATCTCTTTGGGATACAGGCCTAGTCATGGTATTGCTGGCTCAAAGGGTATGCAGTTTTATAACCCTTTGAGAATGGAACTCACAATTTTAAAAGGAATTTTTTTTTAATAATAATAAAAAAATGGAGCTGCAGTTTATTTTCTTGTGAAATTCTACCAAAAACCTCACAAAAGTATTATACTGTTTAATCTAACTCAAAACTGTGTGTATAAGCATTGGTCCTCATTGACATTGCATCATTTTACGACATTTCTGTTCTGCTAATATTCTCGATAGTGACAATACTAATAACTAATATTTATATAGCACCATAAGGTTTATAAAGCACTTTATTTACACCAATAACACAAGTATAACATATTATACTTGCTCATTTTCAGAACCAAGACCTTGGGATGATCTTTTAAAGGTAAAGATAGTTAATAGAAAAGCACCATTGGATAAAATAGTACAAGTCACACATGAGGCTGAATGTGTGACTTTCAAACTGCAACCTCAACTGGGAATCAATTTCCTGTTCAGGAAAATACTTTGCACATGAAACTTAGTGGTCTGATCATGAAATCAACTGGCAATAGTTTTTATTGAATAAGGCTATTTTCCCTAACTTGTTCATTACATTTTCTAGACTTTTTTAAAGCTGAAAAATATGATCAAGTTTCTAAAATAGTCCTTATTCATACCAAAATGTTTAAATTTAGATAAAATTTAAAAATAAATGTTTATAATTTAAATGTTTAAATTCCAAAACACAGACCTTTTTAGCTTTTTCTAGTAGTTTCACAGTCATGTTTCCAGTTCCAGGACCAACTTCTAGCACCACATCTGTTGGTCTTAAGGCAGCCTAAATACAAACAAACATAAAAATCTTAGGGCTTTATTTCAGATATAGATATGAATATAATCATATGACATCATGCACAAAGCAAAATTATCAAGTGACTTAATAACCTCACTGTAATGGAGGGAATTTTACCTTGGTTATCAAGCTCAGCATCGAATATACCATGGCATTGCTACTGGGTTCAAATCACAAATTGATATCAAATCCACTTCCTACTACTTCAAAGACCTATGACTGTGATGATGTGAAATCACTCTTCCCACCAATACAGATCACAAGTCTTCTACAATTTAATAGACAGCCTATGAATTGACAAGGCCAGAAATGTTTATTAAATTCAGCCAACTTGGTAATAAGACTCTCCAAACTTAGATAGGCTGACCCTTGGGCAACAAGAACTGTCTGCAACCAGACCCAAGCATGAAGTTTTTCCAGGTTGGTAAGGACATACTAGGATGTCAGTTTTTGAGAAGCCATGGTTATATATCCTGCCATGGTGAGGCATTAGAGTAGGACAGGATGAAATGAACACCCCTCCAAATGAAGGAAAATAAGGATTGTGACTTGAAAAACAGCTGGAAAGACTCTGAAGAGTCATTGTGAGGTTGCCATACTCTGTATAATCTTAATGATTGCCACTAGTATTTTATTTACATTTGTTATTACCACACACTGGCCCAAGTTAGAAGTAAAAGGGGTGGAACAAGCTGCTTCCAAAAAGCTAAACGATAAGGGAAATATTCAGAAACATATCTTCTTCAGGAAAGACAACCAATTCTACTTGTCTGAGTGATCCCATGCCATCCTATCTCCTCCAACACATCCTCATTCTTTCACTTATTTTCAATATTTCCCTCTCTACTGGCTCATTTCCTACTGCTTACTACAAACATGCCCACATCTCCCCATCCTGAAAAAAAAAACCCTCACTTAATCTTTCCTAGGTAACTATTGTCCTATATCTCTTCTGCCCCTTGTACCGAATCTTCTTAAAAAGGTCATCTACATTAAGTGTCCCCATTTTTCTCTCCTCTCACTCTCTTAACCCCTTACAATCTGGCTTCAGATCTTATCATTCTACCCAAACTGTTCTCTCTGAGGGTTATAAATGATCTCTTAGTTGCTAAATCCATTAGCTTTTTCTCTATTCTCATTCTCCTTGACCTCTCTGCAGCTTTTGACAGTGTTGATCATTCTCTCCTCTGGGATACTCTCATCTCTTTAGGTTTGGGGGATATTACTCTCTCCTGTTTTTCCTCCTATCTGATAACTCCTTTGTTTCCTTTCTGGATCTTCCTCCAGATCAGGTCATGCCCTCTATCTGTAGGTGTCCCAAAGGGTTCTATCCTGGGCTTTCTTCTCATCCCCCTCTACAGTCCTTCACTTGGTGATCTCATCAGCTCCTATGGATTTATTCCCATTTCTACGTCGATTATTCTCAAATTTACCTTTCCTGCCTCAGTCTCTCTGCTGACCTCCAATCTTGCATCTCCAACTGACTATCAGAAATCTTGAACTGGATGTCCAGGTTTTAAACTCAGTATGTCCAAAACCAGAATGAATGATCTTTTCCTCTAAACCCTACCGCCCCTCCTTCTTTCCCTATTAATGTACAGGGCAACAATCATCCTCCCAATCCCTTAGACACACAACCTAGAAGTCATACTGGAGTCTTCACTATCTCTAACCCCCCTATCCAAGCTGTTGCCAAGGCCTGTTGATTTCACCTTTCTAATCCCCTACTCTCCTCTGACGCTGCTTCCAGTCTACGGCAGACCCTCATCACCTCACCCCTCCATCACTACAAGAGCCTGCTGAAAGGTCTACCTGCGTAAATTCTCTCCCCACTCCCAATCCATCTTCCATTCGGCCATTAAAGTGATTTTCCTAAAACACAGGTAGATCATATCATCTTTCTACTCAATAAACCCTAGGGGCTTCCTGTTGCCTGCAGGAACAAATACAAAATGTTTGGTTTGGCATTCAAAGCCCTTCATACCTACCTAGCTCCTACCTTTCCAGTCTTCTTACACCTATATTCCCTATACATACTCTTCAATCCAATGACACTGACCTCTTGGCTGTTCCAGGAATAAGACCCTCCATTTCTCAACCCCAAGCATTTTTTTGGGCTGTCTCCCATGTCTGAAGTGCTCACCCTCCTTCCCTCCAACAAATGACCTCTCTGGCTTCCTTTAAGTCCTAACTAAAATCCTAGATTCTACAGGAAGCCACCCCCAACCCCTCTTATTTCTAGTGCCTTCCTTCTGTTAATTATTTCTGATTTTTTCTGTGTATATATATATATAGCTTCCTTCACATATACATATATACATATATACATATATACATACACACACACACACACACACACATATATATATACACACACACACACATATATATATATATATATAAATATATTTGTTTGCATATTGTCTTCCTAATTAGACAGTAAGATCTTTGTGGGAAGGGACCTTCTTTTTCCCCTTTTTGTATCCCTAGTGTAAACGCTAGGGTCCTTAGTATCTGGTACTAGCTGGTACATAGTAGGCACTTAATGAATATTATTTATTGACTGATTATTGGAACATCAGTATATAGTGATGCAGAGTAAAGAAAGCAGAGCCAAAAAAAACGACGTGCACAATGATTACAACCATGTAAATGAAGATAACATTAAAAAGCCACAAAACACAGGGATGCTATGATGGGTCATGTTGGTACATACCCTTTTCTTTTAAGAACTTACATAAATAAAGCAGGTAACAAATAAAACACAATCTTCTTTCATGCTGTTGTGCTGGGTGAACTGTGAATTTGTTTGGGTTTATCTGCTGTACCATCTATACAAATGACTACTAAATCTATATATTCACTATTCACTTCCTGAAATCTGATCCCACATAGCCTATTGTCCACTGAACATTTTCACCTGACCATCCCACAAGCATTTAAACTCAATATTTTCAAAAGAGAATTCATTATCCCACATCCACACCCCGCTCCCCCTCTCCCCCCAACCCCTAATACTTTCCTGTTTCTGTTAAGGGCAATTCTACCTTATCAGTCACTCAGGTTACAATTGTAGAATCATCCTTGCCTCCTTCTTCTCCTGTACTTTTACTCCTTCCCCCAAACTAATTCTTGCCAAATCTCATCCATTCTATCTCCACAACATCACTTACATAATTCTCTATGCTCTATTCACATTTTGCCAGGCCCATGTAGGCATCAGAGAGTGGTGGTGACGAGAGGTTCCAGCGCCATGGCAATGGCTACAACCAGTGGGTAGATCACTGTGTGGTTTGCAGAGCCCCAGGCCAGTGCCCGCCAAGGTTTATTTTTAAAATTCTAGCCAAAAGATGGGGTCATAAAAACCTCAAATAACAATTAATTCTTTACCATAGCTCCTGATTCAAAGATAAAACCACAGCTCCTTATCCAGGTACTAAAAGTCCTCCATGATCTGGTTCAATCTACCTTACAAATTACTCACTCCACCTCATGAACTCTACATTCCAGCAAAATGATTCTAACCGTTCCCTAAACTCAACATTCCATCTCCTGTTTCTGTGTGGTTACACAAATGTCCCACATCTGGGTGCATTTCCTCTGTCCCACTTCATCTCAAAATCTTCTCTTTCCTTCAAAAGTCAGCTCAGATACTAAAAAAGTTTTTCCTGATTCTTACTAGTTGTTAGTGCTGTCCCCTTCTTTCAACAAAACCCAATTTATACAAACCTTATCAATGATGCTATTAACAATGAGGGGATTTTTCAAAATATGCTGTCCAAGTCCAGTATTAAACATGACACCTATAGGAAACCAGAAAACAAATTTGTTATACAACAAATCATGTCACTACATCATTTGTAAAATGAAGGCTGCAAAGCCTGAAGAATGGTTAAACAAAAGTAGAAGATTCTTTTAGTAGAAGATGAAATCTACACCACCCCAAATGTAGGAAATAAGGATTATGACTTGAAAAACACTTGGAAAAACCCTGGACAGTTTGTGAGGCTGCTATATTCTGTATAGTCTTATTAATGGTTGCCACTGGGATTGTGTTTATATTTGTTATTGCCAAACACTGGCCCAAATCAGAAATGAAAGGGACGGAACAAGCTGCTTCCAAAAAGCTAAATAATATGGGAAATATTTAGAAGCATTTTTTCTTGAGGAAAGATGACCAATTCTACTTGTCTTTTGGAGAACAGATGAAAAAAAAAAGTGAATGTGATAGAATAATCCTGCTCCATAAGAAACAAGTAATATGAAAAATTATAAGAGGAATGGGAAGACATATAAAATGAGGAAAACTGAAATAGGTATAATCCAGAAAGTTATATATCTAACCACATTAATAATCTAAGTGGAAAGAACAAAAAAGTAAATTGAGCATTGAGTATTATAACTAAACTTCACTCCCAAAATACTCCTCCCTTCCTTATAGAGAATGGGAACTTTGGGTATGAAATACTATATATACTATCAGGCATGGTTGTTTTATTTCTTGGTTTTGCTCAACTTTTTTCTGTTTACTTTTTAAATTCTTTGTAACAAGGGAAGGAAGGAAGAAATATGAATGAAGTTGATACAAAAACAAAATATATCACTATTTTAAAAATTTTAGGTTTTTATAGATGTCCTTTTAAAAAAAAAATAGCATTCCTTCCCCTCCCTGTCCGAGAGTCATCCAACATGTCACTATATATATATATTTTTTTTTTTGCAGGGCAATGAGGGTTAAGTGACTTGCCCAGGGTCAAGCTAGTAACTGTCAAGTGTCTGAGGCTGGATTTGAACTCAGGTCCTCTTGAATCCAGGTTTGATGCTTTATCCACTGTGCCACCTAACTGCCCCCTATTTTTCTCCCCTATTTTTTTTTAATTAAATGAAGGTGTTGGATTAAATGACCTATAAGATTTCTTTTTCAGCCCTAACACCATATGAGAATGTGATAAAGAATTATGAAATCACAAGATTTGGAACTGGAAGGAATCTTACCTTAGTCCAATCATTTCTTTTGTTGTTGTTGTTGTTTTGGGGGTTTTGTTGTTTTGTTTTGTTTTGGTTTTTTGGTGAGGCAATGAAGGTTAAGTGGCTTGTCCAGGGTCACACAGCTAGTAAGTATCAAGTATCTGAGGCAGCATTTGAACTCAGGTCCTCCTGACTTTAGGGCCAGTGCTCTATCCACTGCTGCCACCTAGCTGCCCCAGTCCAATCATTTAACAGAAGTCCAACAAGAAAGATGACATGACAGATAATAAACAGCAAGCAAAGCCCAGATCCTCTATGTCCAATTCTAGTGCATACTTTTGTCTACTATATGTCATGTTGCCTCTTATATAGGAGAACTCCGTTCTTACTTTTCATATATAAAATCACTAATCTTGGGCCGAAGGGCCCTTAGAGGTTATATCGAGACCAACCCCCTCATTTTACTGATGAAGAAACTGAGGTCCAGAGAGGCTGAGAAATTAATTTAGAGATAAGTGGTAGAGGTGGGATCCAAACCCATGTCCTCGAACTCTAAATCCCTTGATTTTTGCACTTCACCATAAGCACGGTAACCTCTAACTCCCCTCTCTCTTTCACAGAAATATGAAACAAGAGGATGACCTCTGAACTCATGTCCCCCAACTCCAAATCCACTGATTAGAGGCAGGTAGGTGGCGCAGTGAATCGAGCGCTGGGCCTGGAGTCAGGAAGACCTGAGTTCAAACCCAGACTCAGACTCTTGCTAGCTTGTGCAACCCTTGGCAACTCACTTCACCACTGCCTGCCTCATTTTCCTCATTAATAAAATGGGGATAATAAACAGTACCTCCCTCCCACGGGGGTGCTGTTAAGGATCAAACGAGATAATAGCGGCTGGTACACACAAGGTTCTATCTCCTCGTTTATTCCCTCTTCGCTCTCTACTATACAAGACTCCCCAACCTCCTACCGTACAGACATCCCCGTAATCCCCAACGCCCGGGTTACTCTGTAATATTTTTAAAGACACCCGCATATCTGTCTCCTTTGTATGCACGCCCAGAGACTAGGGACAGTGCGGGGCACACTACAAGTGTTTAAGAAACGTCCGCAGACTTGCTGGTTGAAAGTGAGCCAGCACTCACGGGGAAGGGGCGGGGTAAGGGAGTAGGGGAGCAATTAGAAACTATGGACAAAATTCAGGAAACTTGACTGAGCTGGAGATTTAAACCAATCCCACCTGACGGCCGGGCAGTAAGGGGGCCTGCTAGGCTGAACAAGGCGTCCAGCCACGCCGAGCCGCTCACTCGCGGGGAACCGAACCTCAAAGCCGAGGAAAGCCCGGCAGGCTTCCCGGGCACGGGTACCAACTTCCGCACAACCCATCCTCCGGGGCGTCCTGGGGCGCCCGCATTTAGCACAAATCCCGCTGAAAGGAGGCGGGCGGCAGCTCCACTCCAGGAGTTCCGGGCCGGGACAGGGACGAGAAGAGGGTCGGGCCCCGGTACCTCCGTCGGTCCCTTCCTTCCCCCGGGCTCTTCTGCTCTCCCCTCCTCGCTACCTCTTACCGCCAGCACTCTTCTGCTCCCGCCGCTCCCGGCGCCGGTCGCTGGTCACCGACTTTGCTTTCGGCATCTTGCCTCCAGAGCCGAGCTCAGCGTGAGGAGACCCAGCCAAGTCACAGCAGTTCCTAGCCACGTGGGGGAGGGGACTCGGGAAGAGCCCGAGGCTCCTCCCCTTCTCTCCACCCCCGATCTTTTCTCCGCCCACTTCCCCATTCCTCAAAACTAGAGGGGGTGCCGGGAAGTGTAGTTTTACTCCTGAGATGGACAAGAGAAACTCGAGGGACGAAACCTACAATCCCCATGAAGCTTCGCGTTGCCGCATTCGGGCCCTTCGGATTGGGCGATACAAGGAGGAAGATGCGCTCGGCTAGACTGCGACTGCGCTGCGATTTGGGCGGGCTCTGTCCAGCTTCTAAAATGTCATTGGAAGCACCCTGTAAAGGGAGTGTTCTAGGCTCAGCATTACTTTCTTCCTTCCTCAGCATTCTCTGCCCGTGTTGGGACCGGAGCGCCCAGGATTCATTACCCTTTTCATTTTCTGGGGACCGAGAACGGGGTTGAACTTAAAAAAAGAGCCCTAGGCAGGCAGAGAAACCAACCCCAACCTATGAAATGGTCCAATAGAGAAATGCATTCTGTACCATTCTTATTGATATTAGCATACTTTGGATATACGTAATATATGTATATTTTTGTCTCCCTTGGTACGTTATGTTTCTGGGAGACAAGGACTTTTTCTTTTTGGGCGTTGTATTTTTGGGAGGTGGGGTTGTCGTATTCTCAAAGTCTTGTTGATTGAGGGATTAGAGTTATTCTTACACATTATGTATAAAAGTAAAGGAGAGGAGGGGCAGCTAGGTGGCGCAGTGGATAAGGCACCAGCCCTGGATTCAGGAGGACGTGAGTTCAAATCCGACCTCAGACACTTGACACTTAGTAGCTGTGTGACCCTGGGCAAGTCACTTAATCCTCACTGCTCCACAAAACCAAAAAAAGTAAAGGAGAGGAAATGGAATTGTGACAAAGAACTAGAAAATAAGGAGGTGCACATCAATTGAGGAAAGCTGAACAAATTATGGTATATGGATGAGTTGGAAAATCATTACACCTGTATGATATGATTATGGATTTGAGTCAGATTAAACTCTGAGGATGGGGTCTGGAAGTACCCAGCCCTGACCCAATATAGTTAGTTTAGAAGTTTATTGCTTGTCAAATTCTCACTGTCTCCTTTAAGTTTAATTGCCAATTATTTCTTTGACTTCCCAACATAGCCGAAGATAAATTTTAACCCTGTCATCCTTATCTTTAGAGACAGGGGCCTGGAGAGGGGAGTCAGTGGGAACTGTGAGATTTGAAACATCTGACTCTCACTCCCCTGTTTCCTTTTCCTTTGGTTTGACCTTGTTCCCCCTCCCCTTTTCCCCCTTGCTCCTGGAACACGTATGCATGTCTCCATACATTGATCACGAGCTGAACACGCACCTTGGATGAGACAGGATTGGATGTTAGATTGTGAGCTCATCCACCCTAGGTGTACGTGGGGACAGTCCTCTTCAAGATTACTATAAAAATCTAGAGGATTGGGCATATCTTTGCAAGACTTCAATGTGTAATTGGGTTTTGCCCGTCCTCATGAGGATGTAATAAATCTGTCTCTGCTTGACTTTGTGGTCTCCTTGAGTTATTTGGGTAAACTGAGGCAGTTTGCTCCATACAGATGGGGGCTCGTCCGGGATCTCTTTGGGGATCTTTGGAGACTCCCAGGAGCCTGTCCTTCTGAACAAGGACGTCCCTGCTGAGTTCAGCAGGTTCAGGGGTCTGGCTCTTGGTGAGGCTTCTCAGCATCCATGCCCGGAAAGAGAGAGAGAGACTTAAAAGCCAACCAGACACAGGGATGCCGGCTAAAGTAATGAGGAGTATCCGGATTGGTTCGGTCACAACGTGTGCACAGACCCAGACTGGTGAGTAACTGGGTGACCATTCAGGGGGATTTCTAGGAAGAAATCGGGGAACCCCTAGTTATCATCCTAAGGTCTGTTGAAGTTTTGCAGGGTTGAACAGGTCACTAGGACTGAATAGACACCCTGATACGAGATACAGAATTAACCTTAGGGTGCCCTCTAGGTCCTATTGAGTTTGCGGGGTTGAAAAGGTCTGGGGACGCCCAACCAACAATAGACACCCCGAACAAAATATAGGAACGCCCCTAGGGGGGGTTTAGTACCTGTTGTTTGCGGGATTGAAAAACTGGCTAGATGGTAGAGACCTTTTAAAGGTGGAGGTCCATGCTGAGCCAGGGTTGAATAGACATCCCGAGCAAAAACAGGAGCCCGGTGAGTTCAGGGTTAAAAAGTCCAGACCAGGCTAGGATCTTGAACAAAATACGGGTAGAACATCTAGAGTAGGGCAAGTTTAAAGAGCCAGAGGAGGCTGGAAAAAATCCTGGATTAGATAATTGGAAGGAGACCTTTTCAATTGAAATTAAAAGTAGAGGTCCAGGAGTAAAAATTCCATCAAAATAACTGTATTGACAAAAGAAGAAGAAAGGGAAATTGATCCCTGCAGTCTGGGTTAGAGAAGGGACTGAGAAGAGGATTGTAGAATTGTAAATTACTCAGAATTTGAATTGAGCCATTGGAATGTGACCTGTCTGCAGCCTTAGGTAAAAGGCTGCTGACCACAAAGGAGAAAGAGTGAGTGTGAAGTTTGTTCTTAGGGAACACCTAAAGTTTGTAATAGGAGATTAAAGAAGAGAATCCCCTGGGTCTATCTTAAAATAGATAAATGGGGTTATTTGGTGAGATATTGGCTAAGCTGCCACTTTGCTAGTTTCAGATGGTTTAAGTATGTTGAGAAGGTACGAGGAAGTTTGATTAAGTGAGAAGGAGGAATGAATGGTTAGGAAGTTGTTTGCTAGCCTACATGGTCTGCCCTGTCTGCATTGACTGTGACCAGGGGTATGAGAGTGAATAGTTGGGATTTTTGAGAGAGAGAAAGAAGGAAAGTAGAAGGAAAGAGAGAGAGAGAGAGAAAGAAGAAAGAAAAGAAAGCCCCCCCCCTTTTTTTTTCTCTTTTTCTGCTGTGGGGGAGGAGAGAGCATAAGTCTGTGCTTGGAATTTAGAAGGAAAAGTTTTGTTTAATAGAAGAAGCTACCCTTAGGAAAAAAAAAAAAAACAACTGGCTAGGTTAAGGAAGTGGGGGAGGAGCAGGGGGAATATTGCTGCTCTGGCATTGTCTTTCAGACTAATTTGGAGGACTAAATGTGGCATTAAAATATTCCTTTAAACTAGCAAAAGAAAAGTTTGTGTTATTAGGGAATCAAGAAGGGTAATTGAATTTGATTGGGCTATCTATTTAAGAAACTTTGGGAATCATACAAACTATATACTGCCACTTTAAAAATTTTCTTTTGTAATGGAACTGTTTAAGGAGAAACAAAAACAGGAAAATAGGAAGTGTTTAGATTAAGTGATTATGGGATGAATTAATACTAATATGAAATTATCAATGAGGTTCTATATGATACCATTCAGAAAACAAATTGAGGTTTAATTGAATTAATTCTGATTTAATTCTAAGTGAAATATATACTGTTCTATTTGTGTAACTTTAAGCTGACTACATCAAGGTGATTCGTAATATGTAAAGGAAAAGTGCCCAATAGTTTAATAGTTTATTGTATTAGAGATATGGTCAGATTTGGATTCTCTAAATTACTTTGGGTTATGAATTTAATTGAATGTGATAATGGTTTTTTGTGAAGTGGGCATAGTAAGAATATTCTTAGCTGTATATTAAGGCTTTAAGATCTAACAGATCCTCAGTAAAGTAGAGTCATTTGCTTTTTTCTAAAAGTTAGAAGCTTGATGGGATCTCTTTGTGAAATGTAATTTGGTATTACAGGGGGATGGGACTTGAAATCCTTAGTGCAGTCTCTTACCTTGAAGGACAGAAAGAAATGAAATCTAGAGATAAAAAAAAAAACTGGCAAAAGAAACTGCTGGATTACTTTAAGTTGTATTGTGATCTGGTATACTGTAGTTTGAAAGAACAACTACAACTACAACAAGAGATAATGAGAGGATTTAAAAAGGGGCCTAGTAAAATTTGTTATTATGATTGGAATGAGTTATTTGAATATTTCCTCTTTGGTTTGGAAGAAGCTGAAATTCCTCCCCACTGCAAACACTTTAGATGAGAGAGAAGGGGAGCAGAGATAAAGTTAAGCTAATTTGTTGTGATGGTGATTTGATATTGATAACAATCATGTTCAAACTTACTGTGATTTGTGAAATTGTGTTAATTAATGGAAAAAGCTTTTCTGGAATCCTGAATATCTGAATATTTGAGTTTCATTCTTAAGGTTTGGTGTATATTTCTATTATGAGAATGGACAAAGTGGAAGTTTGTTATTGTAACATTGAATTAATACTAGAACATCTAAATAATTAGTAAGCTATGAGAAAGATCTTGCTGTTTTGATCTGGATTTATTGGTGCTAAGTAATAGTTAAATTGGTGCCTGAACTTGTCATGTATGACATGTTAGTGAACAATAAGTAACTTATGAGCTATCTTGTATCATCTTAATAGGGAATCTGAAGTTTACTTATGTTTTTAATTAATTGGAATTAGAACATGTGTAGAAACACATGCAAACTAGTTGTCACTTTAAAGATGTTCCCATTGTTTAGAGGAATTCTGAGGACAGTATCTTATGTTTAACATCTAAACCCATTTTACCATGTGCTACTGTGCGGGGCATTTTCTAGTTTGTTCCCAGTATGCAATTTGGGATTGCTTACACTTATTTCAACCATTGCTTGTTATTGAGCATCTCAAAGCAGATTCATTTGTGTAGTGCTAACCTATGGATGAAAAGAGAAACCTATTTAAGTACAAGTATAGTTAATACTTGCTGTCTAGGATATGCGATCCTTGAGAAATGAATTCGCTTTTAGTGCTGATTATTGAGACTTGCTATCTAAGATGTTATGGGACTATTAATCATTATTGCTCTGAGTCTGACTCCAGTTATTACTATTAAGGAATGGTGAGCCATATGATTCATGATACCAGCAACCCTATAGGGGTTTTACATGTGTGCACTGCAGGTGGAGTTCTCTTGGGAAAAGATGGGAGACCGACTGTTTGGCAAAGGCTGAGGTAGGTGTCTCCTGACTCGGTTTCCCCAAATATTACATATTGAATGCAAACTTTCCCACCTGGCTGATGTTAAGTCTGGCATATTGCACTGGCTGTCTATAAAACTTCTACTGGGAGTTGGGAAGTACCTTTCCTCGGAGCTTTGTTCTTTTTCTTTTATGGCAAGTTCCTATAATCATGTCACTTGATAAGCATGAACACAATATTGTCTCTTCATCCCTAGATTAATACTGTAATATCTGGGTGAGATGCAGGTTTAAGATTCAAGCTATTTGGCTTAGAAATTCCAGTCCCTTTCAGAATCTAAACAACTAGAATGTATAAGCATTTAGCCTTGTCATCTGTCTGTTATTAGTTATGTATGTTAAAACTGAACCAGAGACATCTCAAGCCTGTTTCAAGAAAACAGAGAAGAGTAAAATATAGAATGTTTTGTTATATAAGTTTATTGTGTAATGTAGAAATAATATCTGTCTATAGAGCATGTCCTGTAATACAAACATGGTTTATTATGGACAACTTATTTGACATGCACTGTTTTGAAATTAATTGGTTAAATGTCATCCTAAGTCTTTTATTAGAATTGAAGTTAACTTGGTAACTCTTATGTAAGTTCATTTGTGGTCATCTTCTTACAATGGATATATATGTAATTTGGAAAGATTTAAGGGTTCTGCCTTTAGTGGCATTTTGAAACATTTAGATTGTATGGCTTGCATGTAGCAAGATAGTGGTAACCCTTTGATTTGTTGTAAATAATGTCTGTCAGATACAGAACTAGGTAAAGCTTTGAACAGCATGGGGCATTCATGATACCTTTCACTGGATGAAGGACATTTGTGAACAGCTTTTTGCTCCTGATGCAGGATCTGGGGGTTCCTGGATTCACTCTTTTGGTTTGCCCCTTTTCCCTATTGTTGTCTTTTAAAATTTTTTGTCTTTGTCTCTTTAACCTCTTGAGAGTTTGTTTTATCTAGGCTCAAGGCTTTCAGTTTTATGTTAGCAATTCCAGACTATATACCCCCTTCATCATCTGGACCAGGCCTGCAAGGATTTCTGCACCTTCCACGGTCAGCTCTACACACATATTCAGCTGAAGCAGTTACAAAAGAAGAGATCTTCGCCCTCTTTTCCCTTAGCTATTGGAAGGAGGGGTGGGGAAATGTAGTGGTAGCCTAGTGGGCATGAGTCTAGTTGGGGATACTCAGGCCTAGAAGAGGTCAATTAGAGATTACCCTTTCCTTGGATAAAGTTGGGAAACAGTTGTATTTGCTATTTAAATTTGCTTTGTAAAAGGTTCTAATAGGGGTATCTGAGGTCAAAGATGAAAATTGCTAAGTGAATGGACACTGGGAGCACATCACTGAAATTATAAAGAGGTTTTAAATCACATTTGTTGTTATAATATTGGTAGTTATTGACATGTATATGGTATATTGGGATAATTAATTAGACCCCAATTTACCTCCTGAAAGATACCTGTGGAACAGGATTAGGTATTCATTTGTAATTTTGGAGTTCTCCTTATACTTGTCCCTGTTTAGTCCCTTGCTTTATAGGTTTGATACAACGTGCAGTTCAACAGATGCAGCTGACAGGAGTAAAGGCCATGATCCTGAAACTTCACAAAGGAAAGACTGGTGATGAGTTGGACTTGGACTGATGGGCTGAAATCCTGCATGGCTGAAGAGCTCAATGACAGTGACTCAAATCCAGAATATGCTCTCTGAGCATAAAAGAAAAACGGAGGATTGTATGATATGATTATGGATTTGAGTCAGATTAAACTCTGAGGATGGGGTCTGGAAGTACCCAGCCCTGACCCAATATAGTTAGTTTAGAAGTTTATTGCTTGTCAAATTCTCACTGTCTCCTTTAAGTTTAATTGCCAATTATTTCTTTGACTTCCCAACATAGCCGAAGATAAATTTTAACCCTGTCATCCTTATCTTTAGAGACAGGGGCCTGGAGAGGGGAGTCAGTGGGAACTGTGAGATTTGAAACATCTGACTCTCACTCCCCTGTTTCCTTTTCCTTTGGTTTGACCTTGTTCCCCCTCCCCTTTTCCCCCTTGCTCCTGGAACACGTATGCATGTCTCCATACATTGATCACGAGCTGAACACGCACCTTGGATGAGACAGGATTGGATGTTAGATTGTGAGCTCATCCACCCTAGGTGTACGTGGGGACAGTCCTTTTCAAGATTACT
This sequence comes from Dromiciops gliroides, assembly GCF_019393635.1. NCBI lineage: Eukaryota > Metazoa > Chordata > Mammalia > Microbiotheria > Microbiotheriidae > Dromiciops > Dromiciops gliroides. The sequence goes on along the minus strand of NC_057861.1, from coordinate 391,909,190 downwards.
ATAAAAACCTAGAGGATTGGGCATATCTTTGCAAGACTTCAATGTGTAATTGGGTTTTGCCCGTCCTCATGAGGATGTAATAAATCTGTCTCTGCTTGACTTTGTGGTCTCCTTGAGTTATTTGGGTAAACTGAGGCAGTTTGCTCCATACACACCCTAAGAAATGATGAAAGGGACAGTTTCATAGAAGCCTGAGAAGTTACAATATGAACTGATGCAGAGTGAAAAAAACAGAACCAGGAGAAAATTTATATAACAACAACAGTGTAAGGAAAAATAAGGTTGAAAGACTTGAGAACTCCAATCAATGAAATAATCATCCAAGATTCCAGCGTACTGATGACAATGCACCTTGCTACCTATCTCCTCAAACAGAAGGGATAAACTAAAAATGCAGAATGATACATATATTTTTGGACAAGGCCAATGAGGAAATTTTATTTTTGTTTTTAAATTTTTTTCCAGGAGTGGGGAATGCTAAAGATGAGAGGAAAAGGGAGACCACCAATAGGGTTTCACGTGGACTTCAGCTCTCCAAAAAAAGAAAATAGATCAGATCAGAAGGAATCACAAATAATCAGGACAGCTTTGAGGATTACACAAATTTATAATATCCATTTTTTAAAAGCAGGCTCTACATAACAGAGATTTTTCAGTTTCATATAAAATCCTCTCTTGTTCTACAATTAATATGGAAATGCTCGTTTTAATTTTATGTTTGTTAAAATCAGAATTTTTTTTAATTAAAGAAAGGGGAGAGGGACTTCCTGTGCCAAGATAGCAGAATGAGGAAGCAACCCACACTGAAGCTCTCCCAGATTTCCCCTCCAAACCAACATAAAACTGCCTCTGAAACTGCCTACCAGTCCAGCAAGAAAGGTCTCTTTTACCTGGGTGGGAGGGAAGTGAGGTCCAGAAGCAGCAGCAGCAAAAGCTTCTGGGTTCACAGCAGGGGGCCTCAAGCAGGCCTCAGCCTGGGGCATTCCACCAGTGAGGCTCCACCCACCTGCAAACCAGCAGCTCCCTGGGCAGGTGATCAGTGTGGGCAGCATAGCAGGGACCCTCACCAGGCACCCCAAAGCTAGCAGAGACCACCAGGGAGGCTTTGACCCCCACTGTTGACCAGTCGTGAAGCCCAAGTTTTCACCCCTGGGACATCCCAGCAAAGAGACTGTTTCCAGGGCAAACCAGCACCAGGGACTCAGCCAATCAACAAAATTGCCCTTCTAGGGCCTGCTAGCCGTGACTGGTTACCATAGCAACCCAGCAGTAGGAACCCTGCCCCCCCCACACACACACATACACACTTGGTCAGATTGGAAACAAAATTACTCCTCTAGAGCCTGCTAATAGAGAGGCCCAGCTAATAGAGTAACCTATTAGCAAGGCACCACCCCTGGGGCAGACGAACAACAAGATCACTTCTCCAGGGCCAGACACCAGAAAAATGTTTGTAACTTTAGCAACCCAACAGCAAGTGGCTAAACCCTGAAGCCCAGTGAAAACCACCAATAAGAACCAGAGCCTCAGCACAAATCCTGGAACAGTTTAGGAAGAGAGCCCAACTGGAATAAAAATATCAAGGCACAAAAATGAGAAAAAAAATAACAAAAAAAAGCTTGACTATTGACAGTTATTATGGTGACAGGGAAAATCAAGGCACAACCATAGAGGAGGACAAAAGTAACAAAATGGCTATAGGTGAAACTCCAAAGAAAAATGCAAATTGGTCTCAGGCCCAAAAAGAATTCCTGGAAGAGCTTAAAAAGGACTTGAAAAATCAAATTAGAGAAGTAGAAGAAAAATTGGGGAAAGAAATAAAAACAATGCAAGAGAACCATGAAAAAGAAATGCAAAAATTTACTGAGGAAAATAACTCCCTAAAAAACAGATTTGGGGGGGCAGCTAGGCGGCGCAGTGGATAAAGCACCGGCCCTGGATTCAGGAGGACCTGAGTTCAAACCCAGCCTCAGACACTTGACACTTATTAGCTGTGTGATCTTGGGTACGTCACTTAACCCTCATTGCCCCACCAAAAAAAAACCCCAAAACCAAAAAACAGATTTAGCCAAATGAAAAAGGAAGTACAAAGGGTCACTGAAGAAAATAATTCTTTAAAAATTAAAATTAAACAAATGGAAAATAATGACTTCATGAGACAACAAGATACAATGAAACAAAATCAAAAAGGTAAAATTAAGAAGAAAATGTGAAATTTCTCATTGGAAAAATAACTCATCTAGAAAATAGATCCAGGAGAGAATTATTATATAATTATATAAGAATTATTGGACTACCTGAAAGCCATAACCAAAAAAAAAAACAACCTGGACAATCTTTCAAGAAATTATCAAAGAAAACTGCCCTGAAATATTAGAACCAGAGGGCAAAATAGAAATTGAAAGAATCCACCAATCACTGCCTGAAAGAGATCCCAAAATGAAAACTCCCTGGACCACCACAGCCAAATTTCAAAGCTCACAGATCAAAGAAAAAGTATTACAAGCAGCCAAAAAGAAACAATTCAAATACCATGGAGCTACAGTCAGAATTACACAGGATTTGACAGCTTCCACATTAAAGAATCAAAGGGCTTGGAATATAATATGCCAGAAGGCAAAGGAGTTAGGTTTACAACCAAAAGTCACCTACCCAACAAAGGAGTTAGGTTTACAACCAAAAGTCATCTACCCAACAAAATTGAATATATCCTGTTTTGTTTTTTTTTTTTTTGTGTGTGTGGGGCAATGAGGGTTAAGTGACTTGCCCAGGGTCACACAGCTACATCACAGCACTGTGGTGCAGTGAATAAAGCACCAGCCCTGGATTCAGGAGGGCCTGAGTTCAAATCTGGCCTCAGACACTTGATACTTAACTAGCTGTTTCTCTTGAGTTTTGTATTTGAAAAATGTGACCTTCAAATACAAAACTCAAGAGAAACATAAAAAGGTAAAAAAAAGAAACAAGAAAGAAAAGGTGTAAGAAATTTAATAAGGTTAAACTGTTTCTAGTTGTATATGATAAGAATATTTGTAGGTCTTAATAACTTTATTTTAAGAGCAATTATTTGAGCAATTAGGAGTATATGTAAAGAGAATGTGGTCATAAGATAATATTGAAGGGATGATAATATTTGTAAGTCTTAACAACTTTACTACATACTATATATATGACACATAGATAGGAAAATCACTTTAGAGGCTGAAAGGAAGATGGACTGGAATAGGAAGAGATTTGAGGCAGAAAGACCCACCAGTAGGTGGGTCTAAATATGCAATAGTCTGTAGCACATTAAACATAAGAGAAAAATATCAGGATAGTTATTTGTTCCAGGGACATTTCTTCCAGAGTTCCATTAGACAAGATTAGACTGAGATAATAATAAGAAATATAATGTAATATTTAAAAACCAAGTGTTGTTATTGTTATTATTATTATACAAGCAACCATGAACCTATGTATAGGGATTGCAGGGCCAAGTTGGTGATGAGACAAACAGAGGAAGGCTTCCTAGTTATAATTTACGTTTTCCCCTCCCTTCAATGGAAAACATGGTAATCTTTCCACACTCAAATACTTTCTTACTCTATAAAACATTCCCATCCTTTTCACTTTGTTGACCTTTCAGAGGAAGTCCCAAATTAAACTGAGTTGTTGCTGCTTAGTAGTCTGAATATTATTAGGGACAAGATAGGTGTCTTTGACTAAGTGAAAAAATTTCTGTACAACATAATTACAAGACAAAAATTATAGAGTAGGAAAAATACTATGGCCAATATGAAAGATAAAAAACTATATTTTAAAAATATAAGGAACTATTAAAAGATCATATTAGTAATGTACAGTCTCCAATGGATATTTTTCCATAAGTAAAATGATCTAAGATATGTATGGTTTTCCAGAAAAGGAAACATTGATTGTAATGATCACTTGAGAAATATTTAGCTTTACTAATGTCAAGGGTAGCTAAGTGGTGAAATGGCTAGAACTTAGTTAGAGTCAGGAACATCTCACTTCAAATCTGACCTTAGACACTTATAAGCTATGTTACCCTGGGCAAATCACTTAACCTTGTTTGCTTCAGTTTCCTCATCTGTAAAATGGACTGGAGAAGGAAATAGCAAACCATCCAGTATCTTTCCTAAGAAAACCTTAAACAGGGTCATGAAGATTCGGATGACTAAAGTGACTGAACAACAACTAATAGCAAAGAATTGCAAATTAAGACAACATTGAGGATGTAGCTCACACCCATGAAATGGACAAAGAATAAAACTAAAAGCAAGGAAACAATTCTGGTGAGATTGTGGAGGAACAGTAGAGCTGTAAATTTTTCTCTAAAAATTCTATTAAAAATTTTTTGGGGGGAGAGTCATCAGACAGCAAAGTTACAAAGGTAACCATACTTCCATTTTTGGAAGTTCTATGATCTTATGATAAATAGATTCTGAAAATACTATGAAAACAGATATTTTCATGGGAGGGGAGAGAAAGGAGAAAGGGAAAAAACCCCTAACACATTTATATAGCACCTATCATGTGGCAGAGACTATGCTATAGATTTTTTAATGTTATTTATGTTTTATTGTATTTTTGTTTTGTTAAATATTTCCCTATTACATTTTTTTTTTGGCGGGGCAATGGGGGTTAAGTGACTTGCCCAGGGTCATACAGCTAGTACATGTCAAGTGTCTGAGGCTGGATTTGAACTCAGGTACTCCTGAATCCAGGGCTGGTGCTTTATCCACTGCACCACCTACCTGCCCCCTATGCTATGGATTTTTACAGATATGATCTCATTTGATCCTCACAATAACCCTGCAAGGTAGATGATTATTGTTATCTCCCATTTTACATTTTGGAAAACTGAGGCTGACATAGGTTAAGTAAATTGCCTACAGTCTCCTAGCTAATAAGTGTCTGAGGCTAGATTTGAACTTAGATCTTCCTGACTCCAGGCTGGCTCTGTAGTCACTGTGCCTCCAACTGGCAGTGAAAAAACCCTAAAATGTTTAACAATAGAAGAATGGTAAAATAGGATCATAGATCTACAGTTGGAAGGGACTGAAGAGGCCATCTAGTCCATTTGCTTCATTTTAGGATGATGAAACTGAAGCCCAGTAGGAAGGTGACTTGCTCCAGGTCACATAGGCAATAAGTAGTGGTAAGCTAGCATTCAACTATAAAAGAACTAGATCAGAATTCTTTCCACTATACTGTGCTTACTGACTCCCAACAAATTGTGGTACATGAATGTAATGGAATATTATTATGAAATTAAGACCCACAGATATGAAACATAAAATATTTTGGAAAATTCTATATCAAATAATACAATGTGAAAAGAACAGAATCAGAAAAAATGGAACATATCACTTCACACTCAAACTTATAAAAGGAAAAGAAGATGAGAATGAATGGACACAGAATCCTGAAAAGGATTTAGGGTGAGTGATAAATGTTATGCTTTTAAATGAGCTAACTTAAATGTTAATAGTTACTAAATAAACTTAAGTATATTAATGTTCAATGTTAATATTTTAATAAAATATAAGAAAAAATAAATAAGATAGAATTAGTTAACTTCTAATGTCCATTCCAACTCCCTCCTTTGTCTCCTGGAGCATCAAGGTCTTTTGAGATATAAAGGGTGGCAAAACCACTGACACTTCAGTGACTACCTCCCCCTAGTCCCAGGTGGGGCAGCTAGGTGGCACAGTGGAAAGAGCACTGACTCTGGAGTCAGGAGGACCTGAATTAAAATCTCACCTCAGACATTTACTAGCTGTGTGACCCTGGGCAAGTCATTAAACCCCAAATTACCTTAGATATCCAAGACCATCAGCAATTGTCCTGATCTATATTTTACCACTGAACCCAGATGGCTCTGGAGGAGAGAGTGAGGTTGGTGACCCTGCACAGGCCTCCCTCACTTAAATCCAATTCAGTGCAAGTCATGCTATCACCATGAAGTCATAGTCCTCTTCGAGAATGAAGGACAAACAACAACATTAGTCTCGAGTGGAGTTAGCCCAGGAGCCTGAGTCTAAGAACCCTGAGAATAGTAATACTTTTCATCTTGTCAGCTCTGCTTCTAGCTGTTTGACTCCTGTAGTTATCATCAAAGAGGACAACCCTTGGGGAGTTCACTATCTTCAAAAACAGCTGCAGACCAACTACCACCATCAGGATAGGCAAGCCAACCTTGCTGCAGCAGCAAGAAATCTTCAGACTGGGGGAAGCATAAGTTTACTGGGTCAAATCACCACTACCAAGTTGACCACCACTTCCTCTCAGACCCAGGTAGAAACAGCCCAAGACTCAATGCTCCAGTAACCCATGAATCAGTGGGTCTGATTCCACCCCAGCTCCCACAGCCATTTTCCAGGGGAGCAAACTTTGTTGAGATGCAACCTGGCCAATGATGCTGAAGGTACTGCAACTTCTACTTCCTCACTAGCCACAACCACTGAAGACCTAGAAAAGAAAGTTCTCACTACCAAAGTCTATGGAACTATCAAATGGCTCAACATTAGAAATTGACATGGTATGATCAATGGAATTGACACTAAAATGCATTATCATCTGTTTGGCTGTTGTAACCTCATTAAGTTGTTTTTCAGCCCTGTCTGACTCTTTGTGATTCCAGTTGGGAGTGGTTTGCCATTTTCTTCTCCAGTTCTTTTACCAGATGAGGAAACTGAGCTAAGTGATTTGCTTAGAGTCACACAGCTAGTAAGTGTCTGAAGTGAGATTTGAACTCAGGAAGATGAGTCCAAATAGGTCAAGAGACTTGCCCAAGGTCAGAGGGAGGTAGTGATAAGGCTGGAGTTAGCTGCTTCCCTGGGCTCCTAATTCCAGTCCAAAACTCATTCCACTACATGATTTCTGAGGTAAGAAAAGAAATCTTTTCATATGAAAAGGAACACACAGGAATACAGACAGACAGACAGACATACCCCACAACCATTTTGCAATACAGTTCTTGGCATATCAATTAATCTGTTGATCAACAGTATTTATTAAGAACCTACTATGTGGGGCAGCTAGGTGGCACAGTGGATAGAGCACCGGCCCTGGAGTCAGAAGGACCTGAGTTCAAATCCGGCCTCAGACACTTAACACTACTAGCTATGTGACCTTGGGCAAGTCACTTAACCCCAATTGCCTCAACAACAACAAGAACGTACTATGTGCAGGCACCTATGGTAGGTTCTGGAGATACAGAGATAAAAATCGAACAGTTCCTGCTCTAAAGAAGTTTTTGTTCTATTGAGGGAGACAGCATGTTCATATATAACTATGCAAGGGCATACTTCATACACACACACACACACACGTGTGTATGTATATATATATGTATATGTGTGTGTGTGTGTGTGTGTGTGTGTGTGTGTGTGTGTGTGTGTGTATCGGACCTTAGAGGATCAGTGTCTAAAAGCCTTTCTATATAGATAAAGCTACCCAACCCCAGAAAGATGAAGTGAACGACTCGCTCAAGGTTACATACATAGTTAAGTAGCAGCAGAACCAGACATTCAAATAAGGGTCCTCGTTCTCCAAAGCCACCTGCCTTGCCTTCCACGATGCCTCCAACAGCCCAGGCTTTACCCTTTTTGGCTGTACTCCCCGTTCCCTCAGCTTCTTTGCCATTGCCACTCTGCAAGTCTATCCCTCCCCAAACTGGTGATTGCCTAATCCAAGTCAGGTTGAAGTTTCTCCTCCCTGCAGTAGAGCAAAAGGATAAAACCTTTCTGCACTTCTTGAGAAGGGGAATTTTTGCCTGCAATTCTCTTTCAGCCAGGAGATGGCAGCCTTTCCTTTTGCAAAACATCTGGACCACTGTTTTTGCTACCGGTTGCTATGGGTGACACGTTCCAACGTAGATCCTCCCTCTATTCTCCCTCCACCCCCACCCCCACCCCCCACCCCCCAGCCCAGCCAGACTTTACTGCTCAGGAGCAGAAAGGTTGCGTCATTTCGAGTCAAAGAAAAGAAAAGTGATCCGGCTTCACGGGCACGTGCTGTGGGGTTCACGATTTATTGGATTTCTTTCCCTTTCCCAGCTTTCTTCGCCCCTCGCACCCCCGGATCCCATGACGCAAAATTTATGCGCCGGGCGCTGAGCGGTGAGCGGTGAGGAGGCGGGGTGTTGAAAGTGACGTCACAGAATATGGCGCACTCCTAGAAGCGGTTTTCGGCCACAGGGGGAGGCGGCAGGGACCTCGGCGCGTGGAAGCTGTGCACTGCACGAGTCCAACTGACATCGCGCGGCGTGGAGGGAGCTGGCGAGCCGGGCCAGAGAGGGCGGGACCGAACCGAGTCTAACGGTGAGCGACGAGCGGACATTTTGCAGGCCTGTCTCAGCCCTCGGCTGGGTGTGCCGCGGGGAGCAGGGCGTGCGAGGGCGGCCGGGCCGGGCAGGGCCGGGGGTAGAGGGAAGCTCCTGTGGAGGGAAGCCCGGGAGGCACCTGGGCAGCGGAGCCCTCGGCGAGGGTCGGCTTTGCAGCCGGGGCATACCCCATCCAGGATGCCCGGGGCCCTTCGGAGACTGTACGAGTTTGAAGAGGAGGTGTTGGTACCTGGCGCGGTGATCGAGCGTCTGTTGGTTGCAAATAGAGCCTGCAGGCACCCCTCACACCTTAGTAACACAGCTTTACCGGGTAACGAAATGGAGCAAATTAGAAGACTGGGAGAGGATGATTTCACGAGGAGGTGTGAGCCCTGCTGGTGGCACGGCCTAGAGATCCGTGCACCATTTGCTCTTGGGGGACTTTATGATTGAGCAAAAAAATAGATCCGGCATCCCTTGCAATTCATTCTCCGTCCGAATGGTGCATTAGCGAGATATTTTTATCTCCAAATTAATTAACGTGCCTTTTTTTTACTATGATTTTTAAAGAATGAAAGCTTCTTTGACCTCATATCTTGAGTGGAACTGGTTAGAATGCCATGAATGGGACAGAGACATGTGCAGGTTTCAGTGTATTGATTCTCTTGCCCTGCCATGAATATGAAATTTTAGAATGACTTGTCCCTAAATAGAAATGGAAAATCATGCCACTGCTGTCATGATCATCACAGTTCATAGGATCTAGAGGTCAGTAGATGCACAACAGAAACAGACCTCTAATTATCTGCATTAGGTTACTAACATAAATAATAAGTTAGAGAACCTTGCTCTGTTATTGACAGGTTCGTGGTAGTGTTGTGAGTTCTTTGATGTAAAGGGTCCCTGAATCTAGGGTCTGTAATTATTCCTATAGCACAGAGATTGTATTTTGTATCAGAAAATCTATAATTTATAAGTAAGTGTACTTTAGCCTTTTTCTTTTAAACCTTTAGAAAATGGGCGTCGTGGAAGGGGGTTTTAAGCAGGAGAAAGAAGGAATAAAGAGAGGAAAAGTGGAAAAGCTTATTAATGCTTTATGTGTTTAAGCTTTCCATACCAATTAAGGAGCTTAATACTGCACAGTCCTTCTGAATACTCAGTTTTTAGGTACAAGGTGAATAGAGAAATGAATTGGTAGTAAATATTGTGTTATTGTTAGGGAGAAAATGATAGTAGAAAAAGCCTGTAGGAAGAGGTGGGGAATAGGGTGGGAAGGATTATCTACAGTAGTTCAGTTGCAAACAAAGGAACTGAAATTTGGAAAGGTTTTCTCTGAAGCTGTGTTCAATTCCCACTTGCCATATACATTGATGACATTATTTGGAATTTTATGGGTTATTTTGGGAATATAAATTACTAGTAGATGAGGATTTTTATTTGGAGCAGTAATCTGAAGACATATGGCTGTGATATAGTGGTTAAGAGAAGCTAGATGGTAGAGTGAATAGAATGCCAGGGCCAGAAATTAGGAAGACTCATCTTTCTTAGTTCAAATGTGGCCTCAGACATGGGAGACACTGGCACAGGAACATCCAGCATAGCATACTCTTCATCAGAGAAGGTGTTGTGCTCTATGAACAAAGCAGAATTGAAGCAGCTTAAAAGAAAGGTGAGATGTACAAATTTAGAGAATCTACCCTAAATGTTTACATGGATTATTTGTTCCTGATCTGTGATAGAGCATGCCAAGCTTGTATTGGTGTGATCATCCACAGACACACTGTAACTTGACTGTAACATAGTGATGTCATTTTAGTCTTCTTTGAGAACTAAGGACAACCACCAACCAACTGACCCTTGGCAAGTCACTCAACCCTGTTTTCCTCAGTTTACTCATCTATAAAGTGAGCTGGAGAAGGAAATGGCAGACCTCTAGTATCTTTGGCAAGAAAACTCCAAATGGGACCTGAAGAGTCAAACACTACTGAACAATAAATAACATAAGTAGTTAAATGGGAAATCTCTACTACTTCCATAGTTTTTTATTTTGCTTCCTTGATATTTAATCCAAAAATTGAAGGGGGAAATTTTAATGATTTGCTAAAGACACCATCACTTGTGATAATAATTATCTTCCTAAAGCAAGATAACAACTCCATTATTTTCCTTCTTAACTCTGAGGGCTTTTGGGATAAAATAATAAAATTGTCATTTAAACTGAAACCCACTTTGGCCCATGCCAACCTTTGCAAGCTCATTGCAGACATTTTTCCCCTTTTCCACTCTAGCCATTCTGGTCTGCTTGCTCCTCTTTGCTCTTAGCATTCCAATAAATGCACTCCTTCCTAGAACTCCCAACTTCATGGTTTGACTCTTTGCTGTTTGCCATGTCAAACCTTTCCTAATCCCCTCAGTTGTTAATGTTTCTTTCAAACCAAAAGGAAGGAATTGGGGGTGTGTGGGAGGGGAGAGAGGGAGGGGGGGGGGGAGAGAGAGAGAGAGAGAGAGAGAGAGAGAGAGAGAGAGAGAGAGAGAGAGAGGGAGAGAGGGAGAGAGAGGGAGGAATGAGAATTAGTTTTACTCGCTGAATGGGATGTTGAACTAGATGTTGAAAAGACCAAGTTTGTTGTGCAGAAGCATAGAACACTAGATGTTACCCGGAAGGCACCTTTAGGGATCATGTGGTCCATTTTCTTCACTTGGCTAATGATAGTTCACATTTTATAGCAGCTTTGTGGTTTGGTTCATAAAGCACTTGCCTTGGGCATTCTGTGGAGGAAGATAATATAAGTATTGTTTCCATTTTGCAGCTGAAGAAACAGGTTCACAGCCCCATGACTTTTAAGTGGTCAAGCTGAGATGGGAGCATAGTTACACAGTTCATCTCTAGTATCCCTCAGCTTGTCCTCTGCCATTTCTAGAAGACAGCATGAGACAGTGGGGAGCGCTGAATCTTGAGTTAGAAGGTTGGGACTTTGGGCAACTTCCTCAGCTTCTTTGCAACATCTGTATATCTATATTGATACATACATCCATATACACATATATGTTTTTGCGCTTATCTGTTTCCTTATATTCCTTTTTCAGTAAATTGCAAGTTCCTTGAGTATTGGAACTATTTTTCATTTTGTCTCCATATCCCCAGCACCTATCACAGCATTCATAATAGGCACTTAATAAATGTTTGTCGAATAGTTCTATCCACCTTACAAAGATCAAGTTATAATAACAAGCTTTAAGCTTTTTTTTTTTTTTTTTTTTGCGAGGCGATTGGGGTTAAGTGATTTGCCCAGGGTCACAAGCTAGTAAGTGTTAAGTAAGTCTGAGGCTGGATTTGAACTCAGGTCCTCCTGAATCCAGGGCTGGTGCTTTATCCACTGCGCCATCTAGCTGCCCCAGCTTTAAGCTTTTAAAAAACCCTTTGATACTTTAATAGATCTGTTATGATCTCTTCATTGTGGGCAATCTCAGTGATACAGATTGCAACCTATCTATGCCCTTTCATTTTGTGTGACTGGTCTATGTTCTATTAATTTTTCATATGGATTTATTATAGCATGTTGGGGTTCTTCAATTCAGTAAACACCTCTTCTGTGCCACACACTATGCTAAGCTCGGGTGATACAGTTAATAAAAAGAAAGCCAGTCTGTGTCCTCAAGCAGCTGAAAATTTAATGGGGAAGGCAATGCACAAAAGGCTGGAAAGAGAAGTTGGGGAGACATCATGGGGTATCTGGGGAAACAAAACAGAGCTGCAGATATAGAGTAGAGTAGGTTGTAAGTGCACTTTTTTTACCCTCCCGTCTTCCAATCAGAAGGGAGTAGAGGCTGAGGGAGGTGGGAAGGTGTCTCAGTTTCAAGACAGGGTTAGCAGTATGGTGATGAGATTTGAACTCAGGTCCTCCTGAATCCAGGGCCAGTGCTTTATCCACTGCGTCATATTCACATTCACAGTTATGATTACTAACTATATTTCCCTATATCCTATTTTTCCCCTTGTTTGTACTTTTCTCTTTCCTTTTCCCTGTCCCTTTTCTTTCTGGCCACCTCAGTCTACCCTCCCTTCTATCAGCCCTACCTTCCTTTTGTCTTTTCTCCTTTCAGTGCCTAGTTTTGCCCTCCCTTCTATCAGTGCCACCTCCTTTTTGTCTTTTCCCCTTTCCCCTCCTAGTTTCACCCTCTGTTCTATCAACACTCCACCCATTTCTTTTCCCTTTCCCCTTTTACTTCCCTATAGGGTAAACAACTGAGTGTGTATGTTATTTCCTCTTTGAGTCAATTCAGATGAGAGTAAGGTCAAAACAATGCTCACCCCTCCCTTCTTTCCCTCTATTGTAATAGGTATTTTGTGCCTCTTCATGGGATGTGATTTACCCCTTTCTGCCTTCCCTTCCCTTTTCTCCCAGTATAATCCCTATTTTTTACCCCTTAAAAGTTTTTTTTTTAAATATCGTCACATCAGAATCAACTTCTATCTGCCTTAATAAAGATACTGCAGGGGCAGCTAGGTGGCGCAGTGGATAGAGCACTGGCGCTGGAGTCAGGAGGACCTGAGTTCAAAGCCAGCCTCAGACACTTAACACTTACTAGCTGTGTGACCTTGGACAAGTCACTTAACCCCACTTAACCCACACAAAAAAAAACAAACAAAAAAAATAAAGATACTGCAGCTAGGTAGTGCAGTGGATAGAGCACTGGTTCTGGATTCAGGAAGACGTGAGTTCAAATCCGGTCTCAGACATTTGACACTTACTAGCTGTGTGACCCTGGGCAAGTCACTTCACCCCAATTGCCTCACCAAAAAAACAAAAACTAAAACTAAAAATATATTGGTTCTCAAGAGTTATAAGTATTTTCTTCCTGTGTAGGGATGCAAACATTTTAACCTTATTGAGTAACATGTTTTTTTTTTCTCCTTTTTACCTTTTCATTTGTCTCTTGAGTCTTGTGTTTGTAGATTGAATATTCTGTTCAGTTTAGCACTTTTCATTAGGAAAGTTGTAAAGTCTTCTTTCATTAAATGCCCATCGTTTCCCCTGAAAGATTATGCTTAATTTTGCTGGGTAATAGATTCTTTGTTGTAATTCCAGTTCCTTTGTCCTCTAGAATATCATATTCCAAGCCCTCTGATCCTTTATGTTGAAGCTGCCAGGTCCTGTGTAATTCTGATTGTTGTTCCTTGATATTTAAATTGTTTCTCTCTGGCTGCTTGCACTATTTTCTCCTTTAATGGATAATTCTGGAATGTAGTTATGATATATTTAGGAGTTTTCCTTTTGGGGTCTCTTTCAGGATGTATTTGGTGTATTCTTTCAGTGATGACTTTTGGAGCAGCTAGATGGCACAGTGGATAGAGCACTGGTCCTGGATTCAGGAGGACCTGAGTTCAAATCCAGCCTCAGACACTTAACACTTACTAGCTGTGTGACCCTGGGCAAGTCACTTAACCCCAATTGCCTCACACAAAAAAAAAGAAAAAAAAAAGAGACTTACTGTCTCAATGATGACTTTTTCCTCTGTAAGACATTGGGGCAGTTCTCCTTGATAATGTCATATAATATGCTGTCTAGGTTCTTTCTTTGATCATAGTCTTCAGGTAGTCCAATTATACATAGGTTGTCCCTCCTGGATCTATTTTCTAGGTCTCTTGTTTTTCTGAAGAGGTATTTTACATTTTCTTGTACTTTTACATTCTTTTAATTCTACTTGACTTTATCCTGTTGTCACATTGAGTCATTAGCTTCCATCTGACCAATTCTGATTCTTAAGGAATTATTTTCCTCTGTCAGCTTTTGTACCTCCTTTTCCATTTGACCAATTGCATTTTTTTTTATGAGTTGTTTTCCTCAGTCAATTTTTGTCCTTTTTCCAAGCTGTTGACTCTTTTTTGCATAACTCTAATTTCTTTTCCCAATTTTTCTTCTACTTCTCTTATTTGGTTTATAAAATCCTGTTTGAGCTCTTCAAAGAGGGATTTTTGGTCTCGAGAGCAGTTCTTTGTCCCCTTTAAGGCATCACATGTAAGCATTTTATCATTGTTGTCCTCTGAGTTTATGTTTTAATCCTCCCTGTCACCATAGCAGTTGTCAATGGTAAGGGTTCTTTTTTGTTACTTATTCATATTTTAGCCTCTTTTGTGCCTTCTAAGGTTGAGTTCTGCTCCTGGGGTACAGTGTGCACTGTCCCAAGCTTCTTGCACTGGGGCCGGGTCAGCAGCTTTCTGCTCTGAGGTGTTAGCAGCTTGCTGCCACTGGAGTGGCCCAGCCTACTTGGCCTGTGGTGTAGCCAATACCTGAGCTGGCAGATTGCCTTCTGCTTTGGGGCTGGAAGTCTCACAACTGGCCTGCTGTGCCACTAGCTTGCTGAGCTAGGACCATGGGTCCTCAGCTGCTGATGTGTGCTGTGCCTAAGAGCCTTTTGCTGGCTTGCCCAGAAACCCTCTGCATTGAGCTATGCTCCCCTTTTACCCAGATGAAACAGACCTTTCCTGAAGATCTTCTAGGTTATCTTAAGTGGGAATATTGTTTCACTTTGTTTTTTTTTTGCAGGTCTCACAGCTCCAGAATGTGTTGAAAGGCTTAATTTAATGTTTCTGAGGGAAATTTGGGAGAGCTCAGGCAGCTTCTTGGTTTCACTCTGCCATCTTGGCTTTGCTTCCGAACTCCCTTGAGCTATTTAAAGTGAAGGACTCCTGAGGTGGAGGGAAAGAGTAAGTGTATTCTAGGCATGAGGAATGTTCTGTGTTGAAAGCCAAGAGGAGTTTATGTTCTGTGTTAGAGGTAACAGGTGGCTGCTTGGGTTGATTGAGTAGAGAGGAATGAATGACATGGTTTTAGATCTGTACTTGAGGAAAATCACTTGGGTAGTTGTGTAAAGGATAGAACTTGACTGGTGGGGGTAAGATTTGGGCTAGGAAAACCAATTAGAAGGCTGTTGGAATCATCTATAAGAGGTGATAGGGTCCATGGCTATGTGAATAAGGAGAAGGCATTAACTATGAAAGCTCTTTTTGAAGGTGAGATGACAAGATTTGGCTAATAAATGAACTTTTGCATCAGGTCACACAGGTGGGGCAGAGTTGGGATTTGAACTCTGATCTGACTCCACATCTAGTGCTCTTTCCACTGTACCATTTGAGCTGAGCCTTGAGGGAAGTTAGTGATTCTAAGAGGCAGAGATGACAAAAGTATATTTCAGGTGTGTAGGACAGCCTGGGCAAAGGCATGGAGCCCGGAGATAGAATATTGTGGATGGGAAACAGCAAGTAATCCAGTTTGGCTGGAATGTGGAGTTCATGAAGGAGAGTAATGTGAAGTCTAGAAAGAGAAATTGGAGCCAGGTTGTGAAGGTCTTTAAAAGCCAAGCAGTAGAACTTTGTACTTTATCCTGTTTCAGGGAGTCTTAACCTTTTTTATATCATGAACTCCTCTGGTCGTCTGGTGAAACCTATGGACCCCTTCTCAGAATAATATTTTTAAGTGCATAAAATAAAATAAATGGGGTCAAAAGGGAAGCCACTTATATTGAAATAGTTATCAGTATGGCTATTTTAAAAATCCACAGACCCTACATTAAGATCCTCTGTCCTAGAAGCTGGAGGATCTACTGGAGCTTTTGAACACACATTTACAATATTCTTACCATCCACCAGACCCCTCCTCCATCTTTCTATTCTTTGCATGGTATTTAGAAAGGCATTTATTTTCATCTTTGTTCATTGGCATAACATGAAAGTTTCCATGTTATTAGAAATATTGTTCTACTCCAATGGTTCCAAAAGCTTAAGATCTCTACCCTGAAGGGGCCCTGAAAGGCCAATTAGGCCTACCCTCTAATCTGACAGACAGGGATGCTTACCTGTCCTGATACTGACAGGGATTAACATGGGAGGTAGAATTTGAACCCTGATCTCTGACTCCAGAGCTAGTGCTCTCATTTTGTAATTTATTTTAGTCTTTAAATTTAATTGTACTATATCAGCATAGTGACAATTTAAAGAATTGTACTGGGGGTGCTAATTTACAGAATTTTAGTTTTGTTATCTCTGAATAGCTTTTTTATTAAATATGTCATTCAGGTTTTTTTGTTAAATATTTGTAGTCTGCCAGTTTCAGTGGGTTTTAGCAAAACTCCACTTCATCAAAAGTTTCCAAGATCCACATCTACTTGACTTTTGTATAAGCAAGAATTTTGTTGCTAATGGTGAGTAAGTAGTAGAAATCTTGTGCAGGTCAAAACTTGTTCTAAGAAATACTAATTTTTATAAAAAGTGCTAAATACTAAGCCACATACAATGTGTCACGTATTTCAAGCAACATGTCCAATTTCGAGTACCAACAAAGAATTCATATAGTTTCTTGAAGTTTGATTTCTGTACTAAGATTTGAACCAACACTGTTAACATAGTATAAAATGAAACTAAAGGGAACTGGCTTTCCAGTTTCTAACCTTTTTTCCTTTCACATATCATAGACTGTTTAACTTTTCCCTTTGTTAATTTTGAACTTATGTTTTCCTGTAATGATTAGATACAAAAATCTAAAAGAGGGTTTGATCATTCCAGAGAGCAGAGTGGTAGATAGGGAAGAGAAAAATCTGAACCCATACCTATACTTAGAACTTGCTGGATAGGAGATGTAGTACTATAGCGTTGAGAAAGTAGTTGGGGAGCCCTAAGCATGCCTTTCTTTCTTTCTTTCTTCTTCTTCTTTTTTTTTTAATTACCCCCCTCCCTTTTTGTGTGTGTGTGTGTGGGGGGGCAGTGAGGGTTAAGTGACTTGCCCAAGATCACACAGCTAGTGTAAAGTATCTGAGGTCATATTTGAACTCAGGTCCTCCTGAATCCAGGGCTGGTGCTTTATCTACTGCACCACCTAGCTGCCCCAATATACAGTCTTTTAAAGAAAAGATCATTTTCTTTAATACTTTCAGGAGGACATCTATCCTAAAAGTGTGCTCAGAGGACTTCTGGTAGTTCATGAGATGCTTTCAAGGTGTCCACAAGGTCAAAACTATTTTTATTATAATGCAAGATGTTATTTGCCTATTAAAATATATTTCTCCTTTCAACTACGTATCAGTGTGAGGCAGTTTTTTTTCCATATACTTCATTCAAAACAACATAACACCACCTATTAAAGCAGATATGATAATCCAACGGTCTTCTGTTAAGCCAGGCATTAAAGAGATTTATGAAATTATGGAAAGAAATTTCACACTTTCCACTAAATTTTATTTGTCTTGGAAAATATAGTTATTCATAAAAACATGTTATTTATATTAACATATGTAATGGGTTTATTATTTTTAAATGGGTAAATATTTTAAAGATAGTCAATATAATCAATATCAAATTAAATATAGTCAATATTGTCAATCTATATAAAAATCTTTTTTGGGGTCCTCAGTAATTTTAAAGATAATATATAATAAGAAGAGCCATTCCCAATTGGATAGCTGTCAATATGATGCCTGCCCATTTTTCAGAAGAAGAATTCAGACCATCAATAGTCTTATAAAAATGGTCTAAATCACTAATAAGAAGAGAAATGTAAATTAAACTTAGCAGTGATATTGCTGGATCAAAGGCTATGCACAATTCTGTAGCCCTTTGGGAATAATTCTAAATTGATCTCCAGAATGGTTGGATCCATTCATAACCCCACCAAAAGTGGATTAGTGTAAAGAGCAATATTGTAAAGATAATCAACTATGAAGGACTTGGTAACTGATCAACACAATGACCCACCATAATTCCAGAGGACTCATGATGAAAAACGCTAGCCATCTTCAGTTAGAGAATTGATAGACTCAATGCAAATGAAAGGATATTTTTTATCTTTCTTTATTATTAATTGCCTTTGTTTTTTGAAAGTGGCAGAAAATTGTTTTGTATTGCTTTATATTCGTCATGGGTGAGGGAGGGAGAGAATATGGAACTGAAAATAAAAGTTATAAAATATATCAAAAACCAAAAATATAAGGGGGGGATTGAGGCCAGAAAGTTTCAAAACCTCTTCAGTGGGGAATTGAGGGTATGCCCTTTTAATTTTTTAAAAATCAAGCATTGCATGATACAAATTATTTTTAGGACATAATTGTATTTTCACTTGCTAGTCCACTGGGAAGGGAAAATCATTATTAAAATCATTCTAAACTGCTGGAATTTTCCCATCACAACCACTGCCCCTTTTAAGCAGCACTATTCACTCAAACAGAAATTGCTTTGTTATTATACATTTTGGTGGTCTACATTTTTCATTTTTTAGACTTAAAAAAACTTTCAGAGAAAAATCTATCATTCATACATTTTAAAACTCAGTGTGTGTCCTCATAACTCATTTGGGAATTATATTTAAAGTTGTGTTATAACTGATTGGTTTGATGGCATTCATATTTTCCCCAAGGTAATTTTTTTTTTTTTTGGTGAGGCAATTGGGGTTAAGTAACTTGCTCAGGGTTACACAGCTAGTAAATGTTAAGTCTGAGGCCGGATTTGAACTCAGGTCCTCCTGAATCCAGGGCTGGTGCTCTATCCACTGCGCCACCTAGCTGTCCCTCCCCAAGATAAATTTTATGTAAGCTTTGTCTTGGGTAGTCAAGATAATTTATTAAATGCCAAGGGTATTATGTGAAAATAAAAACAAATAAGATGATTCTTACATTCAAGAAATGTTATAATCTAGTTCATAATTCTAGTTATTCATAGTTGTAGTTATTATCTAGTTTTTGGTAAGGCCCATGAGCCCTAGCTCATTCCTAAATGGATTTTAATATTTTTAAGTACAATAAAACCTTATTTAATACCATATAAAACAGCACACAGGCCATTTGTGCAAATGACTGGATTTGGCTTGAGGGTCATAGTTTGCTAAACCCCTATCTAATTGATTACATTTAATACTTAGTAACTGGACCTTTATTTCACTCGCATAGGAAGCTCCCTGTGAGGAGCTCCTTCTGCCAATTCAGGTTGGCCTTACTCTGAAACTTAGAACCAGTTCTCTATTCACCATGTTATGCTGCATCACACATTTCTCTCTCACACACACACACACAGAGATATGTCTATCTAAATACATATCTATATCCATATTCTAAACACTTGTAGAATATATTTACCAGGAAAGATAAATGTAAGCTATTATGATCATAAATATTAAGTGTGATATAAGTAAACAGGTGAACTGGTTGGTTCATCCTAGAAAGTGTCATAAATTGTTGCAGTAGTCGAATGTTTGGGAATGAATGAAATTGCAAAAGAGAGGAGTATATATCATATATATTATATTTTATATTTTTATAACTTATTTTTATTTCTTTCTATTTTCTTTTCATCCTTCGAAAATTTGGCCCTATCTTGTAACAACGTAAAATAGTTAAGCAAAACCAGCAGACTTAAGTGACCATTTCTGACACTTTAGGCAGCCTTGAATTGAAGCACCTGAATTTCTTCATCTACCAAGATTTCAAATATCATTCAAATATTTTATCATTTGTTTTCTGAGTCATTAACATTACTGAGTTTGGCTTCCTTTTAGAGTTTTATTTGTTGTATTTGTTATCAAATATTATTTTACATTCTTGTTGAATTTGAGCTGATGGTGTCTTTCTTATTTTTTTTTAGCAGCTTTATGAAGGTTGCCAGTTATTATTTTATACAGCTAGAAAAAATAATAACAAAATTCATCTGGAAAAACAAAAAATCAATATCCAGGGAAATAATGAAAAAAAATTCACAGGAAGGTGGGTTAACGGTACCAAACCTGGAGCTTTACTATAAAGCGGCAGTCATCAAAACTATCTGGTACTGGCTAAAAAATAGAGTGGTAGATCAATGGAATAGGCTAGGCTTAGGAAATGCAGTAGTAAATGACACTAGTAATGTAGTGTTTGATAAACCCAAAGACTCCAGCTTCTGGGATAGGAACTCAGTATTTGACAAAAACTGCTGGGAAAACTGGAAGATAGTATGGCAGAAATTAGGCATAGACCAACATCTTACACCTTATACTAAAATAAGGTCAAAATGGATACATGATTTAGACATAAGAGGTGATACCATAGGTAAATTAGGAGAGAAAGGAATAGTCTACCTATCAGATCTTTGTAAAGGAAAACAGTTTTTGACCAAACAAGAGATAGAGTATATTATAAAATGAAGGTTGCCAGTTGTTGGAGAAGAGGTACCTATGTTATGTAGATTGGGCTGGTTTCCCCTGAAGGAGACAGAGAAGTTATCTTTGGGACTTGGTTGGAAAGGATGGGAGAAGGGTTTGAGTTTGAATTATTAGTTTGACTTCCTTGCTCCTTGATTTATAAAAGGCCTAGTCTATGAGGAATTAATGCTCTGGAAGATTTTAGTGGAATTCCTCTTGCCTTGATGGGGATGGGCATATTAAGTGAGATATAAGCAAACAGATAAACTGATTCAACTCTTTTCATCTTGATAATTGTTGCTGATGACTGTGGTACACATTTGAATGGATGGGAGTAGCAGTTTATTTGAATAAAAAGTGTAAAAGTTCTATTTATTGTGTTTTATGATCCCTGAGTACCTTGTTACATTGTGTTCCCAGGCCTGAGCCACTGCTTTGGCCTGAACTGGGACTGGACCAGCATACCAACTTTTGATCTGTATCTTAAAATTTGACTGATTAGTTTACTACCTTCTGTGTGATTGCTATTAGGTTTTGAATTGCAGTAGTATCTTTTTTTTTTTAAACAGAGGTAAATGCATAGAATTGTATCATTTACATTTTCTTAAAATTAATTGTTCTTGGGCCTTTAAAGTGATTGATTTTTGAAGCTTTAAAAAAAAATTGAAATTTTTATAAATTCTTTTTACGTGTATAATGTTCTCTGAAATAATAACTTTAGACATATCATCATCAGGTTTCCATGGATCTCAATAGTGCCAGCACTGTTGTTCTTCACGTCTTAACTCAGGCTACCAGCCAAGACACTTCAGTATTGAAACCAGCTGAAGAACAACTAAAACAGTGGGAGACACAGCCAGGCTTCTACTCAGTGTTGTTGGTAAGTTGAAATTTGTATTTTTCACATTGAACAAAATGCCTAGAACATTATGAACTGGCCATAGGAAAATTTAACCCAGCACCTCCATGGTAGAGAAATCTGGTGTCTAGGGAGGGTTTAGTGACTTGCCCGAGAAAATAAATGTAGCATGTGGCAGAATGGGGATCAGATGCTATTATTATTTATATATTGGTGTTCCCATGTTTGTTATAAAGTATATTTCTATATTTTATGATGTCTTTCCAATTCTTTATAATCCTTGAGAATAAAAATGAGCAGAATGGATAAATGAAATCTTTATATAAAATAGTCTGAGAATCTTAGAATTAAAGTTGTAAGGTACCTTAGAGATTTCATTTAACTTCTCACCAAAGGCCCAGATCTCTTCCCCTTTTGCCTTTTTACATGCATGGTTAGCCTTTCTTTCTTGAACATTTCTGGTAGCAAAGTACTTATTATTTTGTGAAACAGTCTGTTTTGTTGTTTGTTTTTATGCTAAGAAAGTTTTTTAGTCAGTAAATGGATTCCATGTAACTTCTACATATTTGTCCTTATTCTGCCTCCTAGAATTGTGTAGATTAAGTCATTTCCTGTCATTTGTAAATTTTCTATACTTGAGGATATGTACTTTTAGTTCTTTCTTGTGTACTCCATGCGGCCTCTGAGGCTGAGATGCAACAAAGTATGGATTGATCGTCTGATATTTCTGCTAATTTTAGCCTAACAACACCAAGAAAACACAGGTTCTCCCTCAGCCAGCACCATACCATCCATTTGTGGAACCACTGGTTATAGCAAATGAAGAAATTTTGAATGGTGTGGATGAGTTCACTTACCTTGGTGCAGTATACTTTCCAGAGATTGTACACATAGATGATGAGGTTGACACACACATTGCCAGAGCTAGCTCGGTATTTGGGAGGCTCTGAAGGAAAGGTGTGTGACAGCCTACCAAACTTAAGGTCTACAGGGCTGTTGTATCTCATTGCTTTATGCCTGTGAAACCTGGCCAGTCTACCAGTGCCATGCTAGGAAACTGAATCATTTCCATTTGAATTGTCTTAGGAAGATCACCTGGCAAGATAAGCAATGGTCCCTTTCTCTAGCTGAACTGCCAAGTATTCAAACTCTACTGCAGAGAGTGCAACTTCAGTGGGCTAGCCACATTGTTTGAATGCTAAATGTAGGCTTGCTTATAAGACTCTTTGATGAGAACTCACACAAGGCAAGCAGTCCTATGGAGGTTGAGAAGAAGCTATACAAAGGACATTCTCACAATCTCTCTGAAGAATTTTGGACTTAATTGGGAGACATGGGAAACACTGGCAAAGGACCACCCATCATCATGTGCCCTCATTAAGGAAGGCACTGTGCTCTATGAGCAGAACAGAATTGCAGTAGCCCAGAAGAAAAGTGCACACATTTAGAGATATCTCTACCCCAAATGTTCAAATGAACTATTTGTGCCTGACCTGTGTAGCAGAGCCTTCCTAGCTTATATTGGTATGTTTAGCCACAATTGGACACACTGTACCTTGACCCCAACATAGTGATGTCATTTTGGTCCCTTTCAAGACTGAAGTAAAAAAAAAACAACAACTTAGTTCTTTTAGTAGTTTTCATATGGCATGTTTTCCTGACTCCTTAGCATTTCACTGATCTTGCAGATTCTTACTTTTTTTTCAGTGGTTCTTCCTTTTTTTTTTCCCAGCCTCATCCACCAATTCCTTTTGTTCTTATATGTGCCAGAGTGCATACTTGCATTCCTCCATGTCATTGTAAGTTTGGTTATAGTCAGATACCAAGAGTATTGATCTGGACTGAAATAAACCAGAAGTTTGAATACAGCTGACTTTTGGACAATTCCTAGAAAGTAGTTTCAACTCCAAATTTGGCTTTTGGGTTGGCTGTGATCCAGGGATGCTCTAGACTATTTGAACCCACAATACAGATTGTTAGAAGTGTCAGAGACCTGTACCAAGAGCCTTCACTTAATTCAGTTTAAAATATATTTATTAAGCACCTACTGATCTTCAATTGGAATTACCTTCTAGCGATGAAGTGCTATGGTTGGATGTAACTGCTTCAAGGTGTTCTATGGCATTGTCATCTGAAAATACTTAGACTCTAGAATATTTCTTAGATATTGTGGTGTTTGTGGGGATACTCACTATTTGGTCTTCCTGTGAAAATTTTGTTCTGTAGCCCATCCTTTGGAGGAGGTACTGACAAATAACAGGTTATTATACTGTAAAGCAGTAGAAATGCTGTATATGCCAGGTAGAATAAGAAATTGTCTAATAATACCAATCAGATGGACAGGTATCTGGTAAAATAATAAACTCAGTAAATTTACTCTGACTTTTTTAAATAGGTGATTTAAAAAGTTTTCAGTATTGAACTTAATGTAATGTTAATGAGAAATTAAACTTAAAAAGAATACCACATAATTCATGTATCTTCAGAAGCCAGACACTTTATTTTTGATTTCTGCCCAAAAAACTATTAAAATATGCATACCCTTAGTTGATAACACTACTAAATGGACATCAAAGAGGTCAAAGAGATAAAAGAAGAGGAAGAGGATCCATATGTACAAAAATATTTATAAACAGCTTTTTGTGGTAGCAAAGACCTGGAAACGAAAAGGGTACTTGTCAGTTGGTAAATGCTGAACAAGTTATGCTATATGAATGTGATGGGCTTCAATTGTGCTCTAAGAAATGATGAAGGGGATGGTTTTTGAGAAACTTGAGAAGATTTGTATGAACTGAAGAATGAAGTGAGCCAAACCAGAACAGTTTATGTAACAACAACAATGTTGTAAAGATGAAGAACTTTGAAAGACATAGAAAACTCAACACATTGACCAACCATCATTCTATAGTTAGAGAAGTGATATATTCAACATACAGATTTCAGACTTTTTTTGGGATATGGTTATTGTAGGAATTTATTTTGCTTGACTTTACATATTTGTAAGGACGAGGGAGGGTAAGAGGGAGAGAAGATGAACTTTCCCTGACTGAAAAAACAATGAACAAAAGACTCTGAAGAACCCAATTACTGTGATCCTCTAGAATACTAAATTTTACTTTTAAAATCATTGTTTGAATATCTTAATTTTGGGCTTTCTTTTCTGTCTCATTTGAGGAATGGAGATGCAGTATTTAAAAATAAAAAGGTGATAGTTGTTTTGTAGAAAATAATATATTTATGTAATTTTTATTTCCTCTTTCATTATGAGTATTAATTGTATAACTTTTAAAAAATCTATCTTAATGTTCTGCCCATTGTTACTTACAGAATATTTTTACAAACCATACTTTGGATATAAATGTAAGGTGGCTAGCTGTGCTGTATTTTAAAAATGGAATTGATCGCTATTGGAGACGTGTAGCACCTCAGTAAGTTTCTTTCTTTTTTTTTTTTTTTGAGGTGGGTGGAGTTTAATGTTGACTATTATGTATCATAACATTAAAAGTTTTATCTATTTAGGATGTTCAGAATAGGTAGAAAATTCTGTGCTTTTAATTTTTTTATATGCAAAATCCTAATAAAATACCTTATGAAACAGAAAACATCGTTTTGTTTTGCCACTGAAATATTGCTTAGATACAAAATAAGTAATTAGTGTATAAAGCACTTTTATTAGGTCACTTTGTCAAGTAGTATGAGGTTTCAGAAACTTGGAAAAATCATAGAAGCAATATCTTCAAGTGTTTTTGGAATAATTTCTGTAGTGGTTGAGTTTTTAAGATAAATTTTTATTGGTGTCTTTTTTTTTTAACATCACTATCATTTCTAAATATTTCATTACCCCTCTCCCACCTAGGGAACCATTTCTTATAACAAAGAATAAAAAAAAAAAGTAGTTCAGCAAGACTTACCAACAAATCAGTGAAGTTTAAACATGATGCTATATTTCATCTCCATAGGGAAGTGCATCTTTATATTTCTTCTTTATGATTAAGCTTGACTTCATAAGTACACAGTATTTGGTTTTCCTTTTGTAATTCTTAAAATCTACTTTGTTATAGTCACTTATAATGACATATATTCACTTGTTTTCTTGTTTCTACTTACTTCATTTTGAATCAGTTCATATCATTCTTCCCATGCCTTTCTTTAATCTTCATATTAATTGTTTCTTACAACTGATGTGTTGGTTGAATCTTTTAAAAAAAATTAAAAAAAATTTTTTTTTTGGCTGGGCAATGAGGGTTAAGTGACTTGCCCAGGGTTACACAGCTAGTTAAGTGTCAAGTGTCTGAGGCCGGATTTGAACTCAGGTACTCCTGAATCCAGGGCTGGTGCTTTATCCACTGTGCCACCTAGCTGCCCCTGAATCTTAATGAAATCTGCAAAAATTATTCCAATCATTTGTAGTATTATTGTAAAATATTTGGAATCTTGTGTTAAATTTTAGTCAAAAGACTGAAAAATTAGAAACACATAAGGTATCTATCTATCTTTGAAAATAGTGAAAAACAGTTTTGCAAATAAGTTAGAAAACAGGTTGAAGAGAATTTAAATCAAACAAAAACCCTTGATTCCATATTTAAAGAAATAATAAAAGTGCCCAGATCTACTAGAACCAGAGGACAGAGTGAAAATAGAAAGAATCCATCAATCTTTCCTGGAAGAAATCTCAAATTGAAAACTTCTAGAAATGACATAGTCAAAATCAAGACCTTCCAGGTCAAAGAAAACATGCCACAATAGAACAGAAAGAAAGGGTTTAAATATTAAGGAAACACAATCAGGATCATATAAAACTATGTTGATACTTCTATAAAAGAGAGGAGATATTGTAATATGATAATTCTCAAAGGCAAAACAAAAAGTCTTGCAACTAAAACAGACTTGAGTTTGAAATATATACAATAGGAAATGTGGGGAACTTTGCATAGTAAGCTAACATTTCTTTATTTCTCCAGTAGATGTCATTGTGACCACATAATTGTTACATTATTTATAAAATGTTTTGCTCATGCAAGGAATTATATTTAGATGTGTGTATTTAAAATAAATGGTTTAAATATTTATAAATCTTTATAAAACATGTCCTTGGTAAGTTATTGGGGAAGCAAAAATTAAAAACAAATAATCATTAAAATCCAAGATGATTACATTCTATGTAACAATTATTTTATTGTCAGATTGTGTTAGTTTTAGAAGGATTTGGTAATTTTAAGAACTTATGATTATATGTTATTGGGCCACATGTAGCTGAATTTTTCTCTAAAATAGTTTTTCTTCCACTTTGTCCAATTCACTTTTAAATGTTTCTTGACCCATTCTGTTTGGATTGTGGGTGGATAGGTAAGAGAGTTGCTCAGTTCCTTATGAATGACTTTCTTAAGACACAAAGTATATTTTAAGTTTCTGGTTTATTTCAAATTGTTCTCAGAAGGGAAAACTGTATAGTAGACCAAATTTTTAAACTTTAAAAATCTTAGATAAACCATATAACCGTTACGTGGAAAAGTTTTTTATCCTGAAAACTGTAGCACATTGAGTATATATTAAATATATTAAAGATGGAAGTTGGTATAATCTTCCATAAAGGAGAGAATATTGGCAAAAGCGTTAGTCTCATATTTAGACTTCCTTTGTCAATTAGAAACCGTTATTCAAATTAAGTTTTAAAATTGAGTTGCATAAATATTTGTAAATTTTACATATTTTACATTTCCTAGTAAGATATTAACTTAGTGAGAATCTCACCTTAAAAGCATAGGGGTCATTCACTGCAAGCTTTATTCTCTTTAACAATTTGCTGGACTTCAGTGAATTAGTTAAATGATGCTAATTTCTTGTTTAATGAGTTCAGTTTCTATTTTTAGCTATAATGCATTTTTGTGAGACAAGTACACTTGACCAAAAGTGTAACACTGACTAATAATAAATTGTGGTTAGACTTCTATTAACAGTGTTGTGAGAAAAATTTTTTTCCCTTTAAAATTGTGAATATTTTTCAAAAGCTGGTATTATGGTATAATTTGCAGTTCAAATGAAGTCACATCAATCCAGAGGGTAAAGCATATATTGATAGAAGGAAAAAGTTGCAAAGTAATGCAAAGTTTACAATGAACTTTAAAAAGCACTTTTAATATTAGAATACTTAGCATTGGCCTTCACTCTTATTACTTAATGTTTCAACTCTTTTTTTAAAATATACATTTTTATTTAAAGCTTTGAGTTCCAAATTCTATCCCTTCCTCCCCTCTATCTATTATGCTGTTTCGCAAAGCAAACTATATTAAGAATGGTAGCATATGTACTTTTCTATCTTGTAGCTCCCTCTGTAGCTGTCCTGTTGAGGAATGGGATTTGAAGGGAATCAGAACATGGGATGAATGAAGAATCAAGTTTTTAAAGTTTATAGGTTTTTAAGCAGAAAGGATCTTTTGTGTGAAAGTAGTAAACATTTGCTGTGGATCGACAGTTGCAAAATAGTCTATTTTTCCAGTTAGTAGGAACATAACTGATTTTATAGACATCTGGAATGTTAAACTGATTTTGGACCTTGGATATCTTGTCTAACATTCATTTACAAATGAGGAAACTGATGTCCAGAAAGAGGAAGGAGTTACTGAGATTTATACACAGTGCTTTGTTAGTAAGGCCAGTGCTCTTTGTACAATATCACTTATCAGAAGTTATTGGGGAATACAGAATTTACTTTTCATAAATTCCCCTTGTGGTTAGCTTTAGGAAATAGATGTGCTCTAATGAAATTAGAAAAATTTTTGTTCGTTGTACTGTCAACAAAAATTAATATCAGAAAGTGTCCACCCTTAGTGTGGTGTTTGTCACATAGTAGGAACCTAATAAATGATTGTTGTTGATTATAAGTGACCTTTGATTTGCTTTCTTTTTATCATTTTTCTTCTACAGTAACCTGTTTAAATATAAACAATGTTTACTCAGCTAAAAAATGTTTTCAGCTTCTATTAATTTATCAAACCTATGTAAACAAATAGAAGTGTTCATTTTACTTAGCAGGCGTATGAGCCTCTGGAAAGCTTATTTTTAAATTTAGCTGTTAAATGCTAAAAGCTACAAATATAGATTTATACATTTTGTTAATATTGTTGAATAATAAACATCTCTTTTTTAAAAAATAGTGCTCTTTCGGAGGAGGAAAAAGCTACATTGCGAGCTGGGCTCATCACCAATTTCAATGAGCCAGTAAATCAGGTCAGTCAAGAAATGGTTGCTGGGTTAATCATTCTCTTGCTTGGGTAGTTGCTTTTATTGGGAAGTAACTGGTTATTTTGTCATTTAAAGAAGCATTTAAAAGAAAGAGCTTTTCTTGAAAGTAGAAATTGAAAGTTATGTATAACATCAAGTTGAACTGAATTTTTGTCATAGAAATAGTTTTAAAAGTCATGGTTCATTTAGTTTATTTTAAAATTATCAGTCATACTGAATACTTATGATTTAAATCTCAGGAAAATATGCTGGGGGAGTTCAGTTTATTATGGTGTGGCTATGACTTATGTTGTTGGTTAACTTTTAAGTTTTTTTTTTAAAGGAATACCTCAGTGAGTAATTAAATTCCTCTAATCATATTTTTTACTTCATAAGTTGCTTGCATGTAATTTTATTTTGATGATTTGGTAATTTGGAAATTAAGGTCTCAACATCATCTAGCCATGTGAATTCCTACTGGGCACCTCTTTATTGAAGTTTTACTTTTAGGGTAGAGCTTTTTTCTTTCCCCTGGGTTCAGCTATTAATATAAAAATCAGTAAGTCACATCCTAAATGACATTGTAGTAATAGCATTACTTTTAAAAAATTGTATTCTGGGGGCAGCTAGGTGGTGCAGTGGATAGAGCACCGGCCCTGGAGTCAGGAGTACCTGAGTTCAAATCTGGCCTTAGACACTTAACACTTACTAGCTGTGTGACCCTGGGCAAGTCACTTAACTCCAATTGCCTCACTAAAAAAAAAAAATTGTATTCTGAACTCAATGAACAATAAAAAAAAGAATATTTCTATATACAATTAGAATAGGGAAAAAATTATATGTGAAACCAGAATTCTCTAAATAATATAGGAATACTGATCAGTTGTTTTCTAGTCATGTGTCATTCTTTGTGACGCCATTTTTGTTTTTTGTTTTTGTTTTTGTTTGGCAAAGATACTGGAGTGGTTTGGCTTTTCCTTCTCCAGTTTATTTAACACATGAGGAACTGGAGCAAACAGGGTTAAGTTACTTGCCCAGGGTGACACATCTTGTATATTTCTGAGGACTGATTTGAACTCATGAAGATATTTTCCTGATTCTAAGAGCAGTGCTCTATCCACTGTGCCATGTAGGTGCCCCAACATTACTGATACCCAATATTAAATGTCCTTTAAATGAAGTTGGTAAATGATAAACTTAGTATTTTAGTGAAAGCAGATCCCATTTTGTTGAATTTACAGCCAGTGGAAAAAGTGATATTATAAATCTGGATAATATGCTTTCTTTGTTCTTAATGAAAAATGCAATTTTCAATATTCAGTTGACCTCAACTATTTTTTCTGGTAATTTTTTTTTTAATAGATTGCAACTCAGATTGCAGTGTTGATTGCAAAAGTTGCTAGATTGGATTGTCCCAGACATTGGCCAGAACTGATTCCCACCCTTATAGAATCTGTGAAAGTCCAAGATGATCTTCGTCAGCACAGAGCATTGCTTACTTTCTATCATGTCACTAAGACTTTGGCATCCAAAAGACTGGCTGCGGACCGGAAGCTCTTTTATGATGTAAGTGAATGAAATGTCTAGATATGAACATTTTTTTTTTGGCCTAAAAAAGCTTATTAGATAATGTTTAATTAGGTTGTTTGCAAAATATTATATTGTAGTTTAATATTTCTTTAGTCATCTGATGGTAGGTGATCTAATTCTTTGCAACATGTCTCCAAGACCCTCTTAAAGAAGAAAATCAAGGAAACCAAATTCTTTGGGCCTCAGAAACAGTGTTTTTTAACAACTATGTCCATTTCTCTTTTCTCTCTTTCTTCATTATAAGATTATTTATATCTAGGATTTGAATTATATTGTTGCTTGTGTTTATAAGAACTGGCCTAGCAACCATCTTTGGTAAAACAAAAGCTGTTAAGTCATCAAATCTTAGTTTTGAAACCTGAGTGTCCATTTGCATTTTTTGAAACAGCATAACTAGCTTGCTAATTTTTGTGTTAATTAGTTATGCATTAATCAAATACTTAAAACTTATCCTGTGCATAAGATGGAATAGAACACTCCCTTAAATGTTAATTTTCTTCAAATTCAGTAAACTTAAAGTAATATGGCATTACTTTAAGTGGAATTAGAGTAAGACATACAGTTTTGGACATGGCCAGTGTACAAAATTTGTTTTGCTTGACTATTCATATTTGTCTTAAGGATTTTGTTTTTTTCCTTTATTTCAGTGGATGTGGGTTAGGGCAAGATTGAGATAGGGTAGCCAAAAAAGAAAGGAAAAAGAAATAAAAAAAAGATGGTGAATGAAACATTTAAAAGTGAATGGAGGCAGCTAGGTGGTGCAGTCGATAAAGCACTGGCCCTGGATTCAGGAGGACGACCTGAGTTCAAATTTGACCTCAGATACTTGACACTTACTAGCTGGGTGACCCTGGGGAAGTCACTTAACCCAATTCCTCACCCCCCCAAAAAAAAAAGTGAATGAAAGTCCAGAAAGAATCACAAGCAGGATAGCTTTAAGTTACATGTTGAATTTATTATATGTTGAAAAAGAAAATCAAGCTATATGTAATAGATATTCACAATTTCATATTCAGTTTTCTTTGAGGGGGGCTACTATCTATAAAGAAATGGTTGTTTTAGTGTTTTAAGTTCATAATAAAGACAAATTAAAGAAAAAAGTCATCAGCAATTAAATAAGTTATTAAGTGTCTGCTATGTGCAAGGCCCTGTATGTCTCAAGGAGGCTTACATTATATATGTATATATGTACATGTGTGTGTGTTTGTATATACACCCATTTATACATTATATATTTTTTGGGCTTCAATTGGTAGAGGCATGATGCCATCATAGGTTAATATTTTTAAAGACAACAATAGTTGCCATATAGTACTCTGAGGTTTGCAAACCACTCTGCACATTATCTTATTTGAACCATATAATATTATTGTGAAGTGTGTAGGTATTACAGTTATTATTATATCCATTTTGCTGTGGAGAAAACTAGACTGAGAGAGGCCTCCTCATAGCAGCTTCTGCGAACCAAGGAGGTGGAGAACCTACTCAAGCTCTGCCCATACATGGCACTGCAGAGGGCTCCTCGACAACTGCAGAGCTGAACTTGTATTCTTAACTCTGCCTCCAATTGAATGACTACCCATTGTCGCACAGTGTAGGTAGGATTGCTGTCAGGATTTGAAATAGGCCTCTTAGTTCTTCTAGGTCCAAAGCTCTTATATAAGGTGTCTGAGAGTATTAACAAAACTTTCTTTCTTTCTTTTTTTTTTTAACAAAACTTTCTTAACTTTATGATTGTCATTATGTTGATGTATTTTGTTCATTCTTTGGAAAGCAGAAGAATTAATTGAGAGTGTAATTAGTGTCAATTTTTGTTGTATTAGTGAAAGCTACTGTTTATAAGTTAGAGAATAAGAGGCAGTGTGGTAGAATGAAAATAACTGGCTTAGGAATCAGAGGGCTACACTTGTACTCTTTGTAAAAAAATATATATTACACATATATATGTATATATATATATGAATAACACTTTATTGTTTGCAAGGTACTTCATATGCATTATATTATTTGATCTTTATAATAATGCTTTGAGGTAGGTGCTATTATCATCCCTATTTTACAGAAGAGGAAATTGAGATTCAGAGATGTTGACTGATTTTGACAAGGTCACACATCCCCATAAATATCAGAGGCCATCTTTGAACTTAGGTCTCTTTGTTATAAATGACTTGCTGATTTGCATTAGTCGTGGTTTTTTCCACACTGGGAATTATAATGAAATAATAGATGGCCAAGTTATATATTCTGTTCATAATCACCATTTCACTTCACTTCACACATGTCATAGATAGCATATACATACACATGTGTGATTTTTTTTTCAGTTTGGAGAATTTCTGGTTATAGGAAATTCATCCATAAATGCAAATAAGCAATTATTCTATAACTATTTAAAATAATAATAATAATAATAAACATTTTAATTTAAAGTTTTCTGTTCTAAATTTTATCCTTCCTTCCCTCCCTCTCCTTCCGCTTCCCTGAGGCTGTGAGCAATCAGATATAGGTTATACATGTGCAATTATGTAAACATTTCCATATTTGCACTTGTATTCTTTTTTTTTCATTTGATAGGTTTATAATAGCTTGCTTACTCCTTTCTTCAGAACTCCTTTTATAGGTGGTGGTTGTTCTTTAATTCTGATTCCTGTAAAGGAGAATCTTATTTCTTAAGTATCTGATGTCTTACTATAAAGAAAGGTGCAGCAAATCCACATCCAGAGTACACAGTTATCATTGCCAGCATTTGTTTTCTATTAAAAAGGGAAGGTTCAGGGGCAGCTAGGTGGCGCAGTAGATAGAGCACTGGCCCTGGATTCAGGAGGACCTGAGTTCAAATCCGGCCTCAGACACTTGACACTTACTAGCTGTGTGACCCAGGGCAAGTCACTTAACCCCAATTGCCTCACCAAAAAAAAAAAAAGGGAAGGTTCTAGAATACTTTCATTAAGTCTGAGTTTTAGTTTGGGATGGGAGAACAAATCAAGAAAACAGAGCTGTATATTGTGTCCTCCCCAATCTCATGGAAGAATTATCTTCCCTGGACCCTCCTCATAGTGGCTTCTGTGAACCAAGGAGGCAGAGAACCTGCTCAAGCTCTGCCCAAACATGGCACTGCCGAGGGCTCCGTGATGACTACAGAGCTTAACTTGTATTCTTAACTCTGCCAGTAATTACCTGAATGATGACCAAGTTTCTGAATCTTCTTTTTTTGATCCAGTGTTGGACTTGATGGTATGTAAGGTGTCTTCTAGCTATTCAGCTCCATGATAAACAAATAACAAAAAAAGTATGTTTTATATGCAAATTAACAATTTTTCCCCAAAAAATACTCAGTTTTGTTGTTCTGCCTACATAGATCACTTCTTTAAATAGAATCATAAAATTCCAGAACTAATAGGAACCTTAGAGATTATCTTGATTTAACTATTCATTTGGCAGGTGAGAAAACTCAGAGACTACATGACTTGTTCAAAACCACACAGTTAATAATAGCAGAGATTTTCCCAGAACCTTAGTTTCCTGACTACTGTTTTAGTATTCTTTCCAATATAACACATTTCTATGATAATAGCTAGCGTTTATATATTGCTTTAATGTTTTAAAGCATTTTATAGATTTTTCATTTGATCATTACCACAAGCCTGGGAGGTAGATACTCTTTTTATTCTCATTTTACACATGACAAAACTGAGTCAGACAGGAGTTAAGTGACTAGTCCAGGGTCACAGAGCTAGCGGTTGAGGATGGATTTGAACATTTAACTTGGTTGAAGGACTTTAATGTATTATCCTAGGACAGCTGTTTAATTTTTTTAAACTTGTAAAAATATTAGGGATATTACCATGGAATTTAATTTTTCATAAACATTTTGCAAATGTTATTCAGATTTAAAAAGAATTAACTCCTTGGGGGTTACCCATTGTGTTTTTTTTTTTAAGTTTTATTTGTGCCTTGTTTTAAGGACCACAAACTGATGTACTACCTTAAGGTGCACAAATGGGAAATGACTTGCTCAAGGGAGTGAGCAGCAGAGGTGGGGTTTGAATTCATGTCTTCTGATTCTAAATCTAGCCTTGCCTGTATTATGCCATGCTACCTCCAAAGCAAATTTTTATTACCATAATTCATAAACTTTCTGAATGAAATATACTTCTTCATGTTTAATAGCTGCTTTGCTTTGCTCTTACAGTGAAAAATCATTCCTATCATAAAGGCAGCAAAATTTTCCTTTACTGTTGTTAGGTATTTGAGGATTATAGTTTTAGTGATCTTGTGCATTTTGCAAAAGAAAGCAGTATCTTTGGCTTCTGGAATTTTTACCATTTTAGACCAAATAATGAATAAAAACTCCCACTTATATGCTGCTGTAGGTTTATAAACTATCTTCCTCAGAGCATCCCTCTGGGGTAGATTGACTCTCCCATTTTAGTGATGAGAGAAGTGAGGATCAGAGAGGTTAGGCCACTGCCGGTAAGTTTAGGATCTAGAACTTGAACTTCTAATTGTAAACCATGAGATCATAATCTTTAAACTGGGAGGATCTTAGAAGCCATCAAACCAAACTCCTATTTACAGAAGAGGAAAATGAGGCCTAGGAAAGTTAAGTGACTCACTCAAAATGACATAGATTGTAAGACCTAGTAGTGGTATATTGCTAGATCAAAGAGCATATATGGTCTTATACCTCTTTGGGCATAGTTCCAAATTAGTCTGCGGAATGGTTGAATCAGTTCACAACTCCACCAACAGTGCATTAACGCCTTATTTTTCACACATCCCCTCCAGTATTTGTTATTTTCCTTTTCTGTCCTGTTAGTCGGGTATGAAGTAGAACCTCAGAAATGTTTTATTTTGCATTTCTCCAGTAAAAAGTGATTTAGAGCATTTTTTTCATATGACTAGAGATAGCTTTGATTACTTCATCTGAAAACTGTTCATATCTTTTTTTTTTTTATTAGTGAGGCAATTGGGGTTAAGTGACTTGCCCAGGGTCACACAGCTAGTAAGTCTTAAGTGTCTGAAGCCGGATTTGAACCCAGGTACTCCCAACTCCAGGGCCGGTGCTCTATCCACTGCGTCACCTAGCTGCCCCCTGCCACCTAGCTGCCCCCTCATATCTTTTGACCATTTATCAATTGGGGAATGATTCTTGTTTCTATAAATTTGACTCACTTCTCTATATGTTTGAGAAATTAGGTCTTTTTTGGAGCTAAGAAGTTTTTAAATTTTGGGGTGGGGTGAGGCAATTGGGGTTAAGTGACTTGCCCAGGGTCACACAGCTTGTAAGTGTCAAATGTCTGAGTCTGGATTTGAACTCAGGTCCTCCTGAATCCAAGGCCAGTGCTCTATCCACTGCGCTACCTAGCTGTCCCCTAAAGTTTTAAATTTTTAAGTAGGTAATCATATATCCAGATACTCTGTTGTATTGCAGGTATGAATGTGACTGATATATTCATAGAACCTTAGAGTTGGTAGGAACCTTAGAGATTATTCCTATCCCCTGTGGGAATACTCACAATAAGTCTCTTACAGGTGATCATCTAGCCTCTACTTTCCAGTGATGGATAACTCACTTCTTCATCTTTTTTTTTTTTTTTTTTTGGTGAGGCAATTAGGGTTAAGTGACTTGCCCAGGGTCACACAGCTAGTAACTGTCAAGTGTCTGAGGCTAGATTTGAACTCAGGTCCTCTTGACTCCAGGGCTGGTTCTCTATCCACTGCGCCACCTAGCTGCCCAATAACTCACTTCTTAACAAGGCTACCATTCTATTTTTAGGCATTTTTAAGTCTTAAACAGTTTTTACATATATTTTGCTGGAATCTCTCTCCCCTGACTTAATCTAATATTTTCTTGTTGATGCTATATATTTACTGGAGCACCAGAATCTCAGAAGAATTCAAGTTGCTGTTAACCCAAAATGTCTTTGACAAGGTGCATTTGGGGAGGGAGTATAAAGTTACTTCAGCATGTTGCCAAAGCTGATGTACACTTTTAAGATTGCATAAATTATATCATTAACTACTAAGCAAAGAGATGGGCCTATGATGTAGCTAGACTGAAGGATAACAGGTACGCAGTCAGAGAGCTTTTCTGGAGGGAAGGTTTCATTGCATTGGTTAGGAATTATAGATAGACATGACTAAGTTTGGTACAGGATAAGAATGTGTGGGTGGGTTATGATTTGCAGCCAACAGAGATCTATCTGTACCACACATGAGGTCACAGATTCATCTAGTTATTCAGAAGGAACCTTGAGAAAGTGGTCATTTTTTTTTTCATATCCTCAGAAACTTGAAATGTGAAATTAGCTTGAAAAGCAAATTTTAAACAAAGCAGTCTGTTATAAAACAGATTAAATATTGAGGTTTTTTTTCTTTTTAAATAAGACTTTAATTTTAGGTTTAAAATTCACAATGATTCTAGAATCTTAATTGTTAGTCTGAAAAATCTTATTACCTTTTTCTAAAAATAAACAACTAATTTTCCAGAAAATATAAAAAAGC
This sequence comes from Dromiciops gliroides, assembly GCF_019393635.1. Lineage (NCBI taxonomy): Eukaryota > Metazoa > Chordata > Mammalia > Microbiotheria > Microbiotheriidae > Dromiciops > Dromiciops gliroides. Next base: position 391,872,523 of record NC_057861.1, on the reverse strand, counting down.
TAGGTAATTCTAGCCAGCATTATCAAAGTTATTTTAATGGATAATTAAAACATTTCCTTCATAAAAATATCATTGTTTTAAACTCAAATACATATACTTTTTGGTTGTTTTTTTTTTTTTGGTTTTTGGTTTTTTTTTTAGGCAACGGGGGTTAAGTGACTTGCCCACGGTCACACAGCTAGTAAATGTCAAGTGTCTGAGGCCGGATTTGAACTCAGGTACTCCTGAGTCCAGGGCCGGTGCTTTAACCACTGCGCCATCTAGCTGCCCCATACATATACCTTTTATTCCAGAGATGATGGATGCATGCCATTAAAAGAAAATAACATTTTTGAGACTCAAAACACTGAGCTTGAGCCTTCCCTGCCAGGTTGGAAATTTCCTTGGGAATGCAAATCCCTTAAATATCTGGCCCTCTCCTATAATATAATATTATGATATTTGTATGTACTTTATTAACAAAAGTGGATTGGAATTTGTTAATGTGTTTTTTTTAAAAGAAAAAGTAAATAATTTGTTGGATGTTGTTGAGCAGGATCAATTGTCCCTTCCTATTAGAAATATTTTTTATTTTAAATTTGACTATGCAGATATTTCCTAAGGAGAAAGTATGAGAATGAATTTGAGCCAGTAAAAATGAAATACCTGAAACATTCAGTGAAATAAAGTTTAGTATATTCGTCTAATTTCTCGCATTCTAATAGAATAATTCTTAAATTTTGTCACTAAGAAAATATTCATTTGAAGTCAGATGGTGACAGTGTTTCATTCACAATGAAAATGCTGATACTTTAGATTTTTAATTCAACAAAATTCTAAATGTTTATTTCAGATTATATTTATTTGCATTATTTCCCCCTAAAAGAAATTTTATTCCCCATGCTTTGAGAAGAAAATTGGAGAAATTAGCTTCCCCATATACTTTTATCTCTCTCTCCCTACCCCCTACCCCACCCCCCAATTTAAAACAGCAGTTTTCTTACCATTACAGCCTTCTTTAAGCAGAACTCTTGTTTTATGTTGTCAGGACAGTCAAAACATTAAATCTGACTTCCCCTTTGCCCTGTCAAAGATACTTAAAGGCTCAGTGGGTGGAGTCCTGGACCTGGAGTCAGGAAGACCTGATTTTAAATATGTCCTTGGAAACTTACTAGCTTTGTGATGTTGGACAAGTTATTTAACCTTTTTCTTCCTCAGTTTCCTCGGTTGTAAAATGGGCATCTACCTCTCAGAGGTGTTTTGAAGATCAAATGAGTAATTTTGTAAAGTACCAAGCACAGTGTCTATACTTCTATCCTTGTGGAGTTAAAGATTCATTTAATTCTGAGTATAATTAGAAAAATTATTATTTTTTCCTTATCCTTAAGAAAAGTTCATCAATCCATTAAGCTGATTAGTGATGGAGCCAGGAGTAGAATCCAAATCTCTTGATTCATTGAGACAAATCTTCTATACCATATCTTTTCTTAAAGTTACTCTATTAAGTAATGTTTTTACATTAGGCATCAATGAGTTTCTTGTGTTTATTTACAAGTAGCCCAGAGTATTTCATAGGTTCCTCTATAGCTACTTCAGAGCTTTCTTTCAAAGTGCATGGATTCTGAGAGTGGTGGTACAGGCCTTTAACCTTAGCTGCTAGGGAGCCTAAGGCTGGCACATCTCTTGAGTTTGGGAGTTCTCATTTGCAGTGAGCTTGCCAATCTGGTGTCTACCCTAAGCATTAAAACATTGAGCTTTAGGGAGTAGGGAACTATCATCCACATTGCCTAAAGAAGGATGAACCTACATAGGAAATGGGAGCTTTGAGCAGGTCAAAAATCCTGTGTTGGTTAACAGTGGTATTTGGTGGTGAGGAGCTCCTGCATGAAGCTTACAGCATGGGTGAGATATGGAAACCAGTCTTTTTTTTTTTTTTAAATATATAAGAACTCTTGGACTATGGTTATATTTTTTGCCCTTCACTGCCCAGTAAAAATTCATCAAATCCTGCATCCAATATGTATAGGCATCACGACATACAAAAGTTTTCTCCCCAAACCCCACTTAATATGCACACCTAAAATAATAATGAGAATTCAAGGAGCCCCATAAAAACATTTTGAAAAGCATATCAAATTTTAGTAAAAATATCTTCCACAGGTACCATATGCAAATGCTATACAGTATCTTAAGTGGAGAAAGACTTAGAAAAGCACTCATTACATAACACTTTTTGTTTAAACAGTCCTTTGTAAACTTATCAATAAAGTTGGGTGGTGGTGTGGTTAAGATTTAGGAAAAGCCTCCTTATAATGAAACTTCTTAAAATGGAAGTCTTCTGACATTAAGATATTACAGAATCTTCTATATAATTTTTGTAAGTAAAATCAAGTGAAACTGAACAAAAGTGAAGTTGAAAAAAAAGATTTCCAAGCTGATCATTTGTGTTTTGATAACTCTTTTGGCATAGTAAGATTCCAGTATAAAAGACGAATTTCTCAGGGAAATAAATGAGATATTTTGGAAAACTTTTGCTTTTGGAGAATTGTCAGTTTAAAATTATTTGTTAAAAGTTATACCTCAAATCACCTGTCTTAAGAGAATTTGAATGTAGGGTTTCCCTCTTGACACATATGCTTTAGTCTGTGGAGTCCAAAATGCCTTGCCTTAATCAGACATCCAAGCTGATTTTGAAATTCCATGAATTCTCAGATTGCTAGAACATTAATAGCATATTTTTGCCTGGAGGTGAACCAGTTTCACTCTCTTTTTTGCCATTTCAAATGGTAATTTCATCTTTAGATTTATTTTTTGTGCCTGAAACATAGTCATTCTTTATTGATTCATGTAATGAGTACCATTGTATGCTTGCTATAACTAGAATTTGAACTTTGAGGGTTTATTTTTGTATTTTGTATAGATGGATTTTTGTATTTTTCTTGTAAGTAGTACATGTAGTCTTGGGACTTAAAGTATATTACTTTTCTGGAAAAGGTATTGTAAGTGGAAAGTAATTTTTTAATAGGACTGTGTTATATTAAGCATTTATGTTCCTGATGAAGGGACTGGTTCCAAACTTTTAATGAAATGACCATAAACATTAAATGAGCAATGCAAGCTACCATAAATGATTTATAGTAGATAATAAAACATAGAGCTTCCTATATACATATAAATATACATACATACACATATATATACATACATACACACATATACACACACACACACACACATATATAAAATCAGTTACACAGGGGCAGTAACCAGATATAGAATACTAATTGAGATTCCGAGGATACAGGCTTCTTTAAGGCTGAAATTGAATTATGGGGTTACGAATGTCCTATAGGACTCCAGAAGAGTTACTGATATCAGGAGTTGGTTAGACTTCTGGGAGCAGAGTTGTGTAGCAGCATCAGGGAGAGGATGATGAAGAGAGAATTTGAGGACAGGAGGAAACAACTAGAGAGTTATCAGAGAAGAAATACTTCTTATTTGGGGAGTCAGAATCCTGGGAGAGAAATTTTATTGGGAGGAAAGCTTCTTTCACATGTGCTTGAGGATGTTAGCAGATTGACTAACCCAATAGTGTGTTTTGTGCTAGACAGACCTTCAGTTATACCATATAGGTATTTGGCAGGACACTGGAATTATTTTATTTTGTTTTGTTTTGTTTTTGTAGGGCAATGGGGGTTAAATGACTTGCCCAGGGTCACACAGCTAGTAAGTGTCAAGTGTCTGAGGCCGGATTTGAACTCAGGTCCTCCTGAATCCAGGGCCGGTGCTTTATCACTGTGCCACCTAGCTGCCCCCGACACTGGAATTCTAAGAAGGTTGTTTAATTATAGTTGATTATAGTGTAATGCTGACTGATTTATAGGAGCTTTTGTTCATGAATGATACATTAACCATTCCCCATGTAGTCTCGCCAAAAGTTTATTCTCAGGTTTTTGGAATTAAAAAAAAAACCCAAAACATTTTGTAGATCTCTGTCAATGACTTAATGAAATTCCTAATGAATTGTGAACAAACATGTTGTTTCTTTGCAGTTAGCATCTGGAATTTATAGTTTTGCCTGTTCGCTGTGGAATCACCATACGGATACATTCCTACAACATATTTCTACTGGAGATGAAGCTGCTATTTTAAATTCATTGGAAAGAACTCTACTGTCATTGAAAGGTACAATTAAACATAATTCATATATATTATTTATTTTAAAATGGCACAGCCTTTAGCTATAGCTACCAAACAGAATGGAGGAAAATCTCAGGTAAAGATGAAGTAGCTAATATATATGAATGCTTAAAAGCTAATTCTTAATAAAAGAACTAGGAGAAATAGCCAGTTTAAAAAAGGACAGGAAGAAATTGCAAAAATAAAACTGGAAAAAGGTATGTACTAATGGAAAACAGGAAACTCATTTAAAGACCTTGAATATAGGAATGAGTATCCATAAGCAGGAGAAAGGCTAGTGAGTAATTCCTAAAGGCACAAGAACATAAGAAATCAAGGTGGTTTCTAGACAACAACTGGCCTTTTTGTTAATCTTGAGGATGAAGGGGTGAATTTCTCTTTCAGAGATTCTGGGTTCATTCTATTTATTTATTTTTTCTTTTCTCCCCACCTCTTTTTTGTAGTCTAGCACATATGGTATATTCAAGTGTATGGCTAAAGCTTTTTTTTTAAGTAATAGAGTTGTTGGTGCTTTTTGTTTCTATATTGTCACTTTCTGAAAGCTTCTGAAAGCTTCTGGACTTTACTCCCTCTCTCTCACATCCCTTATTATATTCAGCATTTAACCCCAGGCCTGTGTTAAATTTTCATTCTTTGAGCATATAATTCTCTGGAAAAGTAGGGCTGTTCTTTTTTTGGACTCTGTCTAGCTTTGGTTTCAGACATTTTGGTCTAGAAATCAGTATGATTTCTTATGCTTTTCTGCCTTTCAGAGTCCCTTATTAGTCTTTCTTCTGCTTTTGGATACTCATTCCTGTATTCAAGGTCTTTAAATGAGTGTCCTGTTTTCTGTTAGTATATACTTTTTTCCAGTTTTATTCTTCCACATTCTTTCTGTCCTTGTTCTTTTTTTTATTTTTATTTTTTTTTTTGCAGGGCAATGAGGGTTAAGTGACTTGCCCAGGGTCACCCAGCTAGTAAGTGTCAAGTGTCTGTGGCCAGACTTGGACTCAGGTCCTCCTGAATCCAGGGTTGGTGCTTTATTTACTGCGCCACTTAGCTGCTCCTCTGTCCTTGTTCTTAGCCAGCTATTTCCCCTAGTTCTTTTATTTAGAACTAGCTTTTAGGCATTCACACATATTAGCTACTACATCTTTATCTGAGAAGTCCCTCAGTTTCTTTAATGTATTGGTTCCTCCTACACACACACACACATCTATATATATCTATACCTGTGCCTATACCTATATGCTATAATTCTATTATTTAAAAATACTTAAGATTATACATTAGCATTTTTCATAGTTACCTTTATCCCTATTATGGTCATGTTTCGATTCATCCTGATATTGGGGCAAGAGCAACATTCCCCCAAATTATATAACTTGTGCAGGTAGGAGATATTCTTTTGGGCAAAAATGGGGATTGAGACAAACACTTTTGTTTGTGGAGCAAGTGAGAGTAGTTGTGTTTTCAAGTTGTCACTTGAGGGTTACTCTTTCCATAATGCTCTAGAACTGGCTCTCGGAGTCCATCTGTGATTGGTAATGCCCCAAATTGAGATGTTGTTTAACTGTTTTGGAAACTGTTTTCCTAAGTTTTGAACATTTACCATTTTGAATGTTCCCATTTTATAGATAGTTTTAACATTATACATGCTGCTCTTCTGGAACAGGGACAAGTTTAACATTTTTTATAGTGTTATAAAAATTATTAATTGTGTTTGGTTTAATCTCTAAAAGAGGGGCATCATTTTAAAATACTTTCATATCTTAATTGTTCTTTAGATATTTAGTGATTGATGAATTTTAAATGTAAGTTTCTCTTTTCCTTGTTCTAAGTCATGCTTACATATTTTGCTAAGATAATATGAAATATTAGTGGTAATTATCATGTTTTAAAAATGAACCTAGTGAGTTCTTTACTGATAATGTAACCTATAAATGGTTACCTTAATGCATTTAAGAACTAGATATTTAAAGATTACGATAGGTTGTACTTAACAAAGGAAGTAAGATTTTCTTTTTTTTTTTTTCTTTCCTTTGAGTTTCCTAGCCTTAATCTAAGTTTAGTTAGAGGGGGTTCATTTTGGTAATGAGCATAGCTTGTTATTTCCACTGAAAATTTATCTCGTTTTTTAATTGTAACTGCATGGTAACCTTTTGAAAATCAAGGAATTACTCATGATAGAATTATCATATAACTGAATATAATGACACACACGTATATATAAAACCTTATTCGTTGACTTCCCTCTTATCTGTTAAAATTTTGTTATATTTGGCAGTTGACTTTTATTACAGATCTATTTTAAGGAAATACTGTAGCACATAGTATATTAAGCTTAATGCATATCACTTGAAATGTCATTGATTCCTGCCTCCACCAGTGTGGATTGCTGTGTATACCTTCATGTTCTTTCTTAGGGCTTTATCTACTTTTGTTAATGGATAATTTTGTCACTGTAAAAACATTACTTAATTTGCTGAATTTTGTACCCAGAGGTGATTTTAGATCTTGTATAAACCTAAGTGAGTTTGTTCCTTTAAATGTTTTTATTCTGTGAAGTATTGATGGAATGGAAATGAACCTAGGTTTTGTTTTTCTTTTTAAATTTTAGTGAGGATAATATGGATAAACATTATTTCATTAAAAAAAACTAAACTAAATTTAGAGTAATTCTTTTTTGAAAAGAAATATAGTGTAATATTCTGAAGACTGTTCTGGGGTAAGATGATCTGGGTTGTCATCCTGGCTCTCTTACTAAGCGAGTGTTACCCTGTGCAAGTCATTTAACCTGCTTGTGCCTGAGTTTCCTCATCTTTCTTATGATGTGATTTCTAGGGTGTCCTGTGGTTATCATTGTAAACATTAATTTATTGCAATCACAGTTATCTTGATAGTACTTAGGACAAAAATTTGATTGTATTTTTCAGTGCTTCGTAAACTAACTGTTCATGGATTTGTGGAACCTCACAAGAATATGGAAGTGATGGTGAGTAATATCAATAGTTTATTCTTTGACTTTGGGAAAATGTTTGATTTTATTTAGTTTTTTAGTTGATTTTATGACTGGCTTTATATGATCTCTTAATTCTAAGATAATCTTTTATTAAATGAGGCATTCATGTCTTTATCATCCTATATATGTTATAGTGCAATTAAAATGTTGTATGCCATTTTGTGGGCATATTTTGTACGTAATAAATTCTGTTCAGAACAGAAGAAGCAGGCTTGGTATCGCATTTCTTGTGATTCGTTGTTACCACAGAAGTTGTTGCTGTGGCAGCCCCTTGAATTTGGTTGCTATTGTAATGTTACCAGATATATCTCTGATGTTTCTTCTGTCTGACAGTTTAAAAATGTTATTTAAGAAAGAAAAAAAATTATAAAAGTCATGCATATCTAAGTGGGATTATTTGTTCAAACACAATGTTTTTTTTAGCTTTTGAAGAACTGGTTAAAATTGGCCTAAAATTAAAGAGCAAATTTACCATCTGTATCCTTTTCTTGGTTATGTGTCTATAAAAGATTAAATTAGTAAAATGGGAAAAGTTTTGTTCACTTTTGCTAGGACTGCTGCTGTTAAATCATTATATAGTGATGTTCTACCTGTTAGTTGGTCATAACTAATATAACCCCTATCCATTGCTGTGAACCTGGAGAGTAAGCAGTTGTGCTTGTAAAGAAATAATTCAATAAAATTAACATACCCTACTCTACTAAGGAGTTCATCTACTTTTATATTTTTGCTTTAGAGGCTCTTGATTCCTGATTATGTGTGAAAATTAGTTATTTAAGAAGCATGGTTTTGTTGTTTCTTTAGGCATTCTTCCAATCTTCTTAGGTTATTGACTTGGTTTTGTATAGGCTACATCTCTATGGATATAGAGTTCGACATTCCTAAACATATACTAAGAACTGAGAGACTCAAAAGTGATGGTGCAGGGAGAACTACCAACTGCTAGAAAAAACTCCTATAGATGGAGAAAATTAAGTGAAAGTGAATGTGTTAAGTGACTCCTGAGGGCACCCTATATAACACTACTGAACAACACAGAATCATGGAATGGGAGAGGTGGAAGAGGTCTTAGCAGTTCTTTAGCCCAACTACTTCACTAAAGAAATCCCCAGGATAACATTTGGTTGTATACATAATTTGTTGTTAATCTTCTGCTTGAAGACTCCCAGGAAAGGGTCCCTCATAACCTCCTGATGCAGCCTATATGCTACTCTTGCTCAGGTCTGATTAGGAGGAAGTTTTTCCTAGCATGAAGTTTAAGTTTACCTTTTTTTGGGGGGGGGGGGGAATGAAGGTTAAGTGACTTGCCCAGGGTCACACAGCTAGTAAGTGCCAAATGTCTGAGGTCGGATTTGAACTCAGGTCCTCCTGAATCCAGGGCCGGTGCTTTATCACTGCGCCACCTAGCTGCCCCTAAATTTACCTTTTTACAGCTTGTACCCATTGCTCCTGGATTTGCCCTCTAGACCCAACAACTAGTCTTTTACCTCACATGATACACTTTAATCGATATTTGTGGTTATTATTTTGAGTAGTAATTTAAATTATATTTATTTGATTCAGTCAGGGGGCAGCTAGGTGGTGTAGTGGATATAGTTCCAGCAGTGGATTCAGGAGGGCCTGAGTTCAAATCCGGTCTCAGACACTTGACACTTACTAGGTGTGTGACCCTGGGAAAGTCACTTAACCCTCATTGCCCAGTAAAAAAAAGGGGGGGGGCAGCTAGCTCAAGCAGTGGATAGAGTACTGGCCCTGGATTTTTTTGGCTTCACCCCCCCCAAAAAATAAGTGATTGTCAGCCAATGTAGTTTGTAACACATTATAGAAAAATTTCTATGAAAAATCATTAACATAAAATTTTTGTCCTTCAACTGTTTTGTTTAGAACACTCATTTATGTAGTAAAAATTATGTGCAGTAGGTCATTCTGTTGTGATCCAAGATAAAAGAATTATTCCCATATATTCAGTATTCATTTAAATTATCTTCTCAGTATGCCAAATTATAATGTATTAGTCATTTGTAAAGATTATCTATGAAACCACTGAGAAGAAATTGGTTAGAATGGGATACTATTTTTGCTGATAGTTTGAGTTTACATCTTTACTAGACTTAGATCTGTGTTTTTATAAGCCATGTTATTCTTGTAACTTAAAGAAGATTCAGCGCGGGGCAGCTAGATGGCGCAGTGGATAGAGCACTGGCCTTGGAGTCAGGAGTACCTGAATTCAGGTCCGGCCTCAAACACTTAACACTTACTAGCTGTGTGACCTTGGGCAAGTCACTTAACCCCCATTGCCTCACTTTAAAAAAAAAAAAAGATTCAGCACTGTGAGACTGCTTCTACTCTCAGCTGCCAATTGGAGTTTTTTCATTAGACAATTTAATTTTTCCTTGTTATATAGCATGTCTCTGGGTTGATGTCCCTTATCTCCCTTTATGTTCTTTTAGGGAATTTTAAAAATATTTTAATATGATCTCCCATGAAACAGAATTAAAACTTTTCCCCTGACAAACTCATAAATGACACAAACTTGCTTTTCAAAGCCCTCTTCTTTCAAAATAGTTTTTGTTGAGACTATGTGTGTGCCAAGATTGCTTCCAGTAAAGTAGAATTCTTTGTATTTAAACCATGTATAGCAGCTTTTGGTTGACTACTGTTCCATTTTGATCATTTTTTTTCTTTAATTTTGGGGGGCATTGTATTCCTTTGATTCTCATTTTTTCTCTCTCCTTTGGAGACTCTTTTTATCTTCTACTAGTGAGAGTATTCCCTGAGATTTAAAAATATCTGTGGTCTCCATTTGTTACTTGCTCTTGATTGAGTTTATGCAGGTTTAGAGAGATAGAGTATTTCCTTTTGAAAGTGACTTGACTTGTCAAATCTCCATTCCTTTTGCCTTGAGAACTATTTTGGGGTTGTTTTTCTTTTCCCCCCTTTTTTCCTTTTCCTTTTCAAAATGAATATTTTATTAGTGCTTTTTTTCTACATTATAATGAAGTCCTTAAGAGTATATGTAGATTAAACACACATGCATAAATATGCATATGCCCACGTGTGCATGTGTGTGTGTGCACGTGCGTGTACGTGTGCGTGCTTGTATATTCCTTTGTACTTGAAGAGGACCATGACATTGAGGTGATATCATGACTTGCACTGAATTGGATTTAAGTGAGGGAGGGCTTTGCAAGGTCACCAACCTCATTCTGTCCTCCAGAGCCATCTGGGTACAGTGGCAATATACATATCAAGATTACTGGAGAGGGGGGAGGAGTCAAGATGGCTGAGGAAAGACATTAAACGCACAGAGCTCCTGATAAAGTCACCCCCAAAAAACAGCAATAAAAGAACCCCTGGAGCAGAAAAACACAAAAATATTGGCTGAGATTATTCTCCAGCTATATATAGATTTCAGTGCTGGACCACGAGTAAAGTCTAACCCCTTGATCAAGCTGACAGACACACCAGACAAGCAGCTGGAGGAATTTACCCTGGAGCCTCTGAATGGGCTACAGCACTGGCATCTTCTAGAGCTGAGCATGTGGTTGGGTAAGAGGGCTGATAAGCTGGACGGGGCCGGATTTGAACTCAGGCCCTCCTGACTCCAGGGCCGGTGCTCTATCCACTGTGCCACCTAGCTGCCCTGACAGTATATGTTTAAATAATTTTTTTTGAGTAATGTACATGATAGAATATTGTGCTTAATGCTTACTTAATAAACTTTCCACTTGATCTATATTTTACATAGCTTCTGTAATTTCATTTATTAAACTGATATATTTTTATTTGGCTTTTCTTGGCAGGAAGAAAGCTATAGAATTCTATAATTCTATAATTTATCTTTATTTCATTTTTTCTTGGTTTTACTATTTAATATTATATATCTGGATCTTTATAATTAGTAATTCTTTATTCCCTTGAAGACATGGATGCCCTCTAATTGAGAAAAGACAGCATGAAATTACTGGATAAAATTTTCAGTGATGATATATATGTGTGTGTGTGTGTATATATATATTAAATACAAGTTCTTATTTTACCCTAGGGCTTTCTTCATGGGATTTTTGAACGTCTAAAACAATTTTTGGAATGCAGTAAGTATTCTTGATATTCCTTATTGAAAAGCTATCTCTAGTTGGGTCTTTTCCTGAGGAATTTAGGTACCTGGGCATAATGAGTTTGCCATGTTTCTCATTAACTAAAGAGTACTAAAATATATAGATATATAGATAAAGCTATGCTTATAGCTATATCTATGTCTATATATCTATATTTATATGTATGCATATATATGTATGTATATATAGTTCTTGCTATTTTAAGTGTACTGTTCTGCAGATCTCTTCCTCCCTTCGGGAGCCTGGTGTGATCCTGTACTCTCTGAGGCTCTATACTCCAAAGCATGAGCAACTTCAATGCCTGGAGCAGGGGGCCCCTGGCTGGGGCCTTGCTGCTGCTGCTGCTGCTATTGCTATAGTGTCTAGTGCTGTCACAGCCCTACCAGGACCAGAGCTGTGCTGCCTATCTTCTGGGGAGTCGAATTTACCTAATGCCAACTTAAAGGAATGTGAGAATTGTCTGTATACACATCCATGTTATATGCATTTATGTCCACACAGATAGTTATACATATACAAACATAAATAGAAGTAAAATTTGCAGTGCTCCTCTCTCTGGACCCCATATGTGTATACAAACACATATTTTCATATTTCAAAAGAACTGAATAACTATAAATTACCTCCCACATGCCTTCCTAGGATTCAGATACAGGGAAACCTTTCCTAAGGAATATCTTTTATATTCATCCCTTCTCTATTTCTGCTGTCACCTCCATAGTCTAGTCTCATCCCTGGATTACTATAGCATTTATACCTCCCAGGTTTTACTCTTTTTTCTTCTAATATGCCCAACATAGCATTTTCTATACTACTATTTACTTATTCCCTACTTAGCCTTGAGTGGATACTTAAACGCATATCATGTCCACTCTAAACTCTTTTTTTTTTTGACTCTGTGGATCTAAGCTACCTATTTATTCCGATTTCCTAGTACTTGTCAATATGAGATCTCTGTTATAGATAGTGTAGACTCTGAGAAAAATGGCTCTGTATATTCATTTTTCTTATTCCTGTCATAGAACTCATTGAATGCCTGCTTGTTTGTTTATCCAATCCTACTTGTGCTTCAAGGACCAATTTATTTCCTCCTTTATAACTTCTTTGAGTAATTTTCTTCCTTTTCTCTGATGAGTTCTAGCTTATAGCCCCTTGAATGCCGTTTCATACAATTTAGCATTACAATTTTATGGTTCTTATTTTTGACTATTATGTATGGTTTTATCTTCTTTTTTGGATTAGAAGCTCTTTTATGGCAGGACCATGTCTTAACCTTTTTTTTTTTAACTATCATAGTGCCCAGCATTGGCCTGAGTAGGTATTGAGCTCTCCTTAATAAACACTTTATTTAATTGCTTGAGAATATAACAGACTTCCTTGGATTTATTGAGGCTAGGAACCTGAGAGCCTTGCTGCTCCTTTAGTTAAGAAGTTGAATTTCCTTGTCATCCTGCCATAGCACAGATTTTTGCCTGCATAAGTATACCCAGTGATACATCCAGTCGTAAGCTATCTTTTCATATCATTAAGCCCCAGAGTTTTTAATCTTTTTTTCTCTCATGGATCCCTTTGACAGTCTAATGAAGCCTACTCACTATAATCTTTTCAGAATGTTTTATAAATGAATGAAATTTTATTTATCTATACATATATAATGTTTATAAAGAAAACCAATTAGTTTGAAATACAGTTATCAATATATCTTAAAATATGGGGGCAGCTAGGTGGCGCAGTGGATAGAACACCGGCCCTGGATTCAGGAGTACCTGAGTTCAAATCTGGCCTCAGACACTTAACCCTTACTAGCTGTGTGACCCTGGGCAAGTCACTTAACCCCAATTGCCTCACCAAAAAAAAAAAAAGAAAGAAAAAAGAAAAAAATATATATATTAAAATAAAAACAATATGCTCTCATCTAGCCTAAGGTATGTCAGATATGTGGGACAGCTACATTTTCATTTATATACCCATTCATGGTATACAACTATTTTTATACATTTATGCAAGGCAATCTCAATCTGCTCTTTTGTACTACATCTGTTTTTAGGGATGATTTGGGTACCTGATGCTCAAGCAGTTATGACTGATTCATGTCTAGGTGAAACTGTTCTTAACCTGTTGTAAAAATCAGTTCAATTGAGCAAACATTTACTAGAAGTGTTCTGCTTTGTGCTGATTTTTGGTAGCCCATTTCAGTTTAGCTTTTTTAAATGATGATTTTTCTGTGGTTATTACTCAGGAATGGTTGTTACTTATAATCTTGAATTGAAAAAGTTATCTAGAAGGTAATTTTCATAAAATGGGCAAGAAATACAATCTGGTCTTTCTCTTCTTCAACTTTGGCTAACTTGGAGATCTTTAGGAAATGATGTGATTTGTGTTTAGTGTCTAAGTTGAAAGTTTTTCTCTAAAGTGGATTTAGTTTCCATATATTTTCTAATAAAATTTTGTTATATATTTATTGTTTGGAAATATATAAGATGATTTAATATTACTGTTTTTCCTATAATTCATGTGGTTCATCTATTTGGCCACTAAAGAGTTCATTCTTGTTTAAACCCTAAATAAATATGCATAGCAGTGTTACTCTTGAAGTAAATATTCTGTGAAAAAAATCGTTTTTAGAGAATATAGTACTACATACTGAATTTTTGATTATCTTTTAATAGGTAGAAGTGTAGGTACGGATAATGTATGTAGAGACAGACTGGAAAAGACCATCATTCTTTTTACTAAAGTGGTAAGTTGACTTCTGGAAGGGAAAAGTTATCTAATGGCATTTGATTCTGAAAAACATAATATGCTTAAAGTAAATCTATACATAGTATTTATATTTAAATAATATAGATAAAAAATTAATGTTTTGATAATAAAATATTTCCTTTTTTATAAGGAAATTTAACACGTTTAGATTATTAATAGGAAAGTCTAAAAGGAATAGACTTTTGTGGGTTATATCAATAAGAGGAGTATTGAAACAGGATTATTTGCCTTTATCTTATGTTCCACTTGTCTCCAGCTTTATCTGTAGCCTTCTTTGGGAACAGGAGTGGTACCTTCTGCTCAGTGATTAATATTCTCACACCTGGTGATACTCTATACATCCCAGTGACATCAGAGGCTTGTAGCTCATTATCTAAACCCCATTCCCCATCTCCTACCACCCAGTCCCTCATTTCCATCCCCCTCAACCTCCTACCCCAAATTTCCAACCAAACTCCACCTACCCCTTTTTACTGTGCCTTCTGAAATGCCTGGGCAATAAACTTTTCATTCATCTTAAATCTTTTCCCATTCCCTCCATCTACTAACTGTTATGAAATGTGGCTCTCCCCCTGAAAACATAGCTTCTTTGGACATCCTTTCCCACACTGGCTGCACCCTCACTCCTTCTTTCCCCTTGGCGCACTGAGGCAGAAGAGTTGGAATTCTTCTTGCTCCTAATTGCCACTTCTGAGTTCTCTTATCTCTGTCACTTGGCAACATCTCCTTCTTTGAGGTTCATACTCTTCCTATATACCACCAAATCAAAATCCTGGTAACTGTTGTCAACAGACCTTCAGGTCACCTCCCCCCTGCCTTCCTTTCTCAGTAAGTTCAGTCTATGGCTCTAGTTTTTCTGTCTTCCCCAACTCCTGTCCTAGTACTTGGGGAATTCAACATATATACTGTTTCTACATCAAACTCCTTCACCACTCAGTTCCTCAGCCTACTTCCCATGAGCTACTTCTTCTTTTTTTTTTTTGGTGAGGCAATTGGGGTTAAGTGACTTGCCCAGGGTCACACAGCTAGTAAGTGTCAAGTGTTTGAGGCCGGATTTGAACTCAGATCCTTCTGACTCCAGGGCTGGTGCTCTATCCACTGCGCCACCTAGCTGCCCCTCCATGAGCTACTTCTCCACTCTACCTCAGCCACATAGAAAGATGGTCATACCTCGATCTTGCTGTCACCCACAAATGTACTACCTTTATGTTCAGGAATTTTGAAATCCCCTTATCCAATCATAATCTCTTGACTTTACACCTTTCTCTGCCTTCTGTAACTCTACTCTTCATCCTGATTATGACCTCTAATCCCTTGACCCCTTAATTCTCTCCTAGACAATCTCTCCCTTATACTACTCTCCTCTTTTTCACATCTTGATCCCTTGTTGAACCTACACTGTCCTCTCTTACATCCCTAGTCCTTTTATTATTCTCCTGATTATACTTAGCCAAACTTCAGCTTTAGATCACTCCCATCATTTAACACCTTTGCTCCTATATGTGTGCTGTTGAATAAATGTGGAGAAAATCATGTATCCATTCTGACTGGATCCACTACAAATACTTAACTTTGCCCTCATTGCTCCTAGGCAGTTCTTTTCCACCTTTCCAATCAACTCACTCCTCGACTCTCCAAAGCGACTCTTTCAAACCTTTTTATCCCTCTTCAAATTTCCCATGAGTCCTTCTTTGCTGACCCTTTCAGCTGAGAACCTTGCTTCATATTTTACTAAAAAAAAAAAAATTGAGACAGCTCCCTCTTTTCCCCCTATTCCTCATTTCCTGTTGCTCAGATTCCTTCTGCCACTATTTCTTCCACCCATGTCTCACCTGACGAGGCAGCCAGATTCCTTACCAAGGCTAATGCCTCTACTTGCTTCAGTGACCCATTTCTGTTCCTTCTCCTCCAACAGATTGCCCCATCTTTTCTGCTCTATCACTTATATTCCATCTTTCTCTGTCGTCTATTTTCCCACTGCCTACAAACATGTACATTGTCAAAAAAACCACAGAACTCTCTTGATCCTTTCATCCCTGCTGTCATCTCATCTGTCTTTTGTCACTGAACTCCTTGAAAAGGACATCTACAATAGGTGCCCCCATTTTCTCTTCTCTGACCATCTTCTTAACCCCTTATAATCCAGCTTCCAACTTCATCAGTCCACTGAAACTGTTCTCTCTAATGTTAATAATCTCTCTCTCTCTCTCTCTCTCTCTCTCTCTCTCTCTCTTTCTTTTTTTGCTGGGCAATGGGGATTAATTGACTTGTCCAGGGTCACACAGCTAGTAAGTGTTAAGTGTCTGAGGCCAGACTTGAACTCAGGTCCTCTTGAATCCAGGGTCAGTGCTTTATCCACTGCACCACCTAGCTGCCCCAAATAATTTCTTAAATACCAAGTCCAGTGGTTTTTTCTTAATCCTTATTCTCCTTGACCTCTCTTCAGCTTTTGACATTATTGATCAACTATTTCTCTTTGATACTCTCTTCTTTCTAGGTTTTCAGGACATTACTTTCTCCTGGTTCTCCTGCTGCCTATATCTGTGACTACTTTTCAGTCTCCTTTGCTGGATCCTTTTCCAGATTTTGTCTTCTATTTGTAGGTGTCCTATAGGGTTCTGTCCTTGGCTCTCTTCTCTTCTCCCCTATACTCCTTCACTTGTTGATCTCATCAGCTTCCATGAATTTAATTACTCTCTCGATGCTGATGACTCTCAGATCTACCTATCTTCTCCCAGTCTCTGCTGCCCTCCAGTCTTGCATCTCCAACTACTTTATCTTTTTGGACATTTCAAACCAGTTGTCTATAACGATTGGAATGACTTTATTTTATTTTTTCCAGTTACATGTAAAGGTAGTTTTCAATATTTATTTTCATAAGATTTAGAGTTCCAAATTTTTCTCCCTCCCTCTTTTTGCTCCCCCCTCCACAAGACAGCAACCAATCTGATATAGGTTATATTTGTACAATCCACAAGTACTCTTTTTTTTTTTTTAAAGTTTGTGTTCAATCAATATTAGTTCTTTCTCTGGGAGTGGATAGTATGCTTCATCATTAGCCCTTTGGGATTGTCTTGGATCATGGCATTGCTGAGAGTAGTTAAGTCATTCACAATTGCTCATAGAACAATACTGCTGTCACTGTGCACAATGTCCTCCTGGTTCTGCTCACTTTACTATACATCAGTTCATATGAGTCTTTCCAGGTTTTTCTGAAATCATCCTGCTTGTCATTTCTTATAGCACAATAATATTCCCTTACAATCATATACCACAGTGTCTTCAGTCATTCCCCAATTGATGGACATTCTTTTGATTTCCAATTCTTAGCCATCACAAAGAGTTGCTATAAATATTTTTTGTACAATTTTTTCCCTTTTCTCTTTTTCACAATTACTATGGTTAACTATTTCCCTCCATCCTATTCCTTTCCCCATGATATTTACTCTATTATCTATCTTCTTTCACCCTATCCCTCCTCAAAAGGGATTTGCTTCTGACTGCCACCTCCCCCAATCTGTCCTCCCTTCTTTTGCCCCTCCCTCTTTATCCCCTTCCCCTCCTATTTTCCTATAGGCTTAGATAGATTACCCAATTGGGTGTGTATGTTAATCTCTTCTTGAACCAACTCTGATAAGATTAAGGTCTTTGAGCCTATTCTGATGAGTGTAAAGTTCATTTACTGCCCTGCTCCTCCCTCATCTCTCCCCCATTCCATATGCCCTTTCCTGTTTCTTTCATGTGGGATTTCACCCCATGCTAACACTTCCTTTCCCCCTCCCTGAGTGAATTCCTCTCACCCCTCAATTTTACCTTAAAGATGTCATCATGGGGCAGCTAAGTGACACAGTGGACAAAACAGCTACCCTGGACCCAGGAGGACCCCAACCCACTGCACGAACCCAGGCATGTCAACCAACTCCAACCACCCCACAAAGAGAGATAAACAAAAAATAAATATTTTGCAGATATCATCCCTTCATAATCAATTACCACCTGTGCCCTCTGTCTAAATTTATTTCTATCATCTACCCTAATACTGAGAAAGTTTTTATGAGCTAGATGTATCATCTTCCCATGTAGGAATGTAAAAAGTTTAATCTTTTAACATCCCTCTTAATTTCTTTTTCCTGTTTACCTTTTTATGGTTCTCTAGGGTCTTGTATTTGAAAGTCATATTTGCCATTCAGTTCTGGCCTTTTCATCAGGAATACTTGAAAGTCCTCTTTTTCATTAAAGTCCCATTTTTTCCTCTGAAAGATTATTATCGGTTTTGCTGGATAGGTGATTCTTGGTTGTAATCCCAATTCCTTTGACCTCTGGAATATCATATTCCATGCCCTCTGATCCTTTAATGTAGAAGCTGCTAGATCTTGTGCTATCCTGACTGGGGCTCCACAGTACTTGAATTCTTTCTTTTTGGCAGTTGGTAATATTTTCTTATTGATCTGGGAGCTCTGGAATTTGACTATAATATTCCTGGGAGTTTTCCTTTTGGGATCTCTTTCAGGAGGTGATCAGTGGATTCTTTCAATTTCTACTTTACCTTCTGCTTCTATCGGGGCAATTTTCCCTGAGGATATCTTGGAAGATGATGTCTAAGCTCTTTCCTTGATCATGGTTTTCAGGTATTTCAATAATTTTCATATTATCTCTCCTGGGTCTATTTTCCAGGTCAGCAGTTTTTCCAAGAAGATATTTCACATTGCCCTCTATTTTTGTTTTATTCATTTGGATTTGCTTTATTGTGTCTTGGTTTTTCATAAAGTTACCAGCTTCCATTTCTTCAATCCTAATTCTTAGGCAATTATTTTCATCAGAGAGCTTTTCCATTTGGCTTTTCAAGCTGTTGACTTTTTTCTTATGTCTTTCCTGCATTATCCTCATTTTTCTTTCCATTTTTTCTTCTACCTCTCTGACTTTATCTTCAAAGTCCTTCTTGAGCACCTCTGTGGCCTGAAACCAATTCATATTTTTCTTTTTCTTTTTTTTTTTTTTTTAGTGAGGCAATTGGGGTTAAGTGATTTGCCCAGGGTCACACAGCTAGTAAATGTTAAGTGTCTCAGGCCGGATTTGAACTCAGGTACTCCTGACTCCAGGGCCAGTGCTCTATCTACTGCACCACCTAGCTGCCCCCATTATTTTTCTTGAAAGCTTTGGATGTAGGAGCCCTGACATTGTAGTGTAAAAATTTCTTGCAATTTTGCAAGTGGGATAGGAGTGGGGCTTCTGGAAGGTCAGGGCTTTGGAGTCAGTCCATTAAGAAAACAGCTAGGTGGTGCAGTGGATAGAGCACCGGCCCTGGAGTCAGGAGGACCTGAGTTCAAATTCGTCCTCAGGTACTTAACACTTAACTAGCTGTGTGACCCTGGACAAGTCACTTAGCCCCAATTGCCTCACCGAAAAAGAAAAAGAAAATATTAAATGCCTGCTCTGTGCTATTGTAGGTGCTGGGGATACAATGAAACAAAAGTGAAATAGTCCCTACTCTCAAAGGGTTTGTATTCCATTGGGGGAGACAACATATAACAGTATATAGAGTAAATATAAAATAAATAAAAGGTCCAATCAGAGTAGTTAAGGAGGAAGAGCATTAGCAATGTGTGCTAGAAGGGGAGGAATCAGAAAAGTCTTCATGGAGAAACTTGTGTTTGAGCTGTGTCTTGAAGGAAGAGAGGGCTAGGAAGAGATAAAGGTAAGGAAAAAGTGTGTTCCAGGCATGAGGGATGGCCTGGGCAAAGGCACAGAGATAGGAGATTAAGAAAGGTTGGAAAATGATCTGGTAGTCTCTACATAACAGCCATCATATAAGTTGTATAGTGTGAACACTTTTAATCTTGTGAGCTTCAGAAAAGGAAAGGTTGCTTGAGTGATGGTGTTGCTGCAGGGAGGGTGCCTGTGGAACACAAGAACTTTGTGGAGGTGTTCACAGTAAGTCCCTAAGATCCAGGGAAATCCTCTTTTGAGTATACAGCTCTCTTGGAAGAGTCCCTGAGTTAAGGTTACAAATCTTGAAGTTGCTTGGAGCTTTTTCTCCATCTTTGTTTTAAAGTTCAGTAATAGCTGGTATTGGTATAATTGGGAAGAGAGAACAGCTGATAAAACTACACTTATCAACATTAAATTGTAATTACATCCATTTAGCCTCATTTATCTCTATCTTAAACATTTCATGGATTCATGAATGTCAGCATTGGAAAGGATCTTAGAGTCTGGTTGGTAATACAAGAAAGAGGCTTTTAAATGTCTCAAATTGCAAAATTAAATATTATCCTGTAGGATGTAGGGGTAGCTTATGACATATATCTCATTATGGACTTGCTGCTTTTTAGGAAAGGAGAATTTCTTGTTTGAGTGGAAATTAAAAAATAGGGTTTTTTTAAGAGCACTTAAGAAACCCTTTTACTTAAATTCTGCCTTTTCCTTGTACAGACTACACATATTCATTAGTATAGAAACAGAAGTGTACAAGACTGAAAGTGGATTCACTTGTGGTAGATGTAATGCCTTTAAAGTAAGACAATAAGACTGTTTATCTAGAATGTTCTTTTTGGTTTTGCTGGGATGATTAGAGCCAGGATTTGAGTAACTACAATTTCGTTGTACTCTATTGTTTTGTCTTTTTATTTGTTGGTTTTGCTAAGGTGAAATCCAAAATTGTCACCATTATGAATTTTTAGTTTCTTTTTCATACTGGAGCTGGATTAACCATTAAGCATTTTTGCAGAATTCATTATAAAGATTCTTTATGGAGTACTTAAAATGCTAGGTCTTTGTTGTGATATTGTGTGTGTCCCTTAATACACGATCCTGTAGCATGACCAATAAGGGAGACCTAGCAAGAACCAATGCGTTAAGCAAAAACTGATGTTATTCATTTTAACAGCTACACGTATTTTAAAATCAAGGTTTACTCTCTAGCATATAATATTGGAATCATTATTTATTTTTGAATTTTGAAACACTATTAATCATGTTTTAATTTGTTTTGAAAGCTTTTAGACTTCTTGGACCAACATCCGTTTTCTTTCACTCCTCTCATTCAACGATCACTGGAGTTTGCAGTAAGCTATGTTTTTACAGAAGTGGGTGAAGGAATCACATTTGAGCGATTCATTGTGCAATGCATGAATCTTATTAAGATGATTGTCAAAAACTATGCTTATAAGCCATCAAAAAATGCTGAAGGTAAAACTCCATTAGTATCTCTATTTAGTCTGTTATTTGTTTTTATTTCATCATGAAACTGGAGGAAGATGCGTCTAAATTGCATTTTAAACTTATCCCTTTAACAATCTTAAAATTCAGTAGGAACTTAAGAATTGTGCTTTAGAACATACATAAATGCAGTTTTTTAAAGTAATATAAATTGTTCAATAAGCCATTTTTCTTTTAAGGTTATTTGTTCGTCTTAAGGCATTATGTTAAAGGATCCTTGAGTGCCTAGAATTTTTTTATAAGGATTCAGTACCACAAAAATGATTTAAAAATGTGTTCTCTAGTGCCCCAGTAAAATAGAAATCTATTTTCTCTTTGCAGTTTAACATTTTTCCTTTCATATGGCTAGATCAGAGTTTTTAAAAAAATAAAAATAATAAACATTTTTATTTAAAGTTTTGAATTCCATCTTCTATTCCTCCTTCCCTTCCTCCTCTCCCCCTCCCTGTGGCAGTAAGTAATCAGATATAGGCTATACATGTGCAATTATGTAAAACATTGCCATATTAGTAATTTTGTATAAAAAAACTTGAATAAAAGAAAGAATGTAAGAAAATGGACAATAGCATGCTTCAGTCTGTGTTCAGTCAATATCAATTCTTTCTTTGGAGGTAGATAGTATGCTTCATTATTATTCCTTTAGGATTGTCTTGGATTATTGTATTGCTGAGAATAATTAAGTCATTTATAGTTCTTCATCAAACAGGATTGCTGTCACTGTGTGTACAATGTTCTCCTGGTTCTGCTCACTTCAGTGTACATCAGTTCATACAAGTATTTCAGGCCTTCTGAAATCATCCTACTTGTTATTTCTTATAGCACAATAATATTGCATCACCATCATATACCACAGCTTGTTTAGCTGTTCCCCTATTCATGAGCATTCTTTTGATTTCCAGTTCTTAGCCATCATAAAAAGAGCTGCTATAAATATTTGTGTACAAATAAGTCTTTTTCTCTTTTTTGGGATGTCTTTTGGATATAAACCTAGCAGTGGTATTGCTGAATCAAAGAAAGGGTATGCACAATTTTATAACCCTTTGGGCATAGTGCCAAATTGCTCGGTTAGATCCATTCACATCTCTGCCAACAGTGGATTAGCATCCCATTTTTCCCATATGCCCTCCAACATCCAACATTTTCCTTTTTTGTTATATTTGACACTCTGATAGGTGTGAGGTGATATTTGAGTTGTTTTAATTTGCCTTTTTTTAGATCAGAGTTTAAATATGATGAAATTAAAATTTTTTAGTTTCTAAAAAGGCAGACTAGGTTTGTTAATACAATCAAACTGTTGTTATATTAATGTTTATAAGTTTTTGATAATTTCTTTTGAATTTTAAAAAATGTACGATAAATATTCCCCCTCATCATTATTATGTAATTTACAAAACATCTAAAGCATTTCAATATTTTTTGAAAAATAAATTTTTATCATCTTTTTTTAATATCACTTTCATTTCCCCAAAAATTTCTTCCCTCTCTCCTTCCCTGAGAAGCTTTTCCTTATAATAAAGAAAAAAAAATAGATGGAAAGTGTCAATAGGCAATCACAATGTCATGAAACATGTGAAAATCAAACAAAAATAGGCCCAACTAACCAACAAATTGAAAAAGTCTTACATTATATGTTGTGTTCCACACCTGAATCTTGCTTTATTAGAATGTCTGATGGTGTTTTAAATTCAGTTTTATTTCTTTTTAGATAGCAGTCCTGAAACTCTTGAAGCACATAAGATTAAGATGTCTTTCTTCACATACCCAACCTTGACAGAGATATGTAGAAGATTAGTTACTCATTATTTTCTACTAACAGAGGAAGAGCTGACAATGTGGGAAGAAGATCCAGAAGGCTTTAGTAAGATTTAATACTGATATTTTCCCTTCAATGACATACTTATGTTTTTTGTCAGAGGATTGGGATATGTTGTCTTTTTATAGCATCTTTCTTCAGATAATTGTTTTGAAGATTATTAATTCTTATCACTTGCTTATACCAGTTTTAGAATAGAAAAACTAAGAGACATATTTTTTGATCACAAATATGTTATCCGACTGATGAATTTATTTACATTATTTATAAAACAAAAGCCAGAGTGGATTGACTAGGAGGATTCTTTTTACTAGAATTATAGTTTTGTCAGATT
This sequence comes from Dromiciops gliroides, assembly GCF_019393635.1. Classification (NCBI taxonomy): domain Eukaryota; kingdom Metazoa; phylum Chordata; class Mammalia; order Microbiotheria; family Microbiotheriidae; genus Dromiciops; species Dromiciops gliroides. Next base: position 391,849,097 of record NC_057861.1, on the reverse strand, counting down.
AATGCTTCATGATTCACTCAGTTTTTTCTTTCATTTGAGAAATTTTTTTACTCTGTTGTTTACTTGTTATGGAAGCAAACTGCATTTATAAGGAGAATGTTTAAACTGTTGTACAAAATATCACATGTCAAAATGATCAAATAGTTTGTTAGTTTGTTTTGTTTTTGTTTTTTTGGTGAGGCAATTGAAGTTAAGTGATTTGCCCAGGGTCACACAGCTAGTAAGTGTTAAGTCCCTGAGGCCGGATTTGAACTCTGGTCCTTCTGAGTCCAGGGCCAGTGCTCTATCCACTGCGCCACCTAGCTGCCCCGATCCAATAGTTTTAAGAATTAATAAGTACCACACCTAGTGTTGTGATATTCTAATTACATAGGGCATAATGTTTTTCATGTATTTTAGGTTTACATTGAAATAACTGGATTGGAGATTGAAGATTTTTAAAGGTTCTTTTTACATTTGTTTCAGAGTTCATAATCAAGGGGCTTCTTATTTTATAGGGAGAGTAGATAAGTTGTTTTCCTAAGGTTTAAAAATGTATTACAGGGGGGCAGCTAGATGGTGCAGTGGTTAAAGCACTGGCCCTGGATTCAGGAGTACCTGAGTTCAAAGCCGGCCTCAGACACTTGACACTTACTAACTGTGTGACCCTGGGCAAGTCACTTAACTCCCATTGCCCCGCAAAAAAAAAACAAAAACAAAAAAAATGTATTACAGGACAGTATCATCAACATTGAGTGTTGATCTACTGTGATGGACTATATTCTTCTCACCAATGCAATGGTTCAGAAGAGTTCCAGGGAACTCATGATAGAAGAGGATCTCCAAATCCAGGGGGAAAAAAAAAAGAACTGTGGAGTAGATGCTGAATGAACCATACTAATTCTTTTGTTTTTGGTGCTGATGTTTTTCTATTTTGAGGTTTTTCGTCAATGCTCTGATTTTTCTCTTATAACATGACAAATGCTGAAATATGTTTTATGCCATTATGTGTGTGTGTGTGTATATATATATATACATATATATATATATATAATATAACCTAAAAAAAATGTATTACAAGGGCAGCTAAATGGTTTAGTGGATAAAGCACTGGCCCTGGATTCAGAAGGACTTGGGTTCAAATTTGGTCCCAGACACTTGACACTGACTAGCGTTGTGACCCTGGGCAAGTCACTTAACCCTCATTGCCCTGCAAAAAACAAACAAACAAAACAAAACAAAGCAAAAAAATTCGTTGCAAAGGCGGTGTGAGATGATGGATAGAATAATGTCCTTGGAGTATAAGTTGTGTTTTGGACACTTCAAAGTCTGTAATGTTGATCAAGTCACTTGACCTTTATATCCTATAGGGTGCTTCCTAGCTTCTCCTACCTCTCTGTCTTTGTAGGGGAAGAATATTCCCTGAGTTGATCAAATCATAGGTTCTTTGTGTATTCATGTACAAATATGCACCATAATTTCTGAGGTAATATATCTTCTCTTGTCATATAAAAGCATTTCATAAGACATATTTTGCCCTTTGTATTAAATAAATAAACCTCTTTTTGATGAAAAAGATTTCACCTGTTACAGGGGGAATATCTTAATATTAGAAAGTAAGCTTATGAATTCTTGAAACCACTGAATCATTTTGAGTAGTGAATATAAATTTAGTAAATTGGAAATGTAGGAAAGTAGGAACTAAATCTTTTTGTGCTTCAAGGTATCCTAAGTATATTAATAAAAAATTGGCGGGGCAGCTAGGTGGCGCAATGGATAAGGCGCTAGCCTTGGATTCAGGAAGACCTGAGTTCAAACCCAGCCTCAGACACTTACTAGCTGTGTGACCCTGGGCAAGTTACTTAAACCCCATTGCCCTGCAAAAAAAATAATTAAATAAAAAAAATAAAAAATTGGTGTTTCTTAGCATTTTAGAGCTGAAGTTGATTCAACCCTTTCTGGGTATGACAAACACTTTTAGAATTGACATATTTTATGAATTTTTATGTAACTAACGACAAGTTGCTATTAAAAGTGTGAATAACATGAGTCTTGTGTTTATCTTTGAAAGAACCATGGCTAACATTAACTATTGTAATATGTAGATCTAATATTCAACATATTAGAAATGAATTTTAGTATTTGTATATTTAAGGAAATTACTACAAGGTACTTACTTTTGTAATATATCACTAATAGAATTTTTGCCTATAACTGGACAAATTCATGTGCAATATCTTATTTTATTACAGCTGTGGAAGAGACAGGAGGAGATTCTTGGAAATATAGTTTAAGGGTAAGTGATGAAATAAGTAATAGAAAAATGCTATTGATTATTTAGGTTTTGATAGGAAATAATGACGTTGAAATCCAGGAACACTTTGTGTTATAGTTATTTGTGTTCATGTCTTGTTAACAGCTTTGTTTTAATAGCACAAATGCAATTTTGGATTGGTCTTTATTCCAAGTTATAAATGATTTTGCTAGCTAGCACATATCCAAAGTTTTCTAGTTTGTTTTTTAAAAAAAATAATTGTATAATTTCGTTCATTAGAATGCCCGTTGTGCAAATAGGCACACATAATAACTTGTTTTTACCTATTAGATTAAAATATAAGAAGTTGCCCATGATTAATTCATTCTTGTAACCATGCATCAGTGTGTGTTTCAGCAGAAATCTATTCAGTGATTGAGAAGGAATAATGTAGAACATGCAGTTTCTGGGGTGGAAATAGTACTGTTGACAGTAGTATAGTCATGTGAACTTTTCTTTTTAAAATTTTTTTTTTTTTTAGTGAGGCAATTGGGGTTATGTGACTTGCCCAGGGTTACACAGCTAGTAAGTGTTAAGTGTCTGAGGTCGGATTTGAACTCAGGTACTCCTGACTCCAGGGCCAGTGCTCTATCCACTGCGCCACCTAGCTGCCCCGAACATTTCTTTTTATAAGTTTTCCATTTCTTTCTATAACTAGTCATTTTACTTTAAAATGTTGTATTAATGAAGTGCTTTTGGATTTATATGTATAGAGATCTCAATGTTTTAAGTGAAACAAAATATATGAGGAAAATTTACTGGAATTTAATATTCAACTTTTTAAAAAATTATGGTGGTTTAGTTTTTTCATACTTCTCATATTTGCAGATGTGACAAAGGTATAAGGATTATTGTACACGTTAGGTGACAGAATCCTAATAAACAAAGATCTCAATGGGCTAGATTTAAAAAGATGCAATTTAATAGGACTAAATTTTTAAAGTTCTACATTTGGGTTTCAAAAATCAACTTCCCTAGAACAGAAATAAGGAAGCTGGTGCAGGACAATAGCCTTGACCTGGGTCAAGCTCTAATTTGATTGCCCCATGTTGTTTTCACATCTGAAGAAGGTACCCACAAGGTGACTAGAAGACTGGAGAACATGCTTCATAAGGACTGGTTTAAAATAACTGGGGAAACTTTGCTTGGAGAAGAGAAGATTAAAGCAAAGTAAACCAATTAAACTAGTAATTATCTTTTAATGTTTAAAAGTCTCTCATATGCAAGAGGGCTTAGTTTCTTCTGGATCTGGGAAAGTAGAACTAGGAGATAGAATGGGAGATTTGCAGAGTAGCAAATAGAGATTCGACATAGGGAAAATCTTCACAAAAACAAAACAAAGCAAAACAAAAAACAGTTAGAATTGTTGAAAAATGAAATGTACTACTCCAGATTCAAGTAGAAGTTGTATGCAGAAGGTATCTGAAATCCATATCCAGATCTTGGATTCTATAATTCTTTAAATCAAATTGTCTCATAGGTTTTATACAAATCTTTTAAGTAATTAGAAGATTTCTTTTACTTACTCATGTCACAATGTCATGTGTAAGAGAAATGCTCAAAACCACTTTCAGTACTTCCTGAGAACTGTTTAGGTTAATATCGAATATCAATCTTGGACTCAGTAGAGAATTGGGATTTGTATGCTTACTCTGTTACTTACTAGGAGTCTGACCTGGACAAATAAATCACTTCAGTTTTTTTTTTTTTGTTTTTTTTTTTGGTGGGGTAATGAGGTTTAAGTGACTTGCCCAGGGTTACACAGCTAGTAAATGTCAAGTGTCTGAGGCCGGATTTGAACTCAGGTCCTCCTGAATCCAGGGCCGGTGCTTTATCCACTGTGCCATCTAGCTGCCCCATCACTTCAGTTTTTGAGCCTCAGTTTTTTCATCTGTCAAATTGTGTATGATAATACTGGCACTAACTATGTAACAAAATTGTTGCGAGGAAAGTGCTTTCATAAATCTTGTAACAACATAATATGATGAATCATTGGTATTTCTATTATCTCTGCTTTTAAGTTTTAAAATGTGCTTAATCTTTGCTCTGTATTAGTAATCTATGATATTGAGGCTTCAAGTTAAAATGACTTGAGTCATATCCTTGAAATCTATGATTTTTCAAGAATAGTTTGGCAAAATTTCAAAATAACTTTTTGTGGTTTGATTTATGCTAATCATATTTTGTAGCAATCTATAGTGAAATGCTATTTATATGCCATATGACTTATTGCTATAATTCTCTCATATTTCAAAGTTTTTCTTTGCAAAAATAATTTCATTTTACCAAGCATGTATTAAATAAATTTTAGGCATTTACTTTAAAAAATATAAATGTCAGTTTCTTTAGGTAATGTATTTATCAATATGGTTTTATGATTATTGACTTTCAGAGGATTGTTTTTATTACAAATTATCTGTCTTTTTTCCTCTTTCAGCCTTGTACTGAAGTGTTGTTTATAGACATATTCCATGAATATAATCAGACTCTTACACCTATACTTTTAGAAATGGTACAGTCACTGCAAGGTAAGATTTTTTAAACATTTTTTTACATTTTCAGTTCACATTAAGTCCATTGCATTAGGGCTGTTCTGATTTCTGTGTTGAAAGCATATTTATTGATTTACATTTACTTTTTTTTAAGACTTACTGATATAAAATGAAATTTAATATTTGTTGGTTCTTTTTTTTTCACATGATCCTAATGTAGAGGCTACTTTTTATTTTAAGTGGGTGGTAGGAATTATTCATCTTACTGTGGTTTCTCAGGGGCAGGTACAAAAACGTGGGTGTTAATAGGTTCAGGAGGTTGTTGAGGGAGGGCAGCTGCGTGTTTATGGAGCATAGAAACGTAAATACTTTGCCTGTGTGCTCCTTTCCCTGCTAGTGTATGTTCCTCCCTGAGTTGTTAGCATCATGTCAACCCATAGAGACTTTAATGGATTGTTATATCATGGCTGGTTGTCTGTAAAGGTGCCTCTTAGCTAAAATACTTTATAACACTACAATGCAAAATTATATTTCCATATAGAATATGGTATGTTTAAATATTATAATTGAACAACTGATTTTTTTTTCCTGCAAGGAGTTGTTGGACAGTAGAAAAGCTGGTCCCCTTGTTCATTATAGCTTTTTTTAGTAAGTAGCCGGGATACTGTAGAGACTTTGCCTTTTCTCATGTTATTCATTCTGCTTTGGTATTTACTTCTTTTCTCTTCTCTTCCCATTCTCTTCCCATTCCCATTTTCCTTTTTGTCTTTCTCTTATTTTCCTGTGGTTTTCCCATTTTCTTTTCCCAAGAACTGTTTATTTCATTTTTTTAGCTTATTCTTTTCTTCCATCAGTACCAGAACTTTGAAATTACATTTTTAACCATATTTTGCTTAATTACTGTTTTAATTATTTCATTTTCCTTCACATCACACACTGTTTCAGTTTATCCTTTATGTAGAGCTTACAGTTCATTGGGGAATCTCTTGGAAACTTGTTCACGATTTCATTTGTGTTATTGATTATTCTATATTGATAGGCTTATAACATTTTCAGATGTTAAGTTTTCAGGTTTTATAGTCCAGGCTTATTGATGGTCAACATGATCAGGACCTAGGACAACTGGCTTTTGATACTCAACAGCAGAATACACTTTGAAAGTAATATTTAGAGCTGAAGATTGTTTGAATAATATGAATCAGTATGGAGGGAATTGCATAAATTGTAGGGTTAATTTTATATTGGGCTTTCTTAGCCTGATTTTTTTAATCCATTTCTACCAAATAAAATATGTTCACAGATTAGTGATGTAATTGGGTTGTCAAATCTCTACTGAAGAAAGTACCACCTTCTTGTTTTCCTTTTTCTAAGTTTATGTGACCATATCCCTTCTACGTGTTCTTTTTTTTTTTTTTTAGTGAGGCAATTGGGGTTAAGTGACTTGCCCAGGGTCACACAGCTAGTAAGTGTCAAGTGTCTGAGGCTGGATTTGAACTCAGGTACTCCTGACTCCAGGGCCCATGCTCTATCCACTGCACCACCTAGCTGCCCCTTGGTTTTTTTTTGTTGTTTTTTTTTTTAGGAGAAATAAGGTCTTTAATTGGGGCAGAGGAACTATAGCTCATGGTATCACAAAGCTCGGAAGCTAGGAATACCCCTGTTGTTTTTTAACGTTGAATTTTAGAAATTTTCAGTTATTTTATATTCTATTGTAGGTGGACTTTTTTTCTAATAGACTTACCAAGGACTAATGTATGTCACAATAAGCATTTTTTCAAAGCATCCTTCAATGTGAGTTGTTTCTGGAAAGATTTCTTTAAATAGATGACTATTTTTGTGCCTGTATACTGAAGTATAGTTTATCTACTTTCCAAACATTTTCCAATTCTATCTTCCTTTTCTGATGCCTGTTTTATTTTGGAACTAGTAGTCCATTCTCTATAGATTGCAGAAATAACCCTATTTATCTGTTTTACACCATATCTAAACAAGCATTCCATATGATTTTCTATATCTTGCATACTGTTTCCAAGTCTTTTGATTTCTACTTCACAATATCTCTCGTATAAGTCCCCATCTTTCTACTCATGATGATGAAAACCCATGTCACCTCATGCCTGGACTAGTGTAATAACCTTCTATTTTATTTTATTTTATTTTTTTGCGGGACAGTGAGGGTTAAGTGACTTGCCCAGGGTCACACAGCTAGTACGTGTCAACTGTCTGAGGCCGGATTTGAACTCAGGTCGTCCTGAATCCATGGATGGTGCTTTATCCACTGTGCCACCTAGCTGCCCTCATAATAACCTTCCAACTGGCTTCTCTGACTCAAGGCTTTTCCCATTCAAATCCATCCCCCATTCAGCTGCCAAATTTTCCTAAAGTATCCTAATGATTTAACCATGTCATTCTCGTCTCTTCTCCATCCCCCCACAGTAATTTTCTGTGACTCCTTATATCCTTCAGGATTGAATTGAAAATCCTATCTGACATTTAAAGCCCTTTACAACCTGTCCTCTTCCTACATTTATAGTCTTACAATTTACTCTCCTCTACATAAATGTATGATCCAGTAGCACTGGCCTTGCTATCTCTCTAATTCTATACTCTATCTCCCAACTCCATTCTTTTTCCTTGGCTGTCTCCCATGTCTGGAATGCTTTCCCTCTTTGCCACCCCCTAGTTTCTCTGGCTTTCTTAAAAATTTGGTTCAAATCTCACCTTATCCAGGAGGACTTTTCCTGGTATATCTTTGTGACTCTTCTCCTTTTCTCTCATTTCTACTTCTCTTCCCTGTCCTGCTAGTTTTTCCACTGTGATATTACTTTCTATTTATGCTGTATTTTTCTTGAGTATAGTTTTTGTTCACTAGAATATGAGCTCCTTGAGGGAAGGGGCTGCCTTTTTCTTTCTTTTTTTGGGGGGGGGTAATGGGGGTTAAGTGACTTGCCCAGGGTCACACAGCTAGTAAATATCAAGTATCTGAGGCTGGATTTGAACTCAGGTACTCCTGAATCCAGGGCCAGTGCTTTATCCACTGTGCCACCTAGCTGCCCCCAAAAGACTGTTTTGTTTTTGTTTTTTGGGGGGACAATGAGGGTTAAGTGACTTGCACAGGGTCACACAGCTAGTAAGTGTCAAGTGTCTGAGGCTGGATTTGAACTCAGGTCCTCCTGAATCAAGGGCCAGTGCTTTATCCACTGCACCATCTAGCTGCCCCGGCTGCTTTTTTTTTTTAACCTTTCTTTGTGTCCCCAGTCCTTAGCACAGTACCTGTCATATAATAAGTGCTTCATAAATAGTTATTGATTGGATCACTGTGATGCTGTTTCAACTTGCATAGATTAACTTGTAATAATTAATGCAGGTAGCAGAACAGAAGCAATGCAAAACTCAGCCCCTTAAGTTCTTCATAGTATGACATTATTTGGTTTCAAATGAAGTCCTAGAATGTCATGTTCCTATATTCAATCATAACTTTGAAAATACCCTATAAAACTTATATTTTTTGAAATTTTGCATATTTGTTCATACCTGTACTGCATTAGTTATTATACATTATATTTAACAAAAAGTTAAACTGGGGCAGTTTTGTGAGCAAGATAACATTTTTTACAGGGGCATGCTTCCTGACAATAAAAGGATCAGTAGATTGCCTCCATTGATGCCAAAGACTGAGCAGATGGACAACTCCCCCTTTTCTAGGTTTTGGGATTACAAAACAAAGAACACAACAGGGTAGATGATATCACAGTGTTGCAGGCTACATGATTGATTACAGAGCTGAGGAGCAGTGACCAACATAATCAGTTGGAAGTTTGGTAATGTGGGCTAGCAACGACCCCATCTCTCCTGAGACTAAGAAGTGCTCGTTGTTTGAATCCAGGTACAAGATAGTGGCCTAGATGTTTTGGACAGCAAACCAGACATCCTTGAAGGATAGCTTGGTGTTGTAGATATTAGACCCTATTCCTGTGTGTTCACATGTATCCCTTAAGGCTAACTAAATTCCCTGAAGCAAGAATAGAACAGTGATTAGTAGGAGAGCTGGATTTTTAAACTTAAACCATTACAGGCCAGCTGAATTCTGAACCAAGTTCAGAGACAGAAAATTATTTCCTAAGTAGTTAGAAGACAAAAGCAAGTTCTTTTCCCTTCCCTCCCCTCCCCTCCATTCTTCCATCCTTCCATCCTTCCATCCATCCATCTCTATATTTCTCTCTATATAGTGTCAAACTCTGAGCTGTATTTGTATGTATGAGATGCCCAGTATTGTAAAATTTAATTCAAATTGAAATTATTTTGTTAAAGTAGCTAATTTATTTGCCTTTACTTATTTATTTTAGGACCAACCAATGTGGAAGATACCAGTGCAATACTGATCAAAGATGCTGGTATGTTACCCTTGATGTATTTAGTAACATTTGCTGCTGTTTATTCTTTCAGTAAAGTAACTGAAATGTTGATATGAGAAAAAGGTGTTCTATATTTTCCCTCCTCCAAGGAATTAAAGAAACTTGAATAACTTTTACCCCACAAAAGTGACTAATGAAATAATTTGTCTGCTTTTTAATTTTTTAAAATAGTTTTCTATTTTTTGAGAGTGATTATTCATTAGTAATATTTAATTTTCACTCTTTAAAAATTAGAGACAATTTTATACACATATTCTATTGTGTGAGAGAAATAGTTGGTAATTAGTAGGTTATAAGGTATCTTCTAAAATCTTATTTCCCCTCTACTTACAGTCTATTGGTTATTCTTTACAAGAAAGTTTTCCAGTGGGAATCTTATTTGATAATTGTATTAGTAAATTAAGCTTTGCTAAAGTACAGGATTGAAATCTTTGATTTTCTTCTTCACAGTCTATAATGCAATTGGATTGGCTGCTTATGAGTTATTTGACAGTGTGGATTTTGATCAGTGGTTTAAAAACCAATTGCTTCCAGAATTAAAAGTTACTCATGATAGGTAAGTGTCTTTTTCAAAAAGATTTCCTATATAGTTGTACACGTGCATAAATGTCATGTCAATTAGTGTGTGGAACTTTAGAATGAGACATAAAATCATCATGTATTGATAAGAAATCACTATACTTTAAGACAACAGTAATAATAATTCACATTTATATATAGCTTTGATTTTTATCAGCCATTTTCCTCTTAGCAATTCTTTTAGTTAGGTTTTCTTGTTCTATTTTTGCATATGAAGAAAACGGAAGAGGTGTTAGGTGAGTTACTCAAGATCACATAGCTAGGAAGGGACATCGCCAGCACCTGAATTCAGATTCTGCGTTTCCAAATTTGTGACTCTTTTGGTTAAACACAGCATATAGTGTAATTGTAGTATAACAAATAATTTCTAAAAATCTGAATTTTATAAATTAATTGACTTTGTGCAAGAATCAATAAAACATTCATTATTAGAATTGAAACAAACCTCTAAGGAGTCTAGCCTAATTTCCTCATTTCACTAAGACCCAGACTGATAAAATTTTTTGCCTATGGTCATACAACTAATAAGTGATTGGAAAAAAGAATCGATCCCAGGCCTCCGAACTCAGTCTAGTTTTAATGTTACTGGAATATACTGTCCTACTTTAAAAACAGGAATAGCAATATCTCCTTCAGTAGTATGTCTGATAGGTCCTGTTAATGAACTGTGGTTGTTTGTTTTTTAAGTGAGGCAATTGGGGTTAGGTGACTTGCCCAGGGTCACACAGCTAGTAAGTGTTAAGTGTCTGAGGCCAGATTTGAACTCAGGTACTCTTGACTCTAGGGCTGGTGCTTTATCCACTGCGCCACCTTGCTGCCCCAACTGTGTGGTTTTTTTTATACAGCCATTGATGGAATTTGTTTTGCTTGACTATGCCTGTTTGTTATAAGAATTTTTTTTTTTTAAATAAAATTGGGAGGGAGAGGAAGGCAAAATAGATTTCTTTTAAAAATAAGTGGTTGTGGGGGGGCAGCTAGGTGGCGCAGTGGATAAAGCACCATCCCTGGATTCAGGAGGGCCTGAGTTCAGATCCGGCCTCAGGCACTTGACACTAGCTGTGTGACCCTGGGCAAGTCACTTAATCCCGATTGACACCCCCCCCCAAAAAAAAAAAAAAAAAAAGGTGGTTGCGGTAGTGGGAGTGTGTGGTACCACAGAAATGAAATGTTAGTTTTGCATTCACTTTCAGATGAGGTCACTGTATTGTAAGTTTTACGTAATTGTTTTTTGTTTTTGTTATGAGACCTCTCACAAACTGATAGTAATCCATAAATGTTAATAATATAAAAATAAAACATATTGATAAAACTTCTAAAATCCCATGATAATTTCACTGAAGTAAAACTGTTGGCCTCATCTTTTAGGTACAAACCATTGCGACGTAGGATAATTTGGCTAATTGGACAGTGGGTTTCTGTGAAATTCAAGTCTGACTTGAGACCCATGTTATATGAGGCAATTTGTAGTTTGCTTCAGGACCAAGATTTAGTGGTAAGTATGCATAGATATCTTTGTTTTTATTAATATTTCTTCACCATTCTATTCACTTTATGTTTGAGAAAAAAGTTTTAAACTAATTTAATATATTTATTTTCTGCAATTCTCCTTTGACATAGGTATAAATCCCATTATAAATTTATTCTTGTCTAATTGATGAGTAGTGACATGGGTTATTTGGTGAAAATATTATTTTAAAATTTCTTTCACACTAACCTAATTTTCAGAATACTTGAATATTAGAATTTAGTATTGACTTTCAGTAAAGATAAAAATATCAAATTAAAAGAAAGACTTGCTTGACTATACAAGACAGCTGTTTTGGAAATGATTTGTCTATAGGCAACCAGTCATTTTCCCAGACACTTAAAACATAATTATTTTTCTTTTTTGGGAGTGGTATTTTGGGCTTTTCATATCTGTTGCCTCCTAATTTTCCTAATTCTCTCTCTTTCTCTCTCTCTTTTTTGGGTGAGGCAGTTGAGGTTAAGTGACTTGTACAGCTAGTAAGTGTTAAGTGTCTGAGACTGGATTTGAACTCAGGTCCTCCTGACTCCAGGACCAGTGAGTGCTCTATCCACTGCACCACCTAGCTGCCCCTCCTAATTCTCTCTTGATGGAAGTATTCATGCTACCTAGGGTTGAGATACACATATGCATATACGTATATGTGTATGTGTATATATGCGTGTGTTTTTTTTTCTGCAAGCCTTTGGCTTTTTTTTACTTCCTATTCATGAGCCATACTTATAACCTTTCTTTTTTGCTGCCTACCTCATGCCCATTTTTGCATTGAAGTAGCTGAGTGCTAAAGTATACTCAGAGAATCTTGCCAAACACTAAGATTTTCTTTCTTCCTCATCTGCACCAGCTGGTGTTACATAAATTGCATTTATGTTCAGAGTGGTTTTTTTATACAGGATAACAGAATATGATACATTAGGAAATGATCAAATGGCCAAAAAATGCTGCTTCATGCTGCCTTTGGATATATGCTAACATCAGCTCCTCCAGCTAACTTCTTTGACTGTCTAAGGGAGAAGTTCTGAAAGATTTATCCATTATGGGGCACTTAATAAATGTCTATTGACCAACTTTTGAATAATAAAAAAATTAGCAGATAGTCTATGATTTTTCCAGTCTCATGCAGCAGTTCATACATTTTTGCAATTATTCTTTACAGTTCATACAGGCTTATTATTTACATTTTACTTTTGATTTGTACAGTTTTATGTGTGTGTGTGTGTGTGTGTGTATGTGTATATATATATATATATATATATATATATATATATTTCTGCATGGTCATAGTGGTAGTTTTCTTGACTTACTTTAAGACAACTCAAATCTAACTTGTAGGAGGCCTTTCAAGATACCTCCAATTGTTACAGGCTTCTCTCCTTTAAAGTTACTACCTATCCCATATGTACCTGGCTATTTAAATGTTGTTTCCCATTAGAATATGAATACCTTTTGGTCAGATACAGTTTTTACCTTTGTATTTCCAAGCATCTGGTGCATTAAGTGCTTAATAAATACTTTTTGACTGACTAAACAATGGGTAAAAGTTGCAGAGAAATAGATTCATAAGGAAAAACTTACTAACAATTAAGTGTGCTTGAAAAGTGGAATAGATTCCATTGATTCCTCATTAGATGTGTTCTAGCAATCTTGTTGAGGATTTATTAGAAGAGTTTTTATTGGTCAAAGTATAGGTGGGACCCGGTGGCCTCTGTGGCTCTTTGTGGCTCTTAGGTTTGGACTGAGAAAATTTCATGAAGGTTGTTTTTAGTTAAACACCTCTTAAAATATCTTTTTCTGTATGCATGTGGCAAATTCTTAATGTTACCAATAACATTCCTGTTTTATGCTAATACATTTATAGGGTAGTGGTGTTTTAAAATAAATTTTCTTTTAGAAATTAAAAAAAATTAAAAGCTAGGTTTATGTGAAATGTGAGATAATTAAGCTAGTCTGGGTGAAATAATTTTAAAAATTTAACAAATTGTACAGATTATTTAATCAGCCAAAGAATTGATACGGATAGAAAGCTGGCCTTAGTGTTAGAAAGACCTGTGTTGATATCCTATTTCTGACACATTTTACCTGTGAATCACTTAACTCTCTAAGACTATAATTTGCACCAGTATGAATTGACATAGGGATTTCCCTCCTCTGGAGGAGGTTGCCACACTGATAAACTCACAGGACCAGAAAAAAGAAAAAAATAGAAGATGTTACATTGATATTTTAAATATAACATCTCTCCCAGTGTAACTGATTTTCTAAGATAATTTGAGAAGGAAGGAAAGTATGATGAATTCTTTTTTTGTAATTTGTATTTACTAAGAAGCACAGTGCCTGGTACAATATAAGGTGCTTAATAAATGTTTATTGATTGAGTGACTGAAGAAATAAGATATAAAGTTGTGTTTTGTAATTTGAAATTTTATGATACTTCATTCCATTTTTCTTAACCCATCTATACTCATTCTCATTAGTGATAATAATAATAATAATAATACATTATCTGTCATTCAAGGTTGATGTGAAGAAAGCAATTTGAAGCCTTAAAGCACTCAGCAATAGTCTATTATAGTGGTTAAAGGGCTAACCTTAGAACAGATCCTGTCTCTCTCACCTGGTTGTGTGACCCTAAGCAAGTACTTAACCTCTCAGTACTCTAGGCCAGTGGTTCTCAAAGTGTGGTCTGTAGATAGTAGGGAGTTCCCTAGATTAAAACTATTTTCAGAATAATGCTAAAATGTTATTTGTCTATTCAAATACTCCTCCTCTTTCAAACTATGTATCTGTGTGAAGCCAGATTTTCTTCATATAATTCTTCCAAAGTAACATGATACAACAAATTGAGTGCAGGAGCAGACATGAGAATCCAGCTTTGTTTAATTAAGCTAAATATTAAAGTGATTTGTAAAAATACGTTACTCTTCTAATTTTTTTGTTTTGAAAAATAATAGTTATTTTTCTTAAAAAAGGCATTGCTGGGGCAGCTAGGTGGTGCAGTGGATAAAGCACCGGCTCTGGATTCAGGAGGACCTGAGTTCAAATCCGGCCTCAGACACTTGACACTTACTAGCTGTGTGACCCTGGGCAAGTCACTTAACCCCAATTCCCTGCCCCTCCCCAAAAGGCATTGTTAACATGCAGCAGATCTATTATTGTTTTAAAATGAATTAATATATATAAAAATTTTTATTTTATTTTAGTGAGGCAGTTGGGGTTAAGTGACTTGCCCAGGGTCACACAGCTAGTAAGTGTTAAGTGTCTGAGGCCGGATTTGAATTCAGGTACTCCTGACTCCAGGGCCAGTGCTCTATCCACTGCGCCACCTAGCTGCTGCCCCACCCCCCCCAGTATATATATTCTTAAAATGATCTATTTTAAGTTCTAATATGGTAAATATAATGGGAGTATACTACTAAATATTTAACAGCTGGCCCTTTGGGGGTAGCAGTTTTATGCAGGGACACAATTTTAAGGTTAATTTACATTAACATTTTCTCCATCACTTTCTTAAGACTGAATAATAAACAAAATAACTTGAACCTTCATTTGTACCATTTGCCAGTTCCTGGGGTATAAGTGCTCCCACTGCAAATTTAACAATCGGCTCTAAGAATATCTACAGAACACTACTAAATATAACCCAAATAAACCAAAGCTCTCTGGAATCTTCAGTAATTTTTAAGAATGTAAAGAGTTCCTATGACTAAAAGGTTTGAGAAACACTGTTCTAGGCAACTGTAAGACTATTGGTTGCAGAGAAGGTGCTGCTCTGCATTCCTAGGAATTTTCTCCATCTGTAATGTAATTCCCTCTACCAGTGTAATTCCAGGTCTTGTCTCTGTCCCTTAAAGCCCTATGTAAATGTGAGTTCTTACAACTTTTATACTTTATTATTGCTTTAGTCTTAAAAATGTAAGTAAAGTAATCAAATTTTCTTTAATTCTTATCACTGCTTATTTAGAGCAAATATGGTAATACTTTAGCTTTAAAATTTTATTTTCAATGCATATGCTTTGCTGTTTTAATATTAACATTCGTAAGTAACTAGGATTTCATCTGCGATTAATTTCGAAATGATTTTTTCCTTTGCTTTTACATATATATACGTACACACACATGTACATGCACGCATTCTATAGCTGTCTGAATTTTACAATGTATTTTTTTTTCAGGTCCGTATCGAAACAGCTACAACTCTAAAGTTAAATATCCTTTATTGTGATAATCTACAAGAATTTAATAAGTGCACTGTTCCAGGCACTATGGTAATTGCAGGCAATATAAATACAGTATTTCAAAAACCTTAGTTCAGTGTTAAACTTTAATAGTTCTGGACCCTTTTCCCTTCCCCTGCAAAGCTTACAGAAGGGACATAGAACATATATACTATGCAGGGAATAGTAAGTAGGCTCATTTAACTGTAATGTAGGTTGTATGAAAGGAGTAGAATGTGATTAGTCTAGAAAGGTAGGCTTGGGACTACCTTGTGAAGAGATTAAAACTCCTTTGAAATGCTAGTTTTCCTTACCACCTTTGTATATTTCACAATAAATTATTGTTCAAATACTTTTTACCACAGAACTTTATTTGTATAGAAAGTTTTTGTAATATTATTGAATGTTGATTGTGTTTATTTTATAGATAATTTTGATAATCCTAGTACATTGGTTTCAGTCTTCCTTAACTCCTGTTCAGCTGTTGATGATTTTGAGTTTAGAACAGAACAGTTTTTGCCGGTAAGATTATTCATTTATCTACTGTGGCACATCCAACCTACAGCTGTTTTTGGGCAGAGCCAAAAAACATTAAAAAGTATAATCTGTTTTCAAATGTCATGTGTTTTCTCAAAGGTTAGGGTATTCCTTTGTATAGTTTTTTTTTTTTGTCATTGATTTAATTTATTTTCTGGCCACTGCTTTTTTTTTAATCTTGCAGTTTATTTTTAGCTGTCTAATTAGGTACCGTTAATGATTAATATGGATAATTGTAAAATTTCTTCTTTTTCACTCCTACCAGAACATTTTGTTTTTATATTTCTACTTAAGGTAATGGAACATTTGCTGTTTCATCCTAAGGTGGCTAGATGATGAAAAAAAGTGTTTATACAATTAAAAAAAATACAGCAAAATATTCTAATATGGGTGTGCAGGGGTAGAATTTATGGAACAGTATTGGCTCTTTTAGTATTTTTTTAAGTTTGCAGTTCTCTTTAAGTTATCTTTTGTAGTGCTAGATTTTTGCGATCTTGGGTAAATAATTTCTTCCTTCTGGCTCTTGGTTTTCTCATCTATTAAGTAAGAGTTTGGGCTGGTTGTTCCCCTTAAGGTAGCTAGATATCTTTCCAACGTAATTTGGACCAGGTAATTACTGAATTCTATTTTTTATTTGTTTTTATATGGTACTAAAATGCAGTTGCTTTGATCATAAAGGTAATAAATACATAATAGAGGCCTGCTGGCATTTTCGAACTTGGCTCTGTGTGTATAGAATTTATTTTACAAATGTACTTATACCAATCTTGTGTTGTCAATGTAAGTATGCCATTCTTTAAAGCACTATGTTGAGTGCCTGTTGTGGGCAGTAATTAAAGAAATAAATGCAAGTGCAAAAAATTGCCATAACATATTCATATGTGAACATGTTTCATATTGGTAAGTTAAAGAGATACTGAGATATTAAGCTATCTCTTTCTTTAAAAATGTAATACTTAATGTTCTAACACATAGTTAGGATTGAATTGTGATTACATTATTATTTTAGACATGAATTTTAAGTAATTTTAGGGAAAATTAAAATGTCATCTATTTCAGTATTTCAAAGTTTTTAATGATATATTTATAAGATTCAGTTATCTTCCTCTCAACAATAAAGTTATAGGGATGATGCATGGCATCACTTTTTAGTTATTAGGTTAAAAATTAGTAATTTTGGAGTATGGTTAAAACATTGAAAATTATTTAATGAAACAATATTTGTAAATATTTGTTCTGATCCATCATCTATTCAGGAACAATGATACTTTTTATCTTAACAATTGTGTTTAATTCTTAATGAGAGATTCTTAATCACTTTAGACCCTTTGTAAGAAAGTTTATAAAATTCCTGCAAAATATTAAAACATTCTGAAAAATATGTGCCATTCCTCATAAATGCTTTAAAATGTCAGTGCCAGATTTATAAACTAGATGTTGGATGTATAATTTAAATTTGAATAAATTTATCTCAGCATTCAATAAGTATTGACCATTTTCCCATCTGTAAAGTGAGAATAACTTCCCCTAGTTCACAGGTTTTTTTCTGAGGACTAAATTGACATATCTAAGGTAAAGGGTACTTCTTAGCTATTATTACATATTTTGGACCATATTAGATACCTGATGCTCATTTATAGTTGTTAGGCTATTCCTTAGTGAACCCTAGAAATAAAGATTTTGTGGTTGGCAGTGTGTGCTTTCATGCACACACGTTTGTGTGAGAACACATCAGTATGAGATCTCAATATCTTATTTATCCTTCTTAAATTAGGAATGCATGCCCCTTTTCTCCCATTGAAATTCTTTTCTTTTAGGAGTAACAGAATCCTCCATAAAGACCATTTTAAGTGATGTGTGTGTGTATTTTAAAGTTTATATCTAGTTCTTAACACGTTTTTCCTTTTCTTTTTCTACCTATAGTATTTGGAAACCATGTTCACACTACTTTTTCAGCTACTTCAGCAAGTTACAGAATGTGACACAAAGATGCATGTTTTACATGTCCTGTCTTGTGTAATTGAAAGAGTTAGCATGCAGGTAATTACTATAGTACATAATTTAACAGTATTATGGAATGGAGAAGAGACAGGTTTAGATGCTCTGAATAATATTGTCATTCCAACATCTTTTAAAGTAAAATCTCATATATTTAGGCCTTCTTAATTTGGAAATTAGATAGTTGCATTGGGGCTTTTGAACTTTGTATATTTATTACCAACTGTGAAGAGCACATTAATTCAGAAAATAATACCCAGTACTTCTGTTGAATTTTATTATCTTATGACTACTAAATAAGAAGTGGAATGCCCTTAGCATTTTTAGTCTTTTGTTATTTGTTTAAATGCTGTATCTTTCCCCTAGGATTCTAGGATCAGGCACAATAGGGATTGTGCCAATTTTTAACATTGTTTCTCTGATACCAAGCACAGTGCCTTTTATATAGTAGGCATATAATAAATGCTTGTTTAACTGATGTGAAATACATTATCCTTGGCCTTTCTGGGTGACAGTATGTTGGAATCCTGTAGATTACAGAAGGAAGCCCATATTCAATGGAGAGCCAATACACCTAACATGTATGTAGATTTTCCTATTGGATATGAACCACAGGAGTCTTAAATAATGCTCTCTGTGGAGGCAGGGAGTTGCTCAGACCCAGTGTCTTCAGGTAGTTTGGTCAAGAAATCAAAATACACTTTAAGCTATATGCATGCATGCATGCATATATACATATATACAAAATATATAAAAATAACTGATTTATTCATTATTATTTATCGATTCATAACATAAATATATTATTTGTATGTGGTTATATATAATTTTTTTAAAGTGGGTTTTAATATATGGCATGAATAAGATTTTTTTCCATCAAAATTACTTAATAAGAAAAAAACCCTTTTTCTTTAATGTAGAGTATATTCCACTTATGAAACTTAATTTAAGATAGCAAAAAAAAAAATGAATATAGGCTTTTTGCCAATTTGGGTTTAATCAGACAAAGTTGGTAATTCTTTTCAACTGTTTTGTATGTTTGCAGTGATGTCTTTTAGTCCTTTATAATATATGAGTAACTTTATTCTAAACTTTTTTCTATTCTTTTACAGAAGATATCTATAGTACGATAGGAATTCAGAATAACTCAAATGATACCAATTTGTGAATCTTATTCTTTATTTTAAAAGTTGGCCCCTTTAACTATCCATTCACCATTTTTTTTTTAAACGTAGATACGCCCCTACGCAGGATGTTTGGTTCAGTATTTGCCCCTACTTTGGAAGCAGAGTGAAGAACATAATATGCTCAGATGTGCCATTTTGACTACTCTTATTCATCTTGTTCAGGTAATGATTCATATATCTGTTTTCTTTTTTTCTTGATAGAATTTCATGTTATTTGTGATGATTGAAAAATAATTTGACATCTTAGTTTTATTAGTGGATTCTTTTGTTAAGTGAAACACATGGCTTTTCCTAGATAACTCCAGTTCACATATTCATTTTACAGAATTTTTATGGGAACATTGGAAGCTTTTTCTCCTTTCACTTATCATTTTGCCATTGCAGTTTCACAGGGCTTATAAATTTACCTCATCAGATGCTTCTGACTTTAGGTATGAAGACACTAAGTAATAGGAATCTATGGTCACAGGAAATGAATTTCATTGTTTTTTTTACTTTTATTCAGATTCATCATAGTAGCTATCTGTCCAAGTTTATTCTTTTCCTTCTCCTATCCAATATGTAATTATGAATCTTTTATGTACATTTAAAAATATTAGCTAACCTCACTGATTGTATTTGGGAAAAGGAGACAATGATGACTAAGGTGTCTGTCACTCCTGTATGCCAAGACAATCGTAGAAATTGGCAGTTCAGAATTGTGATTTTGGAGACTGGAAGGGAAGATAATGAATTTGGATTTAGACTTCTTGTATTTGAGGTGATCCCTAATTGTAGAAACATGGACTGGGAAAAATATCAGAAATAGACAAGTGTTTTTGTAATGGTAAGTGCTGAAACTGTGGAATAGATAGCATTTATGATGAGAATCACTGAATTAATGGAAAAAGAATCAATAGAAACACTATTAGAAGGCTATAGATATAACCTAAGCTCTGTGTGTGTGTGTGCGCGCGCGCGCGTATGTACATACGTGGAGAGAGAGAGCGGGAAAGAGAGTGCTATTATATTTAGTAGCTAGGAAAATAAAGAAGTAAAAGGAGGCGAAAGGAATGATCATAGAGGGAGGAGGACCAGAATCACAGAAGGTAGCATTATCCAGTTTCATTTCATTCTAGATATCCCTAGGTTGCTACTTATATAGTAAGACAAACACCTTTCTCTTTGAGTATCCCTCAGTACTTTCATCTGGTCTGAAGAACAGGTAGGAAAGTGGTCATTCTGAGGGACTCAAACCTAGGTCTTGCTCTCTGGGAGGAGAGGAAGCTTATAACACTTGCCAGAGTTTATACATATTTAAAGATAAAATCTTAAGGTAAGTAATTGGCATTTTCTCAAAAGTGGAAGGAAGAGGATGACAAGGAAGAAGAATGGTATTAAGTTGGGAAAAATTCTTATTCTACCTTTAATCCTTTTGATGTATTTTTTACACTTTTTGTATTTGTTGAATAAACAGATTATAGTCTTCACCTGAAACCTTTTGAGATAGATGGCACAAACATTATCCCCATGACACTGTGCAGGGTCATAAAAACTTATGTAGCTTGCTCATGGTTACACAGCTAGAATGTGTCAGAACAATGGGATGTGAGCCCGAGTAAATGAGGGAGTTGAACTAGATACCTCTGTAGTCATTTCTACCTCTGGATCTAGGATACTGTGATTTTGTGATCTTTTGAACTGCTTCTCATAAAAAAAAAAATAGGGCAGACACTTTTATAACATTTCAATATTTTCAAAGTACTTCTTTTTATTATTTTTTAATAGAATTTTATTTTCCAAAATATATGTAAAAACAAAATTTTAACATCAATTTTTAAAAAACTTTGTGTTCCAACTTCTCTTCCCCATCTCCATTCCCACCCCCTACCCACAAGAACTCAAGCAATTCAAAATAAGCTATACATGAGTAGTCATGGAAAAATTCCCATATTAGCTAGTTGTGAGAGAAAACAGTCAAAAAACCCCAAACTTCAGATTAAGGAATTGTCAAAGAGGAAATGAAAAAAAATTTTTTTAAATGTGTTTCCATCTGTTTTCAGATACTATCAGTTCTTTCTCTGCAGATGGGCTGCAATCTTCATAAGTGTTTCAGGGTTATATTGGATCATTGCCTTGCTGAAAATAACCACATGCTTCCCAGCAGATCATCCCCCACTATTGCTGTTATTTTGTGTACAGTACATTTCACTCTGCTTCAGTTCATGTAGGTCTTTCCAGGTTTTTCTGATAGTATCCTGTTCATCATAACCTTTATACAGTACCTTAAGCTTGACAGAGAATTTTCTTCATAAAAGCCCAGCAAAGTAGGTACCATATGTTTTGCCATTATAATCAATCAACATAACTATTTCCCTCCATCCCACTCCCTTCCCATGACATTTACTCTATCTTCTTTTTACCTATTCCTCCTCAGAGGTGTTTTACTTCTGACTGTGTACTCCTTCACTCTGCACTCCCTTTTTTTACCCTTCTTTCCTTATCCTCTTCCCCTCCTATTTTCCTGCAGGGTTAAATAGATTGCTCCTCCCAATTGGGTATGAAAGCTATTCCCTCCATGAACCCACTCCAATGAGATCAGGGTCCCTGAGCTAATTCTGTGTTCTAAATTTTTCTTCCTCCCTCCCTCCTTCCTCAACCCTCCCTATGAGATCAAGCAATTCAATATGGCATACTGGTGCAGTAATGCAGAACATCTTCATCTTCCTTGAAAGTGTTTTGCTTTTTACTGTGCTCTCCCCCAATCTGCTCTTTCCTCCTTCCCTTCTCCTTTTCTCCCTCCCCTCCCCTCCCCCCCCAGGGCAAAAATAGGGGCAGCTAGGTGGCGCAGTGGATAGAGCACCGGCCCTGGAGTCAGGAGTACCTGGGTTCAAATCCGGCCTCAGACAGTTAACACTTACTAGCTGTGTGATCCTGGGCAAGTCACTTAACCCCAATTGCCTCACTAAAAAAAAAAAAAAAAAAAAGAATTACTATACCTACTTGAGTATGTAGGTTAGTCCTTCTTTGAGCCAATTCTGATGAGATTAAGGTTCACTCACTCCCCAACTCCTTCCCCCTCTTCTCCTCCCCCCTCTTCTCCTCCCCTCCATAAGCTTTCTTCTTGTTTCCTTCTTGTGAACTACCTCTCCCCAGACCATCTCTCCTCTTCCCCCTCCCCCAGTCTATTCCTTCTACATCTTAACCCTATTTTAATGATGTCATCATGGATTAGTTAGGTGGCACAGTGGATAAAGCACCAGCCCTGGACCCAGGAGTTCCCAAGCCCAAATCCAGCCCCAGACATAAGACATCCCACCCTGTCTGCCCTTCAAAGAACAAAACATAAATGCTTTACAGATATCATCCCTTCACATTCAGTTCAGCCCTGTCTTCTTTGAATTTCTTATTGAGATATTTCTTATGATTTCAAAGTATTATCTTTCCATGTAGGAATGTAAACAGTTTGATCTTTTAATATCCCTCATGAAGTCTTTTTCCTGTTTACCTTTTTATGCTTCTCCAGGATCTTGTATTTGAAAGTCAGATTTTCTATTCAGTTCAGGTCTTTTCATCACAAATGCTTGAAAGACCTCTTTCTCATTGAAATCCCACTTTTGCCTCTGAAAAATTATACCCAGTTTTGCTGGGTACGTGATTTTTGGCTGAAGTCCCAGTTCCTTTGCCCTCTGGAATATCATATTCCATGCCCTTCGGTCCTTTAATGTAGAAGCTGCTAGATCTTGCTTTATCCTTATTGGAGCTCCACAGTATTTGAATTCCTTTTTTCTAGCTGCTTGCAGTATTTTCTCCTTGACCTGGGAGTTCTGGAATTTGGCTATAATATTCCTGGAGGTTTTCCTTTTGGGATCTCTTTCAAGAGGTGATCAGTGGATTCTTTCAATTTCTATTTTAGCTTCTGCTTCTAGAATATCAGGGCAATTTTCCCTCACAGTCTCTTGGAGAATGGTGTCTAAGCTTTTGTTTTGGTCATGGTTTTCAGGTAGTCCAATGATTTTCAAATTATCTCTCCTAGATTTATTTTCTAGGTCAGCTCTTTTTCCAAGGAGATATTTCACATTGCCCTCTATTTTTTCATTCAGTTGGATTTGCTTTACTGTGTCTTGGTTTCTCATAAGGTCACTAGCTTCCATTTGTTCAATCCTAATTCTTAGGCAGTTATTTTCATCAGTTTTTTAATCTCCTTTTCCATTTGTCTTTTCACTGTTGACTTTTTTCTCGTGACTCTCCTGCATCGTTCTCATTTCCCTTTCCATTCTTTCCTCCTTTTCTCTACATCTTCTTTCTATTTCTCCTACTTTCTCTTCAAAGTCCCTTTTGAGAGCTTCCATGGCCTGAGACCAGTTCATATTTTTCTTGGAAGCTTTGGATGTTGGAGCTTTGACCCTATTATCTTCTTCTTTTGAGGTTGTATTGTGGTCTACCTTACCCTCAAAGAAGTTTTTGATGGTCTTCTGCTTTCTCTGCCTACTCATCCTGGCTTACTATTTCTTGGCTTTTAACTCCTTCTTAAAGTGTGGCTCTGCTTCCAGGACACACCGTTCGAGCTACAGCATGGCCCAGAGGATGGTTGGGCTTCTTCTCAGCCTGCCTGGCCTTGCTTTCATGATTTTAAACTCTGGGGGGGGGGGCTGCTTCTCTGCTCCACTCCTGTTCTCAGCTTCAGAGGGTCTCAGGTGTTTTGGGTTGAGGGAGGGCAGGTTTTAATCTCACCTGACCTGTGATCAGGTCTGGAGATAACCTCAGGCCTATTTACTAAGTAACCAACCAGCCAAGCTTTCTGTGGTGTGGTTCTCAGCTTCTGATGAGATTGCTCCCCTGCTCCCCTCCCCTACCTGGGTCTCCCGCCACTCAGGATTTCTTCCTGGTTGCCCGCTGGGGTGGGACAGTGGAATCCTTCCCCCCAGTCCATTGGTAGACCTGTACTTATGTGTCGTTCTTCTCCCCCCCCCCCCACCCCCCCCAGCCATTCAGTCCGACCGAATGCTCAGTTACCGAAGATGCCAGTGCTGCAGCTGATTCAGAGGCACTGGGGCAAATTCCTCAGGCGGGTGTCTGGTGTGTCGGCCCAATTGCGGGGTTAGGCTTTATTCTTGGCCCAGCATGGTCCCCTGAAATCTATCTAGAGCTGGAGAAAACTCTCAGCCTGTATTTTTGTGTGTTTTTCTGCACCAAGGGTTCTTTTATTGCTATTTTTGGGGTGCTTGTATCCGGAGCCCTGTGGGTTTAATGTCTATCCTCTGCCATCTTGCCTCTGCCCCCACTTCTTTTTATTTTTGTAAGAATCAAGAGGTAGATTTTAGTCTGTTTTTTACAGATAAAGAAATTGAGATCAAGAGAAATAATGTTATTTATCTTTGGTTACATGCCTAGGAAATAATTAAGTTGAGAGTGAAACTGATGTATTATTACTACAAGTCCACTGAACTTTACACTTATATTGCCTAGATCCCTATTTCTTTTACTTGTACAGCATGAGCAAAAAGAGGTGATTGTTATAACCATTCCTGACCTCCATTTATTAAATCCTTCTCCCCCATTTTCTTTTGAGTAATTAAAAACAGTTTTTCAATCTGTAAAGACTTACAATGAAAAACATTCGACAATGATCAACTATGATAGACTTAGCTCTTCTCAGCAATACAATGATCAAAGACAATTCCAAAAGACTCATGATGGAAAATGCTATCCACATCCAGAGAAAGAACTATGGAGTCTGAATGCACGTCAAAGCATACTATTTTCACTTTTGTTGTTTTTTTTCTTTCTTGTGGATTTTCCTTTTTGTTCTGATTCTTCCTATACAACAAGACTAATGTGGAAATCTGTTTAACATGATTGTACATGTATAACCTGTATCAGATTGATTGCTCTCTTAGGAGGGGTAGGGGAGAGACGGAGAAAAATTTGGTACTCAAAATCTTATAAAAATGAGTGTTGAAAACCATCTTTATATGTGATTGGAAAAAATATTAAGTTTTTAAAAAATTAAATG
Source organism: Dromiciops gliroides (assembly GCF_019393635.1). Classification (NCBI taxonomy): domain Eukaryota; kingdom Metazoa; phylum Chordata; class Mammalia; order Microbiotheria; family Microbiotheriidae; genus Dromiciops; species Dromiciops gliroides. The sequence continues at coordinate 391,823,862 of NC_057861.1, read as the reverse complement.
AAAATAAAAAATATAAGATTCTGATTCCTGGGACTCTTCCACTCAAAAAAAAAAAAAGTTTTCTCAGCAAACTGTAATCGTTTCTCCCTGTAGACCTTTACTTTTTTTTCCTGTTGAGCTGTCATCTTTCCCAATTTATATGAAATAGGACTATTGCTACCCTACTTACTGAGCTATAGATGAAAAACTGTTCCTGATATGACACTTCCTTTTATAAAGAAATTATATTCTCATTCTGGTCAGTAATCTAAATTTACAGAGGTACAAATAAGAGACATTGAGTGAAGTGTGTGAAACAGTAAGACAATTTGGCTGGATTATAGACAACAGTAAGGAGAATACTATGTGAAAAGATTAGAAAGGTAAATGAACTGATATTGATTAAACGCAGACTGAAGCATGCCATTTTTCAGTTTCTTTGATTTTTTTCTTTTATTTGATTTTTTAAATACAAAATTAATAATGAGCTAATGTTTTAAATAATTGCACATGTATATCCAATATTTGAATGCTTGCCTCCTTCAGGAGGGGCAGGAAAAGAGGGATAGATTTGTAACTCAAAACTTTAAATACAAATGTTTATTTAAAAAAAAAGAAAGGTAAATGGATCCAGGTTGTGGAGGAATTTAAATGCCAAATAAAGGTGTTTATATTTGATATTAGAGCCACTGGAGTTTTTGTTTGTTTGTTTGTTTGTTTCTTTTTGGTGAGGCAGTTGGGGTTAAATGACTTGCCCAGGGTGACACAATTTTTAAGTGTCAAGTGTCTGAAGCCAAATTTGAACTCAGGTCCTCCTGACTCCAGGGCCGGTGTTCTATCCACTGCACCACCTAGCTGCCTCAGCCACTGGAGTTTTTAATGAAGGGAGTAACATGGGCAGATCTGAGTTTTAGGAAAAATTACTTTTGGCAACTGTATGAAATTGAAATGGACAGAAGAGTGGATCCAGGAAGATCAGTTAGAAAGCTCTTACAGGTGAAGAATAATGAAGGCCTAAACTAATATGGTAGTTGTGTAAGTGATGAGAAGGGGATAGATGCAAGAGATGTGAAGGTGTAAATGATAAGATTTCGCAGCCAAAATTAGTTAGGTAGTGTGGAAGGTAAAGAGATAATAACATTGATGCAGAAGTTTTGAACCCAAAAGCATGGTTGTGTCCTTGACATTAATAGGGAAGTTTTATTTTTTTTAGCGAGGCAATTGGGGTTAAGTGACTTGCCCAGGGTCACACAGCTAGTAAGTATTAAGTGTCTGAGGCCGGATTTGAACTCAGGTCCTCCTGAATTCAGGGCAGGTGCTTTATCCACTGCGCTATCTAGCTGCCCCAATAGGGAAGTTTTAAAGAGGAGTAGATTTGGCAGAAAGATTTGAGTTGTGTTTTGGATGTGTTGACTTTGTAATATCTATGAAATAGTCAACATTTATAATATGGGCTTATTTAAGGATTTTATTTCCTCTTCAGTTAACCTGGGCAGTTTGTATTTTTGTAAATATTTATCCATTTCATTTAGATTGTCAAATTTATTGACATATAGTTGGACAAAATCATTCCTAATTATTGCATTAATTTCCACTTCATTGCTGGTAAAATCACCCCTTTTCATTTTTGATACTGGTAATTTGGTTTTCTTCTTTCTTTTTTTTAAAAATCAAATTAACCAATGGTTTATCTATTTTATTGGTTTTTTCATAAAACCAGCTCTTAGTTTTATTCATTAATTCTATATTTTGCTTGCTTTAAATTTTATTAATTTGTCCTTTAATTTTCAGGATTTCTAATTTAGTATTTGATTGGGGATTTTTAATTTGTTCTTTTTCTAGCTTTTTAAGTTGCATTCCCAATTCATTGATCTCCTCTTTTTTATTGATGTAAGCAGTTAGAGACATAAAATTTCCCCTAAGACCTACTTTGCCTGCATCCCATAGATTTTGGTATGTTGTCTCATTATTGTCATTCTCTTGGATGAAGTTATTGATTTGTTTCTATGATTTGTTGTTTGACCCACTCATTCTTTAGAATGAAATTATTTAGTTTCCAATTAATTTTCATGTGTGCCAATTTAGCACTATGCCAATTAGCATGAACTCCTATGGTGGAGTCACATTAAGGTTGTCATCTGTGCTACTGAAAAGAGGAACCATAAAAAATTGGACATAACTGTTAACAAAATACTTAAAATGCCTAGATTAACAGAATAAGTAAAGAATCTAAATAAACCAATTCAACAAGCCTTAAATGAGCTCACAAAGAAACCACAGGGCCAAATGGATTCACAAGCAAATTCTATCAAGCATTAAAAGTAATTGAAGTCAGTTAATTTTAATTTCCAGCCCCTTCTCCTTTTGAAAAGTGACATTTTAAAATTTTCTCTCAGTGGATAGAGCGCTAGGCTTGGAGTCAGGAAGACCTGAGTTTGAATTTGACTAAGATATTTATTAGTTATGTGACTCCAGGCAAGACACTTAACTTTTGTCTGGCTTAATTTCCTTAACTGCAAAATGGAGATAATAATAGCACTTACTTCCCTGGGTTGTTGTGAGGATCAAATGGGATAATAATTGTGATGTGTTTAGCATAGTGTCTGGCTCATAATAGGTGCTATTTAAATGTTAGTTATAATAATAATTTTTATTATTAATATTAATGTTATTCTCCATTCTTGGAGACATGTATCTCATATTCTCTATAATCTTTCAGAAATCACTGATAATGGCTTAACAGTCAAACAGTCCTCAAGCATGTAATTAATCTGTTTATGATAACTTGGATTTCTCAAGAATATCTTTTTGCTATCTTACTACCATCTCAAATATCAGCTCCTTGTTAACCATTTCTGCTCTCTCATTTCAAGTATACCAAAGTAATAGGTAAAGAAAACTGGCTTTTTTCTTGGGATTTTGCCTCCTGAGAACCTCTGGGTGTTTTCTTATTAGGGCATTATTAGTATTACATGGGGATATTTTTCTTCCTTCATTGTATCATCGTATCTTGGTTGGTAGATATACTAGATATACATAATAAATTTTCTCTCTTCTTTTTATTTGAAAGCCCTTTTGATTTGAATTGAAAGACTTCAAACAAGTACATCTTTACCATACTTGGTTATATGAACTCTATCCCTTATCTAGAAATTTCTATCTCTATCCTTGGTCTAGAAGTGCAAATTCTATTTGCCAACACCATCTTTTTAGTTAGCTGCTCATGTCTCAGATCAGTTTTTCCCTTTTTCATCCCTTGATTTCAGTGAGCAACAGGGAAACAAACAACCTCTGTCCCTGTGGTTCTTTTTGTCATATTCACCATTACTTTTAGTTTCCTTCTGGCAATGTCATTAGTACTTATGTAAGAAGTCAGTTGTAATCTTTCATGTTAATAAGTTGTGGGAGATTCTCTATTAGGCCTTGGATACATGTCTCATGAAGGTAACAAGCCTTATTTATTGTTATCAGACTGACAAATAGCACCTTAGTAACTCTGAGAAGGTAGTTACCAGTTCCTACTCCATTTCCCATGAGTGGCTCTGCTTGATTTTGCCTTCTGGGAAAATGATGTCTCTTTCTTCCTTGCCCTCTTTTTCCCCCTTACTTTTCAGCTTCCTTGGTATGTTCTCTTTCCCCATTAGATTGTAAGCTTTCTGAGGGTAGAGACTTTTTCATTTGTAACCCCCATACTGAGCACAGGGTGGGGCATACAGAAGGCACTTAAAATATTTATTCAATTGAATTACTATCAGCCTAAAAGTTTATTTTTCTCTAATATACTATCCTTGGAGGCCAAATCATAGTTTCTTCTTCAGAGCTTCCTGTTTCCTCTTCTTGAGAAAGAGCCTCATTTCTTTCTTTCTTTTTTTTTTTTCAGCAACAAACATTTTATTTTCCAGTTACATGTAAGGGTAGATTTCAACATTAATTTTCTCCCTCACTCCCTTTCTTCCCCCCTCCACAAGATTGTAACCAGATTATATATGTACAATCCACAAGTGTTCTTTTTATCAGTTCTTTCTATAGGGGTGCATAGTAAGCTTCCTCATTAGTTCCTTGGGATTATCTTGGATCATTGCACTGCTGAGAGTTAAGTCATTCACAATTGCTCATTGAACAATACTGCTGTCACTAATGCACAATGTCCTCCCAGCTCTGCTCACTTCACTATACATTGATATTCATTAGTCTTTCCAGGTTTTGGGGGGGGGGGAATGTCATCCTGTTTGTCATTTCCTGTAGCACAAGACCATTCTACTACAATCATATAGCACAGCTTTTTCCATCATTCCTCAATTGATGGACAGTCCCTTGATTCTCAATTCTTAGCCTCCACCAAGAGTTGCTATAAATATTTTTTGTACAATTTTTCCCCCTTTTCTCTTTTTCATGATTACTATTGTTAACTGTTTCCCTTCCATCCTATTCCCTTCCCCATGATACTTATTCTATTATCCATCTTCTTTCATCCTATCCCTCTTCAAAGGGATTTGCTTCTGTCTGTCCCCTCCCCCACTCTGCCCTTCTTTTTTTGCCCCTCTCTCTTTATCCCCTTCCCCTCCTATTTTTCTGCAGGGTTAGAGAGATTACTCCACCCAATTGAGTATGTACATTATTCTCTCCTTGAGCCAGTTCTAATGAGATTGAGGTCTTTGAGCCAATTCTGATGAGTGTTAGGCTCATTTACTGCCCAGATTAAACAGATTACTCCACCCAGTTGGGTGTGACTGTTAGTCCCTCTTTGAGGCAGCTCTGATGAGATTAAGTTCTTTGAGCCTTTTGTGATGAGTGTAAAATTCCTTTACTGCCCTGCTCCTCTCCCATCTTTTCCCTCACTCTATAAGCCTTTTCCTGTTACTTTCATGTAGGATTTCACCTCTACCCTTCCCCCTCCCCCAGTGAATTCCCTTCACCCCTCAATTTAACCCTAAATATGTCATCACCTAGCTAAGTGACACAGTGGACAAAACATCACCCCTGGACCCAGGGGCATCCCAGCCAAAACCCGGATTCAGACACAAGACAGTCACCTACTATATGACCCCAGATATGTCCCCTAGCTCCAATTTTTTATGGTTCTCTAAGGTCTTGTATTTGAAAGTCAAATTTGCCATTCAGTTCAGGTCTTTTCATCACAAATATCTGAAAGTCTTCTTTTTCATTAAAGTCCCATTTTTTCCACTGAAAGATTATGCTGAGCTTTTCTGGGTAGGTGATTGTTGGTTGTAATCCCTTTTCCTTTGCCCTTCAGAATATCATATTCCATGTCCTCCAGTCCTTTAATGTAGAAGCTGCTAGATCTTGTGCTATCCTGACTGGGGCTCCACAGTACTTGAATTCTTTCTTTTTGGCAGCTTGCAATATTTTCTCCTTGACCTGAGAGCTCTGGAATTTGGCTATAATATTCCTAGGAGTTTTCCTTTTTGGATCTCTTTCTGGAGGTGATCGGTGGATTCTTTCAATTTCTATTTTAGCTTCTTTTTCTAGAATTTCAGGGCAATTTTCCCTGAGAATATCTTGGAAGATGGTGTCTAAGCTCTTTCCTTGATCATGGTTTTCAGGTAGACCAATAATTTTCAAATTATCTCTCCTGGACCTATTTTCCAGGTCAGCAGTTTTTCCTAGAAGATATTTCACATTGCCCTCTATTTTTTTATTCATTTGGATTTGCTTTATTGTGTCTTGGTTTCTCATAAAGTCACTGGCTTCCATTTGTTCAGTCCTCATTCTTGGGCAATTATTTTCATCAGAGAGCTTTTGTACCACCTCTTCCATTTGGCCAATTTGACTCTTCAAGCTGTTAACTTTTTTCTCATGTCTTTCCTGCATCTCCCTCATTTCTCTTTCCATTTTTTCCTCTACCTCTCTAACTTTATCTTCAAAGTCCTTTTTGAGCACCTCTATGGCCTGAGACCAATTCATATTTTTCTTGGAAGCTTTAGCTATAGGGGCCCTGATGTTGACATCTTCCTTGTTACTGAAGAAACTTTCTATGGCCCTCACCTTTCTCTGTCGGCTCATCTTGCCTTTCTTTTACTTGACTTTTAGCCCCTTAAAGTGGGGCACTGTTTCTAGGCTGCAGTATCCCAAGCTTAAGAAGTCCCAGGTGGTATGATTTAAGGGGGATCAGGTTCTTCACTTGCCTGGCCTGTTACCTGATCCTTAGATGACCCCAGACCAACTCGCTAATCAACCAGCTTTGTGTGTTGTGGTTGTTAGCTCTGATGAGCCTGTGCCCCTCCCCCACCTGGGCCACTGCTACTCGAGCCTACCTCCTGGTTCTGAGCAGGGGTGTAAAATCCAAGTTCTGCCTCAGCACCAGCATAGACCCCTGTAGTCTCCCCCCTGCCCAGGGCTCAGCCCTCTCACCAGACTGTGAGCTTAGTTCCAGATGACACTTGTGCTTCAGCTGATTCAGAGACTCTGGGGGTCTCCTCTGGTGAGGTCTTCCTGGGATTGGATCTGTGTCAGGTTGACTGGTTGGGCTCTACTCCTGTCTCAGCACAGCAGCTTCCTCCTTCTCACCTTCCAAGTTGTTCTTGTTTAGAAGATGATTTCAGCACATTCTTCTGTGAGTTTTGCTGCTCGGGCATTTTCCTATGGCTTTATTTGGATGTTTTTTGGAGTGATTGTGTCATGAGTTTGGGAGCTCCCCTTATTTCTTTTTTAGCTCAAAGTGAGTGATTGTATATTACTTTCCCTTATCTCTCTGTGTGGCATTCTTCCTAACAGAGGTCAAGTTTGTCTTCCATTTCAGATTGCATTCCCCACCCTCCTCCTTGAGGCCCCCCACCTCTGCTCCCCTACCCCCTTATCCCTAAACCCCATTAAGCTCCTCTTCAAATTTTTTTTTAAAGACCCTCTTTTTTTTTTAGTTTTTTTTTTTTCGGGGCAATGGCGGTTAAGTGACTTGCCTAGGGTCACACAGCTAGTAAGTGTCAAGTGTCTGAGACCGGATTTGAACTCAGGTACTCCTGAATCCAGGGCTGGTGCTTTATCCACTGTGCCACCTAGCCGCCCCTAAGACCCTCTTAATAGTAATGGAAATCTTGGGTCTTAGAGAGCTTTTCTTCAAGTCCCTTCACCTTCTCTCCTCAGAGGGAGACCATCTTATATTTGGAACATAGATAGTAGTCAGTTGGTTGTGCCAGAAATACAAACCCCACACACTCAATTCAACTTCCTGTAGACCTTAAGACCTTCAGTAGCAAGTGAGCTGCTCAGTAGGGCCTTTACAGGCTTTAATAATTTCTTATCAGATTGAGAGCTATTCCCACCTTCCTTTCATTTGTCTAAAAAACTTTATAGCCAGCCCTACTTCCCTTTCCTTTTCTCACAAATCTCTTATTTGTTTTTACCAGTTTTATTTAGCAAATTACTTTCTTCATTTGTTTTGCTTTTAAAAATTTACCTTGCCCTACCAATTTCCTTTTCATTTGTATCCTTGAATCCTTCTCTTTAGGTTCTTATTTTCTATTTGTTCAGATTGAATCCTTGTGCTCTTTTTTCTTCCTCACCTGGGGGAAAAAACTAGAACAGAAAAGTAAAGATACCAGGACCCACTGGGTCCCAAACTCATGGAGACTAAGAGTTTGAATTGTAATACCTCCGCATAGTGGAGAAATTGTGTCCAAGTTCTCCAACCAAGAGTTGCCACCCATGGCCAGCCTGAAAATTATCCCTCACAGTATAAAGATAGTCATGAAAGGCAGGTGGAAATTGAGGGGAAAGACTATCTGGAAGAGCGAAATGGAGTGAAAACAAGTAAAATTAATCTTATTTCTCCATTTTTTTTTCTTCTGTTTTGCCTATGGGCAGGGATGTAGTTAGTGCTCTTTGTTCTTCTGATATTCATGTGCTTTTTCCTGGTCTTGCTTATATGCTTGTATCCTTAATTACAAATCAAAATAATCACATTTTTCTTGAATGTTATATTTTAGGGTCTTTATTTTGTTTCCTTTTTACATTAGTAAGCTAAATATTTATGCAGTAGATTATTATAGACTAGCTTTGTGTCAGTTCGAAGACCCAGGCTTCTCTAGAAAGGAGAAGACACCTAATATAGTGTATCTGGACATACCACTATTTAACATACTTTCAAAAATGAATATTTAGCTAGTTTCAGCCACAAATCTGTAAAGATTGAATAACATCTGGTTAGTCTTAGAGCTGGAATGGACCTTTGAAGCCATCAGGTCTAATTCCCTATGGCTGCCGTCTCCTCTTCCCCCCCCCCCCCCCTTCAATTTACAGTTGAAGGTAGAATGACAGAAAGCTTTTATGATTTTCCCAGGGTCACACAGCTACTACATTTCAAAGGTAGGTTTTAAATTCAGGTCAAATAAATATTGCCTTATTCACCATATCATACTGCCTGTTTTCCTCATTTAATCATCTAGATTTGATATCTCTTTATTTTAGTGAAATATCTGGAAAAAGTCTCAATATATTTTTTTAAAATAATATTGAGTCTTAGAAATTGAGTTTTCTTAAAATGAGACTTGCTTTTTTGGGGGAATTTTATCGTTTTACTTCTATACATATGGTAAGAAGTATCTTGCACTGATCTTGCATGTTAAAAAGAAAACCACATGTCAATAAATGTCTCTTACTAGTTCCTAGCACTAATCATCTTTTGTTAGCATAACATCAAAGTATTTTCTATAAAACTCTAATAGTTTACATTAAGTAGCACTTTAAATTTTATCCACAACCTTTAAGATAGATATGCTAACCATTATCAGATGAGAAACAGAGGTTTAGAAAGAGGAAGGGACTTCAAATTATTTCATTTTTTAAACTATATCAAAGTTCAAGGAATTGTGGTTATTATCTTCATTGTGGCATATTGCATGCTTATGATTCAGGATGTGATCCTGGAGAAACTAGGCCCAACTTCTTGGAAGACTCTAAGCTTAGCTCACCAGATCATCTGAACCACAGGTATGTGTCTGCCACCGTGTAGTTCTTAGCATGCATTCAGTTTGGCTTTTGACTTTATGAGGAGAGGTTTCATTCTGGTGCCATCATCTTGAGAATGTGGAATCACTTTCATCCATGATGAAGGAAAGGTTGGTATAGCTGAGTATAGCAGAGTCAGAGAACCTGAGTTCAAATCCTGCCTTGGCCATTGATTACATGGGCAAAGTGTGTAAGCTCTTTACATCTCAGTTTTCTCATTATTAAAGAGAGGAGTTGGACTTTACAGTGTTTAAGGCCCTTTTTGGCTCTAAATTTATGATCTCATGATTTTAAGGGCAAGAAAATATAGTTTATTTGGAACTATGCCCAAAGGGCTATGGGATTGTGCATACATACCCTTTGACCCAGCAATACCACTACTAGTTCTGTATCCCAAAGAGGTCATAAAAAATTCACATGTACAAAAATATTTATAGTTGCTCTCTTTATGGTGGCAAAGAATTGGAAATCAAGAGAAAGCTCATCAATTGGGGAGTGGCTGAACAAGTTGTGGTATATGAATGTAATGGAATACTATTGTGCTGTAAGAAATGGTGAGCAGGCAGATTTCAGAAAAACCTGGAGAGATTTAAGTGGATAGATGCCGAGTAAAGTGAGCAGAACCAGAACATTGTATGCAGTAAGAGCAGCATTGTGTGATGATCAACTGATAGACTTGGCTCTTCTCAGCAGTGCAGTGATCCAAGACAATTCCAAAGAACTCATAATGTTTTCTTTTTCTCTTTGTAGTTTTTTTAGTTGCACGCCCAATTCATTGTTCTCTTTTTTCTCTTTTTTATTCATGTAAGCATTTAGAGATATAAAATTTCCCCTAAGCACTGCTTTGGCTGCATCCTATAGGTTTTGGTATGTTGTCTCATTATTGTCATTCTCTTGGATGAAGCTATTGATTGTTTCTATGATTTGTTGTTTGACCTACTCATTCTTGAACAACAACAACAACAACAACAACAAAATATTTGTTACAAAGATCTTATTTAAACCTTAATTTTCATAAAATATCAGTTCTTTATAGTTTGAGGAGTCATTGTTCATTTATGCTACCACATTAACTTTGTATTTTGTAGTATAGCTATAATTTAGACAGATCTAAAAGCTACTATGTTAATTCTTTAACATGGAACCCATTCGTTTTTGTGCATTTAATATAACAGTAGTTTAATTTTCATCCCTTCAACCTTCTTTTGCAGAAATTATGATTGAAAGTAAGGATTTCAGACTTTACCCTTTTTTTCCTTCAGCTTTTTTTGGTAAATTACAGTATTATAAATCATGATGCATAGTTGACTTCATTCAGTTCAATTAGACAAGCAGAATTTTTGTTGAAGGTTTCTTATTGTTACAGTGGTTAGTGTGCCAGACTTGGGAGTTAGGAACACCTGAGTTTAAATCTTACACCTGATTATTACTAGTCATGTGACCATGGACAAATGATGTAAATTCTCTGAAAAATAGGCACCTACTACTTCATCTTGAATCCAAATGCAATCTGTACTTCTTAAAGACATTCCACATTGTCTCCTTTACATTTTAGGCAATTTTAAACTTTTATTTAGAGGTGTAGGTTACAGAGACAGGCTTCCAAAAACCAAATTGAGTACTTAACCAGTAAGAAAAAATGCTGTTTTAAAAAAATTATCTATTTTGAAGCTCCTAACACCTAAGTATATCCAAGTTTGGGTTGCATTATTTTAGTTGCCATTAGATTATGCAAATAATTTCAGCATACTTATTTGTCAATTGTAAAAAAAAAAAACTGACTTGTTGACTTGTAATAGGACTAACTTTAATAATAGTCTATTCAATATGTATTGACTTTTAGGATAATGATTATTCTTGATTTGTGTAGGATTTTTTTCTGTTTTTTTATTTTTTTATTTTAGAGTGTCTTATGTGAAGTTTTATTTATACTTCCTTTATTTATATTCCTTAGGGATTAGGAGCAGACAGCAAGAATCTGTATCCTTTCCTGCTCCCAGTTATTCAACTGAGTACAGATGTTTCCCAGCCACCACATGTTTATCTTCTAGAAGATGGTTTAGAGTTATGGTAAGAGGAAGAATGTTGGGTTTCCATTTGGGTTTCCATTTTACTTTTTTGCCTGCCTTCCTCCTTTAACTGTTCTATAGAATTTGCCATTCTGGGATCATATTGGGATTATGGTAAATTCCTCTATGAAAAGTTTGTCTTTCATGGGAGGTTTAACAAAGTTGGAATGTAATTTTGTCAGATATACAGAAATTATTTTTCAACTTTACCTCTTTAATCCAGTGAGTATTGAGATATCTCTGAAACGCACAGTTTCCTACAGTTAGTGATATGGCATAGTAACATTTAATTTTCATTGTTGACATATATTGCTTTCCTGAGAGTTAACAAATATCCATTCCACAATGACAGCTTCTCTTTAAAATGAATTTCTTAGTGTATGGAAGCCACATATAAACTTAAGTATATAAAAATGGTTCTTTGAATAAAAGTATCTTTCCACAGGCTTTATTTTTGCATCATAGCCATTACTTCAGAGACAGTTAACCAAAGATAAACCAAAAAGTGACCCTGTTTGACAATAGAGAGAACATTTTTTTCTATAAAGGAGGTTCCCGAACTTTTTGGTTCATTGTGCCCCATAGTATCTCGATAAATTTTTCAAAAGACCCTAGACCAAAAGAAATGCCATTTATTAAGTAATTGAGTCCAATTTAATGAGTATTTATATCCTTACAACTTTGGAAATTTATTTTGATTTGGGGACCCTACCTTTGGGCTAAGATTAGAAAGCCTTAGGCCCTCAAGGTTTTTTCTTTGTGAAGGGCTGGTGCCCCTCCACCTCAGCTTTAGGTGAGCCAAAAAGCCCTGTGGGCTGAGAAGCCAGGTCAGACAGCTGGGGGAGGGAGCCCCAGCTCCCTCCACCCTGAGAGGATCTATCCAAGAGATCCTGCACTCGTCCAGGCTGGCCTCTGGCATAGCCCGTGCAGAGGTCCCTGAGTGCACAGCAGGGGCACAGGCCCTTGGAGCCCTGGGTATGGTACGCACAAGACACTCATATTCACCCCCAGCCACAGCCCTGGTGTGGCTGGGGGATTATCTTGGAGGTTTGAGTGGAGAGAAGGAAGATATATAAAACCGGAGAGTTAGACAGTAGCGGTGCTGACAAAACTAAGGGAATGGAGAAGGACGCAGAGGGCAGACTGACGGAGCAGACAGAACAGGAGGTAGCGGAGAGCACAGAAGCGGTCAGCACAGGGTACAGGTTGGAGAAAGCGAAGATTGAGGGGTAACGATAGAAGGAGGTCCGTTGGTACACAGGAGGAGGCTAAAAAAGTTCCAGGCGCAGCAGGTGGAAAGAGATATGCTGTGATGCAGTCAGGTTGTACATTTTATTTCCCTGTATTCTTAATTTTAAATTGTATCTCATAAATAAACCCTCTGCTGTTAAAATGGAAGAAGCTTCTTAATCTTTTGCTCATCAATTTTGGGAGTGGAGCAGTGTGGTGGAACTTTATAAATGGCCCATATTAAGTTAATAGTAGTCAGATGACCAAACAGTCAAAAGTCCCAGATTAAGTATCCCAATAGATTAGGCCCCCCCAAATTAGGCAAGTCAGTCAAAATATTTCAACACAACTTAGAAGCCTTTGAAAAAAATTATACACATCAATTAAAAGAAAACATTTATTACATTCTTAAATAAACATAGTTACTTATTGATTGGATGTGTGTACCTCTCAAACACTGCACAACTTCTCAAACCTTGGAATAAGGCTGGACAGTTCCTTGCTCCAGCCCCTCTCCCCTCCCCATTACCTGTCCCACATTGACTTTCACACTGTCCTTGCTTTTTATCAGAGTAACTGTGGAAAGATATGTTGCAAATGAGGTTTAAGAAGTTATGGTGTAGGGGCAGCTAGATGGCGCAGTGGATAGAGCACCGGCCCTGGATTCAGGAGTACCTGAGTTCAAATCTGGCCTCAGACACTTAACACTTACTAGCTGTGTGACCCTGGGCAAGTCACTTAACCCCAATTGCCTCACTAAAAAAAAAAAAAAAAAAAAACCAAAAAAACAAAAAGAAGTTATGGTGTAGCTGAAAATAGAATTAAGCAAAAATCATGGAATAGAACGATATAATGCTGAAACCATGAGCTACCTTGAATTATTGTCTAATGAATATTGTGTGATAATTGTCCCTTGAAATTAAAAATGACTCGCTTGGTGCCCCTTTGTGTTAACTGTGGGCTCCTGGCCACCATATGGATATTTGGGATTGCTTAGAACAGGGCTTCTTAAACTTTTTCCACTCTTAAACCCTTTTAATCATATGTCTTTCCATTGCCCTTTTATCTATTTGTAATTTATTTATTTTAAATTCTTGGTGTTCCCTGATTTGCAGATGTGTAGCTTCACCACTAGTTAGAAATAAGCTTTTGGTGAAGTGAGTGGTTTAGGAACATTCAAAGCACACATTATATTTGCCATATGAATTTGACAGCTATCTTTTCTTTTGACCCTCAGATTCAGGGCATACCTCATTGGTTAAGTGGAGTCCCTGTTTGGGATAGACATATTGAGAGACTAGTTTGAGGCCTAGCTGTGTGTTATAGTCTTAACTGTATACTATTTTCATCTGCTTTGTTTTCCCAGTGTGTTTTGTTGGAACATTCTCTTTTGCATTGGTATAGATTCACTAAAGAGGATTTCTAATGCAATTGCTATGCTGTTTTCTTTGAATCAGAACATTACACAATAGAAAATCCTTTAGATTGGTCCATACATGTTATGTCCAAGTGGATCATCGGAGAAAATTAGCTCTGGTCTCATTGATCATTCATATACATGTCCAGCAATTTGTGAAGCAGACTTTTATGCCAAGTTAGACAGTGATGGGATAACATGTTAATGAGGAATTATTTCTAGCTGAAACTATTAAGTGAGGACTTAATAGTATATATTCTTCATAGTATTCATTTGTAGGCAGTTCTATGTGTACATTTAGTGCTTTCTATAAGGTACACACTAAAAAGGTATGATATTCTTAATGCTATAATTGATGACTTTCATGCAAGTGTAGGGACTGGAAATTCCCTTCTTTTCATCTTTCCTTATTTGGCATCATCTACATTTTTACATTTGATCATACTAGTCTAACATAGGGGTTATGCAGAAAGAGAGATGACAAGGGTCTACTTAAAATATAGTATTAAAATCTTGTAATTTGGTAGCTGCTTTGTTAAAAGATGATGTAGACGTACAAGAATATTGCTTATAATTAGTCTCTTCCTGTTACCATCTCTTTAGAAGGAGCTGACTACATGGTAGAACAGATCAGGTTAAAATGAGTAAACTTTTCCATCCTCTTTTCATTTGATTTTTTTGTGTGCTGATGAGAACTAAACCACATTTTAGTTTCTGTGATAATATATAGAGCTAAATCAAAAGCTTTAATTAAATAAAATAATTTTTATTACATATTGCAATATTTCCTTTTTATTACTGCCTGAATAACTCAACTTGTCACACTTGTCATAGGTTCTAATTAGATTAATTCTTCCTACAGAAAGTTTTGTTGATTTTGAGCGAGTATTATACTTGCACGACAATACATTTTTGTGTATTAGTTTTTTAAGCAGTATGTACAAGTTTATTTTTAAATTTTTTTAGTGAAGTAATTGGGGTTAAGTGACTTGCCCAGGGTCACACAGCTAGGAAGTGTTAAATGTCTGAGGCCGGATTTGAACTCAGGTACTCCTGACTCCAGGGCCGGTGCTCTATCCACTGCGCCATCTAGCTGCCCCACAAGTTTAATTTTAAAAAAGGATGTTAAATATTTTCTGCTTTAGAGTTTCTAAGTTGGTTTCACTTGTTTCCAAATAAATGGCCAGTAATTATTTTAATCAGTTACATTAGTCTTGTTAGAGATTTGGACATATTTTAAGTAGTAATACTGAATTCAATTGTCATCTGTTTTATCATTCAAATTTCTGCTTTTCCAAGGAGTCATGTAACAAGCTTTTGTTTGTTTCTTTGACAAAAGATTAAATAAAAATAAAAGCTTTGAAAACAAAGAATTAGAAGCCTCTGTATTTTCCAATACCTGAAATATGTAGAGTTAGTAGAACTATGTGAATTGAAGCGAAGCAGTAACACAAAGAAGAATGTAAAATATTAATGTATTTGAATTTCTCATAACATTAGCAACTGACAAAAGCATGAGGTCACATTTCTACATCCTCTGATGTATTTTTAACATCAGGTCTATTTGAAAAAAAGAAAGATGTGGAAATAAGAGATCTCAAATATGACCTTGTATTCTCATAATTCTAAGTTTAGAAAAATATAATATTTGTTTTGCATTAAAACTCCTCCAAATGTCTAATTATTCTAATTGTGTTTATTCAGTGCCAAGATAATGAGTCTAGTACTAAGTATATTCAGAGCAAAAACTTAGATTGTTGGGTAATTTGCTGTTAAAAGAAATTGCAAACTGACTGGATTTTTTTTCTTCTAAATGGTTTGTTTCATCAAGAAATGAGAAATGACTCCATTGTCTTTTCCACCAAACATGCTAGTTAAGAATTATATTTAGTGTAGTTATGCTTAGAAGCATTAAATTCATATTTATTAAGATAAATTGTTTAACATTATTAGCTCATTAATGATTTTGATTTTTGAAAACCTATCCCAGAGATGAACCTACTTCTTTTCTCTAACCCTAAAATAATTTTTGTTGCACTCTCGTTCAACAGAAAAATTCTGTGTATGATTCCTCTAATTTTTCCATTTTATCCTGATTTGTGTTAAATATTATGGTGGGATTATCATTACAAAATTTTTATGTAGATAAAATTTTTTTGGTATTTTATTTATTTATTTTTTCCATTACATGTAAAGATAGTTCTCAACTTTTGTTTATACAAGCTTTCCAATTTCAGATTTTTCTCCCCCCCTCCTCTCCTTCCCCCCTCCCTTAGACAGCAGGTAATCTGATATAGGTTATATGTGTGTGTGTGTATTTATATATATATATATATATATATATATATATAATAACATTAAACATATTTCTGCATTAGTCATGTTATAAGAGAAAAATCAGAGCAATGAGTAAAAACCTCAAAATAGAAAAACAACAGCACCCAAAACAAAAGAAATAGTATGGTTCATTCAGCAACAGATACACTTTTAAGGAACCTTTCCTAAAACTTTTTAAAAATTACATTTCACAGATTAATTTTTTCTTTTAATTTTATTTTTCTTAAATCTTTAATTTTCAGTGGAACATAAAGCTTACATATTAATTTATGGAGATGTACATTATTTTACCTGAGTTATACTTTTATGTATTTGATGTCTTCTTAATACAATAAAAATATTTACATTTAGCAGATGTATACACTTAATATCTCATTAATTGATTTTGTACATACTTTATATATGTATGTATAGGTTGTCTACTATGGTAGAATATAAGCTCCTTCAGAATAGGGAATTGAATTTTATTTGACTTTGTGTCCCCAGGCCCCATCACTGAGGCTGGCATGTAGGAAAAAAAGTGATTGTTGATTTTTTGATTTAACATAAAATATTTAGAAATTATTTTAGTGTCTGAATGTCTTCATATTAAATCGCAGTGAAAAAAATAATTTTTGAAAAGCTGATTTGATTTAGAATCAGATGTCCCCAGGATCAGAATAGTGCCCATATTTTGCCCATTCAGTTTTGTTTGTTTTTGTTTTTGTTTTGTTTTTTGTTTTTTGTTTTTAAATTTGTGGTGCAATGACTTGCCCAGGGTCACATAGCTAGTAAGTGTCAAGTGTCTGAGGCCAGTTTTGAACTCGGGTCCTCCTGAATCCAGGGCCATTGCTTTATCCACTGCACCACCTAGCTGCCCCCAAGTTATTCTGAAATGAAGATTCCATGTTGGTTTTTTTTTAACCATAGTTTTTTTTTCCCTTTTCAGTTTTTTGTTTTTGTTTTTGTTTTTGTTTTTGTTTTTTTTTTAGTGAGGCAATTGGGGTTAAGTGACTTGCCCAGGATCACATAGCTAGTAAGTGTTAAGTGTCTGAGACTGGATTTGAACTCAGGTCCTCCTGAATCCAGGGCCAGTGCTCTATCCACTGTGCCACCTAGCCGCCCCCCCTTTTAAGTTTTAAAAAATTATTCTGAAGTTGAAAAATACTCCCCCCACAATAAGAGTATTTCCATATACAAAGAACAAAAAGAGGATTGCACATGAAACTTCAAATTTCTACGATATATAGCTTGTTGTTTTTTAAAGCATATCATCAATTCAGTATGTTTGCTTCCAAGCTTCTCTACTTTCTGTTTCCCTTTGAATCCTTTTTTTTTCTGTGCATTTAATGCCACTTTTTCTTTCATTGTTTTTAGTATCATTATTTTTAGTCCCACATTTCACTCTCTTATCTACTCTCCCCATCCCCTTTCAGCCAGTAAACCTAGTCAGAGAATCCATAGACATACATTGGCCATGTCTACAAATTTGTCTTATTTTGCGGTTTTATTCCATCATCTCTTTGCCAAGAGATGGGAAGCATGTTTTATCATAGGTACTCTGGAATAATGTTTTTTTCCTTTCTCATTACAATCTTGAAGGCTTTGTATACTTAGTATATTGTTCCTATTCAGCTTTTGATTAAAATAAAAAGGTTTTGTATGTATAATCCAGATCTTTGTGGTTTTTGGCGGTGGTTCTTAATATCTGAATTATTGTAAGGTAGAGTGCTACTCAGCTAGTATCTCCCTATTAATTATTAGTATAGCACTGTTTTTTTCTGTAGCCATCTTTTTAATATTGTCCTGCAAGATATTTATTTTTAATAAACAGAAATAGTGCAGCATAGTGAATAAAGAGTAAATTTTAGTGTAAGGAATCCTTAGGATCAGGTCTTAACTCTGACACATACTAGCTTTGTGATCAAAGACAATTTCCTTTTCAGAGCTGTAGGCAACTCTTTATGTGCATAATTTGCAAGTAATGTGCTGAGAAAAGTTTTGGAATTATTGAAATGTTTGTGTATTTCCCCAGCAGGGAATTAATAAATAACAGTTGGAATTTTAAAAAAAAGAAACACCACCACTAAAAATCCATAAAATCAAAATACAGATGATAAAGGTAGTTTTGTTAATTAGTACGTTCTCCTTAAAAGTGTTCTATTTCATTGGTTTGGAAATAATTTGGATATCACAGGCTTAGCCAGTTTACAGGTCAGATATTTTTACAACAATCAAAGTTTTACAACAAAAATAATGACTATAATTAAAGTGCTTATCCCTTTTGATTGACCTAAAGCAAGAATTACTTTGCTTCTATCAGTACAGCTTCATTATTGATAGATATTTGAATTCAATGAATCTTTTCTTACAGAAGATACGGTATAATCCTCAAAGTTAGGAAGTATCTTGTGCTGGAAAAAAAAATCACTGTTTTGATGGGGGTGTGGAGCATCTTTTTTGCCATTTTACTGTTTGTGCATGTATGTATGTATGTGCATGCATACACAAATGCAGGTTAAATAAGTTGTATAATGACTTTCTCAGATTTTGAATTTTTTTTTAGGGGGTTTATTTCTCTCCTTATAATTATGTGCTGTCTTTCAGCTATGGATCATATTGAGTACTCCTGTGATAAGAATTTATGTTATATCTGTCATCAGTTTTAAAAAATATGTTTGATAGAAAAGAAAATGAATTTTGCATTTTATTTTATCTTTTTCTAGGTTAGTGACATTGGAGAACAGTCCATGTCTTATACCAGAGCTGCTTAGAATCTTTCAGAATATGTCCCCACTTCTTGGTATGTGTTCAAATGTAAAATTTTTGAATTTTATATTTATAATAAAAAGTTTAGGCATTGTTGACTTAAAATTTTTCATTAATATAAACTTGCTGTTATTTAAAAATACATGGTTACATTTGAATAATTTTCAAAAATTTTTCTTGGTCTTATTATTTCTGCTTATAAAACTGTAACTACTTCAGCATGTAAAATTGTACTTTAAGTTGCCTAATATTGAAGAGAACATATTTTCAGCTGTTAAATTCTTAATGAATGTCTTCTATATTTGTTCATGTTATTAATTTGTGTGTTTCTGTTATTAGTGAGTTACTGTTTAGAATCTTGGAAAACAGAAAATTGAAAAAAACATGCCCTGTTTTTACAGAAAAATTCAGAATTTCAAATTCAGCTAGAGGATTTTAAGATATAAAGTAATTATTTAGTATACAGCCCCTTATTTTTCTAGAGAGGAAGATTTTGCTCATAAATATGAGGAATATGCCCATAAGTCATATAGTAGGCAAGAAAGCCAGGATTAAGACTCAGGCTCTGTGATTCCTCATTGAGTGTTCTTTCCACCACATCATTCATGTTTCAAAGCACAGTGCTATGTGCTGAGTATACAGAGTTGAAAATTACTGTAGTAGCTGCTCTCAGGTCTGATGAAGTGATAATTCAATAACTATATTGGAAGGTGGAATGTACTAATTCATTAGGAGTGCTGGAACAGTTAGGCATGACATATTTGTGGAAGAAAAAATCATTTCAGTATGATCAGTCTGATTCATGGAAGAAATGTTGCCTAAGGACCTTAAAATAAGTGAATTTTGTCTGTGGTAATTTTGGCTAGAGTTTGTTCAATGTATGTGAATTATAAATTCATTATTGTGGATGAAGATAAGAAGAGTCAAGGAAAATGGGTCCTGGTTAAGTCTGACTTAGAAAATAGAGAAAATCATTGGTAAGAAGGGAGTCAAATAAGACTGGAAAGATAGATGGGAGTTTGATTATTTATTCAGAGTACTTTTATAAATTTAGAACCCCAGGGTTTCCTTCAGAGCACAGTTCAGATTATTCTCTCTTCCTCTTGAATATTTTTAGTGTCATGTTTTTTATCTTTCATGTATACTTATCAGTGAACATATTATCTTCTCCTTAAAATACGTAATCTTGAGGGCAGGAACTATTTAATTTCTGTCTTTTTGTCCCCAGTGTCTTTAAACATGGTACGTTTGTTTTAAAAGTTACTGAATTTTAGGGGCAGCTAGGTGATGCAGTGGATAAAGCACTGGCCCTGGATTCAGGAGGACCTGAGTTCAAATCCGGCCTTAGACACTTAAGTCTTACTAGCTGTGTGACCCTGGGCAAGTCACTTAACCTTCATTGCCCCACCAAAAAAAAAGTTACTGAATTTTTGAATGGTAAAAGACAAACATCAACTATATATATTCTGAAGACTCTTGTGTTTTCTAGATTATTCAGTATGATGTCAATGTTGCTATTGATATGATACTTTAAAACCAGTGAAAGTTTACAAAATTATTTCAGGATCAGAAGACATCTTTATTAGCTTGTGAGTGTTGCAAAAATGCACCTTGTCTATATTCAGAATATCTATTAGTCACTTACAGGTTGAAATTAGTATTTAGTGAACAATGAGCAAGAAAATGGGTACAGTTGTCTGTGAGAAAAATGACCAGGACCTAAAAGGAGAATCATGGACAACTTCAGAGAACAGAGCCATGGTAGGATAATTTTGTAGAAATAAGAACTTATGAATCCTGATTAATTTTTTATTTTCGTTTTAGTATTTTAGTGTTGCTAATATGTATATGTACACATTGGGCATTAGTTTCTTAAGTTAGCCCATTGGAAGAATTAGATGGTTGTATTATAAATATTTTGATCCTGTGTTTAGGGGAATCTCAATCCCCCTTACACAGATTGAGATTTCTATGGTTTGTTTTTTGTCCCTCTGCTCAAAGGAACACTTTGCTAGTATTATACTTGAGGTTATTTCCTAATGAGCCTATTTTGTAAAAATGAAAGACAAGTTTTGCATTTCTTGTCTCATTTTCAATTATTCAGCTTCTCATATCCTCCCCTTTAGCCAAATTGGCTTATTATTCCCTCTTAACTAACATACCACATCCTTTCTTCCACATCTCTTTCACCTTTGTCCTCTCTCTGTCCAAATTCTGTTCAGATTACAAGACCCAGCCAAATTAGATCTCTTCAGAAATTAGTGGTAGTCAGAAAAGGGATATTTAGGAAAAATTTGAGAACATTTTCTGAAAACCATGGATTTTTCCTTTCAGTTTCTTTAGCAAATTTTCTGTATACTTATTTTAATACTGCTATATGGTATTTGTTTTGTTGTATTGAACTGTTACTTCTCATATTCAGCTATATTTGTATTTAGCGGTGGAATGAGAAGTCATAGAAAGGTAGAATCACTTTGCCAGATATTTGGAGGGTGGTTGTAGGTGGTTTTGTAGAATTATTATTCTTGTCTCCAGAAGGCAGAACCACAGACAGTAGGGAAGAGATAGAGATATATAGTTCTGCTCAGTATATTAAAAAAAAAAAAGAATTAGAGCTGTTCAGAAATAGGGTGATATGGGGCAGCTCGGTGGTGCAGTGGATAAAACACCAGCCCTGGATTCAGGAGGACCTGAATTCAAATCCGGTCTCAGACACTTAACACTTACTAGCTATGTGACCCTGGGCAAGTCACTTAACCCTCACTGCCCCTCAAAAAAAAAAAATAGGGTGATGTGCCTTATAACTAATGAGTTTTCTGTCATTGGAAATGAGCAAGCAGAAGCTAGACTTCTTTGGGATGTGGTAAAAGTATTTCAATTGGGGTTGTACTAGATAAAGCCCCTTAAAAAGTTCTTAATCTGGTGTTTGTGAACTTAAATTTTTTTTGATAACTTTCTTTGAGGGTTTCTTTGTATCATTTAAATGTTTTTAATTAAAAAAAATTTTTAAACACATTTAAAAAATTCTGAAAAAATGGTCCACAGGCTTCCCTTGATGGTCAGAAGTATTGTTGACCCAAAGTTAAGAATTTCAGTTATATGATCTCTTTAAACCCTAATGGTGGTTTTTGTTTTGTTTTGTTTTGGTTTGGTTACGTGATTACGTCTTGTTTCTCTAAGTAGGTAATAGATCCTTTGAAAGCCAAGTCTATGTTCTATCCTTATTTGTATCCCCACAGTAGCTAGTGCATATTTTTATTATTCAATCCTGCTGTGTGTAATCTGTGTGAAATTTTGTGGAACAGAAGTAGGAATGAGCATAAATGAGAGACTATGAAGGCAGGATCAGAGTGTTTTTTGTAAGTGTTGGATTATAGTTGTCATCTGCTACTTTGAGGCTTCTCATCTATAAAATGTGAGTGAGCTGCTTCTCTTTTACAGAACTTAAAAGAAAGGTCATCTGCAGAACAAATTCAAAGACCCAGAAGTCCTAAGGACTAGCAACATCCTGGCTGATGTCAAGGTTTAGTGACTGTTAGATTGCATTAATAGGTCAGATGACAGTGCCTGTGGGTTTGGAAGCTTTGGAAGCAAGACTGATGGTTAGGCTTAGCGTTAAAGTACAACTATGACTTTTACTTGCCTATTCAGCAAACTCCAGTGACTCTCCCTTTGAAAATAAAAAGGAGGGGCAGCTAGGTGGCGCAGTGGATAGAGCACTGGCTCTGGATTCGGGAGGACCTGAGTTCAAATCTGGCCTCAGACACTTAACACTTACTAGCTGTGTGACCCTAGGCAAGTCACTTAATCCCAATTGCCTCACAAAAAAAATAAAAATAAAAAGGAAACCCAGGCCAAAGATGTCTCTATCCCTCTGTAGGCTGCACTGCTAACTCTTCGCTACAGGACTTTCTCTCCCTAGTTTCTCCCCCCCCCCTCCTTTTTTTTTTTTTTTTTGTTGTCTTCCATAAGAATGTAGACTTCTTGCAGGCAGGGATGTATTACCACAATGCCTGGTACATGGTAAGTGCTTAATAAATGCTTGTTGACTAACTGACTACACAATCTAGCCCCTTTCTATCTTCCTAGTTTTCTTTATTTTGCTCTTATGATTCAAAAGCACTGACCTCCTTGTTGTTATTTGCCCAGGACACCCGTTATACGTTCCTGGAATGTTCTCCTTCCTCATATCAGCTTCCCAGTCTTCCTTTGAGATTGTTTAAATCCTACCATCTCCAGAAACCTTTCCAAATTTTCCCACTGCTAGTGTCTTCCTTCTGAGATTATATCTCATCTACTCTCTCTATATATATTTTACCGCTAGATAATGGTTTGTATGTTTTCTCCCCCATTAAATCATGGTTTTTGTCCCCTCCTCTATTTGAAAAAAAGACAAATACAAAACTCTTTAAACAGATATTCATAGCCAAGTAAAACCAATTTCTCTGTTGTTCATTTCCAAAAACTGATATTGCATTCTGTACCTTGAATCTATTACTACTCTGTTAGAAGATAGATAGTATAGTTCATCTTAGCCTTTTAAAATACTGGATGTAATTAAAAGATTTTAAAAGTATATTGTCTTACTGCATCTATGAGTGAATGTAATATTCTGTGTTGTAATTCTGGCTCAAATTTATAATAGTGTTTTAAGGTTATAGACAGTATAAAGCATTGTTGTAGGTGGTGGGAAAGTAAATACAAATGTGTGGTCTCTACCCTCAAGGAGCTCACTTTTTAACCCTTTTTACCATGTTAGTGGATTTAAAGTATATGTGTGGTAAATTAAAAAAAAATTCATTGGGGCACTACATGGAGAATAAAGGCCTACTACTAGAGGTAGAAGAAACTGAATTTTGAAGGGAGCTAGGGATTCTGAAATGTAGAGGTCAGATTCAAGTTTATTCTATGCATATGAGATAACCTGTATAAAAGAGAGGAAACAGATGATGAAGTGCTATGTTTTGGCAGTATCAAATAGCTGGAACTTCTGGCCACGAAGGCTTTCTGAATGGAAGGAAGCAGTTTAGCTCCCATTCATCTACTCTAGCAAAAACCTAAAAATCTTTCCAGATCAAATAATGATCAGGAAATCCATTGAGAAACTGTAGTGAGTGGCTTCTTTGACTCCAGAACTACACAAGAATGCAGGCACCAATAAAGCCATCATTGGTATAGTAAACAAGCTGGCAGTCTCATAGGATGACCAGAGTTATGTCTTAGACACTTGTAGTTTGTAAAGTTCTGTATTAGGAGAAACAGCAAGAGTCAAGGGCTCCCCCTTGAAAAGTCTAATGAGTTCAGAAACCCACACTGAGGACCTTTAAAGTAACTGGTGGCAACACAGACTGTGATGCCCCAGACTCAGGGTTCTGAGGTCTGTGGTTCTCTGTCTTGAGATGCCATAGAAGGCCTAGAGATCTAGTGCTCAGAATCTCAGAGATCCAAATGGATCTAACCATAGGTAGGTAGAGTTCAGTGCAGGGAACCTGTGTGATACAGGTTTGTTCAAGCATCCAAAAGGCCAGCAGGAGGCAAAGCACAGCCCTAGCACAAAGCACAGGTTCAGCTACTAAGGCTAGAGAGATAAGTAAAATGAAGAACATGCAGACAGAGCACTCTATAGCATCATAATGGATTTAGACATAAGCAGCAATCCAACCTGCAAAGAGAATGTAATTGTTTAAGAACTGAAGAGACTCAAAGGAAGAAATAAGATTTTCCACAAGTACTATCCATCTGAATATCTAGAAGTAAGGAAGCAAAAGATGAAAAAAAATTTTTTTCTAGAGTTATGAATTGGAAGGTGATCAAAAAGCTTAATACAGAAAATTGTAGATCTTAAAGTAAATATAATCCCTAGTTGAGTATTTTTATAATTGTTGTAACTATTATAAATGATCATATAAAGTAGATTTGGGAATATTTTCTTGCATAGATAGCATACTTTTGATTTTATAGAAACTAAAAGCAATAAAGTCTGTTTAATTACTTTGTTTTTTTAGGCTCATCAGAAGTACCAGTTTTGATTGAAATGGAGGAGTTAGATCAAGTGCAGGCTATGCTATGGGGTTAGGAGGAAAAAGGGCAGCTCAAACATGTGACTGGCTCTAAGTGACTTTAAATCTCAAGACATGTAAATGGGAGCCTGTCAAGGTTTATTTTCATGCCAAGTTAACCAATTAAAATGAACATTAAGAAAATTTTATATGAAGAGCATTATGCTAGAGAGAATTACAGAGTTTGAGAAAATGTTGGGCCTGGGCTCATGGAATTTGCAGTCTAGTCAGTAGATATAAAAATGATAATACCAAGTCAGATGTGGTAAGTATATGGCTACAGTGCAAACAAGTTTAGGCAAGTCCAGTCTGGGAAAGAACATTTTACATTTCAGGTGATCATGTAAAGTTTCCTAGGTTTTAAAGGACGAGTAGGATTTCTGTGATGTGGGTGGGCCAAAGGAATTCCAGAAAAGGAAAAGCAGGAAAATCATAAAGGCACAGAAAATGGACAGATAAGTATGTGGGGTACACAGTGCTCTGTGGGGAATAGTGCTAAAAGCTAAGGCTGTAAATATTAATAGTAGTGCTAGAGAATGGAGGGACCCTCAATGCTTAAAGGATTTGAACTTTATTTAGTGGGTAGTAGGGATTTATTTAAAGATTTGGACATGACCAGACCAGTACATAAAGAAGACTGATATAGCATGGCATGAAGAAGTGATTCTTGCAGGAAAGAGTCTTGAGCCAGAACACTGGTATTGGAAAGCAAGTTTTAAAATATTTAACTCCATGCTACTTAGTAGAATTCAGAAAAGACTTTTGAACACAGAATCATTTATTTTTCATTGAATTTCTTTAAATTATTTATCTATTGTGGGTCAGTTTGACATTTTATTGAACTATTTGAAATTCCTTGTTTTGGCAGAACTAAGTTCAGAAAATCTCAGAACCTGCTTTAAGATCATCAATGGTTATATTTTTTTGTCGTCAGCTGAATTTTTACAGGTACGTTGCAGTAATAGTTGTATAGTAATAAATAATTGTATCTTCCCCTTGAAATCAATGAATGACTTTGCAGAATTTAATTGTAAGAACAATTCACTTTTAGGTATAATTCATTATATATTTCTTAACCATCCCTTTTTTATTTTTTAATAAAAGGAACTTATTTCTCTTAGTTATTCTCTGGTAGGACTATGGAGGAATTAATAAACCTAGACAAATGAGAATTCATGCAGTTCCCTAAATTCCTGACATATCCAGAATGAATTACTGGATAAAAATATCTTTTTATATTATGATTATTAAAGTAGCATAACTTATTAACAATTTAAAGTAGTATTTTCTGCTTCTACATTTAATCCTTTTATTTGAAAGAAATCTCTACCAGTCTGCAGAAGAAGAATTTACATGCCTATTAAAACCTGTTAGAGCAAACTCAAAAAGGCTGCCCAAATTCTTAGCATAGTAGTACATTTGGTTCATTTATTGCTTTAAATAAATAGGATATGAGCAAAGGATTGGGACTCTTTTTTTAAAATGGGATTTGACATAAGCACTAAATTTGTATCACTTGAATGCAAGAGAAAGTTCTGAAAATATTATTATGACCATATAATAGATCTTTTATAATGGTACAGGCATGAATTGTATACAGGAATAAAATCCTAATCTTTTTGTGGGAAAAAAATATTTCTGTAAGCTATTTTATGAATATAATAGGTTTAGTCATTTCATACTTACTGGGAACAGTTGCAGGAACTTTATAGAAATTATATAAATTCATATAAAACAAATTTATAGGAAACATAAATTAGCATTTCAGTATTTATTTGTTTTGTCAAATAAAGATCTTCCTAATTGAATTTTAGTAATTTTCAAGATTACTCATTTATTTTTAATATGCCTATACATTGGCTTCTGATTGAATTTCAGACATATGCAGTAGGTCTGTGTCAGTCATTCTGTGAGCTGTTAAAGGAAATTACCACCGAAGGACAAGTTCAAGTGCTTAAGGTATTGTCCTATCACCTTTTTCACATGAGATTTCTTTTTGGTTTTTTAATTTCTGCCTTGTAAACCTGAATTTTCATAGTGAGTTGGGATGAGTGTCTGAGAGAGCACAACACTGTTCTCAATAAGATAATCTGGTACAGCATAATATTGCGAAAGAAGTACAGGAGTGTCCTTTTATAATATCTACTTCATGCACCATCCAAATGTCAAGCACAATAAGGGAGATAAAATTGAGGAACGCACATCACCAAATAAAATGCTATGGAATATGAAGCTGAAGTTGAATACAAAAGTTGTCTAAAACAATTTTTTTTTGAAGATTCAAACAATTTTTGAATACAGTGGAACTTGGACTATTGAGAACTCTCAAGGAATTATTATTTTGGCTGACTTCCATTTAGCTTAAGAGTTTTTCTTTGTTAACAATTAAGTGTTTATTACTTTAATCACATTGTAAGGAAATTTAAATGAAAAATATCACATTTCCCTTATTTAAAAAAAACAAACTAGGAAGCAGATTGTTTTCATGCTATTAGTATGGCTTGGTTATAATGATATGATCATAACTCAGTATTTTCACCATGAATAACAGTTAACACAGTGGTTCCCTCGGTCTATTTAGAATTAGATGGATTTGGAGTCTTGGGTTTTCTTATTCTTATGTCTTTTTTCATCCTTATTCTCTTTCCTCTTTTGCTGTCAACTGTTACCTCTAAATGTCAGTGTGCCTATCTTCAAAGAGTTTTTTTTTGTTGTTTTTTTGGGTTGTTTTTTTTTTTTCAGTGCAGTTGGGGTTAAGTGATTTGCTAAGGGTCACACAGCTAGTAAGTGTTAAGTGCCTGAGGCTGGATTTGAACTCAGGTCCTCCTGAATCCAGGGCTAGTGCTCCATCCACTGGACCACCTAGCTGCCCCTCAAAGAGCTTTTAAATGATATTTCCACGAAAAGACAATCAGATGTTAAAGATGACATTGTAAATTCAGTTCCTATTTATGATTGTCATCTCTATAAGGGAGAATAATCTTAAAATAAGGAAAGCTTCCTTGAAGATGTATCTTCATGTACGTAGGGATTAGTGACAGTTATAGTCTCTGCTTTGGCATTTAGGGTTGCTTTGAAAGACAATGGAGGCACATATTTGTCTTTTTCTACTGTCTTCTGTAGAAGTCATAGGTTCCCATAACTAATTAAACAACTTTACCTTATTCCCTTGACAATTTGCATTAAATAAAATATCTAATGTTTACACAAAAACATGCATCCATATTAGGTTTGTTTTCATTGAGGTAAAATTGAAATGACTGTATTTGACCACTTCTAACTTAATAATCAGTCATTGTTAAGTATCTACTATATGCCAGGCACAGCTAGATGGCTCAATGGATAGAGTGCTGGGAATAGAGTCAGATGACTCATCTTCCTGAGTTCAAATCTTGCCTCAGACACTAGGTTTGTGACCCTGGGCAAGTCACTTAACCCTGTTCATCTCAGTTTTCTCATCTGTAAAATGAGCTGGAGAAGGAAATGGCAAATCACTGCAGTATCTTTGCCAAGAAAATCCCAAATGGGGTCACAGCATCAGACATGACTAAAAATGATTGAAGAACAGTAGCAAGAATATGCCAAGCACTGTACTCAGTGTTGGGGATATAAAGAAAGGCAGTCCCTGCCCTCAAAAAACTTAGTTTAATGCAGGAAGACAACATACAAAGAAGCAGAAGGCAGAGGGTGAGGAGGTGGTGGTGGTGCTAGTGCCTCGAAGAGGGGCATGAACTCCAAAGGAATGCAGTTGCATGGGAAATAAAGAAATGGCCAACCTGCAATCTCTCCTTAAAAGGAGGTTCTGACTAGAGGGGTCTGTGTCCACCTGCCAATCAGAGAGAAAGAGGGACCCTAAGTGCAGAAGGTATAGAGGAGATATGAGTTTCAGGGCTGATTAGATCTTGCAGGGAAGTGTCAGTGAAGTGTGTATTCAAGGGCTGAAGTAATTCTGAAGGAAGAAGAGGTTTCTGAGACATGATAGAGAAATTCAGGTGTGTTGCTGCATAGGAAGTATTAAAAGCATTGAAAAGAACGTACAATTCTATAAATCAATAGATTTATAAAAAATAAAATGCAGTGGCATTTATTCAGAATATAAAACTTCCTCTTGGCATTCTTCACTAATAATAATGATAAATCACATTTTTATAGACTGTAATGTTTATAAGGCATTTTTTGCATGCCAACCCTCTGGACATGTGGCCAGCAAGTCATTGGGTGTTATAGAAATTGAAAACTTTTAACTCATTTCTTTGACTCTTTTCTAACACCACACTCCCCTGACTCTTTACCAAGAAGTAGTAGTATATAGGAGGCATGAAGAAGTGAAAGCAATTCTGGCTGGGGTATTTATGAAGGAGGGGATATTGGCATTGTAAATAGCCTTTATTTTTTGGAAAATGGACTGGCCATTAGTTGTCTATTCTTAGAATTCGTATGTCCCAAATTGAAAACCTACTCATATAGAAATGGAAGCAAAGCCTCTACTGAATGCAAGAGTCAGAAAAATGAAGAGGACAAAATAGAACAAGGTGCAGTATCCTACAAGCCTTTCAGCAAGAAAGGAGAAAGTAAATAGTGTTCAGGGCCATTGAGAAACCAAGGAAGATCAGAATTGAAAAAAAAGTTATTCTGTCCCTTGGTCATTGACCAAGAAAGATTTAGAAAAACTATTTCAGTGATAAACTGGAGACTTCAAGGGTTGCATGGACAGTGAGGAAGTATATAAACAGAGGAGAGATTGAGAAGCATAGCCTTAAAGTCTAGTGGTTAAAAGGAAAAAAATTTTGAAGATAAGATGTGCTTAAGCATATTTCTATAAGTAGAAAGGGAGATTTAAAATGCAAGAGGATAATTGATTGAAAGGAGACAAGAGTCAATCATGTTAGGGATCAAGGGAATAGATGAAGGGAGTAAGCCTTAGAATGGAAAAAAAGGGACACTTCTTCCTGTAAAAGATGAGGTAAGAAAGGAAGGATGAAGATAAAGAAAATTTGAGGTGAAAGCAGAGAAGAAATAGTTTAATTGTCTAAATACACCATTATACTTTATGAGTTTTCGGTAAAGGTATTTATCCCTAATAGCAAAACATAGATAATTTAAATTTATTAAAAAAAACAACACACCTCTACTCAGATGGTGACAGCAAATTAAAAAAAAAAAAGATCGTCTTTAGAAATATGGTGGATGAGTAGGCTGAAAAATATTATAAGTGAAGAATTTGACAAAACAAATACAGAAAAGAGAAATCATCAGGAACAAAAAGATGGACATAAAACTAGAGCAAAACATCACTGCTAGGGACAGCTAGGTGGTGCAGTGGATAGAGCACCGGCCCTGGAGTCAGGAGGACCTGAGTTCAAATCCGGCCTCAGACACTTGACAACTTACTAGCTGTGTGACCCTGGGCAAGTCACTTAACCCCAACTGCCTCACCAAAACCTCCCCAAAAAACATCACAGCTAGTTTATTTATTTATTTATTCAGAATATAAAACTTCCTCTTGGCATTCTTCACTAATAATAATGATAAATCACATTTTTATAGACTGTAATGTTTATAAGGCATTTTTCACATGCCAACCCTCTGGACATGTGGCCAGCACATCTAAGGCTAGTGGTATTGTGCATGGAGCTTTGGACCTGGAGTTAGGAAGGCCTGAATTAAAATCCAGCCACAGATACTAGCTGTATGATGTCACTTAACCTCTGTTAGATTCAGTTTCCTTAACTGTGAAGGGCAGGGTGATATTAAGAGCACCTACCTTGCAGGGTTATTGTGAAGATCAAATGAGTTAATATTTGTAAAAAATGCTTAGTATAGTGCCTGGTACAAAGTAGGTACTATATAAATGTTTATTCCCTTTCTGTCCCCCTGCCACCCATTGTTCTATTGATTTACATGCTTGTCAAAGGAATGAATGTCCTCTGATTTATTGAGTATCCCCATTTTAGATGGAAGAGTTGTTTGGGGTGGGCAGTCATGAATGCTTTGTGAGTTGCATTGTATTAGGGAATACCCTTTTTTTTTTGGTAACCATTGTTAACATTCCCATTGGTATTATATTATGTGATTTTTAAGGTAATAACTATTAGATTATTTCTACCAATTGGGTTAACACTACTCCTATTGTATAGGGTTTTTCACATACAGATTTCTACTTCTTTCAGTTAATTGTTAGGTCTCATCTAATGTTCACATAGTTTTTCAAATATCATTTAAGAAGAAATGTAATTTCTGACAGATTTTTGAAATTCATTGAATTTGGTCTTTTATGGTCACTTCAGGGTTATTTTTTTCTATACCTTCTCTGTCTTTATTATTGAAAGTTTGTGTTCTCTCCTCAGGTGTGTCCATGTCACTCACCTGCTCAAAAGCTCAAGGGGCACCTCTTGGCTCAGAAAAAAAATCATTCTTCTCTTTGGTATTTAAAGCCTTTCATAATCTGGTGTTAGCTTGTTTCCAGACGGAATTATTGTCCATCTTGTACTTTTTCTTCCAGCTGTCTCCCATCCCTTTTGCTCAGGTGGCCCCCCTGCCTAGAATCTAGCACCCCTCCCACCTGCAGCTCTTACCAACTCAGTGCAAGAGCTGCCTCCTGCTTGGAGTCTCCCCTCTTGAAGTGGTTAATACCTCCCTCCCCAAAATTACTTTGTATCTATTATTTTGTTTACTTTGTATATATTTTGTATCTACTCAAAGGTACATGTGGTATTTACCAATAGAATATAAAATCCTTCAGAAGAAGGGCTATTTAATTTTTTAACTTTGTATTCTCAATGTCTTATAAGCTTCCTGAGACAGAGTAGGCCCTTAATAAAATGCTTGATGATTTATTGACTGATGTGCCTATGTGATCCAGATGTTTCTGATTACCAAGATTTCAAATTTTCCCACTTAAGTGCTTACTGTACTTTAGTTGCTGGGAAGACAGTTAATAAGAATGATACAATCTCCACTTGAAAGAAGCTTAGATTCTGATGGGGGGCGGGTCTGTACATTACACTCAATATACATTAAAGTGTTACATGCTATGCTATGAGCATTATTATAAGTTAAACATTTTACATTCATATTCACAGTGCATAATTTAAAAAATATATTTACATGTGTACATCAAGAGATTTCATTCTAGGGTGATATCCTTTATTTTAAACAGGCCTTAAAACACTTGTACTTGAAAAATACTTTTAAAATTTTATTCCTTAATAAATGGAATTGGGGGTGGGGGTGGGGGTTAAGTGGCTTGCTCAAGGTCACACAACTAGTAAGTGCCTGAGGCCGGATTTGAAGTTGGGTCCTTCTAAATCCAGGGGCGGTGCTTTATCCACTGTGCCATCTAGCTGCCCTCAATAAATGGAGTTTAAATACCAAGGTCATAATGTGATGAGATTTAAAAAAAATAAATAAAATGGAAGGTTCTTTCCCCCAAATCTTGACTTTTTTATACAAATACTTGAGGGAAGGTAGAAAATAATTCTTGAGGGAAGGAAAAGCCTCTTAGAGTTTCTTTGAAGAAGTAAATGTAGGTTATAGAATTATCTTTTTGTTTTTTTCATGCATGTATTTCATAAAAAAAACTAACCTCTTTTTTGTGAATACCTCATTGTTGAATAACTGTTAGTTATCACTCTGGGAATTCCTCACAATAATGAAATCCCCCAAACCCTGCCCCCACCCTAAAATATTTCTGATATGTAAAATAGCTGAGGGAAAGTGAAAAGCATTTCTGAAAGAAACAGCGAAACATACATAAGAACTCATGTATAAGCAGAGTGCTGATATGCTCAGACTTTTTGTAGTTTCATTTTTATTGAGTAAAGTTATGAAAACTCTGTAAAGGTATCTGAAGGTAATTGTTAGAAGAATATTTGAATATATATTAAAATTATTTGTGTAAGTCTTATACTTCATTGCTCGAGACCTTTGTATCCTTAAGGTTCATTTTGTAATATGATTAAATAAATGCTTATTGATTGGATTGAATTAAATATTGTCAAAGGAGCTTAATTAATTTGGAAAATTTATTCATGCTTAAGATAAAATGAGATGCTTTTATTCATTTGGAAGACTGATATATTGTTGAATGAGTCTTATCTCTAGGTCTGGTTCTTCAATGTTTCATGATAATCCCTCCTTCCCTCTTTTCCCTTTGAGTCTCTGATTATATATTTATTTAATGTTTCTATTAAAGTAAACTCTACCTAGGTTTGGTATGGTAATATAATTATCAGTAGCAGTTAAAATGCATCTTTTCTTAGTTCGTCCTAGTAAATAAACATTCATTAATGAAAACCAGCAACATTTGGATCACATTAATCACCTATAAAGCTAGTTTTTAAAAGACCAAGAAAATATTATTTTCAATGTGTAATATGCTTTTCTAAACCTTTCAGAGTTTAAAAAAAAAACCTCATTCTCTCTAACAAGCATCTATTGGTTGTCATACCTTCATCTATCCTTTTTTTTCTTGACCTCAATTTGAATATTATAATTGTGTGTGTGTGTGTGTGTGTGTGTGTGTTTGAGTCTATAGAGAGTCTATTTTGCTTTATGGTTGTAGGTTTGTTTCTCAAAACTTTCATATAAATCAAATGATACTTTATATTTTAGACCTAGTATTTTACATTTTTAATTCATTAATGAAATTTGATATTCACACTGACCCAATAGTACTTGATACCTTTTTTAAATGAATAATTTATGCTAAATTTGTCATTTCACAACTTTGGATTTTTATATGTGATTTTTATAGAATCTTAAGAGTTGGAAGGGATTTTAGTGATCTTTTCCTATTCCTTCTTATCCCCATAATCTTTTACAGTGTGTTGGGGGAAGCTGGTTCATCGTTTTTGAAATACTCTTTTAGATCTGGGTTATGGGCTATACCACAAGTCACAATCTTCCATTAATTAGAGACATAAGGATTTTGACCAGTAAGAAGAGAACAATCATGTTATGATTAGTGATGGTTTTAATGTTTATGCAATGGAAAAAAAGGATGAATAGAAGTTAATGGTTTTTTATTCGTTAAATTTGTATATTTAATATTTTTGCACTGTATATTTCCATTCAGCTATAATCACTTTCCATATTTTATGTTATAACTTTTAATAGTGTGAATTTAAATATATGCAACCACTTCATAAAATTTGTTAATCACGCTAATTGTGGCCTAGCTGTATTGAAGAAATTAAAGTCAGCAATTACATTATTTAAAATATCTTTATTAGATACTTTTCCTATTTGTCAGAGTAGTTACAGTTTAGCTAAAGTCATATTATGCTTCTATTTAAAGATTATATTTGAATTTCTGTTTTGAGTGTGGCCATAAAAGTACATAGCCCTTTAGTCAGTTTATGGAGAATCAGGATATGTATATGGCATGTGTATAGCAGATATGCATCTTCAATCTCTGAGAATGTTGGTTTCAGCATGCCATAGACTAAAGATAGGAGTTCTTATAATACTGTGTCAAGTGATTTAATCAATATCTGATAATGAGGGACAAATACAAAAAAAAATAGCTTAGTCTTCTTAGCTTTGGGCCCTCCATTTTCAGAAAGTGTTGTAACATTACTATGTTTCCAGGGATAGATGAGCAAAGTTCTGAACTAGAAAAAAGTGGATAGGGGGCAGCTAGGTGGCGCAGTGGATAAAACACCGGCCCTGGATTCAGGAGTACCTGAGTTCAAATCCTGCCTCAGACACTTGACACTTACTAGCTGTGTGACCCTGGGCAAGTCACTTAACCCCCTTTGCCCTGCAAAAAAAAAAAAAAAAAAAAAAAGAGAAAAGTGGATAGATTCAAAAGCATATGGAGTTTAAAGTGATCATTTGTTATTCAGGTGGACATAATCTAGTTGATGGTTTGAAATGTCTAGAAAGGCTTGATGATGGCTTTTCTCATATATAGTTGCTTATTAGATATTTTGAGGTTTTAATTATTGGAAATAGTGTTATCTTATATTTCTGATTATTTTAAATGACAGATGTAATAGAAATATCAGGTTCATATAAACCTTTGTTCACACAACTTTGTGATATATTTTATTGTGTTCAGTCATATTTAAAATAATGCAATAAAATGTTACTTATGTCTTGAATATTATTTCATTTATTATATGATGTTATATGATAATCTCTTGAGAACACTGAGTTTTTTCATTGACTCTTCAATCTACATTCTTATTTTTCAGGTAGTGGAAAATATTCTTAAAGTGAATCCAACGTTAGGCCCTGAAATGTTTCAGCCAATTTTACCATGTGTGTTCAAGGGCATTATAGATGGAGAGGTAAGACTTTCTTTAAGCTTAGGTTTTAGAATCTCATATTTATCTTTAAAAGAAAAGTTTTGGGGGGAAAATGGGAAGGGGGAAGGTTCAAGAAGATAAGGAGAGACATAGTTGCCCAGAGCTGTGGTGTCAAGCTTAAATAGAAACAGGGGCCATTCAGTTGTACATAAGAATCCTTGAGGGTTTCATGTGACTTAGAAAACCGCATATTAATATTGTCTATGTTTAATTATTTTTTTTGTTAGATAGTTTCCCGTTACATTTTAATCTGGCTTAGACCACCCTCTGTAGTCTTGTGGGCAGCCTGTTTGACATCTCTGTCCTAGACAATTTCATCACCAATATTCCCTCTCTTTGTTCACTTTTAAGTAAAAGAAAAATTCATGTAGATTAATATATATTACTGAATTAGCATGGGAGCTAATGAGAGGGTACTGTGCTTCTCCGCAGTTTTGTTTTGTTTTTTTTTTGGGAGACAAAAGAGGGGAAGATAGCCTCATAGTCATGCTCTCATATAAGTGCCTAATTAGCACTTCTGTCAGTAGTCCTTGGCTCAGGTCATTCCCTAAATCTTTGTTGCCATCCATGGATTAACGTAGACTCCTGTTCTTCAGGGAATGCTAGGATAAGACATGTTTCCTTTTTACTGGTGTCTGATAAATAGCCTTACAGAAAGACTTTATCGAGCACTAGTTCCCATTTAATTCTACATCCAACCCCTCTGGATACACATTTCTATATCAATGCTCTACTTTCATAATGATATAAAGAATTCTCCCTCTGCAATATAATTTTGATAGCATGAGAGGAAAGGAAGAAGACCTGATATTGTACATATCCTAAGGTACTGACAGATGGGAACAGATGATTTATTTTATATTTTATTTCCCCAGCATTCCAGTCAATCAATAGAAACAGTTCTTGGTCTTTAAAGTATAGCCATATAACAGATCATAAAAATAGAAATTCAGTATTCTCTGCTCTTTGCAAAGCATGCACATTAAATTAGGCCTTCCACATTTTTCACATTCTAAGAATTGTTGCATTAATAGAACACATAGTATAGTTAGATTTTCATTGGTATTAAATATAGAATCCTGGATTTGGAGTCAGGAAAATCTGGATTCAGATCCTGCCTCAGACGCTTGTTGAGTTCTTTGCCCCTGGTCAAGTCATGTAATTTCATACCTCAGTTTCCTCGTCTGTAAAATAAGTGTCTTGGTGTCAGTGGTCCCTGAAGCTTTCTTCTAGCTCTAAATCATTGCTCCTGCATTCCTGTGAAAGAGTTTTCTTGTTGCCTTGAGCATTGGAAATCTGCATCCAAAGTCTTGGCAACTCGTGTTTTTTTAAAATATTTTTAAAAAGTATTGATCCATTAAAAACCAAAACCAAAACAACAACTTCTCATCTTGTTATACTTCCTCAGAGAACTTATCACTGATTTCTCCCTCATAATGAAAGAAAACAGTAAAGCAAATCTGACCATGAACAAAAGTTTATACCATATTCATCATCTTGTGGTTGTGTCTTCTTTACACCCTTGCCTCTCCCAGAAGATGGAAATTTAGTTCTCTTCAAGGTCTTTTCAATTAATGAGAGTTCAGCTGCCTTTTTAATTTTGTTTTCATTTACATTATCATATTTGTTATATATATATTATTCTTTCAGATCTCCTTATTTCGTTATTCACCAATTAGTGCTTTTAACAGAAGATAAAGCAACAGATCATGTTTGTTGTCTGAGCCACCAACCTCTCTGTGAACAGTTAGTCTTTAGGAATTTGGACAATAAGTAATGATGATTTTTAATCATTGGAATTTGTATAACAGATAGGGATACTTATAGGTACTGAACCAGGGATTTCATTGGTATAGGAAACTCTCTCTACCAGCACAGGTAGCCACCTTCTCTTTAACTGTAACATGTCTTAGAGAATTGCCTAGAGCATACTCAGGGTCAAACATCCTGTATATATCAGAGGTAGGACTTGGACCTAGGTCTTTCTGGCTTTGAAGCCAGCTCTAGTCTATTTTGACTCTCTACAATAGTAATCTGTTGACAAGACAAAGACAAAATAATGTTTGTGGAGCAGTTGAAATGTATTGAGGATGCTCATAACCAATGAGAAAACATTAATTTAATTGTTGGTACTCCCATTGTGTGGTGTTTGTCTAGTGACTAATGATGTGGCACATAACTAGGAGAACTTAATCACCTGCATATTGATATGTTTGCTGTATGTGAAACAACAAGATGAATAGAAATTTCAATTTAAAAGGAATGCTTGCATACATACAGGCCAATAAAGGAGTTGGCAAAGCTGATTTTTCTAATACGACCAAAGGAATCAAGAAATGTTATTGCATTGAGTGCTTAGTCATGTTACCTTTCATTGTTTATGATGACTGTAAATAAGACCATCATAAATGTAATTTCAGTATATACACCAAAACTTATTTTAAATGAAGTGGAGAATTTCCATGAAGAACTTGACGATATCTTCCAGACAACATTTTAATAGTTTGCGACATCATTGTAAAAATAGACACAAGAGAAGATGTTGGAAACTATTTTGGAAAATGTGATTTAGAATAAAAAAATGAAATTCAAAAGACTTTTATAGACTGAGTTAGACATATTCTACTTACTTTGAATTCTTTATTCAAAAGTAAGTCAAAAGATAATTGGCTTTGACAGGCATCAAAAAACAGCATAAAAAGTGAAATTGACTGTATCCTAATAGGTAGAAAGCAATTGGTTAATCATTAGTTATTTATAAATCTGCTGCCTTTGTCCAATCTCACAGATCCTTCTGGTTAGAATAGTATGGTGTAGTGGAAAAGGACTGGACTCGGAACCAGAAGAAACCCTCATCTGAAACTTTCTTATGAAACCCATTAGCAGGGCACTTAACCTGAGTCTGTTTCCTTATTTGTAAAATGGGCATAATACCTATATTATTTACTTTTGAGGGATGTTGGGAGAATTAAATATGTTAGTGTCTATAAAGAACTTTCCAAACCTTAAAATTGCCATTTGAAAATCAGTTATTATGATTAATATTCATTCTTTGTTATAATCTTATGTGTGATAGTAATGATAAGTTGATGCTCGGAAAAATAGACATATACATGCAGATTTTAAAATATTGGGCAATTCTGAGTCCTTATGGATTCTTTAGACAGCAAACAAACAAATATATATACATGAATCCTTTAAAACAGCATTTATTAACACTTTATTTTAATTGAACAGAGGTATCCTGTAGTGATGTCTACTTATCTTGGAATCATGGGCCGTGTTCTGTTGCAAAATACTAGCTTCTTTTCTACACTTCTAAATCAGATGGCGCATAAATATAACCAGGAGGTAAGGATCAGTGCTTTTATTTTATTTTTTTTATATTTTTATTTTTTGGTGGGGCAATGAGGGTTAAGTGACCATTAAATAGCAATGAAATTTTCATAAAGTTCTTTTGTAGTTCTAAAACTTTTCACTTTTTAATAAATAAGAGTAAGATTGTTGGTAAGAAAACAATATGTAAACCTTTGGAGGTTAATTGAATTCTTCTGTCCACTGCTGTTATGGAATTGAATCTTAGCCATAGAACAACAGGATACATTTATGTGTACCTGGAGTAAGAAAGACTTGTATTCACCTCTCTTCAAAGCTATGTGATTCTGAGCAAATAATCCTCTATGTGACTCAGTTCTCTCTTTGTAAAATATTGAGTTTGAACTTGACCTCTAAAGTCTGTATCTTCCAGTTATAAATCTATGGTTCTATGATATTTTCTGCATGGTAATTATTTTGAATTTATCACTTTGATATGAAAGCTAAAATTTGAAATGATTGTGTATTTGATACGATAATGGCATGTGTTCAAATTTTTGTAAGATCACTCACCTTTATATTCTATTTGCGTGCTTTTTTTCCTGTCATATGTAAAACTTGAATCATTAAAGGACTTATGAAGTCCTCCCAGATTGTCCCAGTTCCTCTCTTTATTGTTTTCTTTCTTTCCTTCTTTTTTTTTTTTTTTTTGGTGAGACAGTTGGGGTTAAGTGACTTGCCCAGGGTCACACAGCTAGTGTAACGATTGGAATGAAGCCCCCTGCTGGAGACTTACTGTAGAAAAGCTCCGCCATGAAGTGAAGGTCTTTGAGGGCAAGAACATGCGTCTTTTCTTTGGCGTCAGGAAGTGACGTTTGTGAGTGGGAGGAAGAAGGGGAAGCCTGCTGCTCTGACTTGCTCTCTTTCCTGGGGACTCTGGCGGAGAGGGGAGCTAGAAATGTGCTCTCCCTTTAATAGACAGATGAATGTAGGCTTTTCTCTCTCTCTCTTTACCAAATTCTTATTCTCCTTAATAAATTATTAAAAGCCTAACTCTTGCTAATGCTTCTAATTTATTGGTGACCACTCATTAGATATTTTAGACAGACTAGCTAGAATTTTAGCTTTAACACGAGTAAGTCTTAAGTGTCTGAGGCTGGATTTGAACTCAGGTCCTCCTGACTCCAGGGCCAGTGCTCTATCCACTGCACCACCTAGCTGCCCTATTATTTTCTTATTTTTCAATTGAACTCAACATTGATTAGCAACAATAATAACTAGCATTTACATATAAAATTCATTAATTAAAATGTAAATGATAAAATGTGATATAGTATACTAATTTAATGAATTCTTAAACTATGATCATATTATATGATGTCTAAGAATAAATACAATGGATGACTTTGCCTTTAAAGATTTGGTATACATAATTTTGAGTTATTTCTAGGGTAGATAGCATGTTCATTTAATATTCCATTTTTTGAGATTCTGAATTCAATAAAAGGTAAAAGACCAAAACCCTCATATTTCTTTCCTTTTTATTCTTTTTTACATACTCTCTGCTTTGCAACCCTCTCCCCATGCATGTAAACGTGTATGTATAGATTTATACAGATACACAGTTCTCTTTTTCTTTCAACAACAATATGTTCAGTAATCTCCAGTGAAAAAGATATTGAGGGGTAATGAGGGTTGGAACAGCTGCAGGGAGGGTGGGAAGATGTTACATACTAAAAAGTAGTGGATTCCTGCCTTACTTGCCCCATAGGGGTCACACAGCTAGTAAGTGTCTGAAACTGGATTTTAACTCATGAAGATGAGTCTTCCTAACTCCAGGCCCAGTATTCTAGCTGCTCCTAATAATGATGATGATGATAATAACTAGCATTTATGTAGTACTTTTAAGGTTTGTAAAGTGTTTCACATGTGTTATCTCATTTCATCCTAACAACAAAGCTGTGAGTTAGATGTTATTATTATTCCCATTTTATAGATGAGGAAACTAAGAATGAGGTAGGTTTAGTGACTTGCCCAGAGTCACATAGCTAGTAAAATGTCTGAGGCAGGATTTGAACTTAAGTCTGTCTAATGCCATCAATTTGAATCAATTTGCCTGTATACATCAGGGGTTTATGGTATATTATGGTACTGACACTGGGGGGAAAAAAATCACATTTATATGCGTACACCACTATATCATAATAGTGAAGAAGATGATCATATTTATAGAGTCTTTTAAATTTGCAAAATACTTTACATATATCACCATTTTTAAACCTCACAGCAACATGGTGAGATAGGTGCATCCTTACCTTCATTTTATAGTTGAGGAAACCTGGTCAGGCCAAGTGACCTGTGTAATAGATTATAAGTGTCAAAGGCAGGATTTGAATACAATTCTTTTTGACACCAAGGCCAGTATACTGTCCATTACACAGTACTTCCTTTCCTCCTTCACATAAATATGTTCTACTAAAATTTATATTGTGTTTTATCTAGTGACTGCTGATTGACAATTTTGCTTTATAGAAGTCAGTGAACCTTCAACAAGATACAGTCAGATTTGTGTGTGAATGAGCAGTGAACTGAAATGAAGCACGTTTTTGGCTATGTTGTTTTTTTGTGTTTTGGGTTGAATCACTTTATTGCAGATGAAATACTTATTTGATGATGGTCTTCCATTTTGGCAGTTTTCTTCTTCTAAATATCATCAACTTTGATTTTAATTTCATGATAGCTTCTGTTGACATAATCCTCACAAGCTTTCTTTTTGTTTGTGTGTTTATTAAGAAGACTGTCCCTCATGCCTAGAATATTCACTCTCTCTTCTGCTTTGTTTCCAGATTCTTTTTTTTTTTTCTGGCAGGCCAATGGGGGTTAAGTGACTTGGCCAGGGTCACACAGCTAGTAAGTGTCAAGTGTCTGAGGCCAGATTTGAACTCAGGTACTCCTGAATCCAGGGCCGGTGCTTTATCCACTGCGCCACCTAGCTGCCCCTCCAGGTTCTCTTTTAACCTCAGGTCAAATCCCACTTTCTGTATGAACCCTTTTCTGGTCTTCTCCTATCCCCAACCCCCCTTTGCTCCCTAAACCTCTATATGATAGTGCCCTCTCTCTATGATTATCTTTCTTTAGCACTGTATATATCTTTTATGTACAGTTTGTTGCATGTTGTCTCCCTGATTAGCATCCCTGAAGACAGGGACCTCTTATCTTAGCATAGTGCCTGGCATGTAATGAGCACTTATACTCATATATAGATTTGTACTTGTAGTCTACAAATACTTGTAGATCGACTGTTGACATGTTTATGGGACTTTAAGTCCTTAAATATATTATCTCATTTGATCTTCAGTGTAGCCTTATTCCTTTTTCTTTCTTTTTTTTTTCTTTTGCTACAGAGACTTTATTTCCAACTCACCCAGCCTAGTAGCAACATTTATTCTTCCCTTTAATCTAGCAACTTCTCTCAGAGCCAAACATCCCAGAATCCTTACTTCTCTTAGAGTCAACATCCTGACTCCCTTGGAGCCAACATCTTTGGTCTTTAGCTTCTTTCTTTCTTTTTCTTTCTTTCATTCTTTCATTCTTTCTTCCTTCCTTCCTTGGAAGCTATGCTTCTTTTTTTAAATTTTATTTTATTTTTCTGCAACATACATTTATTTTATTTTTTCCAGTTACATGTAAGAGTAGTTTTCAACATTCATTTTCATAAGATTTAGAGTTCCAAATTTTTTTCCCTCCCTCTCTCCCTTTCTTCCCCCCTCCACAAGATTGCAACCGGGTTATATATGTACAATCCACAAGTGTTCTTTTTATCAGTTCTTTCTATAGGGGTGCACAGTAAGCTTCCTCATTAGTTTCTTGGGATTGTCTTGGATCATTGCACTGCTGAGAATAGTTAAGTCATTCACAATTGCTCATTGAACAATACTGCTGTCACTATGCACAATGTCCTCCCAGCTCTGCTCACTTCACTATACATTGATATTCATTAGTCTTTCCAGGTTTTTCAGGGATCATCTTGTTTGTCATTTCCTGTAGCACAAGACCATTCCACTACAATCATATAGCACAGCTTTTTCCATCATTCCTCAAGTGATGGACATTCCCTTGATTCTCAATTCTCAGCCTCCACCAAGAGTTGCTATAAATATTTTTTGTACAATTTTCCCCCCTTTTCTCGTTTACATGGTTACTATCCTTAACTGTTTCCCTTCCATCCTATTCCCTTTCCCATGATATTTATTCTATTATCCATCATCCTTCATCCTATCACTCTTCAAAAGGGATTTGCTTCTGTCTGTCCCCTCCCCCAC
The DNA here is from genome assembly GCF_019393635.1 of Dromiciops gliroides. NCBI lineage: Eukaryota > Metazoa > Chordata > Mammalia > Microbiotheria > Microbiotheriidae > Dromiciops > Dromiciops gliroides. The sequence continues at coordinate 391,781,109 of NC_057861.1, read as the reverse complement.
TCTGCCCTTCCTTCTTTTGTCCCTCTCTCTTTATCCCCTTCCCCTCCTATTTTCCTGCAGGGTTAGAGAGATTACTCCACCCAATTGAGTGTGTACCTTATTCCCTCCTTGAGCCAATTCTAATGAGATTGAGGTCTTTGAGCCAATTCTGATGAGTGTTAGGCTCATTTACTGCCCAGATTAAACAGATTACTCCACCCAATTGGGTGTGGGTGTGTGTTAGTCCCTCCTTGAGGCAACTCTGATGAGTTTAAGGTCTTTGAGCCTTTTCTGATGAGTGTAAAATTCCTTTACTGCCCTGCTCCTCTCCCATCTCTTCCCCCACTCCATAAGCCTTTTCCTGTTTCTTTCATGTAGGATTTCACCTCTGCCCTTCCCCCTCCCCCAGCGCATTCCCCTGACCCCTCAATTTAACCCTAAAGATGTCATCATGGGGCAGCTAGGTGACACAGTGGACAAAGCATCACCCTTGGACCCAGGGGCATCCCAGCCAAAACCCAGCCTCAGACACAAGACAGTCACCCACTATATGACCCCAGCCATGTCCCCCAACTCCAATTTTTTATAGTTCTCTAGGGTCTTGTATTTGAAAGTCAAATTTGCCATTCAGTTCAGGTCTTTTCATCACAAATATCTGAAAGTCTTCTTTTTCATTAAAGTCCCATTTTTTTCCTCTGAAAGATTACACTGAGTTTTGCTGGGTAGGTGATTGTTGGTTGTAATCCCAGTTCCTTTGCCCTCTGGAATATCATATTCCATGCCTTCTGGTCCTTTAATGTAGAAGCTTCTAGATCTTTTGCTATCCTGACTGGGCCTCCACAGTACTTGAATTCTTTCTTTTTGGCAGCTTGCAATATTTTCTCCTTGACCTGAGAACTCTGGAATTTGGCTTATAATATTCCTAGGAGTTTTCCTTTTTGGATCTCTTTCTGGAGGTGATCGGTGGATTCTTTCAATTTCTATTTTAGCTGCTTCTTCTAGAATTTCAGGGCAATTTTCTCTGAGGACATCTTGGAAGATGATGTCTAAGCTCTTTCCTTGATCATGGTTTTCAGGTAGACCAATAATTTTCAAATTATCTCTCCTGGACCTATTTTCCAGGTCAGCAGTTTTTCCTAGAAGATATTTCACATTGCCCTCTATTTTTTTTATTCATTTGGATTTGCTTTATTGTGTCTTGGTTTCTCATAAAGTTACTGGCTTCCATTTGTTCAGTCCTCATTCTTAGGCAATTATTTTCATCAGAGAGCTTTTGTACCTCCTTTTCCATTTGGCCAATTTGACTTTTCAAGCTGTTGAATTTTTTCTCATGTCTTTCCTGCATCACTCTCATTTCTCTTTCCATTTTTTCCTCTATCTCTCTAACTTTATCTTCAAAGTCCTTTTTGAGTACCTCTATGGCTTGAGACCAATTCATATTTTTCTTGGAAGCTTTAGATTTAGGGGCCCTGATGTTGACATCTTCCTCTGGGGGTGCCCCTTGGTCTTCCTTGTTACTGAAGAAACTTTCTATGGTCCTCACCTTTCTCTGTCTACTCATCTTGCCTTTCTTTTACTTGACTTTTAGCTCCTTAAAGTGGGGCACTGTTTCTAGGCTGCAGTATCCCAAGCTTAAGAAGTCCCAGGTAGTATGATATAAGGAGGATCAGGCTCTTCACTCGCCTAGCCTGTTCCCTGGTCCTTAGATGACCCCAGACCAACTCGCTAATCAACCAGCTTTGTGTGTTGTGCTTTTTAGCTCTGAGCCTGTGCCCCTCCCCCACCTGGGCCACTGCTACTCAAGCCTACCTCCTGGTTCTCAGCAGGAGTGTAAAATCCAAGTTCTGCCTTAGCACCAGCATAGACCCCTGTAGTCTCCCCCCTGCCCAGGGCTCAGCCCTCTCACCAGACTGTGAGCTTAGTTCCAGATGACACTGGTGCTTCAGCTGATTCAGAGGCTCTGGGGTTCCCCTTCTCTGGTGAGGCCTTCCTGGGACTGGATCTGTGTCCAGGTGACTATGGGGTTGGGCTCCACTCCTGTCTCAGCACAGCAGCTCCCTCCTTCTGACCTTCCAAGCTATTCTTGTTTAGAAGATGATTTCAGCACATTCTTCTGTGAGTTTTGCTGCTCAGGCATTTTCCTATGGCTTTATTTGGATGTTTTTTGGAGCGATCATTAGCCTTATTCCTTAGGTACTGTAAGAAGTCTTATCCGTATCAAGTAAGTAGTGCAAGTAGGATCCACATTCAAATATCTGTTAGCTTCAAGTCTGACACTGAGAGAAATTTAAATCTAGGTCTTCTGTTCTAAGCAGGAAGGAAAAAAAAGGTCCAATTTGGTTAGTATCAGGATTTCTTCAGAGTAACAAAATTCAAGAGTTTGAGAAACTAGTTTCAGAAGCAGAAATTCAGGCCAGGAGGTTAATTCTGGATCAAGAGAATAGTTACAAGGCATATTAGGGAACTGGCCTTTTTAATAATCTGTTTTCCTTTAACTTTGTCCTTCTTAAAGTGGCTGCTATGCTGATATATTCTGAGAGTGGGAAGGGGCTGCTAAGCTTCTTTGTAGCTCAGAAAGACCAATAAAGTCCATGAGTTCAGGCACTTTTCAGTGAGCTTTGGGCTGTATTGGGGGATCTCTGTGTAGATGTTTTTATGACTATTCCTCTTTAATTCTTCACTAATGACTCCATTTTCCACCAGTCATCCAGGAACTTTGCATTCATTTTATCATTGCCTAACTCTCCTAGGACTCTTTCCTGTTACAGAACTCTGAAATACTTAAGGTTTAAACTCACCATGTTAGAACTGACTAACAAAACTCTTCCACAAGCTTGCTGATGCATCACAGTTATAATTCCACTTTCCTTATCCTGAATAGACCTTCCTGCTTAATTGATGGAGATCCCCATAATCTCCCTGACTTCAGCACCTCTTTCCCCCCTCCATGGATGTGCCAACTGCCCTGGCACACCCTCTCTGAGAGTCCTATATGTGCTCATGCCCCAAGTGGTTCAGGGTCTTCCATTGGAGAGCATGTCCTCTTGCTTATCCGGCAACTCTCTGGTAGATTGCTTCCTGGGACAGTGTGTGCAGAGGAGGTCTCAGGAGACTATTGCCTGTACCTTTGTAGATTGTGTTTTACTGTGAGGATCTGCAAATCATTCAGACCTACCCTAGTGTTGCTGAGTGCTGTTCACTGGATCTCTACCATAAATTTATATGGCATTTTCTTTGTTCCCACATCCAAATATTGCTGCCAAATGTCTTAAGTTTTTTCCTTCACAATGCCTTTATATTTTAGCTGCCACCACTTAAAGTCCTCCTTATCACATAGACTATTGCTGTGGACTCCTAACTGGCTCCTCTTCTCCCTTTCTCTCCCCATGCTATGCATCAGTGCAAGCAATATCAAAAATACTGAACTGGGTGTGGATTTTGTGATCAAACCTTACTCCATCACTGGGTGACAGCCCAGGTGACTGTGGACTGGTTACTTTCCTTCTGTGGACCTTAATTTCCTTGTAAAATAAGGAACTTGATCAGATCAGGGATTTTTAACCTAGAGTCTCTGAACTTGCTTTTTTTTTTTTAACATTTGGATAACTGTTTCAGTATAATTTGTTTCCTTGGTGATCTGTGTGTTTTATTTTACTCATTTAAAATAAAACAAGAGGGGGCAGCTGGGTGCTGTAGTGGATAGAGCACCGGCCCTGGATTCAGGAGGACCTGAGTTCAAGTCCTTTGACACTTACTAGCTGTGTGACCCTGGGCAAGTCACTTAACCCTCATTGCCCCCACCAAAAAAAAAAAAAATTTTTAAATAAAAAATAAAAATAAAACAAGAGTATTCTGAGAAGTAGTCTGTAAGTCTCACCAGACTGTCAAATGGGGTCTAAGGCATACACAAGTTATGAACATATACAAGTTATGAACCTTTGGACGAAATAATCTCTGAGATTCCCTATATCTTCATTATTTTGTGATTTCTTTTATTTGCCCTGCCATAAAACCTTGAGTGGACTGCCTTTTTAAAATGTCCAGACCCTTAAAACCAGAATTCAGTGTATCCTACAATTCACACCAATTTACTTTACATCTTTATCACATACTACCATGTGGTGTAGCAGAAAGGACAGTGACTGGAAGGTTAGAGCTCCATGGTTCTCAATTCAGTTCAATACTAAAGATTTATTTTTTTTGTTTCTGTTTTTTCTTTTTTTTTTTTGTTTTTTTGTGAGGCAATTGGGGTTAAGTGACTTGCCTAGGGTCACACAGCTAGTAAGTGTCAAGTGTCTGGAGCAATATTTGAACTCAGGTTCTCTTGAATCCAGGGCCGGTGTTCTATCCACTGCGCCCCCTAGCTGCCCCTTAAAGATTTATTAAGTACCTACTATATGTCAGACACTGTCCTAAGTACTGGCAATATTAATAACAGAAAGAAAGATCCTCCCTACCCTTAAGGAGCTTACAGTCTCTTGAGGGAAGACAGCACACCAAGGGAAGCTAAAAAATTGCTGTGGGAGGGTTCCCCAGTGCAGAGGCATGGCTCCCTGTGATTGAAATCAGGCAGAGCTGTTGATGGAAAAGCAAAGTTCTGAATCACCCTTTATAAAAGAAGGCCCTGGGAGGAATTTACAGCTCTACCTATCCTCTGTCTTGGAATCAGAGGGGATAGGCAACTGAAGGTGATGAGTATCAAAAACTTGTGTCATTCATTATGTTGATGAGATTTCTGATGAGAGCCTGCTGATGGAGAGTTACCCTGGTTTCTTCCTAGTTCTGACTTGACTTCTTCTGGCTTCCATCTCTTGGTTCATAAACTAAAGCCATTGACTTAGATGACTTGGAAAGCTCCTTTTAGATGACTTATAAAATTCCTTCTACCACAAATATTTCTTTGATTATAGTTATAAAATATACCCTACTCACTCTACAAACTTGACTCCTTCATTTCTCCTTCCAGCTAGATGTGTTCTCTGAAACCCCACTTTTTTATGGTACATTGTCATCATCCTTGTCTTAAGAGTTATAGTTATTTCTGTACTTGTCTTATTCCTCCCCCACCCTACCTTCTTAAACTCCAAGAACTATTATTTATTGTTCCTAGAATATTGCCTTGCTCAGCCTTTTTTTTTTTTTTTTTTTTAGTGAGGCAATTGGGGTTAAGTGACTTGCCTAGGGTCACACAGCTAGTAAGTGTTAAGGTCTGAGGCCGGATTTGAACTCAGGTACTCCTGACTCCAGGGAAGGTGCTCTATCCACTGCGCCTCCTAGCTGCCCCCTTGCTCAGCATTTTAAAAATATATGCTTTAAAAAACTTTTTTAGTTGGTGAGAGAAAGACAACTTTGCGGTTTAAAGCTATTCTAGAAAACTAAGGATGAGTTCTGTATATTTGCAAAAAGAAGTGTTTTTTTTCTCACGAGTTTTAAATTACCCTTAAATGCTCCTAAATTTGTGTTCTAGCTAATTTTTACATTTATTTTTAACATTTCAAAGCATAAGACTTTGTTATTGGAAAGAATACTGGTCTTGGTTTCAGTATATCATACTTTAAATCCTGACTTCATCAATTATTAGTGCCATGACAATGGGCATGTCACTGAACCTCTCTAGTTTTTGTTTTGTTTGTTTGCTTTTATGGGGCAGTGGGAGTTAAGTGACTTGCCCCCAGGGTCACACAGCTAGTAAGTGTCAAGTATCTGAGGCCAGATTTGAACTCAGGTCCTCCTGACTCCAGGGCTGGTGCTTTATCCACTATGCCACCTAGCTGCCCCCTCACTGAATCTCTCTGGGCCTCAGTTTGTTCATCTCTAAAATGGGGATGATAATAACACTTGCATCACTTGCCTACCGGAATAAAATCAAATAAATTTACCAGTAATGAGTCCAGTGGATAATACAGAGGATTGAAATTTATTGTAATGTTTCCTTAGGTGTATCTGGTTAGTAGATTTTTTTTTGTCTGATTGTTGTCTGTGTAGCCTAATTCCTTTTAAAAATTTGAGTGTTGGATAAATCCTTCATAAAGATGTTTTGTTGAAAGGAATAATGTACTGATTGTTGGATTTTATTGGCATTAATTAAGAAATACACAGTGAAGAATGTTCAACACTAACTGTTCTTAAAAGCATATGTCAGGGGTGGCTAGGTGGCACAGTAGATAAAGCACTGGCCCTGGATTCAGGAGTACCTGAGTTCAAATCTGGCCTCAGACACTTAATACTTAATAATAATAATAATAGCTGTGTGACCCTGGGCAAGTCACTTAACCCCAATTGCCTCACTTAAAAAAAAAAAAGCATATGTCATAGGAGAGCGCTAGATTTTTAAATTCACTGAATTGAGGAGTTGTGAAGTTTCTTAGAAGGAATCCGTGGTCTAATTAATAGATGTCTTAGGGTGACAATTTTTTTTTGTTTGTTTGTTTTTGGTTTTTTTTTTTGTTTTTAGGCAATGGGGGTTAAGTGACTTGCCCACGGTCACACAGCTAGTAAGTGTCAAGTGTCTGAGGCCGGATTTGAACTCAGGTACTCCTGAATCCAGGGCCGGTGCTTTAACCACTGCGCCATATAGCTGCCCCTGACAATTTTGTTTAAATGAATTTTTCATAGGTTTTGTGACAAAATAATTATTAATAATGGATTTCTTGGGCCACCCAGAGATCACTTTCTCAGTCCTTTTTCCCTCCCACTCCAGAAAGTCTAGTCTTCTTCATCAAATCTCATCTGGGACTAACCCAAGGGAACAAAAGGACTGGATTGATAAAATTAAACCATATTTAGAGAATGGACTTTTCCTTGAGCAAGTTGAGTGAAGGGTTTTTTGCATTCTTTTCTTTGGTGTCATCAGTAAGAGTTCATTTTAATGTAGAACACAGTTCAAGTCATGTCAACCAATAGAGTTCAATGATGTAACCAATTGGATTTGTTTGATATATAATGATCCAATTAGATTTGGTCAATGTGTAATGACCCCTTCTATCAAAATAGGATAAACACCCTTGGAAAACTCCAAGGGAGGGTTTCTGGGGGGTCTTTGGAACTTCTCTTTTGGTTCTCTGAGACCACATTGTTTCTGTCTCTCTCACTGTCTCTCTTGGGACTCCTTGAGCACAAGCTGTTTCTTTAGGAGACAGCATGGGTCTTTTTGGGCTTTTCTCCTGCTCCAGCTAACTGGCATGATGATGCTCTCTCTCTGCTTTCTCTTCTATGTGGCCTGGGAGCATGAGAAGTTAGGGAGACACATGGTCAATCCTTTACTGGTATAATATTGATAAATTATTATGCTTACCCCAAACTGGTATCAATAGCAGTTAATTTAAAACAAACCACACAGTTTAAACCATTTATCACATTCATACTATACCCATACTAGACCTAGGAGAAAAACAAAAGTAAACTCTTATTGAATAATGGTGGGGAAAATGCCTCCTAATTTCTCATTCCTTCTATTTGTTTTATTTCTTTTTTGTAATTTTTATTATATGTAATTATATAAGAATATTATATAATATTATTTGAGTATTTCCTAAAATTTCCTAAAATATCTGCTAAGACTATATGACAAAATTAGATATTACATCTGTCCCTTAATTTTAATTGGTTCTTAGAATAACATTATAAAAGTAGTTCAGATCATCATTGATTATGCATTTTGCATCCTGGGCAATTGATTCAATTTCTTTTGTGGTCGGCTTTCATTAATTATAATATTACAAAATAGTATTGTTTGGGGGCGGTGCTTTTAATCATACCTGTATTTTGGTATCAAGTCATCTATGAATATTAGTAGACATCCCTTAGAAGGGGAGAGAGATGCTCCATTATATTCTCTTAAACTTTATTTCACAGACCATGTCATGGGCAGGTGTTTCTGAAAGCTGTAGCAACCATTTTTTGTTGTTGTTCTTTTGTGAAAATGATCACCATTATAAAACTGTTTCAAAATTTATTGCCTTTGATGAATTACCATATTTAGTTTCAAATTGTTTTTTAAATAAAATTTTTATAATTTCCCCAATAATATATGTATAAGTTAATTTACTTAAATTATTGTTACCTTACAGACTAATTTCCTGATTTTCTAGGATCAATAAGAATATCGATAAAAGGTTAATCTTAAGTGATTAACAGTATGAGGTCATTTGCATTTCTTAAGGGAAATTAAAAAATGAGAGTTCATTGTACTTCATACCTCATTCAGGAGAGTAAAATCATCAGGGAAATTTTTGTGGAGTGCTAATGGGTTTTGGTTTTTTTAGGATCACAGATATAAATTCAGCTGAAAGTGACCTAAAAGGCCATCTAGTCCAACTTGCTAATTTTATAGATGAGGATACTGAAGACCAAGGATAAGAAAGGTGACCATAGCTCTCACTTGTAGTAAGCATCAGAGAGTAGATTTGAACCAGGGTTCTCTCACTGCAGAACCAAGTCCCCATAAAGTTTCCCTAAAGGAAGGAAATGTTTCCAATTTCTTAGGGTTTTTCCCCCCACCTCTCACTAGAGCAGTGATTGTGATTTCCTTTTATCCATCTTCCAAATAATTTAATATTTTATTTTTTGTATCATAGCTTTAGAGTCAGAAAGAGCTTTAGAGGTCACTTCAACCCTCACTTAACAGAAGAGAGTCCAGAGAGATTAATTGTTTCCTTTGTCACAGACGAGTGAGTAATAAACTGGGATGGTGTGTGTGTGTGTGTGTGTGTGTGTGTGTGTTAGAGAGAGAGAGAGAGAGAGAGAGAGAGAGAGAGAGAGAGAGAGAGAGAGAGAGAATTGGGTTTAAGTGACTTGCCCAGGGTCATACAGATAGCAAGTATCAAGTGTCTGAGGCTGGATTTGAACTCAGATCCTCCTGACTCCAGGGCTGGTACTCTATCCACTGTGCCACCTAGTGCCACCCCCCCCCCTTTTCTATTTTTTTTTTTGACTAGGATGCTTTTAAAAATTAAACTTAAAAAAAAAGACATTGACTTGTGCTTCCTCCTTCCTCTCATTCCATTGGGGTGCTGGGATGAAAAAAAAATTACCTCATTGGCCCTGTTCAAAGAGTAATGAATCTCATTCTGTACCCTGAAGCCATCACTTCTGTGCTAGGGTGTGGCTAGCATATGTTGTCATCAGATCTCTTGAATTATGGATGGTCATTGTATTGATCAGACTCTTAACAGTTTTCAAAGTCTTTACAATGTGGCTGTTAATGCACCTGTTTCTTTTTTCTTTGTTTTGCTCATTTTATTCTTTGTCAATTTATAATTTATCATAATTTCAAAGTATCTCATCATGCCAGCCCAAATTTATTTCTGGGTTAAAGAGGAAAAAAATGGTTAAATCAGTACTTCATATGGTTTCTTCATTCAAGAGAATAACAATTTTTCTATAGTACAGAATTCACATGTCATTTATTTTCCCAGCTATGGAACTCATGTTTGATGGCATAACTTGTAATGGTTTGTAGATTGATAAATACTTTTCAATATTATTATTATTATTATTAATTTTTTTTTTTTTAGTGAGGCAGTGGGGGTTAAGTGATTTGCCCAGGGTCACACAGCTAGTAAGTGTTAAGTGTCTGAGGCTGGATTTGAAATCCGGTACTCCTGACTCCAGGGCCAGTGCTTTATCCACTGTACCACCTAGCTGCCCCAATACTTTTCAGTATTAACAAGGCTTCCATCTAGATTTTAAAATAGGGGGGGAAAAAACCCAGCATGTACTTTAGGAGAATGGATTTTTGTCTCAAAAGTAAAGATTCTTATTCTTCTTTGCTCCTCTCCCCTTTCTTTCCCATTTTTACATGTTATGTCATTGACATCCTAGTGTGAGAAACAGGCTTATGTCCAAAACTAAACTCATTATCTTTCCCTGAAATCCTCCTTTCTTACAATTCCCTTTTTCTTTTGAAGGTTCTGTAGTGTTTCAGTCATCTAAAAATCTTCATCCTCTCTCAACCAAGCCAACTGACAGATCTTGCTGTTCTTCTTTTTGCAACAATCACACCTGACTCCTCTTCTTATGCATCTACTACCTTAGTCTAATTTCTCATCACCTCTTGCCTAGATGATTGCAACAGCCTCCTGATTAGTCTTTCTTCTTCAAGTTTCTCATCACTTCCATCCATTTCGCATATTCCTGCCACAGTAAATTTTCTTAAGTTCAGATCTAACTATGTGACTCTCTTAGCCAACTCCAGTGACTTCCTATTGCCTATAAAGTAAAATATATATCCCTCTAACTTTTAAAGCCTTATAAACTTACCCTCAACCCACCTTTGCAGCCTCATTAAACCACCCAACTACTGTTTCCTTCTGAACTTGTTCCTCACTCAGCCTAGGGCCTTGACTGTTCTTTACCCTGGAATGTTAAACCTATGTGCAGATTCCTTCCTTAGGCCCACTAGCTTTGTGACTTGGAACTGGGTAGTGAAGGACAGAGCTATAGTTTGGCTCCTGTTCTTGCAGCCTGCACAAGGTCTTCCATATGGGTGAGGGGTGGGACAAGCAAGTTCTTCCTCTTATGGTACAATGGGGTTCTTGTTTCAGTTCCTGCTTTTATTGCTTTGTGCACTCCTGGCCAGATCCCCTTTCCAGTGCCCACAGACCTCTTAATAATTGCCTCAGTTTCTTCTCCCTTGTTCTCCTTTTTCCTACCTTCCTCTTCTCCTTCCCTTCACTTCCTTTCAATTCCTCTCTCTCTCTCTCTCTCTTTTTTGTTTTTGGTGAGGCACTTGGGCCTCTCATCTGTTGCTATTTTCTAGTATGCCACTTACAAAATCTTTTCAATTTTATCAAATTTTTGTGTACAGTATATGGTATTGGTAGTACTGGTTGATAGATAAGAAAATGAAATTAGTATTCTCATGGGTCTCACAGTGAGTGGTGGGTTGTCCCACATAACAGCATCACCTATAATAAAAAAAATTGATGATAACTTAATAAGAGAAATGAGGGTGCAGTAGGATAGATCATTACGGTGGTTTGGATCAGGGCTGGTTTTGTGAAGGTCAAACATAGGCTTTAATGGATGGAGAGGATTTCAGAGTGGTGTTTGAGTGGGGATATCATTCTATGCATACTGAACAGCATGAACAGTTTTGGGGCAGTGAGAGACATGTATGGATATGGGGAGAGTAAGTAGTGTAACATGGGTAGAATAGTGCATGTTGAGGGAAATAGAAGTAAAGCTAGAAAACCAGGGAGGTCTCAGATTCTGAAGGGCTTGGAATACTAGGCTAAGGAACCTGAAAAAAGAGCATTTTTTTTTCCTCAGTGGGCTACAGGGAACTCTTGGAGAGTTTGGAGTAAAGGGGCAATTAAGTGGTGCAGTGGATAGAGCCCTGGGGCCTGAAGTAAGGGAGACCTGAGTTCACATCTGGCCACAGACCCTGGGCAAGTCATTTAACCTCTGTTTGCTTCAGTTTCCTCATCTATAAAATGGGGATAATAGCACCAACCTCCCAGGCTTGTGATGAGGGTCAAATAAAATAATAATTGTAAAGGACTTAGTATATTAAGTGCTGTGTAAAGGTTATTTATCATCATCATCAGATTGCTTTATATAAGGAGCATTAATCTGGTCACTGTATAAAGAAATTCTTGGAGGAGGCAGAAAACAGAGACAGGATGACCGGCTAGTGGGCTATTGCAGGGGACTAGGTGAGGGGGGCATATAATAGGGTATTGGAAATAGAGGGGAAGTGGGTGGATTAAACAGATATTGCTTAGCTAGAATCCCTAGAACTTGGTAAATGGTTGGCTCTTGGGGAGCAGGTAGAAGAAAAAGTCGGTGAATGAACAAATGAATGGCATTACAGACATAAACTGGAAAGTCAAAAGAAAAAGCAGAAATATAATTTTTCTTGGTATACACTGAATTTGAAGTTCTGGTAGAACATTGAGATGGAGATGACTCAGATATTTGGAAATATTCAATAGGCATTTGCAAACTTAGGTTTGTAGTACAGGAGAAATAGTTGAAGCTGTGGCAGTGAATTGCAGTGGTAGGTGAAATAGAATAAAGAGAGAAAAGCTGAAGACAGTCTCAGGCACCCGAAATGTTTATAAAGAAGTAGAGCCAGGAAAGGAAATAGAGCCTTTAATGAAGAAAGAAGAATCAAATGTTGGATATTTTTTGCTTCACTAAAATGTAAGTTCTTGTAGGCAGAGACTTTTTGCTTTTTTGTCTTTGTCTCTGTAGTGTTTAACATAGTGTCTGCTACGTGATAGGTATTTGATTTAAATTATTTTTATTGGAAACCTAAGGAGAAGAGTGAATCCGGAAATGCTAGTATTAGGAGGTAGGTGACAGAATTAGAAGCAGCAATTTGCATTCAGAGTTTATTACTTCTCAAATCTACATAAATCATCAGCATTTCTATATGTGACCCACAAAGGCCAACAGCAAGAGATAGGGGAAATTCCATTTAAAATAACTATAGTCAGCGTAAAATATTTTGGAATCTACCTGCCAAGGCAAACTCAGGAACTATATGAACACAATTACAAAATACTTTTCACACAAATAAAAGCAGATCTAAATAATTGAAAAATATCAATTGCTCATAGATAGGCCTAGATAATATAATAAAAATGAGAGTTCTACCTAACTTAATTTACTTATTCAGTGCCATGCCAGTCAAACTACCAAAGATTATTTTATAGAAGCTAGAAAAAATAACAAAATTCATCAGGAAGAACAAAAGGTCAAGGAATATCAAGGGAATTAATGAAAAAAAAAATGCACAGGAAGGTAGGCTAGCTGTACCAAATCTAAAACTGTATTATAAAGGGGCAGTCATCAGAACTATTTGGTACTGGCTAAGAAATCGAGTGGTGGATCAGTGGAATAGGTTAGACACACAAGACACAGTAGTAAATGACTATAGTAATCTCCTGTTTGATAGACTCCAGCTTCTGAGATAAGAACTCACTATTTGATAAAAACTGCTGGGAAAACTGGAAAGTAGTACGGCAGAAACCAGGGATAGACCAACATCTTACATTGTATGCCAAAATAAGGTCAAAATGGGTGCATGATTTAGACATAAAGGGTGATACCACAGGCAAATTAGGAGAAGAAGAAATAGCTTACTTCTCAGATCTATGGAGAGGATAAGAATTTCTGACCAAACAAGAGATAGAGAATATTATGAAATGCAAAATGGTTCATTTTGATTACATTAAATTAAAAAGGGTTTGTACAGATAAAACCAATTCAGCCAAGAAGCAAAGCAGAAAGCTGGGGAACAATTTTTACAACCAATCTTTCTCATAAAGGCCTCATTTTAAAAATGTATAGAGAACTGAATCAAATATATAAGAATATAAGTCATTCCTCAATTGGGAAATGGTCAAAGGATATGAACAGGGAGTTTTCAGATGATGAAATTAAAGCTATCTATTGCCATATGAATAAATGCTCTAAATCACTATTGATTAGAAAAATGCAAATTAAAACAACTTTGAGGTGTACTACCTCACACCTATTAGAGTGGCTAATATGACAAAAAAGGAAAACGAGAAGATGTGGGAAAATTGGAGCACTAATGCATCGTTGGTGGAGTTGTGAACTGATCCAACCGTTCTGGAGAGCAATTTAGAACTATGCCCAAAAGGCTATAAAACTATGCATACCCTTTGACCCAGTAATACCATTACTAGGTCTGTATCCCAAAGAGATCATAAAAAAGGGATAAGGACCCCCATGTACAAAAATATTTATAGCAGCTATCTTTGTGGTGGCAAAGAATTGGAAATTGAGGGGATGCTCATCAATTGGGGAATGGCTGAACAAATTGTAATATATGGATGTAATGGAATATTATTGTGCTATAAGAAATGATGAGCAGGCAGATTTCAGAAAAACCATAAAAGACTTAAATGGATTGATGCAGAGTGAAGTGAGCAGAACCAGAAAAATGTTGTAAACACTCAACAGCAACACTGTGTGATGATCAACTGTGAAAGACTTAGTCTTCTTAGCAATACAACGATCCAAAACAATTCCAAAGGATTCATGATGGAAAATGCTCTCCACATCCAGAAAAAAAGACCTGTGGAATCTGAGTGCAGATTGAACCATACTATTTTCACTTTTTTTGTTTTGTTTTGTTTTTCTTTCTTGTGGTTTTTCCCTTTTGTTCTGATTCTTTCACAACATGACTAAATGTCAAAATATGTTTAACTTGATTGTACATATATATAGCCTATATCAGATTGTTTGCTGTCTTGGGAAGGGGAAGGGAAGGGAGGGTGGGAGAAAAATTTGGAACTCAAAATCTTATGAAAATGTTGAAAACTATCTTTACATGTAACTGGAAAAAAATAAAATACTATTAACATTAAAAAAAATTTTAAATGGCATACTTCTATGGGAGAGGCAGAGAGGCAGGAAGATGGTAAAAGGTGACATTCCACGGGGAGGAATGAATTCTTTATAAAAACCAAAGATTAAAAAACAATATATTAGTTTATTTAGGGGAAAAAAACCCAAAAAACCAGTGTTCATCATTTCTCTCTCTGGAGATGGATAAAATTTTTCCTCATGGGTCCTGATGAATTGTCTTGGATCATTGTCTTGATCAGAGTGGCTAAGTTTTTCCACAGTTGATCATTGTTATATGGAATGACTGTTTCAATTGAGTGCTGAGAATGGAAGGTCAGATAAGTCAGTATTGAGGATTGAGTGTGTGGTAAGAACATTTTAAGTACATTGGGTATAGACTACTTTTTCAAGAAGCTTGATGGTAAAAGTGGGAAGAAAGATGTAGCATTTATTCTTTTTATACCTTTTGTGATGATCTTATACATCATAAGTTCATGTTGTTCAATTTCAGCTAGGCCCTCACTACAGCAAAGCAGTCCTTTCATTCCAAAATAATTTATGCCCTTTCTTGTTCTCCACTGAAGCTATTCCAAACCTTTTTTCTCTCTTTAAGCTTCTTATGTTTTCCTTTTAGTCCTCTTACTTCTTAAAGGACTGAGTAAATTGAAGCCAATTTGATGTGATTTCTCTTCATCTCAAAACCCCTTGATAGCTTCCACAACTCTTTCTTTCCCCCATCACTGATAATAAGGTGGCTTTTACCTATTCTCTCTACATGTGTTCTTTTCCCCGTCCCCCTTCTCTATTCACAAGATTGCATACTGTCCTCTCCCTGAATCTCCGTTTACTTTCCTATTACCTTCAGACTTGCTCCTATCTCTCCTCCATTCTTTTGGGGGGGGGGGCAATATGGGTTAAGTGACTTACCCAAGGTCACACAGCTAGTTAGTGTCAAGTGTCTGAGCCTAGATTTGAACTCGGGTCCTCCTGAATCCAAGGCCAATATTTTATCCACTGTGCCACCTAGCTGCCCTTCTCCTCCATTCTTAAAAGATGTTTTACCATTCTCTTAATTTATTATCTTCTGTCTTCCCTCCCTTTCTCAGCTAGACTTCCCAGAAAAAGCTATCAGCCCTTGTTGCCTCTACTTCTCTCCCTCCCCAACCTTTTGCATTCTGGCTTTTGATTATTCAAAACAGATCAATGATTTCTTTTTTTTTTTTTTTTAGTGAGGCAATTGGGGTTAAGTGACTTGCCTAGGGTCACACAGCTAGTAAGTGTTAAGTGTCTGAGGCCGGATTTGAACTCAGGTACTCCTGACTCCAGGGCCGGTGCTCTATCCACTGTGCCATCTAGCTGCCCCAATGATTTCTTAATGAACAATTTGTATGGTCTTTTCCCTGCCCTAAACCCTTTTTTACTTAGCCACTGCACTTGACGCTGTTAAATACTCTCTTCTCCTGTATACCTCTCTTCTTGGGTTTTCCTCCTACCTATCTGAGCAACCGTTCCTTCACAACTCCTTTATAGGTTCTTTATTTATATGATGCTCCCTAACTCTTTTAATAGTTTCCAAAGCTCTGTCCTGGGTTCCTTTTCTCACTGTATACTTCTGTCAGTAAGCTCATCAACTCCCCAGGAGCTGGTATCTATATGTCAATGATATTACTTATTATCTATTTGTCTGTCTGTCTGTCTATATCTATCTATCTATCTATCTATCTATCTATCTATCTATCTATCTATCTATCTATCTATCTATCTATCTATCTATCTATCTATCTATCTATCTATCCTGTCTTTCCTCTGAACTTCAGGCTTGCATCACTAGCTTCTGTTGGATCGCATGTCCTGGAGACATCTCAAACTCAGTATGTCTAGAGCAGAAATCATTATCTTCCTTGAGTTGCACTCCCACCACATGCTCTACTCCATCCTTTTGCCAAGTTGGCCTGTATCTTAGAGGGATTTTCCATTATCTTACTTTTGTAACTTTGTCATTTTCCTAGACTCCTCATTCTTCCTCATACCATGAGTCCATTCATTTGCCAAATATTGCCATGTCTCCCTTCACAAAATTGTTTGTTGTTTCTACCTCTACAACATCCTTTAACATATAGCACCCTAGTTCAGGCCCTCATCACCTCTCCCTTAGATTATTGCAATAGCTTCTTAATTGGTCTCTCTGCCTCAAGTTTATTGCTATTCCAATCCATCCTCCTTGCTGTTACCAAAGTGATTTTCCTTAAATGTGAATCTGACCATGTCACCTCCTCCAACCCAACCAATTGCTAATGTCTCCCTGTTGCTTCTAGGATAAAACTTAACTCCTCTGCTAGCTTTTAAAGATTTTCACAGCTTGATGCCAACCTATCTTTTTAGCCCATCCACACTGACCATCTCTTCATTCCTCATATACATCTCTCTCTTCCTGTCTCCTCTCCCTTTCCCTCTTCCACTCTCCCTCTCTTCCTCCCTCTGCATATTTCCCTTTGTATGTACTGCCACATCTCCCGTGTCTAGAGTACACATTGTCCTCACTTCCACATCTTGGCATCTTCTTGTCTTCCTTTAAAACAAAGCTCTAGCCCCATGTTTTCCGTGAAGCCTCTCCTGATTGTCCCAACTACTAGTGCCCTTCATTCCAAATGACCTTTATTGTTAAATGTTTTTCATGTACATATATATGAATATATTCTCTTTTCAGTTGGAATGTAAGCTTTTGTTATCTAGGGATAAAAAGGATTAATTGATAATTAATCAATACAAATTGGTATTAATTAATACAAATATGCCCAGCAATTAGCATAGTTTCTGGCACATAGGAGGTATTCAATGGATGTTAGTTAATTGATTTTAGACTTAAATAATATCCAGTCTCAATTGATTTTAAATATCTTGAGTTTCCTCTTTTTTCATTTTGCAGATGGACCAGCTTCTGGGTAACATGATTGAAATGTGGGTTGATCGCATGGACAGCATTACCCAACCAGAAAGAAGAAAACTTTCTGCTCTGGCATTACTTTCATTGTTACCATCTGATAATGGGTGAGTGGTTAATATTCTTCCTTGAAAAGAAAATTTGTTATACTGGTTTCCCTGTCAGTCTGTCAATATAGTGAGAATGCCAGATTTTTAAAATATATATGCGTATAGGTATGTGTATTCTCTCAATCAGGTAATTAAAAAAAAAACAAACTACCTCAGATTGTATATGTCAACAGGTCATTTTTTCCTAGAGTCACAACTTTTACTTCTTGGAGCTATCTAGCTATTTGGAACAAATTTCATCATTGCATAACAAAATTTCAGTTGAAAAATGTGTGAATGTTTCGGAAAAATCGTTCTTTTGGTTATATTAATACATTTTGTTTTTATTCCTGTATACATTCTCAGATTGTTCATCATTGTATCTGGCTTCATTGTAGAATATTGATGCATTTAATATCTAATTCTTCATACTCGTGGTAGATATTTAAAATGTCTTATTTTCTATTAAGTAAGCCAAAAGTGTGAATACTTTATTTATATTTATCTTGTCTTTTAGGATTATATTTAGAGAAACTTAGAAGTTGCCTTTCTGATTCCTAAGCCCTTGAAGTTAATGCATATCTTTTTTTTTTTTTTTTGCATAGCAATTTAGTTTAGCATCTTTGATAAGTTTTGAATTTTAGCATTTGCAACAACGGAATGTATTGACCAGGAGAATGGCATCTATTATCCTTTTTTTTCTTTTAGTTCTTTTTTTTTTAAATTTTTTTGAAGTGTGACAATTTTCTTACTGCTTAGGATATTAATTTAGTATTATAGAAAATAAAACGTAAAGTTACATCTTGGAAAGAGAAGAATCATGCTATGACAGATTTGGTCTTTCTGCTGTGAGGTACCTTGCAGAGCTGTCTAAATCTAATGCAGTGAGAAAAACCTATTACAATCATTCTGATATGTGTGTTATGAATGGAAACATTTCTTCATGGTATTAAAAATTAATAAGTGCCTCTGTTTACTAAATGTTAATTTATTAACTACAGGTTCACATATTCAAAGGTCAAAATACTCAACATTACAGTTACTGTCCTTTTTATTTCTTTTAGAAATGAAGTATCAGAGCTGTATCATTCATATACATATTTATATTTTATGTAAATAAAGAATATCTTGTACTCTGGTGGAAAAATAATGACTTGGGGATTATTAAGACTCTTATAAACATAAACATTTATTTTGTTTGAGTATCAGACTTTGATTATAGCAACATGATCTCTACAACTACATATTGATGTCATAACTGATTGCAATGTCAGTACAAGACCTGGATTACTGTTTACTAGAACGACCAGCCTTCTGTTTAGTTTAGATAGAGAGATCTATTTGTCCATCATTGTCTCTGAGAATAATTGAAATAAAACTTAATTTATATAAGTGATTTAAAAAATAAATAGACCATAAACATCTCAGACTTAGCTTCATAATTTTTTACCATAGTAAAAATATAGATAGAGATCCATGAATTTAATTTTAAAAGATGCACGTGAATGTATAGGATGTGATGATCTTGGATTCTTAGTGATTTGACCAATTTCTAGCTTTTGTTGTAAAACCTTATATCTCCCATAACTTCCGTAGAGCATCTTTTCTTCCTATTATCCCATGCCATCATATTTGTTCTCCTGTTCAATTTGATTTCTTACAAATATGCGTAAGGCTTTTGTGTCCCATCCCACTGCACAATTTTAAAAACATAATGAAGATGGGGCGGCTAGGTGGCGCACCGGCCCTGGATTCAGGAGTACCTGAGTTCAAATCTGACCTCAGATACTTGACACTTATTAGCTGTGTGACCCTGGGCAAGTCACTTAACCCCCATTGCCCCACCCCCAAAAAAACATAAACACAAAAAAACCCCATAATGAAGATTACAGTCAAATGTATTTCAGACTTTCCTAATGCTACATAAACAACAAGGGAAGTATAAAGAAATTTATCATTATTACTGAAATAGCACTTTAGATAATCTCTTTCCAAGGGGGTATATATTTAAAGGTGTTAATAGATGCAGCATTATCTAAGTAATTCAGGTCATTCACTGAATCAATAAGAATTGATTAAGTACCTACCATATATTAGTCACTATCACATACTATTTATTAATCACTATGTTAAGCACAGGTGATACAAACATAATAGTGAGACCATTTCCTGGAACTTCTATTATATGAGGGCAATTTAACATGTTCATGAATAAATTCAGGGGATACACACACACACACACAAATACCACAAATATGTTTTATGATACAAATGTTTCATGTAATAAATATTGCTATAGTTGGGCGACATGATACTACCAACTGAGTGAACTGATCTCTTGAAGTAGGTGATACCTAAGCAGAGCCACAAAGGGAGGTATCCTTG
Organism: Dromiciops gliroides; assembly: GCF_019393635.1. Lineage (NCBI taxonomy): Eukaryota > Metazoa > Chordata > Mammalia > Microbiotheria > Microbiotheriidae > Dromiciops > Dromiciops gliroides. The sequence goes on along the minus strand of NC_057861.1, from coordinate 391,761,390 downwards.
GTTGCAAGAGATGGAAAGATGAAAAACATTCTAAGCATGGAAGGACATCCTGTGCAGGAGCACAGAGGAGAGAAATCTTGTATCTTCTTTCTTTTATAGATCTGTGGCTTGCTTGCCCTTCTGTGCACTCACACAACCACCACCTCTGTTTAGGCCCTCACTACTTCTTACCAAGACTGTCTCAAGTGTTTACTCACTTCAGCTCATCTTCTACTCGGCAGTCAAAGTGATTTTCTAAAAGTGTGGTTCTGGCCTTATCCTCTGCTTAATAACCTCAATTCGTTTTCTGTTACCTTTAGGATCAGATAATAAGTTCTTTGTTTTTCACATTTAATGCTTTTTGTAGCCTGGCCAGCCTTACTGACCTACATGTTATTCTTTACAAGAGGCACTCTATCTCCCTTGCATTGGCTGTTCCACACAACTTGAATGCTCTTCCTCCTAACTTGTAATTCTTAGACTCTCTGACTTTAATGCTAATGTCAAGTATCACCTCCAGGAACCCTTTCCTAGTCTCCCTGCTTGTTAATGTCATTTACTCTAAGGTTGCCTTGCATCTTTTCTCTCTATCATGTATGTTATGATTTACATATGTTATCTCTCCAGATAGAATGTCAGGGCAAAGACTGTTTTTCTTTTTATGCTCACACTTAGCACAGTATCTGACATGTAGTCCATATTTAATAAATATTTGTTGTATTGATTGTATATAAGAATAGAAAGTAGGTCATATTGGCTAGAATGGATATGCATGTATGATAGAGTAATGTGTAATCAGCCTGGAAGGTAGGCTGCTATCAGATCATAATGTACTTTAAATGTATTAAGTCAGTTTATATGCATTTTAAAGTTCTTGTTCTGAAAACCAATTATTCCTTTGTTATTTATTTACTTTGGTAAATTTTGCTGTTTTTAATTGTTAAAATGAAAAAAATTGTGGCAAGTGTATATTCTAGTTCTTTGAGCAGACAGCTTGCATCGAGAGAGTTATACCAACTGCTTGGAAGTCTGAGAAGTATTGGATTATTATCTCCTGCTAGAGGCATACATGAAGAGGAAGAAGTTACTAATTACCTTAACTAGTGAAAGTATAAAACCAAGAGACTCAAGCAGATAGCTTTGTGAGAATTTTTTGCTTATCCTCCATTCTTTTTTAGGGGGGTGGTGAGGGTTAAGTGACTTGCCCAGGGTCACACAGCTAGTTAAATATCAAGTGTCTGAGGCTGGATTTGAACTCAGGTCCTCCTGAGTCCAGGGCTGGTGCTTTATCAGCTGTGCCCCTGTCCTTAATTCTTTTTTTTGCGGGGGGAGGGGGGAGTCCCTACTGGAACCGTTTATTTAGTAACACATTTCCCTCCTTAGCTCCCACTGTCCCCGCCCCCCTCCTCAGCGCCCACTGTCCCCGCCCCCCTCCTCAGCACCCACTGTCCCCGCCCCCCCTCCTCAGCGCCCACTGTCCCCGCCCCCTCCTCAGCGCCCACTGTCCCCGCCCCCCTCCTCAGCGCCCATTGTCCCCGCCCCCCCTCCTCAGCGCCCACTGTCCCCGCCCCCTCCTCAGCGCCCACTGTCCCCGCCCCCCTCCTCAGCGCCCACTGTCCCCGCCCCCCCAACTCAGCGCCCACCACCCCCACCCCCGCCCCCTCCCTGGCCGCCAATGTCAGGGGCTCCAGACCTCATGATGGGCGTGATGTACGTCTAGTATTTGGCAAAGAAGGTCTTCTGCTCCTAGGGGTTCTTGGCCTCCTGGGCTTGTTCCAGCTCCAGATGCTCAATGAACGCAGCAGTCTCCAGCCAGGCGCAGAGTGGAGGCTGTAGCTGGACTGTGGTTTTGAACAGCTCCAAGTCCCCGTCCTCCATTTCATGGCCCCGGTAGGCTCCGTCACCACAGAGAGGTGGGACTCGACCAGGGAGCACGCGCGGAAGGGGGGTGGGGGGGAAGAAGGAAGGAGGAGGAGTGGCCTGCGGCTACCACGCCCTCAGTGGCCCCTGGCTTCCAGGGTACGAGCCATTCAGAGCCGCCATGTCCGGAAGCTGGCCCTTGCTGATCCTCCATCAGCTGTGGTGAGGGTGATGGTCCGGTCCTGCATTCCATGTTAGGAAGCCCCGTTTCCGGAAGTGGACGCTATTGTCTGCTTTAAAGGAATGTTCCAGCAGCAGCCCCGTGGTGGGCCCACAGCCTTCAGCCGCAGCTGCTCCCCCGGAACCGTGCCGGGCGCCACCAGCAGCAGGAGCGGGAGCCAGGGGGCCGCCATCTCTGCCTGCTGGTGGTGCTCACGTGACCGCGCGGCTCCCTCTGGGAGAGGGCGAAAACAACCTCTGCGCCTGCGCCCCTCTCCTGTAGTTCATTTTTGTTTGGTTGGTTTTTGGTTTTTTTGGTGAGGCAATTGGGGTTAAGTGACTTGCCCAGGGTCACACAGCTAGTAAGTGTCTGAGTGACATTTGAATTTAGGTCCTCCCAACTTGAGGGCCAGTGCTTTATTCATCGTGCCACCTACCTGCCTCCATTTTGAGAACTAGATAAAGAGCTCATTTTTACATCTCACTTTATTCAGTATTTAGTATGCCAGTATAAATCTTCTGGATTTCTATCTTCCATAGAACTCAACTCTTCTCGTCTCCCTCTCCGTCTCCGTCTCCCTCTCCCCTCTCCGTCTCCTTCTCCCTCTCTCTCTCCGTCTCCTCCCTCTCCCTCTCTCTCTCCGTCTCCTCCCTCTCTCTCTCCATCTCCTTCTCCCTCTCCCTCTCCCTCTCTCCTCTCCGTTTCCCTCTCCCTCTCCGTCTCCGTCTCCCTCTCCCTCTCCCTCTCCTTCTCCCTCTCCGTCTCCGTCTCCCTCCCTCTCCGTCTCCGTCTCCGTCTCCCTCTCCGTCTCCGTCTCCGTCTCCCTCTCTCTCCGTCTCCGTCTCCGTCTCTCTCTCCGTCTCCCTCTCCGTCTCCCTCTCCGTCTCCGTCTCCGTCTCCCTCTCCCTCTCCCTCTCCCTCTCCCTCTCCCTCTCCCTCTCCGTCTCCGTCTCCGTCTCCCTCTCCTTCTCCCTCTCCGTCTCCCTCTCCCTCTCCGTCTCCCTCTCCTTCTCCCTCTCCTTCTCCCTCTCCTTCTCCCTCTCCCTCTCCCTCTCCCTCTCCCTCTCTCTCTCCCTCTCTCTCTCCCTCTCTCTCTCTCCGTCTCCGTCTCCCTCTCCGTCTCCCTCTCCCTCTCCCTCTTCCTCTCCCTCTCCCTCTCCCTCTCCCTCTCCCTCTCCCTCTCCCTCTCCGTCTCCCTCTCCCTCTCCCTCTCCCTCTCCCTCTCCCTCTCCCTCTCCCTCTCCCTCTCCGTCTCCCTCTCCCTCTCCCTCTCCCTCTCCTTCTTTCCTCCCCTCCCCTCCTGGCCCGTCTCTTTTCTTTAAGCCTGATCTCTTCAGATCTAGCCATAGGACTTGCCCAGTCACACAGCTAGTATCGAGTGTTTGAGGCTGGATTTGAATCCAGGTCCTCCTGACTCCAGGGCTGATGCCCTATCCACATTATTGAATCTTTAGGCACTTTTGAAAGGTATTTAAAGAGTTTTGATTACAGGATACAAGGTTGAGTCATTGTCTCTCTGTTATAATGTCCTTAATTTTGTAGTATCCTAAGAAAGATTTAATATTAGAATTCTGGAAACTGTTAAAAAATAGCCATTTTAAAGATAAAACTAAACAGATTCTCAAGTGATTCTTTTATTTTTCTCATATCTTGTTGAACAGAGTAGCAGCTTGCTTAGGAAAGTAATTAGAAGTCTTTACATGATCATCATATTTTAGACTGTTGAAAATGGAGTCTAAGTGTAATTTTCATAATCATATCAGGTTTTTTATATGGTGCTTCTCTAACTGTTTAACCCAGCTTCCTGTTTATCTTGTTCAGTACAGCCCTGTAGTAGGTGAGGGTTTTTTCCCCAATGCTTTCCTGGTTAATGTGCTATACCAGTTAAATGGAAATTTAACAGCAATTTCCTGTTCCAGAATTCCTGCTCAAACTTTGAAGTATGCTTATTCTTATTATTGGAGTCTAGCTGATAAAGTAGACTACGTATCTTGAGTAGGAATAAACTGAGGAATTTCATTTTTGCATCGTTTTTTATTACCTTTAACCTGTACTTCATAAGTGAATTGCTGATGCTGTCAGTTTAAAAAACTGTCTCGTATTCCTTTTTATTTTCCACACAAGAAAGGATTACTGACCCTGTGGGATGAACAGTTCTCCTTTTTTATGCCATTCAATACATTCTCAAAATTGTGTCTAACATTAATGTATGAGTTCACAGGGATATAGGTATGCTTGTGTTTTCAAATAAAACAAATTGTTCTTATTTCCATTTAAAAGAACTATAACATTTTTACATTTTTTTAATGACCAGGAACTATACCTTTCCAAATAGCAATGACTCTTTTCCATTATGTTTTTCCAAGAGGATTTGAATAGTTGTGGTGATGGTTTTGCCTTTAATGGAAATTTTTTTAAAAGGCTTACCAAAAGAATTGCTGAGAGAGGACAGTAGAAAGTTAGGTTAGGGAAATAGGAGAGATGAGAAAAGGACAGTATAATTGGTAAAGGAAGATAATCAGGTAGAAGAAGAATGCCTGGGTTGATTTCATTTCTCTGTACTAACTCTTTTTAAATCCTTTATTCCTGATGCTGATTTTCTAGCCTTACAGTATGTCCCATGTTTCCTATCTTTTTGATTGCTCTGAAATAGGAATTTGTAGCAATTACAAAAATGCTAGGAGAATCCTGGTGAATATGAAATGTTACACAATTTAGTTCTAAAGCATCATCATATCTTTCTGACCAATGTTGTTTGTTTTTGGTTTTTTTACTTTATTAAACTAGACCAACCCTCAGTTCACTAATGTGTGAAATGGCGACATCTTTCTTACATTGTCTACCTATTTGTGATATTTATTTTACATTGTCTTTGTAAGGAAGGCACTATATAAAGTTGAGCTGTTAGTAGCTATGTTTAACCTTCAACAAGTTAAGTCCATGTGTGCCAGGCTCTGTGATAATTGCTAAGAAAATAAATAAAAGCAAAAAGAAAGCTAGCCAGTGCCGTGAAGGAACTTACATCCTAATGTGGGAATAAAAGGAAGCTGAAGGAAGAGGAAAGGAACGCATATACATGGGAGCATGGTGGAGAAAGAAGTCCCAAGAGTCAGGAGTACAGCCCAGAGAGGAATGAGGGAGTGAAATTAATTGACTAGAGCCTTAAAATGGAGGCTTTGTGAGAAACTGACCAATCAGAGGAAAGGGCCTCAGGGGCAGAGTGATCTTCTAGGGTGAGAAGTCCAGTCTGTTCTATATTGTAAACTATGTAAATAGCCCAAGTCTAGGAACCAGGTGACTAGCATACTGGTTCCATCTTGCCACTTAATGGCAGCATTACTTTGCCCAAGACCCTGAACTTCTCTGGGCTTATTCCTCACCTATTGTCAAGTCTGGAAGGATAGTTGGTTTATTGCAATTAAGCAAAATTCAGCAATAAACTTGCAGTTCATTCTTTGGCTTGTATTTGAAGTCTATCCTGTTTGGGATGGCCCCTTGCAGAGGTTTTATTCTCCTGATTTAGCTTTTGACTACACGATGGTCATTTCTATACCATGGTGAAGCAGTGGAGGATCCTCACAGTGAAAACCCCCAACATATTATAGCCAGCTTTTATTAGTTTTGGTGCTTTTCCTGACACAAAAGATTTTTAATGTAATTGGATAACATTTGAGCTTTTTGATACACTGTGTGTTCACTTAGCATTTATCAAGTTTCTCCTATGCAAAAATATCATATTGATGATTAGGTAGGTGTCATAAATGTTATTATTCCTATTTTACAGATTTATACATTAAGAAGCTGAGGTTCATACAGATTAAGAGACTTGTGAAAACCAACAAATGGCAGAAACAGGATTTCCCCACATCTTTCTTGACGTTGGCATCTTCCTCAGAGGGTGCACCTTGATCTTCCTTGTCACTGAAGAAACTTTCTATGGTCCTCACCTTTCTCTGTCTGTTCATCTTGCCTTTCTTTTACTTGACTTAGCTTCTTAAAGTGGGGCACTATTTCCAGGCTGCAGTATCCCAAGCTTCAGAAGTTCCAGGTGGTATGATTTAAGGGGGATCAGGTTTTTCACTTGCCTGGCCTGTTCCCTGGTCCGCCTGGCCTGTTCCCTGGTCCTTAGATGACCCCAGACCAACTTACTAATCAACCAGCTTTGTGTGTTGTGGTTGTCAGCTCTGAGGAGCCTGTGCCCCTCCCCAACCTGGGCCACTGCTACTCAAGCCTACCTCCTGGTTCTCAGCAAGAGTGAAAAACCCAAGTTCTCCCTCAGCACCAGCATAGACCCCTATAGTCTCTCCCCTGCTCAGGGCTCAGCCCTCTCACCAGACTGTGAGCTTAGTTCCAGATGACATTGGTGCTTCAGCTGATTCAGGGACTCTATGGGTCTCCTCCTCTGGTGAAGCCTTCCTGGGACTAGATCTGTGTCAGGTTGACTGGTTGGGCTCCACTCCTGTCTCAGCACAGCATCTCCCTCCTTCTGACCTTCCAAGCTATTCTTGGTTAGAAAATGATTTCAGCACATTCTTCTGAGGGTTTTGCTGCTCCAGGCACTGTCCTATGGCATTATTTGGATGTTTTTTGGAGCAATTGTGTCGTGAGTTCAAAAGCTCACTGCCTTTCCTCCTCCATCTTGGCTCCACTGAAAAAGAGCTTGTTCCCCACATCTTTCTTAACTCCTCATCTAATGTTCACAGGATTCCTACCTTCAAGGACCTTAATTCTAATTGAGAAGAATATGACCTGTTGTTTTTGTTATTGTTTTTCAGTCATTCCTGTCATGTCTGACTGATTCTTCATGACTCTATTTAGGATTTTCTTGGCAAAGATACTGGAGGGCTATTTCAGTTCATTTTACAGATGAGGAATTGAGACACACAGGGCGTGGCATTTTAAAAGTTTGAGGGACAGTTTTTTGGATAACTAATCATTTTATTAGTAATGCTAGCCTATTATTGATAAAAGGGATGGTCCTTTTGACTGTCTCTCCTGGGCCAAAGACACCAACTGGTGATGGGCTCACAGTTATATATGCCCTTGGAAGAGTGGGTGTTCCTGAAGATGGCAGTCAATTCTGATTGGTTAATAATTAATAAGAGAATGAATATTATAATGAGAGGTGGATTTATTCTAATGAAGGGCCAAGGAATGTGACTTTGATTTACTTCCAAATCACTTCTAGCCTTGGAGAATCTAGACAAAAGATCTATACTCCCACCCAAGCCTGAATAGAACACTGTGGGCCAGGAGTTTCACTTTAGATTAAATTCTTTGTAAGGTTGGGTGGGGTAGGAATACTTAGATTGAGGAGAGTGTTAATCTTACTTACTATGATCAGGCTGTTACTTCAGAGGCTGAACCTTGACATGAGGTTACTTATAATCATTTCTCTCACGGATTAAGTGACTTCTCTAGGATCACCTATCTAGTAAATCTGAGGTTAGATTTGAACTTGGAAATATGAGTTTTCCTGAGTGTAGGTTGGTTCTCTATCCACGGTGCTACTTAGCTGCCCTGGTATGACCTGTATATAAGTGTAATAGAAGTTAGAAAATTATTAAATGCAAAGGAAGAAAGTCTAGCTGAATGATACAAAAGGTCTGAAGAGAAATAGAATCATTTCAATTGGAATAATCAGGGTAGATTTCATGAAGGAAGTGGTACCCGAGATGTACCTATGTAATGATTGGAATGACGCCACCTGCTGGAGACTTACTGTAGGAAAGCTCCAACTTGAGGAGAGGATCTCTGAAGGCAGGACCATGTGGCTTTTCTTGGGCATCAGGAAGTGATGTTGGCTTGTGGGAGGAAGAAGGGGAAGGCTGGCGCGCTGCCTCACTCTCTTTCATGTGGACTCTGGTGAAGAGCGGAGTGAGAAAATCTATGCCTTTCTCTTTCTCTTCATCAAATCCTTATTCTCCTTAATAAATGCTTAAAAGTCTTACTCCTGCTAAAGCTTATAATTTATTGGCGACCACTCATTAGATATTTTAGACAGTATAGCTAGAATTTTAGCCCCTTAAACTTAGAAAGATAGAAAAGATTTCTCTGGGGCAGCTAGGTGGCACAGTAGATAAAGCACTGGTTCTGTATTCAGGAGGACCTGAGTTCAAATCCAGCTTCAGACACTTAACACTTACTAGCTGTGTGACCCTGGGCAAGTCACTTAACCCCAATTGCCTCACCAAAAAAAAAAAAAGAAAGAAAGAAAGAAAAGATTTCTCCAGGAAAAGATAAAGAATAAGACTGTTGTTGGGTGGGTGGGGCAACACATATAAATGCGCAAAAGGCCAAAGAGGACCACATGAGTTCAGGTGCTACTGTGTGGTAGTTCGGTTAGGGAAAGAAATTATAGAAGAAAGGAAAGTGGAATGAAAGGGAAAAAAAAAGAAAGGAAGAAAGGAAACAAGCACGTATAAATTGCTTACTATATGTAAGCCATTATGCTAAGTGCTTTACAAATACCATGCCATTTGATAAGAAATAATAATAATAATAATACATACATACATACAACTGGAAAATTAGGATGGAACCAAGTTGTTGAGGACATTGAATACCAGACAAAGAAGTTTGTTTTTCATTTAGTAGGCATGGAGAAACCACTGAAGATTTTTTTTGAAGGATGTTGAGATGATTTCACCTAAGATACTTTGGAATTGTTAGGAAGGATTAATTGAATCATAGATTGAATTGGAAGGAAATATTAGTGACCATCTAGTCTGATTTTATAGATGAAACAGACCCAGAGAAGTCACTTGAATTCTATGAGGTTGTCCAGGTAGGAAGACACAGCGAGGATTTGAGTCCACTTCCTCTGATTCCAAATTCAGTGAGTACCCTTTCCCCTATCTCATACTTCCCTTGGAATAGGAAAGAAACTGGAGATAGGAAGACCAGTTGAGAAGCTGTTACAGTAGTCCAGTTAAGAGGTAGTGGGACCAAAATTAGGTGAATGGCAGTGGGAGAGGGAAAAAAGAATATGATTGAATGGATGATGAAATAGAAATAGGGAAGTGAAGAGGTAGTGATGGAGGAACATGAGTTTTAGAAAAGTTGTGTTTGATGTTGGTGAGGTGTTCTTGAGTATATTTTCAGTGGTCAGTGAGAAATATAGGACAGGAATCTAAGTGGAGCCCAGGTTCATATTGAAGTTCTAGATTTGTGACTTATTTGAAGAGAGGTTGTAATTGTAGTCATGGGAATAAATGAGATTGCCTTATATATATAAAGATATAAAGAGAGAAATGAAAGAAGATCAATACTGTCTTGGGGAATGCACACAAGAAGAAAGAAGTAACTTACAGAAAGAGAATGATTAATGAAGTAGGAGGAGAACCAGAAGAATAATGCCCTTTGAAACTAAGTCAGTGTGTATAGAGTAAGGTTAGGTTAACCATCTTAAGTGTGATTGGAATGATCCTGAAGATAGAGAGGAGGCCCACTTGATCAGGCATTATCTGGTTATGGGTGGCCCTGAAGACAGCAGTTTCACTGGATTGGAATGGAATATGTCTTGTAAGTAGAGTCATCAGTAGTTGATAAAGGACCTGGAGGAAGCAAGTATAGGCTATTTATTCTTCACATAAATTGAGAAGTTCAGGGAAGATAGATTAGGATCATATCTTCACAGGAATAGCCAGAATATTTAAAATATTAACTAGAAAAAAGAATTACACTTCTGCCCCTTCAACATTTGAACATTTACCCCTCCCTTTCCATGCCTGCTTCAGCCACAATAGTTCAGGCCGTCATTACAACTTAACTGAACTACTTAAATACTCTTCTAAATGTCTCTCTGCCTCTAGCTTATCCACTCTCCATCATATTTAGAGATATTTGGAATCATATTGAATACAATTTAAAAATTTTTGCTATGGGAAATTGACTAATAAGTAGAAAATGGTTCAAGGCATAGTTTTTAAAAATTTATCAGTTTGCATATAATTTCAAGGTTTTTTAGTATGTTCAGATAGAGTCATATATTATAATTTTGGTAAAAGACCAAATCACTAGGTAATTAGGTCATCATTGTAGATTTAAGATGCTGGTGGATTAGGAAAATAGTTTTAGTCCCAGGTGTGGTGTGTGACATACACACTTTGAAGTTTTGGGAAGGCTACATGATTATGTGGAAAACTTGAACTTTGAGCCTCAAGACCCAAGTTTATATATCAGCTTTATTACTTATCTGCGAGGTTTGGAGCAAATAATCTATTTGGGCCTCAGTTTCTTCAACTAAAAAATGAAGATGTTAGATCAAATACCCTTTCTCATTCCTTCAAACTCTATGAACCTATGATCTTTTAGTGGACACTTGTATAATATAAGGCAGACTCAACATACGTTTTGTAAGTTTACTGTGATGAATCCATGAAATTTTATTGCTATAGGTACTTTTTGTAGCAGTATAGATGACTGACAGTTTGTATATAGTTTCCCATCCTATAAAATTATTTTCCTCCCAATGCACTGGGGACTATCTGGTGGTTCTTTCATATTTCTTATATGATCCCCTTTTCTGATTATATCTGTGGTTGCTAATATCTTTTGTGTCACTTCTTGAACACAATCATTGTTAGTAATATTCTGCACTTAATATCAGCAATGCATCTTTCCATTGCCTTTTGTGTTATTTGTAATTTGACTTTTTCCAGTATTACAACTTTCTTTGATTTATAGCTATAAAAACAATATTTTGGAATAGCCTTGTGTTACCTTGTGTTAAAGAGATGGACTTTTATGGTAGCAAGAAGTTTGGGCCCATTGAGAAAAAGATCCTGAGAGTCAAGGCAGTTTAATTTGTCTGTTTATGTGCCTAAACCAATTACTGATTGACCCTGAACTGACCCAAAGTCAGCATATTCATCTGGAAATGAGGAGTAAAAAACATAAGCTATTTGCAGCCCTGCTGTTTTATCAGTGACACAGGATATATTTCTCTGAGATACACAAATCCACCTTCCAGGTGATTTAATTATGTATATGTTTGTCAAAATGAAGGTATCGTTTGGTAAACTGCTTCATTTTGTATTACTGGATATTACAGTAACAAAAGTATCTTTTCCTTTCCTTTATCCATAAATGATCACTGATGAAAAGCTTTCAGATATTACTCAGATGGGTAGATGTAGAAGACCTACTGAACACTATTTGTGGTATCAAAGATATTTTCTGAGAGTAATATAAACTGAAAAGAAGTTGGGCAAATCACATGATGAAAGTGAGGGAAAGGGAAACCTGATAAATAGACTGTGTCTTCCATTTGTATCTCTGCACTGTCAAGCATTCAAGAAGGAGGCCCCTGCCTCATTGAGAGGATGTAAGCAAGAGTCACACAGGATAGGTAGGTGTAGATAGATTGTCATTGAGATCACATGGGATTCAGAGCAGATATATCTATTTATTTCATTTATCTATTTATTTCATTAGTTCATCATTCCATCTATATTGTAGTCATTAAACAGAGACAGTGAGCTGGACCCAGAATAGAATCAATCAGTTGGTCAAGTAATAAGTATTTATTAAATATCACAATACCTTCTGTGTTCCAGGCAGAATGGCACTAGGGATATAAATGCAAAGAAGAAACTTTGAGCTCTATCCTAGGCTTTTTTCTCTTTTCCCTCTATACTACTTCACTGGGTGATCTCATCAGTTCTTATAGATTCAATTATCACCTTTGTGAGGATCTATTTATCTAGCCCACACCTCTCCAAGACCCCTTGGTCTCACATCTGCCTATTGGACATCTGACTGGATATTTCAGACATATTAACCTCAGCATGTCTAAAAGACAGAAATAGCTTTTCTCCAAAACCCTCCTTTCTTCCTGACTTCCCAGTTATTTTCAAGGGTATCACCATCCTTCCAGTCTCCTAGGCTCATTACTTAGGTGTCATCTCAACTCCTCACTCTCTTTAACTTCCTCTATCCAATTTGTTGCCACGTTCTGCCATTTCTGCCTTAATAACATTTCTCATATATTCTCTTTTCTCTGCATTGTTACAGGCATTATCCCCCTGTTATGGATACTTATCACTTCATTCCTAGATAGTTGCAGTATCCCCCTGGTTGATCTCCCTGCTGCATGTCCTCCTCTAGGCCATCGGCCGATAAAGTGATCTTCCTAAAGCACATGTCTACTCAGTAACTTTCAGTGGCTTCTTCCCACATTCGTGATCAGATATAAAGTGATATATAGGCCACTTCTCCCCACCTTTTCAGTCTTCATATACTTTACCTATCCCCATGTACTCTGTGATCCAGTGACACTGGCCTCCTTGCTATTCCTCAGACTCCAATCCAGTCCAATCCACTAAACATTTATTAAGGGCCTACTATGTACTATATGCACTATGGTAAATGCTAATTGTTCTTCAGTTGTTCAGTTGTGTTTGATTCTTCATGATTCCATGGACCATAGTATGATGTCCATGGGGTTTTCTTGGATACTGGAGTAGTTTGCCATTTCCTTCTCCAGTGGATTTAGGTAGACAGAGGTTAAATGACTTGCCCAGGGTCATACAGCTAGTAACTGTGTGAGGCCTCATTTGAACTCATTTGAAGTCTTCCCAACTCAAGGTCCAGCATTCTATCAAGTGAGCCACCTACCTGTCTCTTGCTAAGTGCTGGAGATACAGTTAATAAAAAGAAAGACAGTCCCTGCCCTCAAGGAGCTTACAGTCTAATGAGGGGAGACAACATAAAAAGGAGACAGGAAAGCAGAGGTGAGGAGTGGGAATGGGGAACAAAGTGGTGCCTGGTGTCGGGGCATCTTATTCCATGGAATTGAAACCAGAAAAAGCAGCAGATGCAGCATAAAATAAGCCCCCAAAGTCTATTTTCTGCCCTCTATAAAGGAAGGCATTTGGAGGAGTTTGGTACTCCACCTTCTAGCCCTCTAGTCAGAGGAGAGAGGAAGCTGAGAGAGGTGATATCAGTAGAAGCTTGAATTAGCAGTTTGGTGATGAGATTAGCTTATCCTTGTGTGGCATTCTATTCCCTGGAGTTGAAACCCCACAAAGCAGCAGGTGAAGAGTGGACTTTGTCTTTTAAATCTAGACATTTTCACTTTCTGTCCATCCCCCATGTCTAGAATTCTCTCCCTCCATATCTCCTTTAATACTAGTACCTTTCCTCTGTTGATTATTTCCAATTTGTCCTATTGTTTGTACAAAATTGTGTGTTGCCTTCCACATTATCATTTAAGTTCTTTAAGAACAGAGACAGTTGATCCTCTTTATATCCCAGTGTTTAGCTGGCACATAGTAGGCACTTAATAAATGTTTACTGACTGACAAATACATTTGTGTGTGTGTGTGTGTGTGTGTATTTATACCTCTATATGGAATCATTTAGCTTCTATCAGGTTGTTTTCTCATCTGTAAAATGAGAGAGTTGTACTGCATGGCTTTCTATCATCCCATGATCCTTTATATGAAATATTTCAAGTTTGTCTCTAGACAGGAAAATAACAACTTCAAGATTCTCTCTCTTTGAAACTAATTAAGGTTTCCTCAATTTTGAGCTGCACATAGTAACGGATCTGGCTGAGCCAGGAGTCCCAGAGTATAGTGTTTTTCAGTTTTGTGTTGTTTTGTTAATAGTTTTACTCCTATATTTAAGTATGCTCTTAAGGAACTCCGCCTCTCCCTATCTCCCCCTTTGGCATTTGCCTGAGACCATTTCAGAGAGTCACAAGTCAAAACTCTCTTCAGAATAATATATGACATTATTAACTATGTCTCCCTAAATACTTCAGCTGGAAGGCATGATGCAGACATCCAACTTTCAGCAGCTTTCTTTGGTTCTTCTCTGGTTTTTATATGTAATCTATGTGTCTTCAGAGATACTTCTAGGGACCTCTAAGTTTTCAGTTCTTTGAAGATGGTATGATCTAAGGGGAGGTGTGTTTACTACTCTTTTGGCCTGTGCTCTGGTCTGTGAGCAACCATAAGCCCTCTTTTCTGCTTAGGAACTGTGATGAGGGTCCCTATTCCACTGTGACCACACGCTCCTCCTTGCTCAGGGACTGCCACCCAGGACTGTGACCTGGATCTGAGTATAAGCAAAGCAAAACAACAGTCCTGTTTCAGTATTAGCAAAGGGACCCCTTTGGTTCTTCTAACCAGTTGTTCAACCCCTTTACTGTCTGGGAGCTAAGAGTTCCAGAAGCAGCTGCTGCTATTGCAGATTCTGTGGCTCCCAAGGCCTGCTCCTAGTTTACTGGGGTCTGGTCTGTGCTGGTATGGCCTGCGCTGAACTGTGCTTCTCTATCACCCAGGTGCAACAGAACATTTCTGCCAATCATCTAAGTTGTTTTTGACTGGAAAATTATTTCATCCCATCCTTTTCTGGGTTCTGCTGCTCCAAGAATTGTTTTATGGCATTATTTATAGGTGTTTGGAGGGGTTTGGGGGAGAGCTCAAGGAGTCCTTGCCTTTTCTCTGCCATCTTGGCTCCACCCTTCTTGACTTGTATTTTGGTCCTTTAGCTATCTCACTGTTAATTAATTTGCTCAAAAACAATCTAGTGAGGGGCAGCTAGATGGCACAGTGGATAGAGCACCGGCCCTGGAGTCAGGAGTACCTGAGTTCAAATCCGGCCTCAGACACTTAACACTTACTAGCTGTGTGACCCTAGGCAAGTCACTTAACCCCAATTGCCTCACTAAAAAAAAAAAACAAAAAAAAAACAATCTAGTGATATTATCTTTGTACAGTATAGTTGGAAAAATGTGAAGTACATCATAGTTTATAGTTTACTGAACTTTGTACACTATAATTGTAAAATGACCACCTTTTAAAAATATAAATTATGCTCCTAATGAGTAGCTGTCTAAAATTTAGGATTGAATTTTTTGTTAGAAGGGCAGTGCTACATAGTAGAATTCTCTTGAAAGAATTAAAATTATGTAATTGATGGGTTCCTAAGTGGGACAGCCAGTTAAGCCTACTATTGAAATTAAAAGCCTTATTAAAATCAAGGATTTATATGAAATCCTTATCACAGAATCTCACAAGGTCAGAACTGAAGGGACATGTTATAATCATGCTATATGGTATATGTGACATTTCTTAATAAACATATTCACATAATAAGTCATAGTTGTCTATATTTTTATGCTATAAATTTTTGAAGTTTAATTTTTTTTAAAAAATCACAATTAAGTAGGAAACAGGTTCTAAAGGAAGGTTTATATATTAAGAGAACAAAAATTAACTCTGTGTTCTCAAGAAATAAGTTTTTGAGATTTCCTTTCCAACAATACTTCAGAAACACAGATAAAATTACTTCCTGTCTCTCAATTTCCTGTATCCATAGTAACCTCTGTATTACACATTCACTATAGAGGAACCAGTGGGAAGAACACTGTTTCCTGACTGAACCAGGGCAAAAAATGTGGTAAAAGAAAGGAGTTTAACAATGTTTTACAACTCATTTTAAAAGTATATTCACTGGTCATATGAACAACAATAAGATGAACGTCTGTTTCTTGGTAAGATACTTTTTTATTTAAATATAGGCAGTATATTTAAGACTTTAATGAATGCAAAAAGAAATTAAAATGTAATAAAAGCGTGTACTTGTGTGATTATATAATGAATTAATATTTTCATATGATTATAATGTTCTAATTAGACTTTAATTAGATTATGATCAGAATTGTTAAGTGATATGAAAATATGTTGAAATATTTTAAACTACAGTAACAGTCTCTATATTAATATTTGTTCATTTTTTATGTATTCTAATAATAAATCATTACCCAAAGAAGTAATAATGCTCCTAATGAAACATTCTTTAACTTTTCATGCTATTAATTTGAATATTCATGTAGTTGAAAAAATCCATTAGGTGGAATGTTTTTCATTATAACTTTTAATAATAACTAGTGCCTGACCAAGGAAAATGATGAATAAACTGAATGCAGAATTTGGGGACATGATTTACTTTTAGAACTTTTGATGAGCATTATTTAGAGTTTTGCTTTCTCTTTTTATAGCCAAGTCTCATGAACAGAAAAGCAAAGCACAGGGTTATGTGTGGATTACAAATTTCTCTGCCTTGCCTATGACCGACTGGCTTTATTTGGTAGCTTTTTTTCTTTTTTTTTTCCTAGATTCAGAAAGAGATCCTGGTATGTCTGTCTGTTTGCTTTGGGAGACAAATTAACTGTTGTAGCTTAGGCCTTTCGTGTATTCCCAAGAATTTTCCTAAAAGTACAATACTTTTATATCTGAGTGGAACTAATATAATCCTTGTAAATCCAAAAGAATTGACAAATCTTCAGGCTCTTGTAGCACTATATTTGGATAATTCTGGTATTTTTAAAGTATATCCAAAAGCTTTTGTTAATTTGAAGCAACAGTATTATCCATACCTAAATCATAATTTTATAAAATGTTTAGATCTAGGAATATTTGAGGGACTTTCAACTCTTCCTAATTTATGTTTATGCTCTAATCAGATAGCTTTTGTTTCCAGAGGATTATTTAGTGAGCTAGTGTCAGTTCATTATCTTACTCTGCAAAGGAATCACCTCTCTGTTTTTGGAGTTGGTACCTTCTTTAGAATGATTAGTCTCCAGACACTTAATCTGGCAGATAGTAAAATTTCAAGGATATCAGGCCCAGCATTTCTTCATCTTGGAAACCTTAAGTGTTTGGACCTTGAAGGTAACAATTTAAGAAAGGTCCCATCAAATGCTTTTGGTATAATTAAAAACTTTAAAAGGACAGCTAGGTGGCACAGTGGATAAAGCACCAGCCCTGGATTAAGGAGAACCTGAGTTCAAATCCAGCCTTAGACACTTGACACTTACTAGCTGTGTGACCTTGGGCAAATCACTTAACCCTCATTGTACCATCCAAAAAAACCCCCAAAACTTTAAAAGATTTTCTTTGTCCCATAACCATATTGACTCTATACAGCCTTTTGCATTTGAAGAACTATTCAATCTGGAATATCTACTTCTGGAAAATGCAAGCATCAAAAATGTTTATAAGGACAGATTTAGTGGAATTAATAATCTTAAACATTTGGTTTTTTAAACCATTAGGATTTGGAAAATTCAAATTATAACTTGCTTAGATTGTTAGAAAATGTACCTGCAGTTAGATAGAAATAGAATAATCAACATTGATGGTAATACATTTGAAATGGTGGGAGCTTCCTTAAAGATTCTTAATCTGTCATTTAATAATCTTACAGACCTGCATCCTACAGTTCTTAAACCCTTATCTTCATTGATACATCTTCAAGCCAATTATAATCCTTGGAACCGTAGCTGCAAATTGTTGAGTCTACGTGACTGGCTAACATCTTTAGCCATTACTCTGAACATCTATTGTCAGAATCCTCTATCAATGCATGGCAGAGTTTTGCATTATATTAAGTCGACTGAATTTGCAGATTGTCATACTTCTTCAATTAATGGATCACCAGCCTGGGCAATAGAATCTCTTCAGAGTCATCACAGGACTATGACATTACTGATGGCCTGGCATAAATTAGCTACATTTGGAAAACTATTTGAAAAATCTGAAACTGACAGTCTTGTCTTCAGAGGAAGAGTTCTGACTTCAACTCCTAATAGATTTTTTCAAGAACATGCTGTTGAGAATCCATCAGAGACTACAACAGTGTTACCAGTACAAATACAGCTTAACCCTGTTAACTTGAGTATGGAAAACAGTAATGCCCTACCAACTGATGCTGTCTCTTTAACACAAGAGACAGCTTTGATATGTACACAGGAGGTTGAGAAGTTGAATCAGGCTTTTGACATTTTGTTAGTTTTTTTCATTTTAGCTTGTGTTGTGATTATTTTTCTGATCTATAAGATTATTCAGTTTAAGCAGAAACTGAAGACACAAGAAAACTCGGGCGAACATAAACTAGAATACTACAGTTTTTATCAGTCAGCTAGGTATAGTGTTTCAGAACCACTTTGTGCCAGGGCTCAGAATCCATTAGGAAGAGCAGTTATGGAACAAGTTGGACTTCCTAAACAAATAATCCCTGAAAGTCAGGCACAGGTCATCCTGTTTGAACACTCTGCCTTGTAATCATATTCATCTTAACTCTTTGTGTGGACTATAAGATTTGATTTGCTTTTAAAACACATATAATCTAATAGCAGAAATACACATTTACATTGAGTTATTTCAGTGTAGCATTGCAATGCATAATGGCTTTTTCTGGTGTTACTGTGAAATGATACATTGGGTTTCTGATTATTAATGATGTTTTATATTTTAGTAATAGTGCAGTATGTAGCAAAATAATGAGCAAGTACTGAGTAATTTCTGAGTACTTAATGATCAATTATCAAAATATCAAACCTATATTATAAATGCATTGCTTATATCCTTTAGTCCATCATTCAAATATATTAATATTTCCCCCTAAAACTTTTGTTTTTCATTATGTCAGAAGTTCATACTCTCTTTGTAAATGCTTTCTGGTTTCTCATTTTGGGGTAACTCATTATAAAATTGATATAAAATAATTTGGAATTGAGTAAGAATTATTACTGACAGTATCCTGAGACTGAAGAATTTGTGGAATAAAATATCTTTGCAAAGTCATCACTGCCAGTATTTTTGTTGATTTAAGAGTGGAGAGAAGAGCAGGAAGGGTATTCATTGAGAAGTGGTAAAAATTAGTTAGATGCACACATCCACAAAATATGAACCCTATTTTTACTCCATGTCATCGCAAGCCTTACTTTTGGGTATAGTAATATTCAGAAACATTTGACTGCTTGTTTTAAGAATTGCTATCTTTATTTTAACTGCCTGTTATGTGTTGACAGCAATGATCTTTGAACTTTTCTCCCTCTACTCTTTGCAAAGAATAAGAAAGGAAATTGTCTTAAGAAAGGAAACTATCTCTGTTGTTAGAGGACTTGTATTCAAATCCCAACTCTGTTTGTGTTACCTTGGATTAGTCACTTAGCCTCTCTAGGTCTCATTTTCCTCATCTTTAAAATGAGGGAGTTGGACAATATAGACTCTGAGGTCCCTTCTGTTGTCTAGAGCTGGCAGCCTAGAGTTCTGTGGCCCTTACAAATCTCATCAAATTTGTGAGATATGCTACTTTTTATAATTCCTTTCCATTTTGAGCTATCTGAAATATAGAATTTAATGAATTTAGAGATGAAGTCAGATTAGCAGACCATGTTTTTATAAAACAAAGCTATTTATAATTGTTTTAGTTAAAAAAAAAATGGCCTGTGAGAATGGATTGTAGAAAAAAAAATTCAAATGTATTATGTATGGGTATTTTATATGTACTCATTTTATACTTGAGTTTTTGTTAACTAGGAAAGTTTAATCTTGTACGTTTAAAAACTAGGACCTGGGGCAGCTAGGTGGCGCAGTGGATACAGCACTGGCCTTGGATTCAGGAGGACCTGAGTTCAAATCTGGCCTCAGACACTTGACACTTACTAGCTGTGTGACCCTGGGCAAGTCACTTAACCCCCATTGCCCTACCAAAAAAGACCCCCCAAAACAAAACAAAAACCAGGACCTGTCGTTAATATACAATTGCTCATCAACTGTCTCATTTAAAGTGCCCTAATGGTTTCTCAGTTTAAAAGCTCTAACTTAATGTTAATTTCTCCTCCTTTTTTGTATGTGTGTAGTTTCTATCTTTTGATTATTATTCCCTCATTATTTATATAAGTCCAATAGCCAAACTATAAACAAAAATTGTATGATTCTGAATTAAGTTGCCTGAAAAGTCTCCTCCTCATAGATTCTCTCACTTATTAAAGCTCTGATGGGGTACATGAAGGATAAATAGAGCTCTAGTTTTTTTAATAGCTTGTGTTCTGGAAGTTTATGTGTAAGGTAGCTAATTTGTAATTCATTTCCCCACAGAAATAGTCTTTAAAATATTAGCTTATAGACTTCTTAATTCAATAGGAATTATTTCTTTCATTGTATTTCTATTCCCAGGGCCGAACATAGTTCTTGGAACATAGTAAGCACTTAATAAATCCTTACTGATCGATAGATTACAAAGGTTTCCATGATAACCTTTAAAAGCTTAATATACTTGAATGAACTGCCATTTATAATATTTTTTAAATGGGAAAATGCATTCAAAATTCTATTGGGGATACAAGAAACATTTCTTCCTTCTGCATTCCTGGCCTTGGGGACAGGATGCCCTCTTCCTCCCATCCTTATCTTTCCCCTTCACTTTTCCTCTTTCCCCTTTTCACTGCAAGGGGACTAGAAAGGTCAGAGAGGTATAGGCTAGATTATAGAGGAATCTCAAAGGCTCTAGGGAGTGTTTGGGGGTGGGAGTAAGGAGAGGAAAAGTTGGATAGACGGATCATCAGAAGTGTTTTGGATAAAATGAATTTATAGAAGAGAAAGGAGACGGAAAGGGCATTTTAATTTCCACAACTGGTAGATTGCTTCTCTTTTTACTTAACTAAATCTCTGGGTCCAGAATCATACTTGGAGTATTAAACTGGTATTTGTGCATCTCATTTAAAGGTTTTGTGTACCATTTACTAGTATGGTGGTTTTTTTCCCTCCTAGAATGTTTATGGAGAAAGATTAAATCTGTACATCAAATCTTGTTATTTGTTAATATGCACAAAAAGCATGTTCCAATAAGACTGCACATAAAATTCTTTTTTGGGGGAGGTAGGGTTGTTAGTTTTTTCTGTTTGGGATTTTATGTGAGGCGTCTTCATGCTGTAGTATAAGGAATGCTGGACTTGGAGTAAGGATAGGTGAGTTTAGATCTTCCCTCTTAAACTTTTCTTTTGGGGGGGGGGGCAATGAGGGTTAAGTGACTTGTCCAGGGTCACACAGCTAGTAAGTGTCAAGTATCTGAGGCCACATTTGAACTCAGTTACTCCTGACTCCAGTGCTGGTGTTTTATCCACTGCTCCACTTAGCTGCCCCTTTCCCTTCTATACTTTTACCAGCTATGTGACTGACCGTGTAAAGTCATTTAATCTCTGAAAGTCTCAGATTTTCTGATCTGTAAAAAGGGGGAAGTAATATTGGTTACTAATCTTATATCTTGAGATTGTGAGGATATTACTTTACAGACCATAGAGCATTGTGTGCATGTGAGTTGTTATTCTATAAATGCTCCAGTTTGAACCCCCTAGCCTAGCCGACTTACCCTCATGCTTGTTTAATGGTGGTCCTATCAGACAGTGTTATTGCAGGAGGCTGAAAGCAGAGCACTGTGTCCCTGTTCCACACACACATATGTGAAAAATAATCAGAAAAGCATTCTTCCTCACTCTACCTCACCTCAGGACTTATTTTTAAGGACAGTGATGCTCTAGAGAAAAGTCGAGGGCATAGAATTTAATATCAGCTACCTGATATAGCACATTAGACTCCAAACCTTTTCCTGACAAAAGCCCCTTTCACACCTTATTAAATTTTATGAGATATCAATCTTTTTTTTTTTTTAAGACCTTTTAACCTCTCTTTGGAACCTCATACATAAGATGTAGGTTCTGTTGCCACCATTATCTCAGATTGTTTTTGTTATTAGCTCTCCTGTATTTTTTTAATGGTTACATACATTTTCTCCCCTGTGCCAGCATTGTGTTTTACTAACCATGGAGGAAAAAAAGTTCACTTTGCTTCTTTCTTTTGGAAGCCATCTGATAGGCTCTCATGGTGATAGAAATTTTTTTATCCTCAGCTGCAAATAATAATAATAATAATAATAATAACAATAATAATAATAATCTTCCTCTTTCTAGATTGTAAAGTTTTTGAGGAAAGGAACCATATCTTATCCATCTTTATAATCCACATCCAACATCAAACCCTGGTCATCTAACATAAGTTTTTGAAGACTCAAGTTCTTCACATATAAAATGGGGATAAGACCTATAAGGACATAACTTCACTTGCTTGACATATGGATCAACTTTTATAAATCCTTTAAGTTAACACTATAGATGATACAATGGACAGAACACTGGGCCTAGCATATGGAAAACTTGAGTTCAAATTCAGCTTCTGACACTTATTAGCTGTGTGACTCTGAACAAATCACTTAACCTCTAACTGTCTCAGCTTTTTAACCTATAAAATGGGGCTAACTGAACCTACCTCCCCATGTTGTTGTGAGGAGAAACCGAGATTATCATTCTAAGTTGTTTAGCATGGTACCTGGCACATAGTAGGTAATGAATAAATGCCTCCTCCCTCTGTTGCTCCCTCCCTCCTTGAAGAAAAAGAACCCAGGAGACTTTGCCATATTGCTTTGTTTTGCAGTTCACAAATGTGCTTATGTGTTGTTGTAAATTACAGTTACCTCTGTTTGTGGCATATCCCTCTTCTAGACTGAGCTCCACAAGGGTTGAGTCATGGCTTACTTAAAGTCCTATATCTCTCCTGTGCCAACCACAATGGTCTATTCAGCATAGGCACTTTGAAATCATTGTTCTTGAATGAGTGAACAAATAAGTGAATTGGCTGGCAGTGGTTTGACTAGGATCATTGTATGCCATGTGTGCTAGACTTTGCCATTTACTGTTGGTGTGACTGAGGGCAAGCTGTTTTACTTCTCTGAAACTAAGTTTCTTTCCAAGGTGGTTGGACTAGGGGATATCTCAGGACCATTCTAGCTTGAAGTTTATATGTCATTTAATCAAAGATGCCTCATTTTGTTACCTTGCTTGTTTCTCTGACATAGATCATATTTTAGACACACTAAATTGAAGTACATAGTGTTTCTGCACAGACTTATGCCTTCTAGGTGGTATGAAAAATGGATATGATGTTCTGCTCTCACCCCAATATCTTTTTCTCCCTTTTTTCTTTCTCTATGTCTGTGTATGTTCTTTGACTGCTTTTTTGGGTGATTACTAGTATTCCATTCCCTTCAACCTATCCCTGTGCTGTACAATGCGTTTTCGATAGTTAACAAACTAGTTTTCATCTTAAAGCTTTTTTCTTTTTCACTTCTTCCATTTTCTGGCACACATTGAGACCCAAATCCATCCTGATGACATAGCATCCCTAGCCATACTTTTTTAGTACCAGCTGAACTTTCACTCATACATCCACAACAACTCCCTCTCCCCCCCATCCTTGTCCTTGTCCTTGGTCTTACCTCTTCACTGTGGGGGAGTGGAAGTACTCCTTGTTCCTTTAGACTCACTCTTTCCTATCTTCACTCACTAACTTCTCCTTTGAAATGCATTCAATCCATATTTACAACCCATTCAAGATTCTGGTAGCTGTTATCTGTCAACCCCCAGGACAATTTCCTTCCTTCCTCCATGCATTTAGTGCCTGCCTCAAGGTTTTTCTCTCTACCCTAACTTTTGCCCTCCTGCCAGCATATTTCACTGTACATATTGATACTCTCTAATACCATGGCTTTGCAGTTCTTCAACCTGTTCTACTCTATTTCAGCTACATACTGAGATAGTCATAACCATTATCTTTTCATCACTCACAAATGTTTCATTTCCATTTTTATTAACTGTGAAATTCTTTTATCTGTTCATTATATTGTGTCATTCTTTCTTTTCTTCTGCTTTAGTGCCTCTAACCTTATTCTTGGTCTTCACCGTCATCTCTAATCCCTCTATCTCAGTTCTTTTCTGGACCATGATCCTTGTACTGGCTACTCTCTCCTCACTTCCCCAATCTCATTCCATTGTTGAGTCATTCCAACTCTACAGTATCCTTGACACCCAAGTCCCTTGCCACCTTATTGGATCTCTGATTATGCCTTGTTGAGCCACCTTACTTCCACCTTCTGTTCCTTTGCTCCTATTCACCCAGTACTGAATATAGTTAGAGAAAACCATGAAACTGTGTTGACTCGGATCACTTCAAATTTGTTAAATAATCTCAATTTATCCCTCACTGAAGCAAGGCAGTACTTTTACAATTTCTAATTGATTAACTATCTCACTCAACCTAGCACCTTTTCCAAACCTTTTCCTTCCATATCACACTTTCCCTAGAACCTCTTCCCTCCACTTTTTCAACTGAGAACCTTGCATATTTCACTGAAAAATTGAGTCTATTTGCTGAGAGCTCATTCTTCCTCATCTTACATCTCTCAGATGCCTTCCCCCCAGTATCTCCTCCTTCCTCCCATCTCACAGGAAATTGTTGCCTTTTTCCTTACCAAGGCAAACCCCTTCTACATTGACAAGTGATCCTATTCTATCCCATTTTCTCAGACAAATGGCCTTCATCTGTACCCTGTCACCAGGTCAATCTCTCCCTGTCTAGTGGCTCCTTCCCTATTGCGAACCCACTTGTGGCAGCATCAGAAAATAAATAAAACCACTGTATACTTTTATACATATCTTTATCCATATATGTATGCTTACAGCTAATCAGTATAATGTTCTCCCAACCACAAATTTTCATAGTTTTTACTTTGGTTTCATTGTATTAGGAGTGAAGAGGAAAACAGTTTTCAATGGGAAATTTTCCTGATTTTATGATCTGGATGGTAATAGTTGTTATTGTTGTTTTAAGCTGGCAATAAGCAATAAAGTACACAGCTTGGTAGTTGGTGAATAAACCAATACAACTTAAGTAAAAAACTTTAATCTCTCTATGAAAAGTTAAAACCTAGGTCCAAGACATTGCTGGAAGAAGTTTGTTTCACAGAAATAAACATACATATCAACATCCAGTGCTTTCATAACTCATAGGAGCCCTTAATATTAGAATTGTAGAAATATACCTTTGTATTCCTTTTTAGTAAGGCATTTAGATGGCACAGTGGATAGTGTGCTGTGACTGGAATCAGGAAGATCTGACTTCAAATGCAGCACCAGACACTTACTAGCTGTGTGACCCCAGTCAAGTCACTTAACTTATGTTTGCCAAAATCCCCTAGAGAAGGAAATGGCAAACCACTCCAGTGGCACAGTATCTTTGCCAAGAAAACCCCATGGACAGTATGGCCCATGGGGGTCACAAAGAGTCAGGCACAATTAAATGACTGAACAACAACATCAAATTCCTGTTTAACAATGATATGACTAATTTTTGTTAGTTTCAAATTATGTTTTTTGCCTTCCATAACAGTATGTGTATGTATCATGCCTGTAACAGTAATAGCTTAGTTATCTAACACAAGGGTAAAGCCCACAGAATCGACAGACTACAGATAAATGTTTTTGGGGAAGATCTCTGAAATATGGGAGGTGCTGAACAGAGGGCAGAGGGACACAATTAAATGGAACACCCTAAGGAGTTGGAGTTGGAGTGGGAGGCTAAAAGTCCAAGTGAAGGACTTTGTCAAGTTGAAAGTAGACTTGACATTGACTTACCTTAAGTGTTTGAAAAAACTTAACATAAGCAAAATTCTGACATTTCCTTAATATTAATAATTCTAGAAAAAGTGGGTTTCTTTTTCTTATTTAGCAGGAATAATGCATCAGCTACTATTGATTGTTTACAGAAATAAATCTCATATGATTGAACATTTTCTCATTTTATGTAAAATTAGTACTTTTCTGTGTCTAATAAAGGTATTTTCAGCTCTCTGATCCTTTTTCATCCTATGATACTTGAATGAAATCCCCTTAAAATTTCTAGTCTCATTTCCTTCCCAGTAAGTGTCTATTAATGAGATTATTAGTGTAGTTTTCCACAAGTGTTCAGAGAAATATTGGTAAAAAGGTGTGTTCCCATTTTAAGACAAAAATATTTTCAGAGTTTGACCTGGAAAGTACCAGGAAAAGACATTAATTTTAGTTTAAATGTAGAATTTCTATCTCTGTCACGAGTTGGGTCAGTAGCTTGAAAATATTGTTTGTTTTTAATAAATTACTGTTCCACCATTACATTTAATTTTATCTTCTACCAATTTATTTAGGTATTCTAGGGACCACAGGAATTAAAACCTTTTTTTTCCCCAAAATACAAAACTTTGTTTTATAAACACAGACTGGCTTTTTACCCTGTACAATGATTTCAAAAATAGATCCCAACTCCTTTAGTTTCCTAAAACTAGGAGGGGAAGAGTGAAAAAGAGGCTTGGATGGAAATTAAATAAATATATATCTGTCATGCCTAGAAGAATCATTCAAAGAACTTGAACTCCTTTTGTGGGTTCAGATGAAGGACTACTGATGACCACATAAATTGTGCAACATTTTAGTTTAACAGGTTTTAAGTGCATCATGGATGCAGAGCACTGTGCTGGGATCTGGGAATGCATTAATACTATGTCGCAGACCTTGCTCTCAAAAGCTTATAATTTAATACATGGAAACATATATACATAGATAACAATGACATAAGATAGTTCTAATGGAGAGTTCTGGGCAAAGTACCTTGAAACCTTTTAGGAGGAAGAGAAGAAAAGCTTCATGGAGGAGAGACCACGTTAATTCACTCAAAGGAATAGGAAACTTGAACAGATAGAAATGAAAAAAGGGAGAGAAGACCATTTCTGGCATGTTTGGAGAAAAGAGCATGAACAAATGATATGTGATGGAATGAGTGGCCCAGTTTGTTTGGAGTGTTGAGTACAGGAAGGATGATAGTATGGATAAAGCTGAAAGGAAGGATGGAGAACATCATGAAAGCTCATATCAGGATTTTATTCCTGTTTTCAGTAAGCAGTGGGATGCCACTGGAGTATTTTTGAGGAGAGGAGTGACATTCAATTCAGCAATTCAAAAAAGCTTTTAAAAATGGCAGAGGCAGCTAGGTGGCACAGTGGATAGAGTCCCGGCCCCTGGAGTCAGGAGTACTGACTTCAAATCCAGCCTCAGACACTTAACATGTAAAGCTGTGTGACCCTGGGCAAGTCACCCCAACTGCCTCACTAATAAAAATTAAAATGGCAAATATGTGCCACTCCTTGTCCTATATGGTAGAGCTACAAAGAGAAAATGAAGCTGTACTAGCCATGAGGAAGCTATATTCTATTTATTTTTATTTTATTTTTTTGCCAGGGCAATGAGGGTTAAGTGACTTGCCCAGGATCACACAGCTAGTGTCAAGAGTCCAGATTTGAACCCAGGGCCTCCTGAATCCAGGGCCGGTGCTTCATCCACTGCACCACCTAGCTGCCCCCAACATTCTATTTGAAGGAAACAACATGTACATAGAAAATTGAAAACAAAATCTATAGAAAGTAGTTTCTGAGGTCAGTGTAGTATTCTGGGCAGCTTTTCATCCATTAAAAATGGGAATTTGAGAGAGCACAAGGGGAAAGTTAAGGTAGGGTGGGATAGGCACCTGGAGGGAATAGGGCAGGTGTGACTGATTGGATATTAGCAAGTGGCAGCCAGGGAAAGGAATTTTATTCTAGGCAGCTAATACTTCAGAGTTTTTTGTAATAAAATCATGGAATAAGAGATAGTAATGATAATGTTGATTTGATTCCAGTCTCTGAGTAGGAGACAAAAAAAGGGTATGGGAGATATAGGTAGCTACTGCTAGATGGTAATGTCAGGGATCTTTGAAATCCTAGGCCTCACTGGTTACAATGGGTGAGCATTTTGAGGTGGTATTCCTCAAATCCTCAGCCTTTCCCAGGGGCTCACAGTATTGGGTAGATTTTCTCTCTGGGTAATGATGAGAGTTTGCATTTGAGATCCAGGAGAAGAAGGGCATTTGGTTCTGAATTAATGGTGATTATGGAAAGGATGGGTGGGTGGGCAGAGCAAATGAAGAGTCCCCTTCTTGGGTCTTGCCTGGTCCTGTTTGATGACGTGATGGCATCTTGAGGTAGAATGGGTCAGTTGATGAAGTGCTGGAATAGAGTCAGAAAGGTTTGGGTTTGAACCTTTACATCATTACTAGCTCTATTACCCTAAACAAATTACTTAAGTATGGATCAGCCTCAGTTTCCATAGCCATAAACTGGAGATAATAACACTGACCTCATGAGGATAATACATGTAAAAGGCTTACAAACTATAAAACAAATAGAAAGATGAGTATGATTGCCAATAGGATGATCACCTGAGGTCATGAGAATAGATTGAATAGAGGGAGTAGATGGGAGGTGAAAATTGTAATTAGGAAATATTTTAGTTGGGAAAACATTTCTGAGATCCTAAACCAGGGTGATAGTGGTGAGGAGGGGAATAGATGCAAAAAGTAGAGGGAGAATTAATACTATTTGGACATGTGGAGAAAGGAAGAGATGGCTAAGAGTTTAGGATTAGGAAAGTGTTAAAGAATTTAAAGATCTTGTATTAAATCCTATCAATTCTATTTAAGTCTATCAGATTAAGTACTAGAACATTTTGATAATTTTTCAGATTTAAAACAAATGTTTTGTCTTTGTTTTCTTAAATTAGCCATTGTTTCTGAATTGTATGATTCAGAACATGAAATTTTAAACCTGAAGAAACTCTATTTAAGAAGTTTTGTCTTTGTTTTGTTTTTGCGGGGCAATGAGGGTTAAGTGACTTGCCCAGGGTCACACACCTTGTGTCAAGTGTCTGAGGCCAGATTTGAACTCAGGTACTCCTGAATTCAGGGCTGGTGCTTTATCCACTGCGCCACCTAGCTGCTCCCTAAGAAGTTTTTGTTTTTTTTTTAACATGAACATGTTTAGGAGCTCAAGTTTCTGTTTTTAAAACATGATTTTTCTCAAGAATGCCTGTTTAGTTTCTCGTCTTATTTTCCTTTTCCTTTTTTTTTTCTTTCAGAGTCATCCAGGATAAATTCTGTGGCATCATTAACATTTCAGTAGAAGGCCTACATGATGTCATGACAGAAGATCCTGAAACAGCAACTTACAGAGAGTAAGTAGAGTAACTTCACTGGGTTCTGATTAATAGTTAAATCTATGCTGCATTATTCTTTTGGTAAGAGGATAGGTTTATAAGATAGTACAGTAATTTTGTTTTTGATAAATTTCATGTCTATCTTTAAATTTTGTCCTGAAATATGGTATAATATTTTAAGCAGTCATTCTCCATATTTCTTTCTTTCTTTTTTTGTTTGTTCGTTTGTTTTTTTGGTGGAACAGTAGGTGTTAAGTGACTTGTCCTGGGGTCACACCGCTAGTAAGTGTCAAGTGTCTGAGGCTGGATTTGAACTCAGGTACTCCTGAATCCAGGGCCCATGCTTTATCCACTGTGCCACCTAGCTGCTCCCATATTTCTTAACAAATAGATATTTTTAATTTGGACACCTCATAGACATGGCTTTAAGCCCAGTTATACAATATTTCGCATCATATTTTTATATTCTTCAACATGTAATGTATTATAACATGTAAATATATTTATTTTAAATTATGTGTATATGCATTATGTGCAGGATGAGTTCTGATTTGTAGTTTTCCTCATGAGTGAGCCAAAAGAAGCCTAATCTTCCCTTTCCAGTCTAGCATATCTATGATCTTGTGAGGAGTCTGCATTAGATCTGGGACAGATTGCCCCATTTTTTGGGTAGGATGGCCTAGAAGACTCTGAACCTCACTTCACAGAAAAATTCTACTGGAACAATTCACTTTTTTGGGAAGAGATCCCTCCTATATGTGACTTCAACTTCAGCTCTAGTTTTACCATCATCATAGCTTCTCCATTCTTTTCTTTTTCAGGCTAGTGAGGGTTAAGTGACTTGCCCAGGGTCACACAGCTAGTAAGTGTCAAGTGTCTGAAGTTGGTTTTGAACTCAGGTCCTCCTGAATCCAGAGCTGGTGCTTTATCCACTGCACCACCTAGCTGCCCCCACTTCTCCACTTTTAACCTCTCAGCCCTTGGTTTCATTATTTTCCAGCTTCATGGTATATCTTGTTCCAGTCCCTAACCTGGTTTTGCCCAGCTCCCAAACTTGGACCCTGGCATTGCTTTTCACTTTATCCAACAAGCCTAGAATGACTATTTGTTTTTTGTTTTGTTTTTAGTGAGGCAATTGGGGTAAGTGACTTGCCCAGGATCACACAGTGTTTAAGTGATCTGAGCTGATTTGAACTCAGGTCCTCCTGAATCCAGGGCCGATGCTCTATCCACTGCGCCACCTAGCTGCCCCTAGAATGACTATTAATCCACACATTCTCTTCTGTGACCCTATACCTATCATGTCATATTTCTAAATAATAATTATCCCCATCCCTTTTCAGGCCCAGGAGACCCTAACCCATCCAACAACACTTCCTATGGACAGAGTTAGTTCAAGAAGTATTAGGGTTAGTGTAAATTTTTGTTTTGAAGGGAAATGTGTATTTTCTAAATTATTTGTTCTAAACTGTACTTTCTAAAATTATTGCTACTATAAAATTAATGGCTATTGCACCCATTTTGGCAGTAAGTATTTATCATTAATTAATATTACACTATTAGTAAAATATTGACCATGTGTCTCTCCAGCTTCTTCTTTAGTTTCAGGCTACAGGCCTAATTACCCGTACCTCCTAAGAGACAGCATTCCAAACCAAGAGTTGAATTGAGCAGAGAGCAAGAAAGGAGAGTAGAAGAGAGACCCTGGTCTGCCCAGGGATTTTATCCTCCTTTAAATAGAGGTGTGTCACCATACATTGATCTAAGCTGATTGGTTATATAGCCTAATGACTTGAGAGTGGTCTAGAGAGGGCAAATTCAATGTCTTAGGTGTGCTTTTTCCCCTTGCTAAACAAAAAATCAATCTGCAATCCTTTTGTTCACCTGGGCTCATCCCCAGGGAAGATTTAAAACTTCCTCCTAAGATTGAATGTTCTGGGTGAAGGGGAGAGAGCAACTAATAACTGGGTGTCTGGGTGCCCAAGAAATTCATTATTTAAAATTATTTTCTCACAAATGAAAGGAAGAGAGAGAAAATTAGAGAAGGGAAAGTGACCCAGTAAGGAGGATATTGTTAGGGGCCAGGCTGAGAAAGAGGGTCTTGGACTTGGATAATTTCAATAAGAGTGAAGAAGTGATAAAAATCAAGATAGCAAGAAATTTTTTTCCAGGTAGTATGAAGAGCCTTGAAGTCAGGACATCTGTGTCCTGTTATATGTCGAAAGCTTGTTCTTTCTCCTGTCTTTTCTCATTCAGTTCCTTAGGCCTTGAATACCCTTCTCCCTCTTGTTGAATTCATATATGTCCTTTAATGCCACCTTATTCACAAAGTCTTGCTTGATTCCCCACTTCAGATAATGGTCTTTTCCTCTGAACCTCCATTATTTGTTGTTTTGTACCCCTCTACTGCACTTATATTTTGTATATGGCAGTTTTCTGTGCATGTATCTTATTTTCTTCCTAGACTGAGTTCCATGAGGGCAGGAACTATGTCTTATTATTTAGCACAGTATTCTGTACATTGTAGGCATTTAATTGAATAGACCCACCTTTACTAATTAGTTTGGGTTGGTTAATCACTAAATTTTTCTGTGCCTTAGTTCCCTCATCTATGAAAATGAATGAGGCTGGAGTCAAAAGTCCTTCCAGCTCTGAACTTCTTTCTGTGAACAAACAGTATGTGGTAGCTTGCTAGATTTGGAATTTGAAAGACTGTTAGGCAGGTCAAAATTAAAAAAAACACCCAAAATACTGAGTTACTTAGAGAACTTCCTCTTCCTGTTTATTCATAGATTTTAAAGGGACAGTCTTTTCTGTTTCTTTTTTTTATTCTCAATTGTTTTCCCAATTTAGAATGAATTAATGCTAAGAAAGAAATATTTTATTTTATTTCATTTTTTGCACCTCTAGAAGAAGCTTTTGCTGTTGAAAGGAATCATCCCTTTTGTAGTCTCTGATGAACAATTTCCTTAAGTGATTATTCCTAGTTCTGAGTTTTTTTTTAAAAACCTCTTTAACAAAGCACCTGTTCACACCCTTAACATGAAATGTATGGAAGCTGAAAAGCTGTTGTTAGGGCAGATTGATTTCTGGATGCTCATGTGAGAGCTAAAACTCAACACTTAAGGACTCATTCTAGTTCTAAGTAATTAGAATATTGGAAAGGAAATTTTCTGCCTATACTGAGTGACCAGTTTATAAGACCCTTCTTACAAGATTATATGCTGATATTCTCATACTGAAATTTATATTTTAAAGTTGTAGTTTTGTGATTATGTTTTTACAAGCTTTCTTAGAGGCATTTTTCTATTTAAAAATTTAAATTTAGATTTTTCTTTTTAAGCAGATCATTAAAGATTTTATGTTATTTTCATGAATGTTCTACAATCCTTCTATAATCATGTATGATAAATACTTAGCATTATATAAGTCAATAAGATTTGATGTGGTTCTTTATATAGGAAGATTAAGAAGCTTGAAATTGTATAGATTTAAAAATTACTGTTGAGTCTCCTTTTGAGTATTTAAGAATACTGGCAACTAGTTATTCTTCATTTAATTAATACCTATAAGAATAAGCCTTTTCATTATTAAATAACTAAAGAGAATCATCTTCTGTATAGCTTTTTTGCCTGCAGTGTATTTATCTTGTCTTTAAACAATATTAAGTAAGAAAAAATGCCAATGTGGTACTGTTGTGGTATTTGTTTGTTTTTAAATTGGACTGGTTTTAGGATGCTAGAAGAAATTTAAATTGATTTGAGGTACAGAACTCATAAAATCTGCATCATTATAGTGAGAGATCAAAATATGTGATAAAGAAATTGTTTTATAAAAATCCAGTGACAAGAAAGCTGAATTGGAACAGGGAGGGTACTTGAATTTAAATGCCTGCTCTATAACTCATCCCCTTAGTCTTATTGGGTGTAAATATCCTTTTTTCTTTTTTTTTTTTTGTGTGTGTGTGTGTGTACATACACATATACATACATATGTACATACACCAAATACAAACGAATAATTAAGTTCTTTAGATAAGAAGCAAATGAGTGGTCAGTTAGATACAAAAAGAAACAGGAACTATACTTGTCTGGTGGGAAGTAGTCCAATTTAATTTAACTGGAGCAAAAATTATTTCATGGGAATAGTATAACATTGAAAACTAGAAAGATAGGGTGTCATAAATTGTAAAAGACCTTAAGTTTCAGGCCCAGCAAATGTTTGACCCAAGAAAAAAACACATGACCAAATCACGTAAAGAATTTTTTTTCAGTGTGAAGAAGAGGAGGGAGAGAATGGAGGCAGGTATGGTTGATAGAAGACTTGATAATGGTAATGATGTCCACACTGTAGTAGTCCAGAGAAGACCCATATGAGCGACTTTACACAGGTAGAACCAACAGGATTTGGTAACTGATTGGGTTCGACAAGTGAGGGTGAAGTGGATTCTTTGATAGCACTAAGATACAGAGCATGAGAAGTTGGGCGATATTGTTACAGAGAAAAGACAGAATGGAATAGGTTTTGTGAAAAAAAAAAAAGAGCTTTGGCTTTTCTTGTTTTGTTTTTGTAAATCGAGTTTGAGTTGCCAGATGACACATTGAGATAGTGATGTCTATCTATAAACAGTGGAAATTTAGGTCTGGAGATTAAGGGAAGAGATCAGGGTTGAAGATGTACAGAATGTCCCTAAAGCCTTTAACTTTTAACTGCTTAAAGGTACACTAAGACTTTTTGGGTACCTTGTTGGTCATCATCATGCTGCAAGTGAGGCCATGGGGGTGAAAAAATTTTTTTTCAATAAGCATTTATTAAACACCTATATTATTTCAAGCACTGTGCAGGATCTGGAGATGTAAAGACAAGTGAAACAGCCCTGTCCTCAAGGAGCATTCTATTAAGGGAAAATAATGTACATAGGAAA
Source organism: Dromiciops gliroides (assembly GCF_019393635.1). Classification (NCBI taxonomy): domain Eukaryota; kingdom Metazoa; phylum Chordata; class Mammalia; order Microbiotheria; family Microbiotheriidae; genus Dromiciops; species Dromiciops gliroides. Next base: position 391,727,661 of record NC_057861.1, on the reverse strand, counting down.
TTAAATATAAAATATATTTAGAGTAATTGCTAGAGGTCCAAGTCTACAACTAGGGAAGTCAAGACTGATTTCCTGTGGGCAATGACACTTGAATTGAGCTTTGATTGAAGTTAGAAATTATGTGAGGTGGAACTGACATTAAAATAGGAGAATGTAGGCTCACAGACTTAAAGGTCTCAGGGGTGACTTTGAGGTCATCAAATCCATCCTCTGATATGAGGTAGCTGAGATCTAGAGAGTAGAATGGATTTCCCTCAGGTCATTCTGACAGTGAGTAGCAGATCTGGGATTCTAATTCAATGTATCTGATTCCAAATCTGAATCCTGTTCTTTTATGCAGAGGGATAGTAGGTCATGCCCTGGGAATGGCCAACTAGACAATTTGGCTAAGAAGTGGGATGCATGAAGGAAAGGAATGTGAAAAAGCCTCTGAAAGAGGGTTAACCAAAACATATTGTGTTTTATCCTAGGGGCAGTAGGGAGCCACTAGAATTCTTGACTTAAGGGGATGATATATTCAGTCCTATATTTTAGGAATATCCCTTTGACATCCTTATGGAGAGAATGAATTAGAGAGGGTAGAGATTTATAGAGAGTAGGGGAAGAGTTCAGGTAAGAGATGATGAGGACTTCAATTAGAGTGTTATTGTGTGAGCAGAGAGACCAGAAAGTTTCAGTACTGCCAAATTTCTGCTGGCTTTGCTGGCTATAATCATCTCACATCTTTATAAGAAAGGAAGTCAGGAAATGGTATTCTTTCTCTGTGATCTGTGTGTTGTATGGAAACTTCTGACTTCCTAGAATCTTCATAAAGCACTTTAAATTTCCTAGCAGTGAGTTTTAAAGCATAAATCTCATTAATAAATACCAGACGTCACTTAATGATGTCTCATATTTGGGTAAACATTTTACATTATGATGATCATAGGTATGGTGTTTTCTAGATGTAGTAAAGTTATATGACTGCTGCACCTGCAAACTTCATACAAAAACCAGGTATTTTTTTTTTCCCTCCTTCCTCCCTGAGGCCATAAGCAATCAGATATAGGTTATAGGGCTACATTTATATAAAACATTGACATATTACTAATTTTGTATAAGAAAACTCGAATAAAAGAAAAAAAGAAAGAAAGTGAAAAGTAGCATGCTTCACTCTGTGTTCAATCAATATCAGTTCTTTGGAGGTAGATGGCATACTTCCACTCTGCACAGCTTTCTCTTGGTTCTGCTCACTTCACTATATATCAGTTCAACCAAGTCTTTCCAGTTTTTACTGAAATCATTTTGCTTGTCATTTCTTTTCTTTTTTTTTTCCTTTTTTTTTTTTTTTTGCGGGGCAATGGGGGTTAAAAGTGACTTGCCCAGGGTCACACAGCTAGTAAGTGTCAAGTGTCTGAGGCCGGATTTGAACCCAGGTACTCCTGAATCCAGGGCCTATGCTTTATCCACTGCACCACCTAGCTGCCCCCGCTTGTCATTTCTTAATAACACAATAATATTCTATCACAATCATATACCACAGCTTGTTCAGCCATTCCCCAACTAATGGGCATTCCTTTGATTTCCAATTCTTAGCCACCACAAAAAGAGCTGCTATAAATATTTTTCTACAAATAGGTCTTTTTTCTTTTTAGGGCTGTCTTTAAAAACCAGGTATTTTACTCTTGGACTTGTCCTGATCAGAATTCTAAATGATCTCTATGCTGTATTATTTTAAATCAAATATAAGCATTCTAAAGTCTGTTGGGACAATAGGATGATTTTTCCAGAGAAGAATTAGTGGAACTCTTATGAGTAATATTTTCTGCTGCTTTACAGTTAGAGGTCATGGAGTTTCTTTGGTGTTGGTGAAACCTGTTCCCCAAGGAAATTCTGCAACTCTTCCTAAATTCAGTTATATTTAAAATGGTATAGAAATTTAATTTTTTATTATTATGTAATTACAAAATGAAAAATCTTAATGTAGCATGAAAAACACTTCCTAATTTATCTGTTTAGTTCCATCAGACTTTGGAGTTTTGCATATTTTTCTTTTGCTTTTACAATAGAGTTCATAGAGGTTTTCTAGGGGCAGTAGGGGGTGGGGTGGGGCTTATTCCTGCACAGGAAATTTATATGACTCTCATTAAATCAATACACTCAAAATAGTATACTATAGGATTTATTATTATATTATTATTGTGAAATGAAAAGCCACTTCCTAATTTATGTTTTGGTTTCATCAATCTTTTGTAAGTTATACTTTTTAATTAGCTATTTAAAACTCTTAATTTGATTTATTGCCATTATCTCTAATTTTTGTTTACTACATTCTTAGCTGCATGTTGATGTCTCATTTTGAAGAGCCCAAAGTAACAGAGGATGAGGAACCTCCTTCAGAGCAGGACAAGAGAAAGAAAATGGTGAGTTTGACAAGTTCTTTCCAACTGTGAGATTTAAAATTGGATATTAGATCATAAATCTCCCCTCTTTAACCTTTCCCTTAATTTATCTCCCAGACTAGTAAATGGAAGAAGCTTCTGGTTTTCTAGTTAGAGCTTTTATTGTATGGTAGTCACAAGGTGATGTTGATTAGAAGGATAGGAAAGTAGAAACACAATACAAATCGTCTTAAGTCTAAGCTTAGTCTATATTTCGTATAAAACTCACCAAAAACCGAAGGCCACCTTTGGGGAGAGAGAGACCGTGTCAAGCGCGTGCTGCTGACCGCAAGCCGGGCCCAGTTGAACTCTCATCAGCATCAGCCTGTGCAATGCAGTCAGGAGACCAGCAGAGCAGGAAAAAACCCCCACTTCTGTTCTCTCCTTGCCTTTTAAGCTCGCACCCCGGAAGTGGAATGCATAGCAGGCAGTCTGACATGCGCAGCAGGCGGACTGTCATGCGTAGCTCATGTAGTTGGTCTCCTCCCCGAAAGGGTGGTCCTTAAAAAAAAAACCTGGCGTCTTTCAGTCATCCTAACCGACTGTTAAAAAACTTTCATATTTTTTTACCACACAAATATTATACATTAATAAATATTCTAATACAATTTCTCTTTTTGGGGGTGGGTGAAAATTGGTGTTTATCCACAGGACTAAAATGCTGCTGGTATTAAAAGCAAGAAATTGTTTTTCCAAATATTATTGTAATGATCACTTCTTAATACAGTAGTACCTCATGAGAACTCAGAGCTTTCTAAAACCTAGAACTATTCAAGAGTAGGATGAATGCTTTGGGAGATTTTCCCTCAAGCAAAAGCTGAATTTGCTCAGTGTTACAGGGAAAACTCTTCATCAAGTATGACTTAGACCAGGGCTTCTTAAACTTTTTTCTACTTGCGACTCCTTTTCGCCCAGAAATTTTAACACAACCCTGGCATATAGATATACAAATCAAAGTTATACTAAAGAGTATACCAGTCAAATATGTTACTACAAATTTTTGCATTCTCCCACAGTTAAGAAGCTTGACAGACTAAATGATCTCGTAAAGTTGCCTTCCAATCTGAATTTTCCATTTTGACCCTTTTATACTGAATACTATGAATGTGATTCATAAATTTACTGAAATTCTTGGTTTTCTCTATTCTCACAGTTCCCCCTAAGCCATTTTTATGACTACATCATAAATATTCTTCAAATTTCCTGAAATGTGTGTACCTACTAATAAGTTGTTTCGTATTTTATTATGAAATTTGATGAAAAACAGGAAAAAAAGCCATTATATTAGTCATGACTTGTAAAAAGCTATGATCGAAACATATCTTTCATTCCTTTGACAGAACCTAGACCTTTTCATATATGGCCAATATATTAACTTGTTTTGTTTGACCATACATATCTGTTATAAAGCCAAGCTTCCACTTAGCATTTGGTGGGTTGGTGCAAAAAGAGCCTCTATAATAAATTTTCAAAAATACATAGAAAAGGGCAGCTAGGTGGTACAGTGGATTGTGGGGACCAATTTTTAATTGGGGAGTGCTAGCTAAGTGGCTCGCCGCAATATTGGGACAAGGAAGGAAACCGGCAGCCTCCCTCAAAACAGAACAAGATTTATTTTAACAAGAACAAACTTAAAAAAAACAACACAAACAGGATCAGTAGGATCAAGGGAAAGGAAATAAAAATGGGGAAAGGGAAATTATAATACCTGAAAAAATACCACCACCCAGGAATCAGTTGAAAATACGCTGCAGAAAGCCTGTCGCTTTCCAGCTTCCACCTCAAATGCCCAATTCTCCTCCCCCAAACCTAGAAACACCCCACATAGTCCCAGCCAATGGGATGGCCGCTCTGACAGTCACATGACTGCCCTCACTAGGATTCCAATCATCATAATTTTGCCAGGCCCATGTAGGCATCGCCGAGTAGTAATGACGTGAGGTGCCAGAGCCCTGGCAACGGCTACAACCAGTGGGTGGAGCACCGTGTGGCCTGCGGAGCCCCAGACCAGCACACAAAACCCTCAACTAACAATCAATTCCTTACATTCCCTCCTTTGTTTTGTCAAGAAACATGGGGTGTTTCCTTGATGGAACAATAAACAATAAATAAATTTTAAAAAATAACAGAATATCATAACCAATGCTAACAAACAATATACTAATAACAATATAGGAAAGGGAAAAAAATATTTACAGATGATGTATATAGTAATAGAAAGAAAAACAAAAATGTCCATTTAAAGTCCTTAAATCTTGTCTTCAAAGGAGGGTTTGAGATGTCATCAGGGGAACTGGATTTCTGGCTGTCTATGGATTCTGGTTGTCTCTGGAACTGCTGGATTTTCATTAATCTTTAGCATAGCAATGTCCAAAAATGTTCAAATTAAACAATGAAAGTTCTTCAAAATATACAAAACAAGTTTAAACTTGATATATATACCGCATATTGGAGTCCCCCTTTAACTTTAATAGTAACAGGAATAGCAGATTTAAGGAGCCCCACTTCAGTAGAGGATGAGGCCATAGGGACTCAGAAATGTCAGAGAGATTTTGGATGTATCCCCCTACTGCTCCTTGAGCATCTGCAATCAAATTGGTAATAAATGAACAGTATCCTCTGGCAACCACAGAGAGAGACAGCCCCATCTGGAGCACAAGATATGGTTGCTCTAAGTTTACAAAGGAGATCACGACACTAATAAATTGACAGGGGCATTGGGCATAAGTAAAAATGAATGTTCTACAGTTAAAGGCCCCCATAGATACCATGCAGGGGTTAATTCTGCCACTCTTTGGGCCTTACCTGAGACTCCTACCACATTAAAGATCCAATAGCATTGCATCCAGGGTCTAGTTTATGCACTAAGACTTATTTAGAGGCTCCTGTATCTAACAGACAATCATAATACGTATCCCCAACTTTGAGGTCACATGGGGTCATTACTCTGGGGAGGTGAATTGGATTGATACAAGAGGGTTCAAAAATTCAGATCTGGAAAGTAAAGCTTTCTGTATTTTCCACTTCTCCCCTGGACACCGTCAGTCCTGTGTCTCCCTCTGAGGGATTCTAGAGTTACCCCGATTCTGATTCTGTCCTTCTGTACCTCCCTGATAGGGTCTACGAGTATACTGATTCTAATTGTAATAAGGTCTGTAATTATCTTGGTTGTTTCCTTTCTGGTAAAAATTTCCATAATTATTCTGGTTTCTTCTGAAAAAATATTCCAGACCCTCAGTTACTGCCCACCTGAGTTCTTGCTTTCTAATTCTTCATTCTCTCAATGAGTGTCCTTGCTTTTCACAGTACTGACACACCTTAGGGGTTTTGTCCTGACCTTTAAACGCCTGACCTGAAAGTGCTGGTGCCAGAACGCTTTGCTTAGCCGTATTGTTTTCGTTCGCCTCAAAGATATAGGTGGCAATTTCTTTAAGCCTTTCTACAGCCATATCTTTCCAGCCTGGACACTGTGCCATAAAAAATTTACGTATCTCTGGCAATGATTGATATACAATATAGTAATCTTTTGAGTCTAGTGGGTCCAGTCTTGTAAATTGCCTAGCAGCTTCACAAAGTCTTTCATAAAATCTATTAGGTTGTTCATTAGGCTCCTGAGCAAGTTTTAAAAACTTTTGCCAGTTGTCAGATTTCTTAGAACAGGATTCCATTCCTTTCAGTAGCGTTTCCCTAGCATTTTTTAATTCTTGGAATTGCTGTGGATCATTATAATCCCAGTTTGGCTCCTGGAGAGGCCACTCTGTTAACGCTTCCCCAGAGGCCACCAAGGAATTTCCTGCTGTGACAATATCTGCAATTTCACTTGGGGATAGTATAATTTCCATAAGACAAGTGACATTGGCCCAAGTGGGTTGATATGTATTAAATATAGACATTAACTGCGAAATTACTGACTTTGGATTCTGATCAAACCTAGGTATAAGTTTCTTCCATGCACACAGATCATTTGGACTGAACAGGCTATATATTTTACTCTGTGCTCCTCTGGGGGCTGTAACATTCTGTTAGGGGGAGCAGTTTTTTCTGTTGATCTCATTCTAAAGACTGGTCTAAATCTGTTTCTGAACTCAGGTCATCTCCAGTAGAGGGACCTGTACTGGTATCCCTCTGAACATGTGGTCTACTATGATCACATCCCTTCCTCTCTTTACAGCTTTTTTGGAAAAAATACCACATTGCAATAATGACAATAACGAGAATAAAATTTATAGCCATTTGAGATATGATAGTGGTATAGTAAAGTTCTAATTTAGTTGTAATGCTTCCAGTAATATTGTATATATCTCAGTGGGAAAGATAAACTCTCCAGACCATTGTTCCAAAGATTTTTACTGTGTTTGTGAGGAGGAAACCAGCAATGCATGAATAAGTATTGAGCAAGCCAACAGTTTAAATCGGGACAATATGCTGTCCCAAAATATGCCAATTAGAATATACAAGGGGGAGCCAAAATTCAATCATGGTGCAGTTCAAAATGAACAGGCTTTTCTCTGACAGCAAGATAAACGCTAAGGTTTTTTAAGAGCAAGGAGATTGCCTAAGGGGGCAGTGGGGTAGGGGCAATAAGGGTCCCCCAGGTTAGTTGGCTCCTGGCCAAATAAGGGGGAGGGGGGGGTGGGTTAAAGAAATTCACTAGGTTAATCAACTCCTGTTGACTCGCCAAAAACTGTGGGGATCAATTTTTAATTGGGGAGCTGCTAGCAAGTGACTAGCTGCAATATTGGGCAAGGAAGGAAACCGGCAGCCTCCTCAAAACAGAACAAGATTTATTTAACAAGAACAAACTTAAAAAAAACCAACACAAACAGGATCAGTAGGATCAAGGAAAAGGAAATAAAATGAGAAAGGGAAATTATAATACCTGAAAAAATACCACCACTCAGGAATCAGCTGAAAATACGCAGCAGAATGCCTGTCACTTTCCAGCTTCCACTTCGAATGCCCAATTCTCCTCCCCCAAACCTAGAAACACCCCACACAGTCCCAGCCAATGGGATGGCCGCTCTGACAGTCACATGACTGCCCTCACTAGGATTCCAATCATTGTAATTTTGCCAGGCCCATGTAGGCGTAGGCAAGTAGTAATGATGTGAGGTGCCAGAGCCCTGGCAAGGGCTACAGCCAGTGGGTGGAGCACTGTGTGGCCTTCGGAGCCCCAGGCCAGCGCTCTACAGGATAAAGCACCAGCCCTGGAATTCAGGAGGACCTGAATTCAAATCCAGCCTCAGACACTTGACACTTACTAGTTGTGTGACCCTGGCAAGTCACTTAACCCTCATTGCCCAGAAAAAAAAATGCATAGGAAAAAAAGTAGAAGGGAAATATAGGAAAGGAAATGCATAAGGGACACAGAAATTCACTACTACCTTGTTAAGCATATATCCATATTTCTTTATTAAAAATCTTTATGGCAAAAATTCAGAATTTTTTGTACAGTCAGTCCTCTTCCATTTGTATTTTGAAATGTTTGTGATTGTTGAAGATCATTGTGTTTACAATGAAAAAGAAACAAAGGAAAAATTTAAGAATTACTAAGATTATCTTAACAGTTAAGCCGTAATCAAATTGAATAAAAAAATAGAGGGCAATGTGAAATATCTTCTGGGAAAAACTGCCAACCTGGAAAATAGGTCCAGGAGAGATCATTTGAAAATTATTGGTCTACCTGAAAACTATGATCAAGGAAAGAGCTTAGACACCATTTTCCAAGACATTCTCAGGGAAAATTGCCCTGAAATTCTAGAAGAAGAAGCTAAAATAGAGATTGAAAGAATCCACCTATCACCTCCAGAAAGAGATCCCAAAAGAAAACTCCTAGGAATATTATAGCCAAATTCCAGAGCTCTCAGGTCAAGGAGAAAATATTGCAAGCTGCCAAAAAGAAAGAAATTCAAGTACTGTGGAGCCCCAGTCAGGATAGCACAAGATCTAGCAGCTTCTACATTAAAGGACCAGAGGGCATGGAATATGATATTCCAGAGGGCAAAGAAATTGGGATTAAAACCAAGAATCACATATCCAGCAAAACTTGTATAATTTTTCAGTGGAAAAAATGGGACTTTAATGAAAAAGAAGACTTTCAGATATTGTGATGGAAAAGACCTGAACTGAATGGCAAATTTGACTTTCAAATACAAGACCCCAGAGAACCATTAAAAAAAAAAATGGGAGCTGGGGGACATACCTGGGGTCGTACAGTGGACGACTGTCTTGCGTCTGAGGCCAGGTTTTGGCGGGGATCCCCCTGGGTTCAGGGGGTGATGATTTGTCCCACTGTGTCACCTAGCTAGACAATAACTCTTTAGAGTTAATTGAGGGGTGAAGGGAATTCACTGGGGGAGGGGGAAGGGCAGAAGTGAAATCCTACATGAAAGTAACAGGAAAAGGCTTATGGAGTGGGGGAAGAGATGGGAGAGGAGCAGGGCAGTAAATGAATTTTACACTCATCACAAAAGGCTCAAAGATCTTAAACTCATCAGAGCTGCCTCAAGGAGGGACTAATAGACACTCCCAAGTGGGTGGAGTAATCTATTTTATCTGGGCAGTAAATGAGCCTAACACTCATCAGAATTGGCTCAAAGACCTCAATCTCATTAGAATTGGCTCAAGGAGGGAATACTGTACACACTGAATTGGGTAGAGTAATCTCTCTAACCCTGCAGGGAAAATAGGAGGGGAAGGGAATAAAGAGAGAGGGGCAAAAGAAGGAAGGGCAGAGTAGGGGAGGGGGACAGAAGCAAATCCCTTTTGAAGAGGGATAGGATGAAAGAAGATGGATAATGGAATAAATTATCATTGGGAAGGGAATTAGAATGGAAGGGAAACAGTTAACAATAGTAATCATTGGGGCAGCTAGATGGCGCGGGGCAGCTAGATGGCGCAGTGGATGGAGTGCGGCCCCTGGAGTCAGGAGTGCCTGAGTTCAGGTCCGGCCTCCAGACACTTAACACTTGCTGGCTGTGTGACCTTGGGCAAGTCACTTAACCCCAACTGCCTCACTAAAAAAAGAAAAAAGAAAAAGAAAAAAAACAATAGTAATCATGAAAAGAGAAAAGGGGGAAAAATTGTACAAAAAATATTTATAGCAACTCTTGGTGGAGGCTAAGAATTGAGAATTAAGGGAATGTCCATCAATTGAGGAATGATGGAAAAATCTGTGTTATATGATTGTAGTGGAATGGTCTTTTGCTACAGGAATGAAAAACAGGATGATCCCCGAAAAACCTTGAAAGGACTAATGAACATCGATGTATGGTGAAGTGAGCAGAGCTGAGAGGACATTGTGTAGTGACAGCAGTATTGTTCAATGAGTAATTGTAAATGACTTAGCTACTCTCAGCAGTAAAATGATCCAGGACAATCCCAAGGAACTAATGAGGAAGCATACTATGTACTGCTATAGAAAGAACTAATAAAAAGAACACTTGTGGATTGTACATATATAACCTGGTTGTGATCTTGTGGAGGGGAGAAGGAAAGGGAGGGAGAGAGAGAGAAAAATTTGGAACTCTAAATCTTATGGAAATGAATGTTGAAAACTACCCTTACATGTAAATGGAAAATAAAATAAATGTTTGTTGTAAAAAAACCCCAAAATCCAAAACAAAACAAAACAAACAAACAAACAAAAAAATCAGTTATGCCCTTTGTAGTCTGGAGTCTTCAAGTACTTACTTTGAAATACAAATGTACATATAATAGGGACACAAAATACTGTGTATTTAGTTTGGATTTTTATGATCTTCTTAGTTATGCTATTCAGATCATGATCTTTGTTCATTTGAATCTGTACACATGCATTCTGAAGGACTCTATCCTCTACCTGTGGCTTATATTATTATGCTTTTCCCCCCTTCTTATATCCTGGCATTTATCTTAATATATTCTGCTCTACTGCCTTTTCGTTTAGGATTTTATCGTTCACATATGTCCTTTTTCTTATTTTTTCCTCAAAATACCATACTCTTATGAACTATTCAGTTGTTAATATACCTGTGGAAATATGTACACATTGATAATAACAATACCTGCCCTGCCTTAAAATGAGACCATCATATTGAAACCAGATAGACGTTTACCTGAATCATATTGCCTCCTTCACTTAGAATGAAACCCCTTGGAGCACTTTGTTCTTCTCCTTTCTCTGTGTAGCACTAAAGCATACCTATAGTGTCCTAGAAAGACATGAAGATGCATAACATTTACCTAGACAGGAATAGAAACCTGTAAGTGAATACTTGATATTCTGTTCATTATACAATCAGCAGCTTCCTTATTTGGTTCTCAGGGTTGTTTTTTGTTTTGTTTTGTTTTTTTAAGTGAGGCAATTGTGGTTAAATGACTTGCCCAGGGTCATACAGCTAGTAAGTGTAGTGTCTGAGGCTGGATTTGAACTCAGGTCCTCCTGACTCCAGGGCTGGTGCTCTATCCACAGCGCCACCTAGCTGCCCCTCAGGATTTTTTTGAACTAATGTGTATACAAGTAGAGTTCATTAGAATTAGAGGTCAACTCTTTAAACTAAGATATTTAATCTGCTTTTCACATTACCTCTATTATTTACTCCAGTAATACCATCTAGTGGTTTCTATTTAGTTATTTGAGTTCTAACCTTATCTTAAATTTTGCCTTAATCAAAATATTTTCATGGAAAAAAAAGTAGTATAATACATTTTGAAAAATATTAATTGAATTATATGTTCCATCCATTTTTTTCTCAACATTGATTTATGGCTTATACTCTAAAGTTGTTTTTTTTTAATTACAACTATGGTTAATAAGCATTCTATAGAGCAACTCTTTTTTATGTACTAATTTTAAAATCCATTTCTTCTTGTTAGCTCTTTGATACATATTTTTCTTGTTAATGCAAGTAAATCATATATCCAGAGCCTAAAGGCTATGTAACATACTAAGGCTAACATAGCAAATTATTTGAGTAAATTTAGTTAGGAATATATTGTTTATAATCTTCATAGCTTTAAACACACAAAATTAGTTTCATTGTTCATTTCTCCAGAGTTTACTGTATAAATTACGTATGATTCTTCAATAAGAACTTTATAATTGTATACCAATTTGCTTTGTTTTAATTTGCATTGTCACTCTTACACTGTGACATGTTTAATATAGAAGGTTTTTTGAAGATAATCTAAAGGTGCCTTATGCTGTCATTTCAAATGAAAATAAAAATATAAATATATGTTTGCTGGTAGGTGGGAATGAGTTATTTAAAACAAAAAGTCAAGTATTAAAACTTTTTCATTTAAAAAACAAAATTTCCTGCCAGTCATTAAGTATGCCCCAAATACATGTTGTATTGTGGAAAAATCTGAACTCTAAAAAAGTGCCCTTGTCCATACAGTCTTGACCTCTTGACCATCCCTTCCATTGAAGGGGAGCATTGTCGCTAAAAATCCAGAATCATGGGAAATTGACTTAGTCACTTAGAAAATGTATTATATACTTACATTTGACTTGTATGTGTAACAATCTGAGAATACATAGAATTTTAAACATTAAAAGTAAAGTTACCATCAAAAAGAGCTATAAACATACAGATTTCTTACCTATAACTTTAAACTATCTCTTCCATTAGAATGAACATACACTTTGAAGGCCTATTAACTTTCCTTATACTTATCATACTTTAGCACTAGAGATAAGCAATATGAGAATATAATTAATATTTGTGGAATGACTGAGAGAAAAATATAGTTGACATCTGTACAAAATTTTTGTAGTGGCTAAGAATTCGAAATTAAATGCCCATCAAGTGGGGAATGACTAAACAAGTTGTGGTATATGATGGTGATGGAATAATATTGTGCTATAAGAAATGACAAGCAGGATGATTTCAGAAAGACTGGAAGACTTGTATGAACTGATGTATAGTGAAGTGAGCAGAACCAAGAGAAAGTTGTGCACAGTAACAGCAATATTGTTTGATAAAGAACTGTGAATGACAACTTTTCTCAGCTATACAATGATCTAAGACAATCCCAAAGGGACTAATGAAGAAGCATGCTCTCCAACTCCAGAGAAAGAATTGATATTGATTGAAACACAGAGTGAAGCATGCTATTTTTCACTTTCTTTTATTTTTTTTTCTTTTATTCAAGTTTTCTTGTACAAAATGACTAAATTGGTAATGTTTTACATAATTGCACATGTATAACATGTCTGCTTACCACCTCAGGAAAGGGTGAGGGGAGGAAGAAAAGGAGGATAAAATTTGGAATTCAAAACTTTAAATAAAGGAATATTTTTATTGGGGGAAAAATAAATTTTATAATATACAAAAAAAGAAAAATACAGATGGACTATATCTTTGTACCAACTGATCTCTTCCAACAAGCTAGGTAAGAATTATGTGGGTTGCTTCCTCATGCTACTACTTTATATGCTTTCTACCTGTGCTTTATGTGAATGTCAACATATGAAAATATTGTTGATGGCCAAGCCTTAGCATCAGGAAAAACTCTATTCAACTCCATCCTCTGATACATACTTGGCTACTTGATCCCAGTGATCCAGGAAAACCTCTTGGTCTACAAGTTGAAGAACAGTGGCTAAATTCCCATACTAAAGAAGCCTATTTGGGGTTGTTAAGGGCTAAAATTCTAGCTAAACTGTCTAAAATATTGAGTGGTCGCCAATAAATTGTAAGCTTTAGCAAAAGTTAGACTTTTAAGCATTTATTAAGGAGAATAAGAATTTGGTAAAGAGAGAGAGAGAAAGGCCTAGATTCCTATCTATTAAAGGGAGAGCACATTTCTAGCTCTGCTCTCCACCAGAGTCCAAGGAAAGAGAGTGAGACTGAGTGCCAGTCTCTTCCTTCCTCCTCCCACTAGCTTGCGTCACTTCCTGACGCCAAAAAAAAAAGAACTCCTGGTCTTGCCCTCAAAGACCTTCGCTTCATGGGCGGAACTCTTGTACAGTAAGTCTCCAGCAGGTGGCGTCATTCCAGTCGGTACAGGGTTAAGTAGATAGTTATTTATACATATAAATTTGAATATATATATATATATTTGAATGGATTCACAAAACTCAGCATAGTAAGTGTATGTGTAATTACACTTCTAACCTTTTAAGACCTTTTTAAGATTACTCATTAAAATTGAAAATATGTGGAAGTGATCATCATCATTTTATAGATTTTTGATTAAATTTTTTAAAAAATTAAGATATAAGCTAGAACTCTCTGAAAAGATAATGAACTGGATTCATTTGAATAGTGGGATAATGGAGGTGGTATAAGTATGATAGTAAAAACTAAATTTTTAGTCAGAAGACAGTGATAATGCAAGTCATTTAACTGGAAACTTGACCAGGAAACTTGAGTCTGATTAATTGAATAGTATGGAGAGTATAATGATATGGTGGAGCAGTAGTGTGGTATAATAAGTAGTGATTTTGACCTTAGAGTTGGGAAAATATGAGTTCGGGTCCTGCCTTTTGATACATGCTGTCTTTATGACTTTGGGCCAAGTTACTTAACCTCCCAGGTTCCAAGATGATAGTTTAAGATTACAAAGTTGTTGTACTGTTGCTGATCATATTTATTCACTTGAATATCCTTATTCCCATGAAATAATAGATCTAGATGAAAAAAAAATCAAGCAACAAGCATTTATTAAGTGCTTATTGTGTGTCATGTCCTATATTAGGTGTGAGGATACAAAACAAAGCTTTTTCCTTATAATTTCTGAAAAATAATTAGTCCCTGTTCTCAGGGAATTTTTATTTTTCAGGGACAACAGTTTGCATTAGGTAGTGAATATAGAATAAGGAATTGAGGATGTGGAGAAAAAACATTATCTATTGATTAACCAATGTGTATGCAGGCTGGCAAAGTTACGCTTTCCTCTGGATAGTGAGTTTGATAGTATAGTAAAATTCCCTGGGAGTATTGTAGAATCAAGGCAAGGTTAAAAGCATCTAGCCGATAATTTCTTTCTTGCTTAGCCCCTAAAGGAATGGGATGTAATGGAGAGGTGAATATAAAAGCAAATCTGTTTGGACTACCTCAATACTGTGTACTTTCCCGTTTTTTTGTCCTTAATTTCCTACAGAAACCAAAGAATATGGAATTAGGTATTAAACTGTACTTAAAAAAAAGTTTTCAGATGCCCAGTTTGATAAGAAAGCTTTGGGGGGGGTAATATTTTTACTTGGTTATTAAAAAAAATAGCAAATGCTTTTCTCTAATTTGCAGTCATAAGTGGATTTTGAGTTTTTAAAATACATAAATTAACATTTGAATCACTATAATATACCCCAGAGAAAGTAATGAGTTACTTTCTTCTTTTAGTTTTAATTAGAATTATAACAAACTTTAAAACAACCAAATTAAAATTCAACTTTTTTTTTTTAATTAAAAGCACCTAATGATGAACATTTATTTAAATTTCAGTAAGTGGAATTATTTGGTTAAATCCCATTCCCTCATACATTTGTTATTTTTCATAGTTGTTGATTTACTTAAGTAACACTTTTTATGGAACATGCAATTATATGGACTGTCAATACAGCTTGGGGGTATACTTCCCAGTGGTCCCAGGACATGGTAATGGGAATGTTATCTTGGGGTATCCAGGCATGCCCATCTATTTTCTTTTTCCTCTTGTGTTCCTGCTTAGTTGTTGTTGTTTTGTTTTGTTTTGTTTTGTTTTTTTGTTTTTTTGGTGGGCAATGGGGGTTAAGTGGCTTGCCCAGGGTCACACAGCTAGTAAGTGTCAAGTGTCTGAGGCTGGATTTGAACTCAGGTACTCCTGAATCCAGGAACCAGTGCTTTATCCACTGTGCCACCTAGCTGCCCCAGTTGTTGTTGTTTAATAGATCTTTTATTGCTTTTTTTTTTTTTTTTGTATTCCTCTCTTTCCAGAGAGACATCCTTGAAAGCATTTTTTTTTTTAAGAAAGTAAACAGAGAACAGGGAAGAGAAAAAAAAAATCAGTTAAAGCTGATCAATACATCACCAAAGGTCCAATTCCAGTACAGTGTTCCATACTTCTGGGGCTAGTCAGAAGTATCTTCTCATCTCTTGTTTGAGGCCAGCTTGCTCTTTATAATTTCTCAATATTCATCTTCCACTGTTTTGGGGTAGTTAGTCTCAATCCACACTATTTTAGACATTGTTTATGTTGTTTCTTGGCTCTCCTTACTTTAGTTTGCATCAATTCCATGTTAGTCCTTTTTATGCTTCTCTGTATTCATCATATTCTAATTCTCTACTGCATAATAATATTTTAATTTATCCATGAACCACAACTTGTTTTTTTATTTCTCAATCTCTGGGCATCTATTAAGTTTACAATTCTTTGTAACTACAAAAGTGCTACTATAAGTTGTACTTTTTTATTGAGGGACTAACCATTGGCATTTTAAGTTTAGCAGGGGATCTTGGATCAAAGAGTATGAACATTTTTCATAGCATAATTTTAAGATGTTTTACAGGCTGATTAAATATTTAATTCAGGCATCATCAACAGTACTTTGTCATGTCTTATCTTTCTACAGCCCTTTCAAAATAGATTTCTTTGCATTTTTGTTCATATTTATCAATTTTTTGTTTAAGGTAAAACCATAAAGTTCTTTTATTATCATTGCTTTGGAACATTCTTAGTAGTTTTCGCTTATTTTTAGAACTATTTGCTCATGTTCTTTGACCACTTATCTTTTGAGGAACAGTCTTGTGGACTTAAATATTTTTGGATATCAGAATTTTATCTTCAGTCTCTGTTGGGCTTTTTCCTGCTCTGCCTAAAAACTCAGTCAAGTCTACCCATTCTTTTTTTTTTTTAGTGAGGCAATTGGGGTTAAGTGACTTGGCCCAGGGTCACACAGCTAGTAAGTGTCAAGTATCTGAGGCCAGATTTGAACTCAGGTCCTCCTGAATCCAGGGCCGGTGCTCTAACCACTGCACCACCTAGCTGCCCAAGTCTACCCATTCTTTAAAATTCCTCATTTGCTCTGACCATGGATTTCTTTCAATTTCTATTTTACCTTCTGCTTCTTGAATATCAGGGCAATTTTCCCTGACAATTTCTTGGAAGGTGATGTCTAAGTTCCTTTTTTGATCATGGTTTTAGGTAGTCCAATAATTTTCAGATAATCTCTCCTGGATCTATTTTCCAGGTCAGCCATTTTTCCAACAAGATAGTCACATTACCCTCTATTTTTTCATTCATTTGGATTTGCTTTATTGTGTCTTGATTTCTCATAAAGTCATTAACTTCCATTTGCTCAATCCTAATTCTTTTTTTTTTTTTTTTTGTATTTTTATGTATTGCGCGGGGCAGTGAGGGTTAAGTGACTTGCCTAGGGTCATACAGCTAGTAAGTGGCAAGTGTCTGAGGCCGGATTTGAACTCAGGTCTTCCTGAATCCAGGGCCAGTGCTTTATCCACTGTTCCACCTAGCTGCCCCCTCAATTCTAATTCTTTTTTTTTTTTTTTTTGGTGGGGCAATGAGGGTTAAGTGACTTGCCCAGGGTCACACAGCTAGCAAGTGTCAAGCGTCTGAGGCTGAATTTGAACTCAGGTACTCCTGAATCCAGGGCTGGTGCTTTATCCACTGCGCCACCTAGGTGCCCTCCTCAATCCTAATTCTTAAGCAATTATTTTCTTCAGAGAGTTTTTGTATCTTTTTTTCCATTTGGCCTTTCAAGCTGTTGACTTTTTTTTTTCCATGACTTTCCTGCATCACTCTCATTTCTCTGTTTTTTCCTCTACCTCTCTTATTTTATCTTAAAAGTCCTTTTTGAGCACGTCTGTTGCCTGAGACCAATTCATATTTTTCTTGGAAGTTTTGGACGTAGGAACTTTGACTTTGTTATCTTCTTCTGAGGGTGTATTTTGATCTTTATCACCAAAGGAACTTTCTATGGTCTGCAATTTTTTCTGTCCATATTCCTAGCCTATTTCTTAACTTTTAAGTCCTTCTTAAAGTGGAGCACTGCTTCCAGGATGCACTGTCCCTAGCTTCAGGTGGTCCAGGGTGGTACAATTTGAGGAGAGGCACGTTCTGTACTTCCCTGGCCTGTGCTCGGGTCTGTAAGTTACCTCAGGCCTGCTTGCTCTTTAACCCAGGAACAGAAATCCGGTTCACTGTGGTTTCAAGCTCTGGCATGCCTATGCCCCTTCCTGACCTGGGCTGCTGCCATTCAAGACTGCTTCCTGGTTCCAAACAAGGAGAACACAATAGAGTTCTGCCTCAGCACTGGCAGAGACCCCTGCTATCTTACTTCTCCGCTGCCGCCCCCCCCCCACCCCGGCCAATTGCTCAACCCTCTCACCAGTCCGTGAACTGAGTTCCAGAAGTAACTGCTGTGGCCTCTAGCATGGTCTGCCCAGAGCTGGATCATGGGGCTGGGTGCCACTCTCACCCCAGTACAAGAGACTTTTCCCGTCAACTTTCTAATCCATCTTTGGCTGGAAAATGATCTCACCCCATTCTTTTGTGGCTTCTGCTGCTCCAGAAATTGTGGCTTTATTTGGAGGGATTGTGTGGGGAGCTCCATGAAGTTATTGCTTTTCCTCTGCCATCTTGGCTCCTCCCCTTAAAATCTCCACTTATTATCTAAACTCCTTCAGAAAGCTGACTAAACTGAGTGCCTTCCCTTCCTCTCTGTCTTTTCACCAGTCTCATTTCAGACCTCACTATTCCACTAAAACTGTTTTCTCCCAAGTTAGCAACGATTCCTTAATTGCCAAACACAGTGTCCTTGTCTCAGTCCTTATCTTCTTTGACCTAGCGGCAGCTTTTGAGACTTAATCTTCTCCCAAATCCTCTCTTTTCTAGGTTTTTGTGACACTGCTCTCTCCAAATTATAACTTTCTCTTTGTAATTAAAAACAGATGACATTTGCTTATATTTTATAAGTGGAATTATTTTGAAAAGTTGAAATTCCTTTCCTTCCTTGTCCGCTTAGTAATGCAATAATGCATAAATAGAACCTAGAAAAAGTTGGTTTTGAGGTAATGATGTTTTCTTGATTACTGTAGAAAATTATCAGTTTGTAGAATTATATGTATATGTGTGTGTGTGTGTATATATATATATATATATATATATATATATATATATATATATATATATATATATATATATATATATAAAACATTTGTTTTAAAGGGCCCTTAAATGCTCTATGTGCTCTTTGGTTTGTAAGTTGAATACTTATTCATTTTATTCCTATTTGCTCCTGGAAGGTAATACTATACTTATAAGAACCCATAGTAAATGAAACTTACAAAAATCCCAATCTGCTTCACTTATTCATTTAATTTATGTTTCAGAGTAATTTAATTAATTTACCTTTACATAGTTAGGTATATGACACAAGTCTGAAAATCCTCCCCTTTCTGGTTACCACCTGCTTTCCAGCATTGTTTCATATTATTACTTTTAATGCACTCAAAGTTCCAGCAAAATTGGCCTAATAGTTTTTCCCTTGACATATTACTGTTATCTGGCTCATTGCCTTTGTCCCATGCTTCTTTGGTATAATATTTCATCACTTTGATTTCTTAGATTCCCTACCATCCTTCAAGTCTCAGTCTTTCCTGAGCCTGCCCTGAGAGAAAAGTTATTGAAATTATCCCTGATATTATTTTTCATTTTGTTATGTGAGGATATGTTATATCTCTATCTTACATGCCTTAGTAAAATATAACGTCCTATATGTCAGGGATGTTAGATTTTTTTTCCCCCTGCATCTAGCATAGTAGCTTGTACTTATTTTGCACATATGAGCATTTTTACTCTCAAATAAAATGTTTTCCACCCTCCTTAAAATAACTTAGATGTCTGTGTTCAATCAGTTTTTCTGTCCAGATTTTTTGAGTGGTTCTTTGTTATCTACAAAGGCACTCTATAGAATATTCATTTACTGAGTACTGTGTATATATCTGTGTGTGTGTGTGTGTGCGCGCGCGCGCGCGCATGTTTACACTTATACATTTTCTCAATTGTACCGCAGTAAAAAGTAGTAAATTTGTATTTGTTTGAGTTAGGGTATATTATTCTGGGACCAGCAATTGCCTGCTGGTCTATTTTTTAGAAATAAGACACTTCCATTGTATGAAGTACTAGACAGAATCAAGGAGTGAATATTTATTAATTATGTGACTGATACTATGCTGATTACTAGGGATATAAAAGACAAAATCAGTCCCTGTCCTCAAGGATCTTTCATGGGGGTAATTAGGTGTATAAAGGAGATATAGAGTGTAGTTGGGACAAAACTTTACTCATTGGGCTGGGGGTGCAAGCAGGAGTAGGAAGGGCTTCCTGCAAGAAGGTGACATTTGTGTTGAATTTTGAAGGAAGCCAGGGTTTCTAGGAAGCATAGCATTATAGGTTTGGGAGTTAGGGAGTGTAAAGGCACAGAGATCATAAATAAAGTGTACCCCCCCAAAATTAAAATCAAAATAAATAAAGTATAGCAGTATCATAATGTTTGTAGAACACTATTCAGCCTAAGGAAAGGTAGGGAGGAGCCAGGTATTAAAGAGTTTTAAGTTCCAACAGAGGACTTTGTCTTGGATCTTAGAGGTAGTAGGGAACCACTGGAGTTTATTGAGTAGGATTATGTGGTCAAATCTATGTGATAGGAAAAACACTTTAGCAACTATATAATTATATGAAGGATGGAGTGAAGTTGGAAAAACTTGAGACAGGAAGATGAATTAGAAGGCAATTGTAGTAGTCAAGGTGTTGCAGGGCATTGGGGACCTGAACTTGGGTAGCAGCTTTGTGAGAGAAGGGATCATATGTGAAAGATTTTGTGAAGGTAGAAATGAAAAGATTTGGCAACTGATTGGTATATGGGGTGAGTTTGGAGTTGAGGATGATACTGAGATTGCAGACAGACAACTGGTACCTGAGTGACTCAGGGCAAGTCAGTAACTTTTATGGGCCCCAGTTTCCTCATCTATAAATTGAGGGGATTGGATTGAATTTTCTGTAAGGTTCCTTCCAATTCCAGACCTGTGATTAGGAAAATGATGACCACCTCAAAAATAATAATTGTTTTTTTGGTTTTTTTTAGATAGGCAATTGGGGTTAAGTGACTTGCCCAGGGTCACACAGCTAGTAAGTGTTAAGTGTCTGAGGCCAGATTTGAACTCAGGTCCTCCTGACTCCAGGGCCAGTGCTCTATCCACTGCACCACCTAGCTGCCCCAAAAATAATAATTGAGTTCAAATAAGGGGAGGATTTGGTTGAGACTGTGTTCTCTTTTGGACTTATTGGGAGTTTGAGATGCCAACAGGACATCCACTTTCCATTCAGTGATAGAGGCCCCGAAATAGGTATATAGATTTGGGAATCACCTGCATTGAAAGGATAATTAAACCTATTGAAGTTAACAGTCTCACTAAGTACAGTGAGAAAATGAGGAAGGGCCCAGGACAGAGCCATGGGGGACACTTAATGGGTATGATTTGGATGACACTCTTTTTTTCTAGGTTTTCCTTCTCTTTTTAGCTCATTTCCTACCCTATCACTCTTCAGTTTTCGTTGCTGAATCTTCCTCATCCAAGTCACACTGCTGAACATGGGTTTCTGACAGAGCTCTGTCTCGGTTCCTTTTCTTTATACATATGATTTTACTTGATGACCTCAGTCAACTGGTCTGCTTTTGTCAACCCCCAGCCCTTCATTCAGTAAACTCCAACATCGTCCTATCACCTCAAGGAACAAATGTAAAATTCTCTGACATTTAAAGCCCTTCATAACCATCCCAGACTTCTTACACTTTACCATTCCTTGTACTCTGCAATCCTTTGACACTGACTTTCTTGCTGTTCCTCACACAGAATACTCCTTCTCTTGAATCTCTACATTTTCACCAATTGTCACCCAGGCCCAAGATTCTTTTTCCTTCATCTTGTTCTGGTTTCTTTCAAGAACCAGATACAATCCCACAAGGCTTCTACAAAATGCCTTTCCTGATGCTCCTTAATGCTAATGCCTTACCTCTGTTGATTACTTCTAATTTATCCTGTATATAATTTGTTTATACATAGTTATTTATATGTTGTTCACAGAAACCTGGGAGTTGAGAGGGAAGAAGCCGGGGGGGGGGGGGGGACAGAGACCGAGAGAGAGAGACAGAGAGGGAGGGAGGGGCAGTTTTTGCCTTTCTTTGCATCATCAGTGCCCACAGTGTCTGGCACACTTCTTGTTTTTCTTCAGTTGATCAAATGTGTTTGACTCATTTTGACTCTGTGAACCAACTATCCATGGGGTTTTCTTAGCAAAGATACTGGAATGGTTTGCCATTTCCTTATCCAGCAAATCCAGTGAATCCTTTTGTTGGACAGTCATAAGTTAAGTGACTTGCCCAGGGTCAAACAGCTAGGAAATTATCTGAGGCTAGATTTGAACTTGGGTCCTCTGATTCTAGACCCAGTGCTCTATCCACTGAGCCACCAGCTGCCTCAGTCTGATGATATGCAGAAAACATTTAATAAATGTTTGTTGACTAACCATTATCATAGATTTTACCTCATTAACATTTACATTCTTTCCTCTTCTTTCACTTTTGTTTTATATTCCCTCCCTCCTCTCTCTCCTCCAAGACAGCTAGTAGAACAGTACAGTATGTAGAACTCAGAGGCTTGGAGCAGGAAGACCTGACTTCAGTTTGACCCCAGACACTTACTAACTATGTGATCCTGATGAAGCCACTTAACCTTTATTTGCCTCAGTTTCCTCAACTGTAAAATGGGGATGTTAATAGTACCTACCTCTCAGGATTGTTATTAAGATCAAATAAAATAATATTGTAAGAAGCTCTTAGCATAGTTCCTGGCACATAAAAGGTGCTATATAAATGTATATTGTCTTTTCCCTCTCTTCTCATCCCTGTGTTCCTCTTAATGTAATATTATGATTGCAAAACTGAAACTCCACCAGTTATTTTTCTCATTGAGATGACTTCTCTGTCAGATTTTTCTTTTAATGATTAGTAGGAGTTTCTGAAGGAAGCTCTGCAGAGAGAGAGGTGAAAGTCAATAGATTAGGGTTGGATAAGGAGATTTCTGAATTTTGAACTTATAGGTGGTACATCAGTAGGTGGTGGCAAGATCAAGAGTATTACATCTGTTCCTCTAGCCATGATAAGTGGATGAGTAGCTCATGGGAAGTGAGTTGAGGGTTGTTAAGTCCCCTCATACGAGGGCAGGAGTTGGTAAGGAGAGAAAAATTGTTAGGTATCAAACAGGTGTTTTTTTTACATCTTGTTTTAAGTTCTGTCACCTTTAAATTTTTTTTTTTATTCTCAACATGTTTATTTGTAATTCACTGCCAGAAGTACGCAAATATTTTCTGACCCAATGTCCAGATTGGAGGAGCTTAACAGCTGATAGACTTAAGGAACTTGCAAATTATGTCTTTGACTCACGTGAGACAGGTCCAGATCACCCCAAACAGAGCATTCTGGCCCCGGTGATTCCTAGTCAGCCATGTGAACACCAGAACAAGGGCACTAAGGTGTGTTGTTCCTGTCAGCCATGTGAACACCAGAACAAGGACACTAAGGTGTGTTGTTACTGTCATAAGGAGGGGCATGAATTGAGAGAATGTAGGACTTGGAGAAGAAATTCTAATTCTAATTACAGGCGAAATCAAAATAGAAATAGATCTTCTTGGAGGAATACAGAAAGGCAGTACCAGAATAATGGTAACCAAGGTCCCTCTCAGAGGAGGGCACAGGATTGATGGGGTCTTGGGGAGGAACGGAACATAGATAATGAAAGCCATATATTCCTAGATCCAGATTTTTTGAATGCCTTGTACCAGTCCATTCACCTCCCCAGAGTAAAGAACCATATGTTACCCTAAAAGTGGGGGGAGACTTATTATGATTGTCTGCTAGACACAGGAGCTCTAAATCAGTATTAGTAAGCAAACCAGATGCTGGGTAGGATTTTTTAATGTAGTAGGAGTCTCAGGAAAGAGCCAGAGACTGGCAAAATTGGCAAAATTGAATCCTCGCATGGTATCTATGGGGACCTTATCAAGGACCTCTTAGATGCCCTGAAACTGCCTTCTTCCCTAGCCGTTATACATTGCCCTGCCCACATAGGGAATAGTGATCCTGTTTTCAAAGGGAAATGCACGAGCCGATTCTGCAGTCAAGCTTGCTGCATTAGAAGCTCCTGAACATATATTTAACCTTTCACCTTCTGAGGATATTCCTTTCAACCTAACCTATGATGATTCTGAAGTAGAAAAGTAGAAAATAAATTTAAGGCGAAACAGATCAGCGGCGTCTGGGTGTCTCCGGAGGTAAGCCACTTCTTCCCCGTAAATTCTACCACCAGGCATGCCTCTCTGTTCACAGAAAAGGCCATTTTGGTACACAAGGCATTGTAGACTCTATTAAGAGAACCTGGATAGCACCAGGTGTGACTAACACAGCATCTCGAATCTGCTCGGGCTGCTCCACATGTCTTATAATCAGTATGCTTTTAAGGCCAAAGCTTATGGAGAGCGTCCTCTAGCATATACACCTTTGAGCACTTACAAATTGAATATATTACTATGCCAAAAGCAGGACATTATAAATTTTGCCTTGTTATAGTTGATCAGCTCACTCGGTGGGTGGAGTCATTTCCCAGCCCCCCAGCCACAGCTGCCTTTGTTGCCAAAATTCTTCTTAAAGAGATAGTACCTCGTTTTGTCTCCCACCAGCCCCCATTGATTCTGACAAAGGCACACATTGTCACCTTTAAATTTAATCATTAGAGATTAATTCAGTGTACACACATCAGGTGAACAACAGTGCCTTGCTTAAGAATAAGGAGACATATTTCAGCCAGTTCTTTTTTCCCTCAGGTCTAGATAACCAAACAAAAATAACATTCATTCAATGATTTATACATTTTTCTATCTACTTATAACCTTTTACTTAATATGAATGCAATTTATTAGCATTGCCATTGATTTTAAGTAAAGTTGCCATATAGAATATGAATAAGAATGTGTAATTTACCATGGTGCGAGAGTCAAAATTGGATATATGGAGCATTGATCTCCCCCTTTTATGTGTGTGTGTGTAATATCTCCCAGGCCAATAAGAAAAGGAGCCTCTGAGCTTTAGTTCATAAAGGATCAGGTTTATTGCTTTGGAATTAATTAGACCACAAAGATGAAACCAATTAGGGAAATAAGGAAAGTAGCAATACTGATGAATAGTCTTAGATCTAAACTTAGTATATGTGATCGCAGAGATTAAGCTAGTTCAAAGGAATTTAGGGTTTTCCTTTATAAAACTCACCAAATGCCAAACTGCCCACTAGGCCGAGAACCAGTGCACCCAAAGACCGAACACCAAGCACATGCTTCCAAACTCCTCTCACCAGGGCACTGCCAGAGATTCTTCTCTAGGCCAAAGTGCGCCACAACTAAGTCAACTGCCAGAGAGAGTGAACTTCTGTTCCCACATCAATTTTGAGTTGGCGTTCCAGAAGTTCCTTGTATTTTCCTCGCCAATAGGAAGGTCCTTCAAAAGCCACTCAGTAGCATGAGCAAACTTTTGATATTAATCTTTACCACATTCCCACCTTTGTTTCATTTGAAAAACAAATGAGTTTGCTCAATGAAACAGCCAAAAATAATATCCTATGATAACTAACAATATGTTAATGTCAATACAGAAAAGGGAGAGAGAAAAGTTTTTGTCCAGAGGGGCAGTCCCTCATGAATGAGATGCTTTGACATTGGTCTTGCAGAGGGATGGCCTCTGCAAAGAGTACCTGTTACAGATGGTGTATATAATAACAGAAGGAGAAAACAAAACCAACAAGACAAATTCTATTCATATAAAGTCTCTGAGTTCTCTTGTCTTCTTGGAGTGGTAAAATGGTCATCAGGAGGAAACTGGACTCTGCTGGAAAACTGGGCTCTGGACTCTGGACTCTGGTCTGGAAAGCTGGATTCTCTTCTTTAACTGTTTGAATTGCTGGTTTTTTTACTAAACCTTAGCATAGCATTGGTCAATGATCAAATTAATACATTCCATTACACATGGAATCTCAAACTATCTGGATTGCAAAATCAGAATCCTTTTTTTTTGGGGGGGGGGAGGCATTTTGTCTTAAATTCCCTTCAAGTATGAACCCTGGTTAATTTAAAATTAGTTTCTAGAATAATTTCATTTTATCAGCATATAGTCAAGATGAGAGTGTTTGACTCCCATTTCTTCCTATCATTCTAGGCGTTTTTATAAATTCTTGACAGTTGATAAATTGAAAATGATTGTGACTTTTTTGAAGTCCTTTTTTTGGCTCCTTTCTCTTTCTTAACTTTGGCATTTTCTACTTATAGTAAACACTTGTACTTTTTAGTCATTCATCCAATAACTTGACCTTGTGAAGCAATTTTACCAAGAGAGTTGAGATTATAAGGTTTGCTAAGTTATCTCGGCTCCTTGAATCACAGAGATGATTGGCATAGTGGATGAAGATTGAAGGGAGCAGGTGCTATTACAGAAGTTTTATACTTGTAACATTCAAATCACTCAGCCCCTTCAGTAGGGTAATATACAGAAATAAATGGATATCCTGGGAACTTTGGTAATACTACCAAAGATGAAATTTAGATTGTAAAAGGAAAATCCATTATAGCTTTCTTTTTTTTTTTTTTTAAGTGAGGCAATCTGGGGTTAAGTGACTTGCCCAGAGTCACACAGCTAGTAAGTGTTAAGTGTTTGAGGCCGGGTTTGAACTGAGGTACTCCTGACCCCAGGGCGGTGCTCTATCCACTGTGCCATCTAGCTGCCCCCATTATAGCTTGATTGTACTCTTCCTTTTTTTCCTCCTTGCTTCCTTCCCACCTGCCTCCAAGTATTGTTCCCCCCACCCCCCAGGTTACACAATCACTTTCTTAGTTGGACTGTTCTGTATTGGAGCCATGTGGAATCCTGATGACAAGCATGACCTTGTATTAGTCATTGAACTCATGTTAGTCATTGAACCTCTTCAGGCTTCCATTGTCACCTCTATAAAGTATGGGAAGTGGGTAGGGAGAACTAGACAAGTTCTGATTTCTTTTCATCTCTAGATTTGTCATCATGTGTTTCACAGAAGCAGAAAAGTTTGTATTGGTGGAAATGTTTTTGTTGACATTTGTGTTGGTTGCATAGGAGCTGAAGGGAAGGTCGTTTATTAATGGTAAATAATATTGCTTTGATGTACACTAAGGAAGATACTAAAGTTAAACTGAACATTGAACGTAACTGCATTTTCTAAATAATATGTAGGTGAAGCCTCAAAAATATTGAAAGTATGTATATTCCTTTTCAAATAGATCATTTTATCTGATTTATGAAGTTTTTTAAGATTCTTCATAGTATTTCATTGGTGCCATAGCTCTTCTACTCTTCTACACATTTTCAGTTGGGATACTAGTTCTTGCCATTGTCCCATGAATAATCATCCAATAAGAATATGTTTCTTATATATGTATATTTTTGTTTGTTTTTTGGTGAGGCAGTTTGGGGTTAAGTGACTTGCCCAGGGTCATACAGCTAGAAAGTGTCAAGTATCTAAGGCTGGATTTGAACTCAGGTCCTCTGAATCCAGGGCTGGCGCTTTATCCACTGCACCACCCAGCTGCCCCATGTAGGTTTTCTTAATGGACAGTTTTATAAATAATCCACTCTGTTGTCAGAAAAGTGCTATTTCATAGAATTAAAAAAAATAATTTTATCCATTTTTGCCAATGTGGAAACTGTCTCCCCCCAATTTCAGTATAAATAACTTCCCAGCAATACCTTTCTTGACAAACCTTAAGGAAAACATCTTTATGGAGATACTAGGTAATATAATCTGGTATGAGATTTCAGGTAAGAAGTTTGGTTGACTGACTCCCACTGGGTAAAATTGCTGAGTTAAATTAATGTAGTTAAAAATAAATGAAATATTCTGGATAGTATTTCTGGTTCAAATAATGAAAACCTTAAAAGAACAAGAAAAATATATCTGACAAACTTATTCCAGAGCTTGTAACATCATCAAAGTCCAAAGGTCATGCAGCTAGCTGTGTAAGTATTGCTGACATGTTGTCAGCTATCATTAGCTTACATCAGATACTTGCCAGAGGCTATAAATTTTTAACATGTGGGAACTTGCTAAGAATCTGACAGGAACTGGGTTTATTTTGTTTGTTTTGTTGTTTGCCTTGGGGCAGCTAGGTGATGTAGTAGATAGAGTACACGTCCTGGAGCCAGGAGGACCCGAGTTCAAATCCAACCTTAGACACTTAACACTTACCAGTTGTGTGACCTGGGCAAGTCACTTAACCCCAATTGCCTCAACAAAACAAAACAAAACAAAAAATAAACCTTACAGGGGCAAGCTAGGTGGCGCAGTGGATAAAGCACCAGCCCTGGATTCAGGAGGACCTGAGTTCAAATCCAGATTCAGACACTTGACACTTACTAGCTGTGTGACCCTGGCAAGTCACTTAACCCTCATTCCTCTCCCACCCCTGCCCTCCCCGCAAAATATCTTGTTTAGATGCTGAAGGCTTCTTATTATAAAATATGCATTATTATACTGTGAGGCACCTAGGTGACATTGTTGTGAATAGAGTACCATAGAGTCGGGAAGACCTCAGTTTGAATCCTGCCTCAGATGCTTTATCTATGGAACTGTCTTTCAGCCACAAGTTACTCATCTGTAATAAGGGAATAATAATAATAATAATACTTACCCCCACAGGGTTGTTTTGAGGATTAGATAAAGTAACATAGGTAAAGCAATTTATAGAACTTACAGTACTCTCTCTCTCTTCATATATATATATATATATATATATATATATATATATATGCTATTATTGATTTTTGGGGGGATGGGGTGAGGCAATTGGAGTTAAGTTACTTGCCCAGGGTCACACAGTTAGTAAGTGTCAAGTGTCTGATACTATTGAAGTATATTCTTTCCCTCCCTCCCTCCCTCCCTCCCTCCCTCCCTTCCTTCCTTCCTCCCTTCCTCCCTTCTCTTTCTCCATACCTTCCTCTCTCCTTCATGGTTGAGGTTCCAAGATAAATGCTCTCCAAGATAACTGAAATATTGATATATTTATGAAATGTGCTAGAACAATTTAGTTCCGCTAAAGTAATTGCTAGGTCCTGTATAGCATTAGTAAGTTCCAAGACTAGCTTGCTGGCAATCATCCTGACTTCAGGTATAGAAATAATACCTCAGTTATTGAGACAAGCCAGAGAGTTATAAAAGTATAGGCTTTCTTACCTTATAAGGATATAGTTGTCAAACATTGGGGCAAAGATATGTATTAATCCTGTTTCTAGTTCATTTTATTGCTAGTATCTTCCCTATCTTCCTCTTTTGTCCATGGAAATGACAGTTGGATGGTGACAAATGTGGCACCCAGAATAGAGAATATGCAGGTCTGCGAAAAGTGGGAATTTGACTTTGGTACTTTTTATAGCATCAGAAGGATATCAGGTTCATGTCTCCTAGCCTTCTCCTCTTACCTTTGAAACAAAGAAACCTTTATACTCTAGCTGCCTAGTGACCAGAGGTTCTGTCCCAACTGTATGTCCTGTCTCCCAGCTCTAAGAGGGAGTCTATGTATAAAGTCTATGTACTCCAAAGCCCTATAGCCAAGAAGCTTCCACCTGAAATTGTATTGGCTTCTTAAGACCTATAACCTTTCATTGTAAGGTATATGATACTGAGTATTACCTAACAGCATGAGAATAAGAAAATAAGCCGAATTGTTAAAAAAAAAAAGTAGTAGAACTATGTAGAAAATTGGAAAGCTCATTTTTGGTTCAAATGTTTTCTTGCTTCCTTCTCTCTCTTTTGCACCTGGCTGTGCTTACTTCTGTGAGTGATTGATTTGACAATGTGTCATGAGGTAGGAGGAGTTGGTACAGACAAACTGTTGGATGTAATGTGCCAGATTTTCAGAATTATGTTTTCAATTTAGTTCCGTGGTGAAAGGGGAAAGTGAAAAGCATAATTGTGAAAGAAGGTGAAAAGGTTAAAAATGTTGGAGAGTTTTATTATATTATAATAATGTTTATTTTGGTAGTGATATTTTCTTGTTTTCTGAACCAGAATCAAAAATAAGAAAAAGAAGTGATAGTATTCCCATTTAAAATTGCATGAAGACATTTGGGACACTTGCATTAAGACTTTTAGGACATCCCGTACATATGATCTATACTCAGATTTTATCAGAGGAGAATCCATTACATTGCCTTTGGATGATCATTGTCTCTGAACAAAGACTCATTTTTTTCAACATTGCTTAGCACAGTATCTTGCATATGAAGAGCACTTAATAGAGACAGCTTTAAGCTCCCTTTTCTGTTATTGAGAAAACAGGGCTCTGAAGCACATGGTCTTCAATGGCACCAAGAACTAATAGAATCTAGGCATTCATGGAGAAGCAGCAGGTCTGAAAGTCTCATGGTAGAGGTGGAAGTCACATGAACCTGGCCACATGATGATGAACACAGGGGGGCTGATGGTGGAGTTGATAGAATATCTTTTTTGGCTTGAGATGTTTCAGTAGAGAGGCTTAAAATTTCCCTGTCTTCCTGCTCCCTCTCCTCCCCACAGAAATTCCAGCTTGTCCCCACAAAATTTATATGCTCATGAAACCATTGTAATAAATGTTTGTAATTCCATCCCATGCAACAAAATTTTAATGTTTGAAAATGACCCTGAGGGACTCTATTCTTGTCCTCTCCTGAGCTCCCTACTCCCTTTGATATCTGATAAGGAACAGCTTATTTTCTTGGGATAATATTTGACTTGAGTTTGGGAGATGGGACTTTATATCAGCAAATGAGTTAATTAGATGGTGAAACTCAAATCAACTGTGTATAAATCTAGCAAAATATTTTGACATATCACTCCTACTTATTGATAATTGACATTATGTGCTTTCTTTACTTACAATATTTACGAATTCAGGTTTTGCTTCTTTAATAATGATGTGGCATTGGTCACAAGTGTAAAATGAGGGGGGTGTACTAAATGACCTCTCAAGGCCTTTCCCACTCTAAATTCTCTGAAACTGTGAATTCCTAGAAAGCTGCTGTCCCAACACAAAGATATTTGTACTCCCTCATTTTTCTGTACATGTTGTTTAATGTTGCTAGTTCTTTTAAAGGGGAATGAAACGTTTACATGCTAGTACTTTGGTTTGGAAAATAAAGTACACATGTTACCCAGGATTTCTAGAGGTTTATGATTGCATGAATGAAACAAATGAATGTTAGGTTGGGTAAATCTTCAGCAATTTTACATGAATTCATCCTTTAAATTTAAGACTCAACAAATGGGAGATTGATCATTGATCCTTAAGCAGGCCCAGACCAATAAAAGCCTAATTTGAGTAAAGTCTTGTGTTTATTGGGAAGGCATGGTAGTTGAACATAGGGTTTCCTTTGAGAAAATTTCCCCAGTGGACCTATGTTCCTGAATCTCCATTTTCAGGAAGGTAGAGCAGTACTGTGATTCAAGGAAGGGTTATAGAGAAATGAATAGGTACAGTGGACTTGTTGCATTTTTTCTATTACTTTCTGGCTCCTCTGTGTTTTCCACAGCTTGCCCTTAAGGATCCTGTACACACGGTGTCACTGCAGCAATTTGTCTACGAGAAGCTCAAAGCACAGCAAGAATTGATGGGGAGAGCAAAGCTTTCAGGCTCTCATGGAGACAGTGGATACAGAAATTGTCAACCAACTACAAGAATTTTTACAGGGCTTCTGAAAGCCCAGGTGGAGCACTGGGTGCTCTTTCCAAAATAAGATGAATACTAAGCTTACTGAGATAGGGCTGCCATGCTAAAGAAATCAGTTGTGAAAGAAAGTAAAGAAGGCAGAGACCACAAAGCCAATTTTTTTTGTTTTAAAATCAGAAGGAAAAAAAAAAAGTGGAAAAGGCCTCATAACGAGGAGTTTACAAACCTGTTCCTCAAGAGCGTAGTTTTGTACTGGGGGGTGGGATGGGGGGGACCTGGCGTTTGCAAAAGGAAGTGTTGTTCATTGAAAATAGCTGCTTAGTTATGGTTAAGAGAAGAAAATGGTTTCACTTATCATTTAATCATGTACTCTTAACACTTAAGAAGAAATGAAGTTTGGTGGTTAATGTCTGAAATGTTTTCTTGCAGCAAAAATAGTTCATGTTGGTGACTGCCTTACCCATTTTTTAAGTGAATGAAACTACAGGTTTTAAAAAAAAAATGGCAAAAGCCATTTTTTGGTATAATTGGAGACTAAGAAATTTGGTCATAGGTATAACTATATATAGAGAGAGATATATATTCCTAAGATTATCTTGAAAGAGAAATCTTTTCATCTAAAAAAAAAGAAAGCCAGTTTATCAGCCAAATGCTTTTATTTTCATTGTACTAATCTGATATTAGTAAAGGATATTTTCTCATTTTATTTTCAGGAAACCTCACTTAGTCTTTAAATATGTATTGTAAGGCTTGCACAATGAACTTGGGGATACTGCAGTGTCAGGTAGGAGACCTGAGTTCACTGTTTACTCTCATTGCTTTTTATCAGTCTGTAGGGCTAGCAGCCCTAATATGAGCCCCAGGGAAAACTGAGGGGCCAACTATAGACCATCCTCAAGAAAAGCAATGAGTTGTTGTCCAGGGACTACTTGCCTCACCTTCCTAAATTGGAAAGGGAACAGGATGTGAGTCAGGGGCCTTAAAAGATGCTGGTGAGGATCGGAGGTCAGTATTAGAGATCGTACATAATGTGCTGCAAAGATCTGTCTTCCTATTCCTCAGAGAATAATATGTAGTACCAAAAAAGAAAAAAAAAAATTAAAGCCTTACTTTGTTTTCTTCCCCTGTTGTAAGAAACCTTTAAGACATTTTTTAGGAAACGTTTCTAATTAAGGTTAGGAAATTTTGATCTTTCTATAGAAGGTCGGGTACAGTATGTAACTGTAGGGAACCCACTGCCCCTTTGTAAGTGTGGAACCCAAAAATGTATTCGAATATTTGATGTTTTCAGCAAGACAAAGAAAGAATATGGTCTCATTAAAGTTCCAAAGATACTTCATCTCTGTCTGATTTAGTCTGATTGGTTTGCTTTCTCTACCTCCAAAAAAAATGCAGTTTCATAACAAATATTCACAAGGAATTTCAAACAGATGCCTCATTTCACAACTCTGTAGGAAGATAAAAGGTAGTGTGGCAGATGTCAATGGTAATACTGCACTGGCAAATCATAGTGACACCTGGAGTTTGCTATTTCATTTAATCACAAAAGGCTTCTTAACTGGACTGCATTCCTATCTTTTATGCCTCTGTCACCCAGTCTAAGATTGATCCAAATGAAATCTGTTAATTGACGTGACATTATTCTGTTGGATAACCTTCTTCTAATCTTAACAGAAATGACCTAATAAGCACTTTGAAAATAATCCTTAGATGGTAGATTTATTTAAATTTTCATTTAAGCCAAAGTACAAGGTGTCCCCAAGTCTTAAGCCTTAATAACTTGAAATGTGTACTAAGACTTTTGGGACACAATGTATTTAAAAATATTTTGCTTATAGGGGCTTTTGACTGTTCACATAATATCAGATAAAATGGCAAATTGTACCAGAAGCTGTGTCAGCAAGTCCTATAACATGCCAAGTTTGTTGTTTTTTTAATTCCACAAAATTGTCTTGCTCCCTATTTTATATAACACTCAATTGAAGGCTTGCACAATGAACTTGGGATACTGCAGTGTCAGGTAGGAGACCTGAGTTCACTGTTCACTCTCATGTTTTCTTTTGAGGAAATTTTTCTCAAAATATTGAAAGATCAACATTTTCCTAATCTGAATTCCTTCTACTGACCCCTTGACAGATCTCCAAGAAGCCACATTTAAAAAAAAAAAACCTCTTAGGTTTATAAGGCGATCCCTAGTCCATCCTGTCACCACAGAAACAGCCCTGTGACACTTAGAAAAACACAGATTTTAAAATTTCAGTTTTCACTGAAGTCTTTGCCCATCTTTTCATGCTGTGCCCACTCCCTGCAATCTAGGTAATCTTTCAGGGGTCTAATTCTGTTTTCCCATTTAAACACACGATTCTTTACCTCAATTGTAAAAATCTGTGGAGGTAAATACTAATTATTTTACAAAGGTCCTTACCATTCATTGTTTTTTTTCCTAATCATCACTTCACTTGATTTTTTTTGATTGATTTTTTTTTTAAGTCCCTGCTTTGAGCCCCAGTTAGTGCTTCTTTCCATTGTGAGCTGCTAGCAAACACAGAGAAGAGGTAGTTCAAGCGTGATAGCTTTCTTTTTTCTCTGTTCATCCCCTATGGGACGACGACCCACAGGTGCCTTGTTTCACTCTTCAACGTGTGGTCAGTGGCCAGAATACCTAAAGCAAAGAATACCAAATGTGAATTGATTTTGTAATTCTCATCCCTTCAACTCTATGGAATCAAAGGTTATATGCTGGATGATCTGTGATGGCTCTTTATATGCCTATGATTAACTAATTGAATTCAAGTATTTTAAAAATGCCACCTTTGAATTGTGCGGAGTGCTAGAGGAACAAAGACAAAAGTAAACAGGCACCACCCTCCACAAACTTGTGGTTTGATGAGCTGTTTCCATTACATGATAGTACCTTGGTTTGATTTTTGTTCTTCTTTAAGCCCCAGCATAGAGCCAGATCTTATGGAAAGCCTTTTAAAATATAAAGCATACAAGAATGGTAACATGTCCAGTCATTAATGACTTGAAAGTAGTTTAGAAGAGGGTGAAATTAATAGACAAATCCTAAATGATAAGCAAGTTTTTATTACAAGATTTCACCATCAATATTTTGCAGTAGTATAAGACATACTTTCCCTGATACGATAAGGATATATCCCTGATCTTATCCTTAGCCTTCGTGAGTTTAAACTTCATGCAGTTTTAGAGAGCCCCTTTCAAGAATTCAATTCTATTTTTAGATGTTGCTAATGAAATGCTCATTTACAGCATACTTGTCAAGATTAAAATAATGGAGTCACTTTGTTTTTGGCTAATCTGAAAGTCAGCATTAGATCAAATACTGAATATTTGACCTAGTATGTGTGAAATTTACCCTCAGTTGTCAAAGCATCAGGAATAATGCAAGCCTAAAACTCAAATACTTGGAAGTGCCCCCCCCACCCCACCCCCCCGAAAAAAAAAGAAAACAAAAGAAAGTAGAAATACTCAACTTGTTACCTAATTGTAAAGAGACACACCTCTACTACCTTGCTTGTCTTTTCAAGTCATATTTAGCATAATATATGAGGTAAGCCTCATGAGAGAATAGCAGAAAATTAAACTAAGAAGTTTCCTAAGCCCTGCAGCTAGATCTATGAAACATGGTTCGCAAACCCACTGTAATCATTTGACCAAAAGCCACGAGTCAGACCACTAGGTGTCATAATTGAGCTAAGAACTATTAATACAACACTTAGGCACCTAACCTGTTATTGGGCAAAAGGATAAAGGAATATATGCCACATTGCTGGCAAAGTCTCACAGCCTCTGACCTGTGAGATAGGTGGTGGAATAGCCGTCACTGGAGGATTTCATTAAGTAGGCCCCCATTTGGAACTAGTGTGGAAAATTCAAGATAAAACAGGACATTCAGAATCAGCCTCCCTATAAAACATAGACATCAATATCCACTAGAACTTCTTGTGAGCTCCCATGTATACTACTTTTCATTAGTTATCATGTATCATTACTCATTTTCAGGACATAAATAGTGCTTCCTTAACCATTAGGGAATTGGTTTTTTTGATCAAATAATCAGATATATTAAGTCTCCACCCCATCCCCACCCCCAAGCATGTGGGTTGGGTACAAACTTTTCAGTATCTTAATGGTAGATCTCAGAGATGTAGAAATAAAGAATGTCATTCATCCATAAAACATAGTCTTTAGTTTCCAGCAATTTTCATCCTGTTTCTCTTGAATTTCCTTTCTTCAGCTGTCTTTCCACACCATGAAGTTCATAGAATCAGAGATCTCCAAGTCAATCAGGAATGACACCTCACCATACATAACCAACAACATCATGTCTGGGGTGGGGGTGGGGAGAGAATAGTTATACAGTTATAACCAGAAATGATATATCTTTACACATAGAATAAGAAAGCCCAAAACAGCCTACCAAATTATTGCAGTAGAAAGAATACTGATTTTAGAATCAGAAGACCTTGATTTGGGTCCTTTATGACCTTATTTTCTCTCTCTGATACTCAGTTACAGCGTTTCATCACCTCTGAGTCCATAGCATTTGCTCTAATAAAGTAAGAGTTTCTTTGGGTAGCTTGGTGACATACTATTCAGTTCTGTTGATTGATGTAGTTAAAAATGATACTAGCCAAAGGAATCTAAAAGATATTTCTAGGGACCAAGTCCTGAACAAAAAAACTGAAGGCCTCCGAGGCACAAGCAATATTTTCATCACTATTCAATTGAGGACTGAGAAGAAAAAGGGCAGATTTGGGGAGTGGCTAACTGGCTAAGATAATGTCTGAAAATGGGATTTGATTTTTTTTTTTTCTCCATTACACATCATAATGATGGGCTCTTGGCTAAGGAGAGAGTGCACCCCCCACAAAATTGATTAAAAATATATCTGGGATTACCTCCTGTTAGAGAGGTGATAGACTCAGGTTGAATATTGAGATAAGTATTTTCTTTTACATAACTAATGAGGGAATTAGTTTTGTTTGACGATGCAAATTTGTTACAAGGCTTTTTTCTTTCTTTGTTTTAACAATAGTGACAAGAATGTATTTTGTTATTTGAAAAAATTAATTTATCTTAAAAAATAAATGTTAAACTCCTTTAAATATATCTGGGGATCAGTTTAGCAAGGCACACTCAAGACATATAAATTCAATTACAAAACACTTTTTAAATTTTAAAATGACAGTAATTGGGTTGTACCAACATAAAGATGACAATCCTACTTAGATTAATTTTAGACCCAGTATTATACAAATCAAGTTATCAAGGGGCAGTGTTATAGAGCTTAGACAATTCATTTGAAGGAATAAAAAGTCTTAGAAAATCAAGGGAAATCATCATGAGAAGGACTGAAGGGAGAGTAGTTCTTGGTCATTTGCATCCAACTCCATAGTTTTATCTCTGATATGAATCTGATGTCCCAAGACACATAGAAATTACTGCAAATATAATAGACCAAGAGCCATTTCTCACTGAATGACCCCAGTGAATGAAAACAGTGTTGGCTACATTCCCAAATGAATATGGTTTCATTTATATCTCTTGGCTCACTTGCTCCCCACATGGTTAAGGGCTATGAATAGCCAGTTCTCAAAAGAAAAAGTTGCAAGCTATTAATAATCATATAAAAGGTTGCTTCAAATGACTAATAAAAGAAAAGTTACTTAAGACAACTCTTAGCCTTAATGTCACACCTAGCTAATTGACAAAAATGGCAAAATATGGAAATAGTCTATTGTCAGAAGAGCTGCAAAAAGACAAAGCACAGCAACACATTGTTGGAGCTGTGAATTTGTCCAACTATTCTAGAAAGTAATTTAGAGTTATGCTGAGAAATTGGCTAAAATGCCCATATCCAGGGGCAGCTTGGGGGTGCAGTGGATAAAGCACCGGCCCTGGATTTAGGAGTACCTGAGTTCAAATCCGGCCTCAGACACTTAACACTTACTAGCTGTGTGACCCTGGGCAAGTCACTTAACCCTAATTGCCTCACCAAAAAAAAAAAAAAAATGCCTATATCCTTGGATCTAGAGATCTCATTACTAAGCAAATACCCCCAAGGAGGTCAAAGGTAAAAAGTAATGTCTCCTATGCATGTCTGTGCATGCATATGTGCATATGTATATGATATATATGTGTGTGTGAAAACTGGAAAACAAAGTAGATACCCATGGATTGGGTAATTGCTAAACAAATTCATTGCTTATTATTGGACTGCACCAATATAAATAAATATATTACCTAGATTAATTTTATAGATTGAATGTTTTGCTAATCTATACACATCTACATGACTGTAATGAAATATCACTGTGCTATATAAAACAATGCCTGAAGAATTCGGAGGCAGCATAGGAAAACTTGTATGAACTGTTGCAAAATGAAGTAAGCAGAAACAACAAAAAATAATATGCACAATGGCTACAACAATGTGATTTTTAAAAATAAAGGTGAACACTGTGTGATTATAATGACCAAGAAGCTTAAATTTGTCAAAAAAAGAGAGAAGAAAAAAATGTACCTCTTCTTTGTGAAGCAAGGGACTACTAGTATAAAGTACTGCATATACTGTCAGACTCATTTGTCAGGCTGGTTTTTCTAAACTGTTTTTTCTCCTTTTTTTCTTTCATTACAAGGGGTGCCTACCTGAATAAGGGAAAGGAGGGGAGGGAATATATTTGGAAGTGAAGGTAATAAGTAAAAAATAAAAGACTGGCCATGGAAAAAAGGAAATCACACTGACCTCATTTTACAAATAGCATCAGAAGAACTTTTAAACTGAAAAGGGAAGGAGGCAAACTGCCTACATAGAACTGCCCCAGTATGCTAGCATGGAAGATAGCAAGTGCAACCTCTATTTGGAGATAATATTCAAGGGTACCACCCAATTGTCAATGAACAGGTATGAAGAGTGCCATATAGATCCTAACACAAGGATGACATTATAGATGCCATTAGGACTCACCGGCAAGGGGGTGGGGGGGTGGGGGATGGAATTAACACCTGGATTATGGCCATAGAATGGCTGACTATTGAAAAGGAACAGAACAAATGAAAGGAACAGGGAGGTTATGTCCGTAGATACAATAATGCATCTGACTAGGTTCCACTATCTTTGGGCCTTCGTTAACAGAGGCTCCAATTTTGGAGACTTACTTTACCTCTCTAGCTCACTTGCTCCCACCCTATTTGAAAAGTGGAAATTTTTGAGGTTAATTCAGGTTTCCCTATTCAGTTGCTCCCCATGATCGCAGACAAGGAATAACACTGAAACATTTAATCAGGGAAGAAATTAAGAACAACTAAACAGAAAACAAATAGGCTATATTACCAAATAGTACAGTCTTATTCCCATTCTTATAGAATAATTTGGGACTCAAATTCCTCTAAAACTTACACTCTTCCAATTGTCTGCAGTTTAGAGTAATTTTTCCCTTTCCCCCCATATCAAATGAGAGAATTGGTACATAGAAATTGCTATAAATGTTAGCTATCATGTACTTGTCTGTAACCCATCTCCATGCAGCCCCCAAATTGGTGTGCCCTCACATGCTCCTTGCTACTTGATAATCTTTCTTCATTTCTCCCAGTTGACTAGGAAAAAAAAAACCTGTTTTCAAGTATCTCTAATAAGGATCTGCTACTCAAGGAGTATAGACTACTAACTGAAATGTAAGCCCAAAAGTCACTCTCCAAAAGGTAAAGGGTCACAGGATATGAACCAGCGGTTATCAATAGGTATGGGGAAAAATTATTGTAGCATTTACATGGTACATTAAGGTTTGCAAAGTACTTTACAAATATCTCATAGGATTTGAACTCAGGTTCAACTGTTTCCAATTCCAGTTTTCTATCCACTGCATCGCCAACTGAAATTAAAGCAGAACAACCCTCAGATTTCATCCCACGCCCAGAAAATGATTTTGGTGGGATTGTGGTAAAATGGGCATGCTGATCCCCTGTTGTGTTGACTGAATTGGTCCAATTTGGAGTTATTCAAAGTGACAGAAATATCCATGCCCTTTGACCAAGTGTCTCACTGCTAAGCATATACCCTGAAGAGGTCAAACAAAAGGTCAAGTGTTCACCACAAATAGTCATATATGCATTTCTGGGCAGAAAACACTTGAAACAAAGCAGATAGCCATCAATTGGAGATTCACTAAACACACTGTACAGATTGTTACTGTGATATAAGAAACATTGATTTAGGTTGAATAGATGTGAAGCATGGAAAGATATGTGAACTGATAAAAAGTAAAATAAGCAGAACCATGAACTGGATGACACAATCAGACTTTTCTCCCAGCCAGCTGCCTAAACCCTACTTACCATTCTGTCCCCTGGCTTCCCTAGGCTATAATTCTATCCCTGCCCTACCAACAACACTTGCCCCATCCTCTCCGCCTCCCCCCCCCCTTTTTCCTTATAAGATTACAGCTACGTCAGTGCCTTTAAATTTCCCTGCTTTAGGGACAATTCTCACTTGGGAAAGATGGTACATTTAGGTGAATTTGGAAATTTTTCTGATTGTTGGAATGACTAGATTCAGATGACTAGACTAGAATAATGTTAACAGTCTTCCCAACCTCAAATCTTTAACCTTGACTCACATACTGGTCCTTCTCTGCTGCCTTCAAACACCTGTTTCCCCAATCCTGAAAAAATCTTCATAGACTCTCTAGTAGTCTTGTCTCCAACATCATCTTGTATCTGTCCTCCCTTTCTCAGCAAAACTCTTAGAAAAATGCTGTCTGTACTCACGATTTCCACATCCTCTTGTTCACTCACTTCTCAATACTTTACAGTCTGGTTTCCAATCTCATAAGACACTGCTCTTTCCAAACCATTGATCTCTTAATGGCCGTCTATTGGGTTGGTTTGCTTTGCTTTTGCTTTGTTTTTTGGTCCCTCATTCTCAACTTCTATGCTGTATTTGATGCATGTAATCTCACTGCCTCAAGTCTGCCCCAACCAGTCCATCCTTCACTTAGTGATGTCAAATTTACTTTCTAAATCCAGGTCTAGCCATGTCACCTCCTACATCCATTCACTAAACTTCAGGTGACTCCCTGTCACTACCAGAATCAACTATATAATCTCTTTTGCACTCTAAGCCTTTCATAACCTGGCTCCTTCCTATTTTACTGTCTTCATATACCTAACTCCCCTCCACGTACTCTGTATTGCAGTATTAGCGGCTTCCTTGCTATCCTTGCAAACATTCCATCTCCCAAGTCCAGGATTTTCACTTGCGGGGGCAGCATGGAGGTACAGTGGATAGAGTATTGGGTCTGGAGTAAGGAAGAGTTGAGTTCAAATCTAGTCTCAGCTACTAGCAGTGTGACCCTGGGTAAGGTCATTTAAACCTCCGTCTCAGGAGATAACAATAGCATAATAACTTTGTTGTGAGAATCAAATAAGATAAAATTATGAAGTGCTTAGCAAAGTCCCTGGAACATAGTAGGGGCCAAATAACTACTTATTCCCTTCCCCAGCTGCAATCCTCTCCCTCCTTATCTCCATCTCCTGACTTCCTTCAAATCCTACTTTCTGCAAGGGGCCTGTCCTAATGCTTTTTTTTTTCACATTAATTCCTTCCTCTGAGATTATTTTTAATCTATTCTACATATATCTGTTTCTACATAGTTGTTTGCATGTAGTCTCCCCCCATTAGACTGTGAGCGACTTGAGAGCAAAGACTCTTTTTGCCTTTTTATTCCCATTGCCTGACATAAAGTAGTCACTTAATAAATTCTTATTGATTTGACTTGAGTTCAGGTGGCAAAAGGCCTAAAGGCCATACCATGAAAACATTGTTAAAAAAAGAGCTAGATACCATTAGCCAGAGAAGAAAAGATGTAGGGGCTTTATGCTAGCTTGCTATCTTCAAGTATTCAGACAGCTATTATGCAGAAAAGGGTAAAATTAGACATGTACAGTTTGGCCCCAGAGTACTAAACAAGGAATAATGTGGAAATTGCAGAGAGGCTTAGGATAGAGCTGTCCAGAAGTGGGATGGGCTGCCTCAAGAGGCCCTGGGCTCCCCCTCATTATAGGTCTTCAGACAGAGACTGGGTAACCACTTGTTGGGAATATTTTAGAGGAGACTCTTCATCAGGTAAGGATGGACCCCTGGTATCCTCCAGAATAGTTGATTCTGGAGATGATAGGGAGTCACTGGAGTTTAGTGAATGGATTGGGAGCGTGGCACATAAGATGGGCAGACTTGGGATTTAGAAAGATAAATTTGGGCTAAGTGGAGGATGGATTGGTGTGTGTGGAGAGACTTGAGGCAAAATGGGGTTCTTTGTGGAGAAGCCCTTTCATTTTTAGAGCTGTCCCAATAAATATACTTGAGAGGGCCAGTGCCAGTGGTTGGTAGATGCTCTCTTTTATTTTATGTTAGTTGTAGGATCTTATAGGATCTAATGTTCACAGATCATTCACAACATTGACAATGAATTAGCAGCATTGAGAACATTGTTGTATGTTACACGCTAGCCCAATTCTAGAAAAAGAGAAACAATGAAAGGGGGAAAAAGGAAAACAAAACAAAACCTTCAAACTGCTTACTCGGCAAGTTGTAGAAGTCCCATCAGTTCTCTGCAGTATAAAGAACATATTTTCCCCACTTTCTTGACAACTAATGACATAAGAGACAGCGTGGGGACAGCTGGATGATAGTCTGCCAAGTCTGGAGTCAGGAGGACCTAAGTTCAAATCCAGCCTCAGATACTAGTGTGACCCTGGGAAAGTCACCTAATCCTGATAGCCTCCCTTCCCCACCCACCCCACCCCACCCCCCAAAAAAAAGAAAAAAGAAAAAAAAGAGAGACAGCATTGCCAAACATATAGAGGCCTGGACTTGGAGTCAGGAAGGTTCACATCCTACCTCTGGCACATGCTAACCATGTGATATGGGTAAGTCATTTAATTTCTCTGAGCCTCAGTTTCCTGTCTGTAAAATGGGGATGTTAATACCACTTCCCCCTTTATAAGTATGAGACTCAAATGAGATAATGAATATAAAGGATTTTGCAAATTTTAATATGATATATAAATGTCACTTGGTTATTTTTGTTATCATGGCCAAGCTTAGGAATTCATTGGTGTAAGGGATTCTACATGATGAAGCTCCCTCTATTAATGCAAATGAGTTAATATTTTACAACTTATGGTCTTAGAGAATTACCTGGGGAGATTGAGTGGTTAAGTGACTTACTCAAGGTCATTCAGCCAGTTTATATCAAAGAAGACTAGAACCCAGGCCATTCTGATTCATAGTCCAGTTCTCTCACCATAATACCATGCCATCTCCCTATCATTATTGTTAAAACAACAACTACTACTACTACTATGACTATAATTACCACCACCAACAACCACGACTACTGCTATTATTATTACTAGTACTACTATTACTACTACTACAATACCTGCTGCTGTTGCTACAACTACTACTACTACTACTACTACTACTACTACTACTACTACTACTACCACCACCACCATCACCACTATTACTGTTACTACCACTACTTGCCCAGGGTCACACAGCTAGGTCACACAGTTGTCTGAGGCCAGATTTGAATTTAGGAAGATGAGTCTTCCTGATTCCAGTCCTGGCACTCGATCCACTGTGCCAACTAGTCCCAGTGAGGGTCCTAATCTGTATGTAGCTTATATATACCTATAAATGTATATATTGCCTCTCAAATTAGAATGTAACCTTTTTGAGTGCAGGAACTATATTGGCATTTTCTTTGTATTTTCACCAGCCCTTAGTATAGTGCTGGCCATATAAATAAGCACCTACTTGATAGTCAAGTCATTAAACACAAAGGCTTGTTGGTTGATTGATTAATGATAATAATAATAACAACAATAATAATAATAGTTCATGTTTGTGACATATTGTGGGTGGTGGATGGTAAAGGTACAATTAGTGTTAC
This sequence comes from Dromiciops gliroides, assembly GCF_019393635.1. Lineage (NCBI taxonomy): Eukaryota > Metazoa > Chordata > Mammalia > Microbiotheria > Microbiotheriidae > Dromiciops > Dromiciops gliroides. The sequence goes on along the minus strand of NC_057861.1, from coordinate 391,684,505 downwards.
TAGATCTCTCCACATCTGGCTGATTCCCCTGTTTTCTGCTATTACAGAGCAGGGAAAGCAGTCACATGTCTAATTAATTAAATAGGTAGTTAAGGGGAGCAGTATATTATTTGACTGCCAGTTCAATAACCTACCTCCTCTTTCCCTTGGCTCACTCACAAGTCTACAACCCCCCAGGTTCAACAGAGGGTTAGCGATAGCATCCTGATTATTCCTTCTGCCTACTCTACTACTATGAAAATTAACAAAAAAAGAGGAAATCCTTCTCCTCTCTACTTTTTCACCCCAGGTCTTTTGACTTACTGAAACAATCAGGTAGCCTGGAAGCCCAAACAAAGTGCAAAAGGTTTTCAGGCTGCAAGATTTTAGCTTTGGCTTCCACTTCTGCTCTCCTAATACCTCTTCTTAACCAAGAAAAGGGATGAGAAAAAGAGAAAAGGATTGAGCAGGTTTTAGAAATCATGAAGATTTCCATAGCAAATGTGCCGAGGAACAAGCGGGGAAGGAAGTGCTGAAGATGAAGTTGGTTCTGCTTGATCTCACCCCAGCCATGTTTCATGACATGCTTGTCTCACCTAGTCAGTCCCCAAATTCACTCTCATCTGCTCTTCATCAGCCGATTTTCTGCTTTAGGTTTGCAGCTCCCCAGTTCTTTGTATAAACCACAACTTCCCCTTTTTTTTCCGGGAATAATCTCAGTTTTGGTCTTTCTAGTCCTCCAAGTAGCACACAGGCATGCCTCTGCTTTTGTGTTCAGAAGGAAAACTGAAAAAGGAATTCAGATAAGGAGATCTCTTCGGTTCTTTTTTTTCCCCTTCTTTTTCTTCTTTTTAAAATTTGTGATATATAATTATATTTTATACATATATCAAACATAGATATAATATATACAGACACATGTGACATATATAACATAAATTTTCTACACTATTATTTAGATATATCTAGATATATTCTAATACATATAACTTAGTATTTAAATTCCTTAAATAACTGTTTTATAAATAACATATATCAATTTATATAAATAATTTACTTGACAAATTTGTTTAAATATTAGTATATAGATAATACCTAAATTAGTATATAAATAATACCTAAATAACTCAAAATGCACATATATATGTGTGTGTGTATATAAATACATATATGCCTCCTGTACCCTTCCCAGCACACTCCTCCCCCACCTTTCCAGATTAAACATTTTTATCTATTAAAATGTTTAATCTCTTCAGTTCTAAAAATAAGTTCACAAAAATAAAGCAAGGAGGCCTGTCAAGGGCTAAGTCTTAGCCTTGGATTTTTTCTATCATCCAGTGCCTTTGTTCGTGCTCACATATTGCTGAAAAAGGCTGGGGAAAAAAATCACAAAACCTTACTGACTGGGTTCACAACAAATTTATTTTATGTAATCTCAACTGGATCCTCGCCATGGCAAGGCAATCCTTTTATACTTACCTAATAGACTCATAATACCACTCCCCACAGTAGCTTTTACAAACCTTTTCACCCCTCCTCAAACCTCATATATATCACTGAAAATATTGAGGTCATTTTTTTCTGAGATCTCCCTCTTGTCCCTTCCTCCTCATTTTACATCATTCAGGTACCTTCTACCACTATCTCCTTTTTCCTCCTTAACCTATATCTTGCCACTGGAATCCTGCTGACTCTGGGGGAGAGAGTGAGACTGATAACTTTACACAGCTCTGCCTCACTTAAATTCAATTCATTTGCAAGTCAAGATATCACCCTCCTGATGTCATTGGACCTCTTCAAGAGCAAAGGATGAACAACAATCTATAAGTAGTAGCTGCCCCCGGGGACCCACCTGGCCAGTTCCAGTTTGACAATGCTGCCATCTCCTCTTCCTCCTCTCCCTCCCTCCCCCCACCCCCTTTTCTTTCCCCTCCTCCTCTTCCCCTTCCTGCTTCTCCCCTCCTCCCTTTTGTATCTAAGCTCCTTGAGAAGGCTTTCCACGATCACCACTAAATTTTGTCTCAACTATCTTCTTAACCCTCTGCTATCTGCCTTGCAACCTCATTACTCAACCCAATCTGCTCTCTTCAGAGTTACTGTGAGAATTGGAATGATACTCCCTGCTTGGAGAGATATTGCAGGGAAGCTCCACCATGAGGAGAAAGCATGTGATTTAGAAACCATGTGACTTTAGCATCCGGAAGTTGCCTGGCGTCTGGTAGTTACATCCATAGAACCACTTGCGGGACCTGTCAATCAGAGCTACTAGCCAATTAGCTTGGAGCTGTGTGTGTGTGTGTGTGTGTGTGTGTATAGCCCTGTTTCCAGTTTCTTAGGAGACTTCTGGGAGAAGCACCGGGGGAAGAGGCCTTTTGGTTGGAGACTTCAGCAGGGGAGCAAGAGACAGGCAGGATAGGGAGAGCAAGCAAATTTCATACTTGATCCATGTGTTTCTCTTTACTTACCCCTAATATACTTTAATAAATACTTAATGCCCAAAGATTGGTGCTATATGTTTTCTAATTTACAGAGACCATTCATTAGATTTTAGACATCATAGCTAGAATTTTAGCCCCTTACATGACCAATAACCTCTCAGTTGCCTTTCCTTAATCCTCATCCTCCTTCTTCACAACCATTTCCACTGTTGATCATCCTCTTTTCTTTGATACTGGGTTTTCCCTGGGTTTTCATGATACCATGCTTTCCTGGTTCTCTTCTGATCTATCTGACTGGTACCTTCTCAGTCTCTTTTGCTGCATCTTCATACAAGTGGTGACTGTGGCTTCTTCCTTTTACTGTTCTGCTTGATGATCTCATTAGCTCCCATGATTCAGTTCTCTCTATGCTAATGATTCTCAGATGGACTTATCTAGCCCTAACCTTCCTTCTAACCTCCAGGCTCAGAGGTCTTCATAAGCTAGTGCCCTGCTGCCTTTCCAGTCTGGCTCATGCCCCTTGACATACTCTGCATTACTGGATTCCTGGCTGTTCCTCTAACAAAGTCCTCCACCTCCCAGCTCTGGGCATTATTACTGTCCATCCCCCATATTGGAATGCTCTCTCTCAGTGTCTCTGCCTCTGTGCATCCCCAGCTTCCTTCAAGTCCCAGCTGAAATCCCACCTTCTACAGGAAGCTTTTCCTGACCCTCTTTAATGTTTCTCTGTTGATTGTTTCCAGTTTATTCTGTTTATGTCTTGTTCATATGGTTATTTATTGTTGTTTCCCCTTTAGTCTGTGAACTCCTTGACAGCAGGGACTAGTTTTGCCTTTCTTTGTATTCCCAGTGCTTAGCACAGTGCCTGGCACATAGTAAGCACTTAATAAATGCTGACTGACAAAAATGGAGATCTCAGAACTCTGTGAAATGAATTTCCTCATATGTTTCCTTATCTTTCCTGAGCATCTTGATTCATTTTTTGTTTGTTTGTTTTTTGGTGGGGCAATGAGGGTTAAGTGACTTGCTCAGAGTCACACAGCTAGTTAAGTGTCAAGTGTCTGAGGCCAGATTTGAACTCAGGTCCTCCTGAATCCAGGGCTAGTGCTTATCTACTGCACCACCTAGCTGCTCCCCCTCTTGATTCTTTATCCCAGTTAATTTCAGGTTTGGAGAAGGCCCTGATACACATTTATATGGTACTCCATGGTTTATAAAGTACTTTATAACAACTCACAGTGGGGTTGGATGGGGGGGAGGGGGCGGCGTATTTCATGCTTGAGTTGGAAGGGACCTATCCTTTACCAAGAAACCCCTCCACAACACAGGTGATATGGGGCCATGAAACCTCTACCTTGCACAGACATTTAACAGATGAGGAAACTGAGACTCTTAGAGGTCAAATGACCTATCTCCATCATACACTTAGTGGGCTGCATGACCAAGACTTGAATGTAGATCCTCAGAATGAGATATTATATTCTTTTCAACTGTACCAAGATCTTTGGTGTTGACTAGGCTAGGAATCACATTTGAGTCTTTGTCCCAATCCTGCCTTTGACTAATTGTGTGATGTTGGGGGGGAAAATCACCTCACCTCTCTGGGTCTTGGTTTCCTTCTTTGTAAAGTGAAGGACTTTGACTGGATACCCTGTAAGGAGCCATAAGCTTCTGACTTAAGAACAGTTCAAACTCTGCCTCTGACATTTACTAGTTGTATGACTCTGGGCAAGTCAGTTTACTTCTCTTGAATCTCAATTTTTCAATGTAATCTCAATATCAATATCAAGGTTGTTAAGGGCTAAAATTCTAGCTAAACTGTCTAAAATATCTAATGAGTGGTCACCAATAAATTATAAGCTTTAGCAAGAGTTAGACTTTTAAGCATTTATTAAGGAGAATAAGAATTTGATAAAGAGAGAGAGAAAGGCCTAGATTCCTATCTATTAGAGGGAGAGCGCATTTCTACCTCCCTTCTCCGCCGGAGTCCTCAGGAAAGAGTGCGAGTCAGAGCACCCAGCTCTTCCTTCTTCCTCCCGCTAGCAAATGTCACTTTCTGACGCCAAAGAAAAGACTCCTGGTCTTGCCCTCAAAGACCTTCACTTCATGGGCAGAACTCTTCTACAGTAAGTCTCCAGCAGGTGGCGTCATTCCAATCCTTACAAGGTGATAATAATAGCACCTACCTCAGAGGTTTGTTGTGAGACCCTAATGAGATTATATTTATGTGTGTGTATATATATGTAAATATTACTTCAAAGACCTTAAAGAATTAGATCAATGTCAATTATTATTATGAGGTATGATTGTTCAGTTCCTTTGTTATTATTTTGCCTGACTCTGAAATGTATAGTGAAATTATTGAAGATAGTATTTCAGAACTGATGACTCCTCACAGGGTATGTGGTCAAAGCCCTTCATTTTACAAACCCAAAGTCATTACTGGTTTCTGCAGAAATGGTGTTATGTGAAACAACATTATGGAGAGTTACTATTTTTATAGGAACAACTTGTAAATGTTACAAAAGGCAGGGACTGGGTGAACACCATTGTATCATGGGTTTTTGATATTACCGTGCAGTTTGGTTATAATATATGAATGATATTATTGACAAACACTAGTTAGGACAAGGTAATGTGGGGCATATCTGTGTGATATATTCAGAAGATCTATGAAGGAAGGAAACAAGCATTTATTTAGAAACAATAAAATGAAGAGAGGTCAGGAATGCCCTTGTCTTTCAGTAACTTAGGATTTAAGGCCCCATGATGAATACCCTGGTACCCATGGAAAATATAAATGGCTTTCAGTTTAAAGTTTACATTTTCTATTTTATTCTAATGCCTGGAACCCTTCTGGACCAATACTAACCACATGCCCTAGTGCCCAGGTGCTCAGGTCTAACTAGATCATGAGTTGTGATGCTCCCTTGTATTTCACTGGCTTCTCTGCTCTGTTTTCTCCATCTCAGCAGGAGGCAGGGCCCCTGTGTAACTGCTGAGATCAAACCAGCAGGAAGATTAGCTTCCTGCTTCAACAAACATCTGCAGCGCCAAGCAACAAGGCCCGCTGGACTGTATTTAGGCAAGCATGCTTTTCTCAGGGAGTTGCAGGGTTCCATTTGGTTAGCTGGAGCCTCTCTGAAACAGCTAGGGGAATGGATTCATTTCTGATCGTCCACAGCCTTTTCCCTCAGTGCCCCTCCTTGAGCTAGCCTATAATATTTGGCGCCATTTAAAATACATACATGCACACACACACATATACATGTAGAAACAGAGAGAAACAGAGAGTTAGTTTAATACCCCCCCCCCACCACCACCACCAGTGGACTATTAGCTCGATGGGTATAAATAGAACTAGCCAGCAGTACAGAACAGAACAGCTCGTGACCCTTCACCCTTACCATCAGCACCTGCTATTTGTCAACCCTTTGTTTCTAGACACCTTCTCATGTAACCCTTTGATGAGGGAGTGTACCCATGGCTAGATGCATCTTGTAGGCAAGGTAAGTGAGGTACAGAAAGGGTAAGTGACTCACTATTGACTGCACAGCTGGTCATTGGATCATAGAGCTAGAGCTGGAAGCACCACAGAAGCCATTTGGGCTGATCCCTTCATTTTATAGATGAAGGGAATGGAGGACCCAGGAAGCTAAGTGGAGTCAGACCCCAAATCCAATGTTCTTTCCAATTTGCTGGTAGTTTTAAAGGCAGTTAGCTAGGGGGCATAGTGTTTAGAGTGAGTAAGACCTGAGTTCAAATCCTGCCTCAGATATTATTAGCTATGTGATGTTGGATAAGTTGCTTATTAACCTCTTCATTTCCGGCCCTCCTTTGGATTCTCCATCACGAGGCCCCCCCCCCCCCAACCTCATCATCCTGCAAGATATTAATCCTATTTGGTATTCCTACCTCATCAGTACCTTCTACCCTATACTCCTCTGAATATGGAATGGGGAGATCCTCCCAGTATCTCCATTTAAAGAGGGTTCTCAGGCCAGCCATCTCTTTATTTACCATGTAGCTGCCCTCCTTTGAACTTCTCCATCATGTACCCAGGAAACCCAACATCCTGCAAGATCTCATCAGCCTTGGTACTCAAACTCCATCAGTACTCTCTGCCTGCTCTTGGGATCCTCCTGATTGGAGAGCAGAGCAGAGAGCTCCTCTGCAAATCTCCATTTAAAGTAGGTCTCCAGGTCAGCCATGATCTCTTCATTTCCCACCCAGTTGGACCTTTGAATTTCTCTATCATGTCCCCAAGATGGGTACCTTCCTTTCCTTCCCCTCTTTCCACCACTTTTCAGTTTCCTTTTCAATTGTAAGCTCCTTAAAGGCAAGGCCTCTTTCTTTTTCATATTTGTATCCCTAGCATGTACCACAGTCCCAGAGACATAGTAGGTGATTAATAAAAAATATTTCTTGACTGAAGGACTTTGCCTCTGTTTCCTTGTCTATAAAGTGGGAATGATAATAGGACCTACCTCCCAGGGTTGTTTTGATTATCAAATGAAATAACACAATGTAAAACACTAATATAAATGCTAGCTATTAGTAATTATTCTTTTTTTGGGGGGGTGGGGCAATGGGGGTTAAGTGACTTGCCCAGGATCACACAGCTAGTAAGTGTCAAGTGTCTGAGGCCGGATTTGAACTCAGGTACTCCTGACTCCAGGGCCGGTGCTTTATCCACTGCGCCACCTAGCCGCCCCCAGTAATTATTCTTAAACTAGGACTCATCCACTTAGCTGGAATTTTGCTTGTTTATCAGAATTTTCAGTGAAATGGACCAAAGCAAAGAAATTCATATATATATATATATATATATATATATATATATATATATTTTTCCCTTTAAGTGATATCTTTAACTCAAAGCCATGCCAGCATTTCAAATTCAAAAGGGCAGGTCATTCAAACAGTGTCAGCCAGGTAGCTTTAAAGGGGAGTTTGGGGGGGGGGAACAAAAAACCAAAAATGAATGCTGCAACTTAAGCAGTAACCTGGAATAGCACAATCTCCTGAGTGGCAGGAAAGTTCTGTCTCCTAAACACTCTCCCCAAATCCCAGAGTTGTTAATGACAGCTGAGTAGGGCAGGAAAGTCTATTGACTGATCTGGAGGTAATCATAAACTCATTATAGGCTCTATTTAGAGAGAGAAGGCAGCTGGGTTTGTGCCTCTTTTTGACTGGAAAGCACATGTTTTGGGCTGTCCCTGGCAGGGAAATCAATACTGTGAAATGGGCCTCCTGCTTTCATCCTGTGTGTTCTTTGCTCATAGGTAGAGATTTCTAGCCAATTGAAGGATGCTGAGCCACGTGAGCCCAGGCAGGACACAGTGATATTTCCTGGACACTATCCCTGCTTAAAGGCCAATGCTCACAGTGCATCAATTTGGGTGAACAGAAGTCACAGGCTAGAGAACTGACTTTTTAAATCCCCTTCAAAATATGACTGCTGCAGGCCTGAGATATTGCTTTGAATGGAGGGGACAAGCTAGAGAATTTAGAACTTATTAATTTTATCAAGAAAATCAATAGAGCAATCATACCTTAAAGGACTAGCTAGAGTCTTTTATATCCTTATAGATATATAAGACCAGACCTGGGATTTCATTGCTATAGAGAACTTCTGCTCTACAATCTCTAGTCAGAGAATTGCATGGGTTATGGAAAGTTATGGGATTTGCCTGGGTTCACGCAGTCAATGTTTATCAGAGAAAGGGCTTGAACCCAAGTCCCTGGATCCCTCAGACACATCTTGAGCAAGCCACTTAACCTCGTTTTGCCTCAGTTTCTTCAATTATAAAATGAGGATAATGATAGAATTTTTCTCCAGGGTTGTTGTGAGGATTAGATGAGATAATATTTGTAAAGCTCTTAACACAGTGCCTGGAACATAGTAGGTAATGTTGTATACAGTAACAACAATATTGGGTTTTTTTGTTTTGTTTTTGGTGGGGCAGTGAGGGTTAAGTGACTTGCCCAGGGTCACACAGCTAGTAAGTGTCAAGTGTCTGAGGCTGGATTCGAACTCAGGTCCTCCTGAATCCAGGGCCGGTGCTTTATCCACTGCACCACCTAGCTGCCCCAGCAATATTGTTTGAAAAACAATATTTATATTATTTTATATATAATTTATATTATTATATATTATGTATATTATCTTCAAATATATTTGTATAATATGTGTTTGTGTGATATATGTTTGTTATATATTATTATATAATATATATTTTAACATACACACATTTGTGTCTAATGGTAGTCATCTTTAGGGTAAAGGAAGAAAAAAAGGAAAAAAGATACATGATAACTTTATTATATATTTAAAAGGAATAGTAAGTTGAGCATAATAGATTTGCAGTTTCAAGTGTAATCATCTTTTTTATTCTACTATGTTATAGAAATGCTTGTTTTATTTCATCAAATAAAAATAAAATAAATTTTAAAATGCTATTATTTTGTAAACATTTCTATATACATACACACATTCATACAGATGGACATACATACATACATATGTACATGTGTGAGAATTAATTTAATAATTGAGAGTCCAGAAAAACACATAGGCACAAAACCAGCCCCTTCAGAACAAACTGTGTAGATTTTGGGGTATTTACTTGTGGTCAGAATCAAAGACTCAGACAATCTCAGGATTGGAAGGGACCTAAAAGGCATCTAGTTCAATCAGTACCTGGATGGGAAATCCCTCTACAATATGCCTAATAAGCGGCCTCTCCTCAGATTTCCAATTAGAGGGAACTCACTTCTCTCATTCCAATTTTGGATAGCTCTAATCATTACGAAGTATTTCATGACATCAAACCCAAATATCCCTCTGTCATTTCTATCCATGACTCCTTATTCTGTGGTATGGGGCTGAGGAAGGAGGCTAATCCCTCTTCTACTAAATTATCTTTTAAATACTTGGATACTGCTCTAAATTGGAGGACTACTACTGGGCCCAGAAAGGCCATACCCTGTGTGATTTGGACCAGGTTCAGTCCTGGAGAATCTAGTGAGAAGGGAGCTAGACTCCTTGTTCTCATACTCATCAGCTTGTTACACCCCTGCCCTGGGGAAAACTTATAGCATAGGCTATGGTTTATATCTGGGGCTTCCTTGAAAGGAGGAAATAGAAAAGTACTCAACATAAAATATGAATTAGGTATGGAACAGGTAACTTATTCTTATATACAAAAGAAATGTTAACTATAAAAAACCCACAGCATTCATTAAAGAAACAAAATAGGATTCAGTGATTTACAACTACTGCTATAATCTACTGAGAGACTAATCTTTAAACTTCATCAGAACATATTTTGCAGTACTACTAAATAGGCAATCTGCATTTCAGTTTAACTCTGTGATGTCCAAGTAACTCCTGGTTCACAGCTGCTGCTAACTGAGCCAGGCTTGGACCAGTCCTCTTGTTAGTGGATGAGATCACTAGGGTAGTTGCCAGAGACTTCTCCCTTGCCACCATTCAGTTCCAACTCAATTGGGATCAAGGATCTCCAGATATTCCATAGTCTCAAAATCACTTCCAGGCCTACATACATCCATTGCAAGACATACTAATTTACCTAAGATCAGGAAGAACAAATACAAAAAGTGAAAAGGCAGCCAGGGGCCAAGGAGCAAGCTTGCTTACTTGATTCTTCCTGTACACAGGCAAGATTTCTATGATGTGGATGAGTTACAAGATGCTACTGGAAGAGTCAAAAGAAGAGAGCTTGAGCCAAAAGAGGTCTCTTAACTGATGCTCCCTCCTTCTCTTTACACCTATGAAGAAACCACTTTGGTTTGCCAAGTCATAGCAAAATACAAAGTTCTTTCAGCGCTAGATCACTACATAGTCAGTAGCAAGCCCCAGATCCCTCAGAAATAGGGGGCAGCTAAGTGGCACAGGGGAAAAAGCACTGGGCCTGGATTCAAGAGGACCTGAGTTCAGATCCGGCCTCAGATACTTGACACTTTCTAGCTGTGTGACCCTGGGCAAGTCACTTAACCCTCACTGCCCCACAAAAAACCAAAAAAACAAACACAGTATTCCAGATGTGATCTAACCAGAGCAGAACACGGCAGGATTATTTCCTTCCTTTTCAGGAAACTTCTAATAATGTAACTCATGATTGCATGTATTTTTGATCAAAACAGCATCACAATTTCTACTTTTTATATAATCTACTAAAATTTCCAGGCCTTGTTTTACATGAACTGTTGTCTAGCCATACCTTTACCATTGATGAACTCTGTGTTTATTGTTGTTGTTGTTTTAATGAGACATCCTTCCATTCCCTCAAAAGTATTTAAATGTCATTGGTTCTAGCCCCAAGGAAACATTAGGGGTCTAGGCAAAGACTCCATTACAGGAACTCTGGCTCAGAGGACAGATGAGACAGAGTTGAATATGGAATACACATTTAGCCATTATTAGAAGTGCTCCACCATTCATCTCTGAACACATAGCACTACAGAGACACACTTGAAGGACTCCCACAAGATGAAGTTTCAGCAGACTATGACTCTTTGCCATCAGTAGACCAGCCTCTGAAGACCATAAGTTCTTGGTCCAAAGGGAGTGGAGAGTCAAGAGGGGACATTGTGGATCTATCAAATAGATGAGAAATGGAGCATCTCTTCCATAGTTTCTATGGTAACCTATTTTCATCAGCAGCAACTATGGATAATAGCATTGCATTTGGACCTGAATGTTTCCGTTTCCTGATATTTAATATGAGAAAGTAGAAATTGCACTTAAAAATGAAGCTGAAAGAGCAGCTAGACTAGCCTAAATATTTAGAAAAGGTGTGGAGGAAGCCTGATTTAGAGGTAACAGAACTTTCAAAGCATGGAGGGATTGATTTTCTTTTTCTTTTTTCTTTTTTGCGGGGCAATTGGGGTTAAGTGACTTGCCCAAGGTCACATAGCTAGTAAGTGTTAAATGTCTGAGGCTAGATTTGAACTCAGGTCTTCCTGAATCCAGAGCTGGTGCTCTATCCACTGCGCCACCTAGATGCCCCTTTCTTTTTCTTTTTTTATTTTGGGATTGATTTTCAAAATGCTGAATGATTGGGACAATATTAAAGATATCGTTTTAAGCAAAACTATGACTAAGAAGGCATCTGTGACTACTGGCCTACATATCCACTCTCTCATCTCCATAAAAGCTTCATAAGAATGAAGGTATCCTTGACTAAAATATGAAAAAAAAAAAAGAATAGGTGGCTTTAACCTCTAATTCATCCCAGCAAAACACATCTTTGCATCACAAAGCTGACTGAAAGGGTTAGTGAATACAGGCTTCTGCTATTTTTATTACTTCTTGATGACCAAAAAAAAAAAGACTTAGTAAAGCTGAACTCTACCTTAAAGGCTCTCCTCAAACAAAGCATTACATGTGTGTATAAACACACACACATATATATATACACATTCACATTACAAGAGTCTCTGATAGACTCAATCATAGTAATAATTTTGTTCAACAGTCCTTGGATTTATCAGTATCAAGCCAGACAAGAAAAATGTTCTCCCCAAAGATGTTCACCATCACTACAGAAAATGTCTTGTGCTGAGTACAAATGGAAAAGATTCTTTCAATATTCTTTAGATGTTCCTGTTTGTGTTTGGCATTGTCCTGACTGTTTCCTGCCCTGAAATGCTACAGGGGCCTCCAGAATCAGACCCACTAATTACTCCAAAAAAGAAAAAAAGATTGGTCCTGCAATCTACACTGGAAAAATGAAATGAATAAAGAATGCATATTTCTAAGATTATGCATTTGGAGGGATAGCTCTTTGAGTTCATGAAACATCTTGGAGAGGAAATAAATTGTAGTGAAAAGAGGGATGGATTGAAGTCTGAGGACCTGCATTTGAATCTTTACTCTGCTACTTACTATCTATGTGTCCTTGGGCAAGATGCTTAAACTCTCTGGGGCTCAATTTCCTTATTAGTAAAAATGAAAGAATTAGATTTGTTAATATTTAAAGTTCCTCCCAACCTTCAATGAAGATCCTATTATCTTAGATAGCTACTATGGATGCATCCTGAACTATACTGAGAATTGAATAGGAAGAAAAGAGTAGTTTGGATTGCTTTTTTTCTTTTTGCGGGGCAATGGGGGTTAAGTGACTTGCCCAGGGTCACATAGCTAGTAAGTGTCAAGTGTCTGAGGCCAAATTTGAATTTAGGTACTCCTGAATCCAGGGCCGGTGCTTTATCCACTGTGCCACCTAGTCACCCCTTGGATTGCTTTTTTGTTGTTGTTGTTTTTTGTTTTTTCAACAAACATTTATTTTATTTTCCATTTACATGTAAGGGTAGTTTTCAACATTCATTTTCATAAGATTTAGAGTTCTAAATTTTTCTCCCTCCCTCCCTCCCTTTCCTCCCCCCTCCACAAGATCGCAATCAGGTTATATATGTACAATCCACAAGTGTTCTTTTTATCAATTCTTTCTATAGGGGTGCATAGTAAGCTTCCTCATTAGTTCCTTGTGGATTGTCTTGGATCATTTTTCCTGCGTGAGAGTAGTTAAGTCATTCACAATCACTCATTGAACAATACTGCTGTCACTACTCACAATGTCCTCTCAGCTCTGCTCACTTCACCATACATCGATGTTCATTAGTCTTTCAAGGATTTTCTGGGATCATCCTGTTTGTCATTTCCTGTAGCACAAGTCCATTCCACTACAATCATATAACACAGTTTTTTCCATCATTCCTCAATTGATGGACATTCCCTTGATTCTCTATTCTTAGCCTCCACCAAGAGTTGCTATAAATATTTTTTGTACAATTTTTCCCCCTTTTCTCTTTTTCATGATTACTATTGTTAACTGTTTCCCTTCCATCCTCTTCCCTTCCCCATGATATTTATTCTATTATCCATCTTCTTTCATCCTATCCCTCTTCAAAAGGAATTTGCTTCTGTCTGTCCCCTCCCCAACTCTGCCCTTCCTTCTTTTGCCCCTCTCTCTTTATCCCCTTCCCCTCCTATTTTCCTGCAGGGTTAGAGAGATAACTCCACCCAATTGAGTGTGTACATTATTCCCTCCTTGAGCCGATTCTAATGATATTGAGGTCTTTGAGCCAATTCTGATGAGTGTTAGGCTCATTTACTGCCCAGATTAAATAGATTACTCCACCCACTTGGGAGTGTCTATTAGTCCCTCCTTGAGGTAGCTCTGATGAATTTAATATCTTTGAGCCTTTTCTGATGAGTGTAAAGTTCATTTACCGCCCTACTCCTCTCCCATCTCTTCCCCCACTCCATAAGCCTTTTCCTGTTTCTTTCATGTAGGATTTCACTTCTGCTCTTCTACCCTCCCCCAATGAATTCCCTTCACCCCCTCAATTTAACCCTAAAGATGTTATCATCTAGCTAAGTGACACAGTGGACAAATCATCACCCCTGAACCCAGGGGGATCCCAGCCAAAACCTGGCCCTCAGGACACAAGACAGTCACCTCCACTGTATGACCCCAGGTATGTCCCCCAGTTCCAATTTTTTTTTTTTATGGTTCTCTAGGGTCTTGTATTTGAAAGTCAAATTTGCCATTCAGTTCAGGTTCTTTTCATCACAATTATCTGAAAGTCTTCTTTTTCATTAAAGTCCCATTTTTTCCACTGAAAGATTATGCTGAGTTTTGCTGGGTAGGTGATTCTGGTTGTAATCCCATTTCCTTTGCCCTTTGGAATATCATATTCCATGCCCTCCAGTTCTTTAATGTAGAAGCTGCTAGATCTTGTGCTATCCTGACTGGGGCTCCATAGTACTTGAATTCTTTCTTTTGACAGCTTGCAATCTTTTCTCCTTGACCTGAGAGCTCTGGAATTTGGCTATAATATTCCTAGGAGTTTTCCTTTTGGGATCTCTTTCTGGAGGTGTTTGGTGGATTCTTTCAACTTCTATTTTAGCTGCTTCTTCTAGAATTTCAGGGCAATTTTCCCTTAGAATATCTTGGAAGATGGTGTCTAAGCTCTTTCCTTGATCATGGTTTTCAGGTAGACCAATAATTTTCAAATGATCTCTCCTGGACGTATTTTCCAGGTCAGCAGTTTTTCCCAGAAGATATTTCACATTGCCCTCTATTTTTTTTATTCATTTGGATTTGCTTTATTGTGTCTTGGTTTCTCATAAAGTCACTGGCTTCCATTTGTTCAATCCTAATTCTTAGGCAATTATTTTCATCAGAGAGCTTTTGTACCTCCTTTTCCATTTGGCCCATTTGACTTTGCAAGCTGTTGACTTTTTTCTCATGTTGTTCCTGCATCACCTTCATTTCTCTTTCCATTTTTTCCTCTACCTCTCTATCTTCAAAGTCCTTTTTGAGCACCTCTGTGGCCTGAGACCAATTCATATTTTTCTTGGAAGCTTTAGATATAGGGACCCTGATGTTGACATCTTCCTCTGGGGGTGCCCCTTGGTCTTCCTTGTTACTGAAGAAACTTTCTATGGTCCTCACCTTTCTCTGTCTACTCATCTTGCCTTTCTTTTACTTGACTTTTAGCTCCTTAAAGTGGGGCACTGTTTCCAGGCTGTAGTATCCCAAGCTTAAGAAGTCCCAGGTGGTATGATTTAAGGAGAATCAGGTTCTTCCCTCGCCCGACCTGTTTCCTGATCCTAGATGACCCCAGACCAACTTGCCAATCAACCAGCTTTGTGTGTTGTGCTTTTTAGCTCTGATGAGCCTGTGCCCCTCCCCCACCTGGGCCACTGCTACTTGAGCCTACCTCCTGGTTCTTAGCAGGGGTGTAAAATCCAAATTCTGCCTTAGCACCAGCATAGACCCCTATAGTCTCTCCCCTGCTCAGGGCTCAGCCCACTCATCAGACTGTGAGCTCAGTTCCAGACGACCCTGGTGCTTCAGCTGATTCAGAGGCTCTGGGGGTCTCCTTCTCTGGTGAGGACTTCCTGAGACTGGATCTGTGTCAGGGTGACTGTGGGGTTGGGCGTGACTCCTGTATCAGCATAGCAGCTCCCTCCTTCTGACCTTCCAAGCCGTTCTTGGTTAGAAGATGATTTCAGCACATTCTTCTGTGAGTTTTGCTGCTCCAGGCATTTCCCTATGACCTTATTTGGATGTTTTTTGGAGCCCCTTGGATTGCTTTTTAAACATTTTTCTTTTCTTTTTTTGTGGGGCAATGGAGGTTAAGTGACTTGCCCAGGGTCACACAGCTAGTAAGTGTCAAGTGTCTGAGGCTGGATTTGAATTCAGGTCTTCTTGAATCCAGGGCCGGTGCTCTATCGACTGCACCACCTAGCTGCCCCTGTTTGGATTGCTTTTGAAAATGGGCCTTCATTGGAATTATGCCCATAGGGCGATAAAGCTGTGCATACCCTTTGACCCAGCAATCCCACTTTTAGGTCTTTTGCCCAAAGAAATCATGGAAGGGGGAAAGGGACCCACATGTACAAAAATATTTATAGCTGCTCTTTACGTGGTAGCAAGGAATTGGAAGTTGAGGGGGTGCCCATCAATTGGGGGAATGGCTGGACAAGTTGTGGTATATTGAATACAATGGGAATACTATTGTGCTGTAAGAAATGATGAGCAGGAAGAGTTCAGAGAAACCTGGAGGGTCTTACGTGAGCTGATGATGAGTGAGATGAGCAGAACCAGAAGAACATGGTACACAGTATCATCAACATTGAGTGTTGACCTACTGTGATGGACTATATTCTTCTCACCAATGCAATGGTACAGAAGAGTTCCAGGGAACTCATGATAGAAGAGGATCTCCAAATCCAAGAAAAAAAAGAAAGAAACTGTGGAGTATAGATGCTGATTGAACCATATTATTTCTTTGTTTTGGGTGCTGTTTTTTTTTTCTATTTTGAGGTTTTGCATCACTGCTCTGATTCTTTCTCTTGTAACAGGATTAATGCAGAAATAGGATTAATGTTATTATGTGTATATATATATCTATATGTATATGTATAGAGATATATAATATAACCTATATCAGATTACCTGGCTGTCTAGGGGAGGGGGGAGGGAGGGGGAAGGGAGGGAGAAAATCTGAAATTGTAAAGCATGTATAAACAAAAGTTGAGAACTATCTTTACATGTAACGGAAAAAATAAAATATCTCATAAAAAAAAAGAAAGAAAATGGGCCTTCAGTGTTTGCAAGGTGATCCCTGGAACAAAGGCCTTCTTTTAAAAAATGAATGTTTTTTTCTAGTGATATTACATGGTTGTGAATCATGAAACACCATGATTTCCAAAGAACCACCAATTCAAGTGCCCTAAGGGCCTATGGAAAGGTATACAGTGGGTATAAGTATACCTAGGCAATAGCATATTATCACTGATGATGTTTTATTTCCTAGAAGTGGAGTAATTCTGGAATCTTTGGGAAAAAAGGAACCTTTAACCCTGCACAAGACATCCTCCATAGCAGTGGAGAACATCTTTTTTTTTTTTTGCAGGACAATGGGGGTTAAGTGACTTGCCTAGGGTCACACAGCTAGTAAGTGTCAAATCTCTGAGGCTGGATTTGAACTCAGGTACTCCTGCATCCAGGGCTGGTGCTTTATCCACTGTGCCACCTAGCCGTCCCCAGTAGAGAACATCTTTAGGAAGCACATCTTTCTTGCCTTACTTGATATTATAATCAGAGGGTCATTGAACAAAGTTATCACTATGATTGGATCTATTGAAAACTCTAGTAAAATCTTAATGTGTGTATGGGAGATGCCTTGTCTGAGGATAGTCCTTAAGGATGTACTCTGCTTTACAAGTTCCCAATAAATTTGTAGCAGATTTATGAGGCTGGTGCTGATGTGTACGGTTGTTCAGTGGTAACTCAGTGTACCCTGGTGGAGACAAGGAGAAGGTGTGGTCAAAACTTTATAATAACTAGCACTTACATAGTACTTTCAGGTTTGTCAAGTGCTTCCATTTTTATCCTTATAACAACCCTAAGATGTAGGCGCTATTATCCCCCATTTACAGCTTAGGAAACTAAGGCAGACAGAGGCTAAGTGATTTGCCCAAGTTCACACAGCTGGTAAATGTCTGAGGCTGGGTTTGAACTTGTTTTTTTATATCATAAAAGTATTTTATGATTTTTCTAGTTACATGTAAAGATAGTTTTCAACATTTGTTTTAATAAGTTTTTGTTTTGTTTTGCGGGGCAATGAGGGTTAAGTGACTTGCCCAGGGTCCTGGATTCAGGTCCTCCTGAATCCAGGGCCGGTGCTTTATCCACTGTGCCACCTAGCCATCCCATAAGATTTTTAGTTCCAAATTTTTTCTCCTTCCCTCCCTTCCCTCCTCCATCCCCAAGACAGAAAGCAATCTGATATAGGTTATATATGTACAATTACATTAAACATATTTCTGCATGAGTCATCTTGTGAAAGAAGAATCAGAACACAAGAGAAAAACCTCCAAAAAAGAAAAATAATAACCAAAAAGTAGAAACCGTATAGTTTAATCTGCATTTAGAATCCACAGTTCTTTTTTTCTGGGCGTGGAGAACAATTTATATCATGAGTTCTTTGGGATTGTCTTGGATCATTGCATTGCTGAGAAGAGCCAAGTCTGTCACAGTTGATCATCATACAATGTTGCTGTTACTGTGTACAATGTTCTCCTGGTTCTGCTCACTTCACTCAGCATCAGTTCACTTAAGTATTTCTAGGTTTTTCTGAAATCTGCCTGCTCCTCATTTCTTACAACACAATAGTATTCCATTACATTCATATATGACAACTTGTTAAACCATTCCACAACTGAGGGGCATTCCCCCAATTTCAAATTCTTTGCCAACACAAAAGAGAAGCTGCTAGGGGCAGCTAGGTAGTGCAGTGGATAGATACCTGGCCCTGGAGTCAGGAGGACCTGAGTTCAAATTTGACCTCAGTCACTTGACACTTACTAGCTGTGTGAGTCTGGGCAAGTCACTTAACCCCTATTGCCTCACCAAAAAAAAAAAAAAAAAAAAGAGAGAGAGAGAGAGAGAGCTGCTAGAAATATTTTTGTACATTGTGGTCCTTTTCCCTTTTCCTATGGTCTCTTTGGGATACAGACCTAGCAGTGATATCACTGGATCAAAAGATATGGGGGCAGCTAGGTGGCGCAGTGGATAGAGCGCTGGCCCTGGAGGTCAGGAGTACCAGAGTTCGAATCTGGCCCTCAGACACTTAACACTAGCTGTGTGACCCTGGGCAAGTCACTTAACCCCCCAATTGCCCCACTAAATAAATAAATAAATAGTTAATTAAAAAAAAAAAAGATATTGCACAGCCCCAGTAGCCCTTTGGGCATAGTTTCCAAATTGCTCTCCAGAATGGCTGGTTCATACACTCAGGTTTTACTGACTTCACTGGCTATTCCCCATTTTTTAAATGCTCTTCCTCTACCCCCTGCCTCCTACTTTCCTTGGCTTCTTCCTTCAAGACCCAGCTAAAATTGCACATTCTGCAGAAAGCCTTTGCTGGTGCCTCCCACTGCTAATCCCTTCCTTCTGATATTAACTTCCATTTACCTTGCATATAAATTGTACATACACATTTATTTTCATGTTGTCTCCCCCATTGGAAAGTTAACAGGGACCCTGTTTTAGCCTTCCTTTGTATTCCTAACACAGTACCTGTTAACATAGTAAGTTCTTATTAAATGCTCAGTAACTAACTGACAGTAAAATCTCATTAAATTATTGCTTTGAACAGAGCCCCAAGGAGGAACTGCTTGTCTCAGTGTAAAGTTTCTGCCTGTGACATTGTCCTCTGCTCTCTCCTCACTCAGTTGCATTGGTGACTCTGTCTCCTGGACAATGGACCTGGACATTTATCTTACCTGATGAGGGATATAAACTAGAAGAGCCACAGGGTTCTTGCAGAGAGAAACAGGGTCCCCTCTCTTGTAGCTGCTGATTAAGATGCTTCTGACATAGTCTCTACATCAGCTGGTGAGAGGGGTTCATTTCTCCAGTTCCTACTTATTGAGTCCTTGATTGAGGGCATTCAACTGGAAACTGTTTACAAACCCACTAGGAAGCGACCTAGCTCTCCAGAAGGCTGGCACTGATTATGTCCCTATGTGCCAGCTCTTGCCCAAGCACGCCTGGCATCCCAGAAGTTTGTCAATGTCTGTTCTGGTGCCCTCAAGGTTGCTAGCGACTCCCAACACATAGACAGAATTAGGCTGACTGAATCCCTCAAACAATCAAATGCTCCCCTATTGCCTCCATAATATATAGGTGCATATATGTTATACACACATGTGTATATATGTATATATACACATGTGTATATATGTGCACACATATGTGTGTATATGCACACACACATATATAAAAAATTAGCAGTTCCACTCAAACAGACAAAAAGATGCTCTTTAGGAAACCCAGCAGTTGCTGCTGTGTTTTCACATTTCTGTGATTTATGTCAATAAGTAGGGTGACAGTTGTTATAAGCAGATGTTCCTATATAAAGAGAAAACCAGAAATGAAGAAGTGTAGGAAATGAGGCAGAGAAAGGCTGTTAGAAGGAGACCCTGAGGATCCCTGGGCCTTGGAGGCAGAACTCTGCTCACCATCCCTGAAATGATGGTTGTGAAGCCCCAAATCAGACACCCTTTCCTAGCCGTGAAATGTTGATGGATGCTGAGCCTTATGCTTTTGCGGGGCACCATAGAATCACAGATTAGCTCCACTATAGCTGATGTGAAGGTCAACTTTGAGAACCCACCATATGGTGAGAATGACAGTTTGAGGCCATGTACTACAGATTGGGGAACCCAGAGACTCAGATAGCTCCCAGTTTTCATTCAGTTCACTAATTACTACTTCTATCAGAATCCTCCTCTGATGCTTTATGGCCCAGAGGTGGGTCCTGGAAGGCCATGCCAGGGGAGTATATGCTCTGACAGGTCCTAATAAGCCAAAAAACCTTCATGTTTGGGCCCAGTGACAGACTCCATGTCTGGTGTCAAAAGCTCCTCATCTGGCTAAGTCCTGAGAGGCTCAGCACCAGCTTGGCTTTGGGGTGATGAGGTTTTTTTTTTTAATTTGGGGGGGGGTTGTGTTTTTTTTCCCTTTGTTGACACTTTTATAGATGGTGGAAGGAGTTCCCAACAATATAGATCCTTACTTACATTTACCAAGTGCAATGTACCATTGTTGTTTAGGGCAGCTAGGTGGCTCAGTGGATAGGGAGCACTGGGCCTGAGTTCAGATAATGGCCTCAGACATTTACTAGCTGTGTGACCCTGGACAAGTCATTTAACTCTTTGCCTCAGTTCCCTCATCTCTAAAATAATCTAGAGAAGGAAATGACAAACCATTCCAGTATCTTTGTCAAGAAAACTCCAAATGGAGTCATAAAGAGTCAGGCATGACTGAAAATAACTGAACAACAAACAAGAACTTTTGTATTCCTTACTTATATTAATCAAGTACAATGTGTTAGGGAAAATACAAAAGTACAACTGAGCATCCCTGACCTGTATCATATAGTTGTATTTTTTTGTTGTTGTTTTTTTGTGGGGCAATGGGGGTTAAGTGACTTGCCCAGGGTCACACAGCTAGTGAATGTCAAGTGTTTAAGGCCGGATTTGAACTCAGGTCCTCCTGAATCCTGGGCCAGTGCTTTATCTACTAAACCACTTAGCTTCCCCCTATTTTTTTTAAAAAAACATAATGATTGGTTTTACTGATTTCTCCACCACCCCCACCCCCCACCTTCTTCCACAAGGTCCAGGCATCCTCTTTTTTCTCTTTTCTTTATATAGATCAGAGCAGAGAAGGAAAGAAAGAAAGGGATGGGGGGGGCAGGGATTTAAGTGATGAAAACCCAAAAGATATCAATAAATTTTTACTTTATAATAAACATTATACACATATATGTATGTATTTAAAAGTTATGTATGATTAGGTGTCAAATTAGTGGGTACAGGTGGGTGGTGTTCTATGAGTTCACAGAAGGGAAGAAGATGAGCTCATTCTCTTTCATCAAGCTGCTGAAAAACACAGTACCTCTCAGGTCATCTTAGGGGAGGTGGTAGGGTAGAATGCACAGAACTTGGAGTCATGGGGCCTGATGGCTCAGTTGTTTATTGCCTGCATTACCTTGGATAATTTCTCCTCTCTGTACCTTTGTATTTTCATCTGTAATATGAAGATATCTCCTGAGGTACTTTCTGGCTCTAAGTCCTATGATTCTATGTTCCTATGATCTCTACAGCTGAAATCGTAGGTTTTTCATGTCCTAAATAAATAGATTCTAAATTTGAGCCATAAATTCTACAAAGACTTTTGAGGAGTACTCATTTACACTAGTGTTGGGCAGCTAGGTGGCACAGTTGATAGAGTGTCAGGCTTGGAGTCAGGAAGACTCACCTTCCTGTGTTCAAAGCTTACCTCAGAAACTTCCTAGCTATGTGACCTTTGGCAAGTCACTTAGCCCTGCTTGCCTCTTCATCTGTAAAATGAGCTGGAGAAAGAAATGGCAAACCACTCCAGAATCTTTGTCAAGAAAACCCCAAATGGGGTCAACAGGAGTCGGACATGACTAAAACAAGTGAAAAACAATATTTACATTTCTGCAACCACTTACCAGAGCTTCTATAATTATTGACAGGATTGGTCTTACCCAGAATTCTGGAGGTGAAATTTGTCATTGCAAAGATGTCAGTTAATTAGTCAACAAGCATTTATTAAGCACTAATTATGTGTCAGGAACTGTGCTAAAGCTCCAGGGATACAAAAACAAGGAGGGAGTCAAAAACATGGGAAACCAAGAGGCATAGGTCAAAAGGGAGAGAATTCCAGGGATGGAATGTAGCCAATGAGTATATGGGGCAGCTAGGTGGTGCAGTGGATAGAGCACCGGCCCTGGAGTCAGGAGTACCTGAGTTCAAATCCGGCCTCAGACACTTGACACTTACTAGCTGTGTGACCCTGGGCAAGTCACTTAACCCCCACTGCCCCACCAAAAAGAAAGAAAGAAAGAGTATATGAATTTGAGAGGAATTTAGATTTTATCCTGTAGGTAATAAGAAGCCATGACAGTTTTTGAGTGTGTGTGTGACCATCTCCAAGTAGCATTTCAAAAAGATTAATCTGGAAATCTGGAAGGGATGTGATTGACCACCCAACAAAACTGGTGGACCATTGGAGAAGCTGTTACAATCATTATGCTGAGTAAGTCAGTGGAAAGGTGTGGTAGAATCTAGCAATGGCCAAGAAGGAAGAAATATGAAAGACATTATTGGAAAAAGGTTAGTCAACGCTAGCCCATCAGTGGTCCATTGGGTCAGAGTAGGACACAACTGAACAATAAAAACAGTAGTATCTCAAGAGCATGTCATCAAAAAAACAAGAGTCAGTGAGTCAATCAATAAATATCTATTAAGTACCTCCAACTACATGCAAAACACTGTGCTAATACTTGGGATACAAAGGAAGGCAAGAGATAGTCCCTACTCTCAAAAAGCTCATACTCTAATGGGGGAGGTAACATGCAAAAAAATATGTGCAAAGAAGAAATTCAGATTTTTTTCAATCTTGTTTAACTCTTCATGACCCCATTTGGGGTTTTCTTGGCAAAGATACTAAAGTAGTTTGCCATTTCCTTCTCCAGCTCATTTTACAGATGAGGAAACTGAGGCAAACAGAAATAAATAACTTGCCCAAGGTCACACAGCTAGTAAGTCTATGAAGCCATATTTGAACTCAGGAAGATGAGTTTTCATGACTCCAAGCCTGACACCCTATCCACTGCACCACCCAGTTGCCCCTGGCAGGGGGTATAGCCAGTAAAAATGCCCAGAATAAGGAGGAGTATTTTGTTTGAAGAACGATCAGGAGGTCAGTGTCACTGGATGACAGAGAATGTGGAGGGGAGTAGGATTTAGAAAACTGAAAAGTCAAGAGGAGTCAGGTTATGAAGAACTTTGAATGCCCAACAGAAGTTTTTATATTTAATCCAGGAAGGGATGGATAACTATGAGTTTATTGAGTAGGTGGATGAAATGGTTAGACCTGAGCTTTAGGGAGAGCACTTTGATAACAGAGCGGAGAATGATCTGGAGTGGGGAGAGACTTGTAGTGAGCAAATCTAAGGAATGATACAATTCTGCAAAATACACCTTTTCCTTTCTTATATACTCCTTTCCTCCACTCAAAACAATGACTCTAGAATCCTGCCTCTGATGTTGGACAAATCATTTAACTTTCTTTGGCCTCAGTTTCCTCATATGTAAAATGAGGGGATTGAATTAGGTGCCCCTTCCATTTGTAGATCTATAATCTGGTGATAATATAGTCCTTATAAGGTGAAGATGAACCTAAGCTTTTAAAATAAAAGCTATGCCACGCTCTGTTTGGTCCTACTAAGTGAAAAAGCTTCCCACTATGGGCCTACAGATGAACTATGTGCTTGTTATCCAAGGACCAGCCAAACTAAATATGGAGAGCTTTATCGATAGAAAGTTGGCTGCCAGGTGATGTACTATGACATGGATAATTCACAAAGACTTTCACTCAGATGCAAAAGAGTGATAATTTCCATCAGTTCAGAGAGAGCATAAAGGAATCCATATATTTCATGAAAAATTGACATAGTTCCCTCTGTCTTTCCAGAGTAGAAATTGCTTCAGTTCAGTGTTTCCATTCTTTCTGATATCTTGACATCTACACATCTTTGCTATGCATTCTTCCCTGACTTCATCCCTATCCTTTTTGTCCTGACATCACATTTACTTGGTCTCTTCCCCTTATTAATCTTTATTTCTGTGGATTTAGATCTTGAATATTCTTGGATTCCCCCCCCCGCCCCAATATTGTCCTTGTCATTTGACCTACTATTTCTCTTTCACTGCTTGAATTGATGGGTTTTGTTTGGCTTCAGCCCTGAGTTTTTCCATCTCTTTTTCTATCTTTTTTGGTTTATCCAATTTCCTTCTTACAGTGTTTCATTTCCACTGCTGTTATTCAAGTGTTCTATTTAAGTGTTCTTGGCCAACTTTCATCCCAGTTGAAGACAATAGGCGTTTGTAACTGAGTTTATGTTTTTCATATAGTTTCATTTCCCCCCTTATTTCCTCTATCATTTTGTTAACTTGGCTTTGATTAGAAAGGTTCCTTAGCAATAGAAACGATAGTCCCTATGGCCCAGGGTCCTAGGTCTGGGCTCTTTAAAACTGATCAAAGGTTCCATCTCTTGGGGATAGCCTGCAAAAATTTATATTTCTTCACAGATCATTTTATCCTCCACACAGAATTTTCCTCTGGCAAATTTACAATATTGTTCACATCTAGGCCTTCATAGATGTGGGTAAAAGGGTCCCCAGTCCTATAAAAGCCCTCAGTGTGATAATGCATATTAGGCACAATACAACCTTCATATCATTCCATGAAAACACATCAGGGACTACAATCGCACTGAAACAATCACTACACTTTTCATCTTTAGACACTCTCTGTCTTCTCCTGTACCTCTATATAGGCTTCCAGACTCAGAGCACTACTGTATGGATTCGACTCCCTGAGAAAGGAAATGAGCTTGAGGCTTCTAGTGAGGCAATCCCCCATCATTTTGCTGAGTTCCATTTTTAGCCATAGATCCATAAAGGCTTCCAGTCAATAATACCCTAAGAACTTAAACTCTACCCACGAGGAAAAGTGCTAAAGAAGCAATTCCTTTTCCACCAGACCTATACCATCTAAATAACTCATGGTAATAATGGAGGGGACAGTTTTGTTTCTTTTGCTCCCCCATATACTGATCTTTAATCCTTGCTGCTTCTCCCACTTTGTGGCCCACATGTGTAATACTCTTCCCCCCTGATACATTTGATGCCACTCAGTAACTCTTTATCTCTCTAAAATCTGGATTTGGGGAACTTTTCTCCCACAGACTTGTTACTAACAGGGGATTCCTTTCTCCAGAAGTCAGGGTCCTGGAACTCCATGACTTTGAGGTACAGTAACTCTTCTTTCAGATCATGAGGGTATGAACAATGAAATGTCCATGTACTTATTGCCTACGGCAACCATTAATGGCTCTGGGGTGAAGGGAAGGAGATTTCCTTATTCTCCACGCCTACTGCCCGATTCTCTTGCTCTCTAAGGGAAAAGGAAGGGAAAGCGAATAAATATTTATATAAGCACTAGCTAAGCACTTTACAAATCTCTCATTTGAACTCATAACACTCTGTGAGGTAAGTGCTATATTACCCACCATTTTACACTTGAGGAAAACTGAGCAGAGAGAGGTTAAATGATTAGCTCAGGGTCATACAGCATGTGAACATGTCTGATTTGACTTGTCTTCCTGACTATAGGGCCAGCACTCTATCTGCTGTGCCACCTATCTGTCTAGTCTCTCTAGCCTGTTATCTACAGAGGAAAAATGGTGAAAAGACAAAAGGGGGCTGCCTCTGCCAACCAGGTCTCTCTTTTATAGGGGCCCAACGAGAGGAATTAGCAACAACCCCTCAGTAATAGAAACCCAGTCAAGACTGTTACTGAGTATACACCAATAGATATACTCCAATCACTGTCAGTGAGCATGAAAAGTTCCAAAGAAAGACTCACCATCACGTAAGCTCATCAGATAGATCAAGAAACTCCCCTAATTATAACCCCTTACATAGAAGGACTCAATTGTGAGTTCAGAAGGGAAGAAACTGGCATGAAAACAAAGGGGGATAAGAGGTAGCTACCCACCCATCCTCTTGCCCCAGGCTTCTCTGTCATGGTTCAGTCATTATAAGCCTGGAGCAAAAATCTCCTATTTTAAAAGGAATGCATAGGTCTCGGTTGAAAGAAGATGGGCAAAGAGTTACCTGGGTTCAAGTGGGCTTTGCTGAAAATTATTTTAGACAAACAGTAGAGCTAAGATAAGGAACAATCGGGGCATTTCCCTCACGTTCTTCATCATCAAGATTACTAAATGACATTAGGATTTTAAGAACATCTGGACTCGGTCAACCTAGTGCATTTCAGAAGTGATCATGCCATCTCATTTTATCATAGACCTTTCCTCTGTGCTTATACACATATTATGTATCTCAGCCACGAACATGCTGCTTGCTTGGCTACAATCCTTGGAAGAACTGGACTACTCTCACATTAGCAGTGATTCTTGGACTTTTGATTTTTCCAGACAGTGCTTTCCTGTGCAAATGTTAATTTTCTCTCAATTTATCATTAATTATTTATTCCAAGCTAGGTTTAAATCTTAGTCAAGGTCAAAAGTATACTGAAAACTATACTAGATTTGGAGTAAAAAAAAAACAAATCTAGGTTAGAATTTCATGTCTATTACTTCTTACTTGTGTGAACTCAAATTAAGTCCATTTGACTTTGGTAAAAAAGAAAAAATTTGGGCTGAGAATCTCTAACATCCATTTAGGTTCTAAACATAATGATCCCACAAGTGAATATAGATTTCTGATTTAGAATTCGTTTATGATTTAGGAACCCATCAAAGGTTAGATGGAATTGTTATTCTTCCCAGAATTAACTTTTTAAAAACCCCAAACAACTGTGAGATAACAGCTCGTGCGAATTGTGACTTCTATAAAATGTTTCTGCCCACTATCCATTTCATCTATCCTGCCTGCAATTATTATTGTATCATAGATTTACAGATGAGTATTTCAACTAAGATAGCCAAGGCTCAATAGAAACCACACATCCTCACAAGGAGATCATAGAAAGGTTCGGCCAAAACACATTTCTCGCTTTACTCCATGGCTATTGTTTGTCTGGTTCTGCATCATCAATTAGTTAAGCTGCAAACATTTATTGATTATCTACTGTGTACTTGGCACTGACAGGGAGAGAGTCGCTTCTCTTAAGGAGCAGGGTCTGTGTTTTTTCTCAGCTTTGAATGTCACCCAATGACAAGGACATTGTTCTGCACACAGTAAATGCTTAATAAGTGTTGAGTAAAATAGAACTGAATTTTTCCTTTGTACTCAAAGATGCTTTCTAAAGTAGTGGACCACCCCTAACTATTACATGGAACCAGTCTGCATATTTGTCCTGTTTCCTTTCACATGCTAGTTAGCAGAACCATCCTGAACCAGAGCTATCATTTTAAGCTGTGGCTCGTACACAGCAGGCTGTCAGCAGACATTTGCTGATTTAACATTTGACAAATTGCTGACTCTGGGCATCCTGCCTAGGGAAGAGGAGAGCTGACAGAATACATTTGTGAGAAGAGTAAGGACCAGGCCTCCATTAAAGGTGACACAGAGAGACTAGTGGCTGATGCTCTCCTAGAGGCTATTTAGCTATGGGTACAGAGAAAATTTACTAGTTGATTCCATTTATTAATTTTCCTTTCCCATCCTTGCTACTTTACCTGCGTGACCTTGGGCAAGTTACATAGCTTCTATAGACCCTGTTCCTCATCTGTAAAACGAGAGGGTTGGATTAGATGGTTTCCAACATTCCCTTTGAGCTCTAATTCTGTTTTAGTTAAATGCATTTTGCATTTTAATTCATATGCTATTTGGTAGGATCTCACATGAACATGTATTGGTGGGGGGGCTCAAGTCATGATGACCTGAAACTGTATTCTGAATATGGGCAGAGCTAATAGGAGTGCTGCTGGTAGAGAATTATAAATATTTTATGCTATATATTTAGGACTACTCATCATTCTTTGTGTTTGAGGGTGTAGTCTAGTTTATTAGGAGCTCAGGTTTCCTAGAGGATTATGTATGTACTCAAGAGACAATTATGCATGTCTGATCTACCCTGTTGTTTTTAGTTCTCCCTTTGAAACAAGCTTGAAAGTGGTGAGGAAACCTAGTTTCTTTATCAGAACTGTTTGGGGGCAGACAGAGGGCTTGAACTACCATGAGAAGTTCATCAAGGACTTGAAAGAACTGTGTGAACTACTACTTGCTCTAATATTGGGGCCTATTCCCTAACTTCTATCTCAATGAATTGTTTAATGAAATAACATGTTACTTTTCCCTGAGTGCCATAGAAAAATAATTGATTATCACTTGCTTGGATGCCAGCAGGAAAGAAAACTGTTTGTGCTGTCATCCTGGGAGAATGAATGAAGCTGCTGAATAGACAATGCTGGATATGCACCCAAATTCAAGAAACAAAGCTGCAGCTGAGAAGCTGCAGAAGATGATAAACCTGATCTTTGAGTTTAAGTAAGGGGAAACAAGTAAATTTATTTATTTATTTAGTCTGGACCTATGATTTTTATTGGAAAAGGCATTTTCAGGTGAGCAAATTCCCTTTTCCAGAGCAGATCAAAACTACTCTGTAACTTACATTGTCAGAGGCCCCTATAGTTTACAGTGTTAGAGGCCCCTAGTGTCCTCTAAATGAACTGGTCAAGTTGCACAATCAGCATGTGTTAGAGGTGGGCCCGCTCCATGTATGTCTTAGAAGTTGCCCTAGACAGCTTTTCCCCGGTCTTTCTTTGACTCTTTCCAGTGGGCCTGTTAGGATCTTCCTGGAACCGGTGATTTTAGTTGAGATCTAATGTCATACCCATATTGCCTTCTTTTTTTTTTTTTTTTTGCATTGAAAGTAGAAAACAAGAATCTGTTTTCTAAAGCAAGGGACCACGTCCTCAAAAGACCATAGAACACATAACATAGAAAAAGCATTGACTATTAAAGAAAATAATAAATTTGAAACCTTTATCAAATAATTATAATCCTCACCAAATGTCCTCAGATTGAATTAGCTTGGGTGGATGGGGAAGTGAGAAAAGGAAAGTACAGAATTGGGTTGGTAGATGTCTTTAAACATATGCTTAATTTCAGTGTGTTGCTATAAGTGAATTGCTATAAAACAGTGACAACATATTATGCCTAGACATATCAGTCTGCTTTTCCTGATTTTGATGGTCATGGTAATGAAGCTGATACTCCCTAAAAAGATAAGAATGTATGTCATAAGGAACACAATGCAGTGAGACAAATTAAATGTTCAAATTATTGTTTTCTGTAGGCCAGTCTAGTTTTGCCCAAACTTCCTCAGAGGCCTGGTCTAATCTAGGGCTCCCTCATAGATTATTCCTCTCAGCAAAACCCAGGAGGTTCTAGGCCTAAGGGCTGTGGATCTTCTGGAGAAGCCAGTGTGGGCTTAAATGGATTCAGTTTCCTCATACATTGAGGAATTGGGACTATCCAGAGCTAGACCAGCCTCCCTCATCTCTTCCTGCTATTTATTGCCAACAAAGGCAGCTCTCCCTGGATTAGTACTAGTCCGGGCTGATCTCAATAGGAATCTGAAGGAATGTTGACTTTAAGAATGCAGCGCTTTTCCTGACAGCAGACAAGATGGCAGAAGAAGAAGCAAACCTTCCGTAAGTTCACGTAGCGTGGCGTGGACATGGATCAGCTCCTGGACATGTGTTATGAACGAGCTCATGCAGTTGTACAAGCTCTCGGCAGCGGCGGAGACTCAACCGGGGTCTTCGGCACAAGCAGCATTCCCTCTTTAAGTGCCTGAGGAAAGGCCAAGAAGGAGGCACCCCCCATGGCAAAGCCCGAGGTCGTGAAGACACACCTTCGAGACATGATCATCTTGCCAGAGATGATGGGCAGTATGGTGGGCGTCTACAATGGCAAGACCTTCAATCAGGTTGAAATTAAGCCTGAGATGATTGGACACTACCTGGGCGAATTCTCTATCACCTACAAGCCTGTGAAACATGGCCGGCTGGGTATTGGAGCCACTCACTCCTCTCGTTTCATCCCTCTCAAGTAACCCAGATCCTAACAATAAAAACAAGAAGGTTCTTGTGAAAAAAAAAAAAGAATGCAGCGACCCATCATTCCACTGATTACTTTCCTGGGGCTCAGGCTTTGTGAATTCTGGAAGAGAGCTTCTGCTCTACTAGTTCTACTCTAGCTAGTTCCTTTCTGGGCACATAAAACCTGCAGCCAGTTTTGCATCCTTGAGTATTTTTGTTTGAGAGATACCCAGGATGGAGATTCAATACAATCCCAGTTCTCACATAGAGGTTCTCCCCCATAAAGCACATTGCCTCCCTTCAGAATATTCTGCCTACATACCTTCTGATTCTGTCTTTCCCAAAGTTTATTTTTCTGTATAATATGTGACCTGGAACACTCAAAAATGGGTTCAATTTAAATGGAAAGATTATCATGCTTAATGTTCTAAGTTTCTTTTTTTTTTACTTTACTCAAGTTATCTTTGAAGGTGTTTTGTTTTCCTCCCTCTCAATTTAGAGGGGAAGGATATGAGACCAGCCTAGCCTGGTGGAAATAAGAATGGATCTGGAATCAGTGGACTTGAATTTTAATTATGGCTCCACCACTGCCTTCCTGTGTGACCTTGGGCAAGTTACTTAACCAATACGGGACTCATTTAATTCATCTATAAAATGAAGGGCTTAGACCAGAAGACTTTTGAAGCACCCAGTATGCTACCTTTAAGTGAGATGTATGCCTATGCCTATTATATTTATATATACACATTACATATGTAATTTGTGTATATATGTGCACAAGCATATATACATAAATTATATACACATATGTGTACATACATGACATGGAATGGGAGGACCGTGCATCCATCTACTGTCTCTGGTCAGTTATACATGGCAGTCAGTTGGCCAAGTCCTGTGCTAAGTTTAAAGACAAAAAGACTTTAAAAAAAGACAGTTGCCGGACGCAGCTAGGTGGCCAGTGGATTAAAGCACAGGCTCTGGATTCAGGAGAACCTGATTTCAAGTCCTGCCTCAGACACTTGACACTTACTAGCTGGACCCTGGGCAAGTCACTTAACCCTCACTGCCCCTCAAAAAAAAAAAACACAAACAACAACAACAACAACAACAAAAAGACAGTGCCTTCCCTTAAGGAATTTAGAGTCTAAAGGGGGAAGGCATCATACAAAAAAGGCTGAAAAGGATGGGGGAAGGGCAGCTGGAGAAAGTACGGAAGGAAAGTCTCAAAGTAATGCAGCCAGGTAAAAGATGAGGAAATGTTCTGAGCTGAGCTCCTTCCTTAAATGGAGGTGTTGGAGTCCATGGCTCCACCCTTCAATCCAAATTCAGAGGATGATGATGAAGTGGAATCCTAAGGCTGATGGGATCTTGCAGGATTATGAGGTTTTCCCAATAATGAATTTCCTAGAGCATGGTGAAGTCAGAGGAGCATGGACGATATTCTCCAGCTACTACTGAATGAAATGTTCCATGTTGGGAAGCCAGTTTCTGGCCATAAATAAATGACATGGGCTGGTGCTGTGATGACAGGAAGTTTTCTAATTGACTTCAGAGACAGAAGGACTAATGATGCAACCAGAACCTAGTTCATACATGGAAGGATCCATTCATACTTCCCTTTCCACACCTTTCTCTGCTCCCCCCACCCCCCACCCCCGCCACTTCCCCCACTTTTTCCTTCCTGGCTATGAGCAGAGCAGTTGTTGCTTTGAGCCCCCACAAAGGAAAGGGGCAACAGTGACAGCTGCATCTGTCTTATTTTCCCAGTCATCTGCAATGGGTCTGTGAATACTCAGCCCCTTTGTTTCATCTCCTGTTCATTCTTTCTTTTTTTTTTCTTTTTTTCTTTTTTTTTTTTTGCGGGGCAATGGGGGTTAAGTGACTTGCCCAGGGTCACACAGCTAGTAAGTCAAGTGTCTGAGGCCGGATTTGAACTCAGGTACTCCTGAATCCAAGGCCGGTGCTTTATCCACTGCGCCACCTAGCTGCCCCCTGTTCATTCTTTCTTGATCTTAAGCAAATGAGTATTCAGAAATGGAATGGAGAAGGTTAAGAACTTGAGAACTTTAGGAAGAGCCATCAGAGGTCTAGCAACTGGAGTTGGTAGTACAGTCAGCTAATAGTCAGAGAAGATGAATCCAGTGAGGGACCAGTAATGAGGAGTGACTTGCTTGACTATGCTAGGCTAGTCCCTGAGATATTGAGCCCCTGTGAAAAAGGAAGTGACTTGTTTATGGCTGTGCCTTGCCAGAAATGAATTGGGCCGGGGCTGGAACTTTATGAAGAGAGAAAAGGATCCCCAGGGCCAGAAGTAAGTACCTTGGCCACAAGTTTCACTTATATTTTTTCAGTCATGTCCCAACTCTTCTTGACCCAATTTATGGTTTTCTTGGCAGAGATCTTGGAGGGTTTTCCATTTCCTTCTCCAGCTTATTTTACAGATGAGGCAACTCAGACAAACAGGGTTAAGCTGACTTGCTCAGGGTCATTCAGCTAGTCAGTACTATGAGGTCAGGATTGAATTCAGGATGAAGAATATCCACTGTACCACCTAGGTTCCCTAATTTCTACAATCTACGTTTTAGTATCTTTGGGCATCAAATTTGAGTACATTCTCCTCAGAGACCTTGTCTTGTGTATGGGAAGGAGAACACCACTCTTACTAGGGAGAAATGTCTTCATACCTACCACTTAAACTTTTGAACTCACTCTTCTCAGGGACTTCTGTCTATATTTTACATTTACCTCTCTGTTACACGTCCCCTCCTCTTCCCCCTTCCCCTCTTACCTTTAATAGTAGAATGTAAGCTCTGTGAGAACAGGGTCAACTTCATTTCTGTCTTTGTATCCCCAGCATCTAGCACTGTCTCCCTGGCACATAGTAGGGACTTAATGTTTATTGAATAAATGAGAATGATATTTAAAAATGAAAACAAAAATGTACAAGACAGTAGACACCTCAGATTTTCCCCAGTTTTCTACTGGAGGTTTTTAGGAACTTGTCTTGAAAGTGATAATGCTGAAGATGTCAAATGGATATTCCACAGGATATTACAAGCATTCATTTTGTAACCTTGCAATGTTAGTGAGATCTAGTTTTCTTTGTGTGACTTTGCTGATAAATGCTAGACGTCTGCTCAGTCCCAGTCGGGTGTCGCTGATTTGGGAGATAGTTCTTATTAAATGAAGGAATAGAGAGAAACATGTAAGCTATGGAGCATGAAACCTTAAATTTGAAACTGCTGCATTATTTCCCCAAAGAGCCCAGGTTTGGATTGTGGGGTAGAAAGGCTGTGCAGGAAGAAGGGTGTGGTGTAGGTTAGCATTTCAGTATCATTCACCCCAGAAAAGTCGAAGTGTCCCCTAAGGACCAGAGCATGATGGGGACAAAGGGATCCCCTGCTCATATTGTCCAGTACCGCTAGTATAGCTTAAAAAAAGCACATTGGGAGAGGCAATTTACTTAATGGCACCATGGTCATCTGGAACAGTTAATGAACCTCTCCTGAAAACACACCATTTCCTTATCTCCCACAGCATTCAGAGCGTGGCTTTGGTTTGCTTTTTCAGGCTATCCTTTTTACATGGGCTGCTTGGCCAACTCCGCCTCCAGTAGGAAGGGATTGATTTCCCATAGTGCTGCCCCAGCAGTGTCCTCCTTTCCCAGATTCACTGCTGAGACCCTACTGGAGCAGTTGCAGTTGCCTGGCTTCAAGCTTGAGGCCCATTTGGAATAAGAAACTCCAGAATTTTCAAGGGGACCTGCAACCTCAAGGACTAGATTTTTCTTCTTCCAGACCCCAGTGGGAAGCCCCGTGTCATATTCAACCAATTCCTCCATCTGTGCACCTAGGACAAGACACTTCATTTCCCTGAACTTCAGTTTCTTCACCTCTATTTCACCACAGAGGTAAAATGCTGACCACTTTCCTAATCCAGTTTAGCCACAAGAATCAAGCTCTGGCAATGATAAGTTCATCCTGGAAGTTTTGCACTCCTCCCAGTGCCAAAGGGCTTTTCAGAAAAGCTTCATATGCCACTTGGTTTTAAAATTGGTTAATGCACTTATTATATAATGTCTTATCTCACTAACAGATTGTAAGCTCCATAAAGGCAGGATCAGTGCCTTATTTAAACTTTGTATCTCTCCCATCACCTTACAATGTACTGCACACAGTAGGTATTTCATAAATGTTTATTGAATTGAACTGACTTTAAAGATCTGATTTTTGGATTTAATTTGAAGATCCATAAACTCAGCCTTATTCATTTAGGGTCTTCTCCCTTTCCCTACTTTTTATCAATTGTTTCAAAGAGGTGGAAAAAAGGAATAGGGGGTTAGGTGGCGATAGGTACACATGTAACAGCAAGACAAATGGCAGGGTGTCCCCAGATGGGCAGTTGAATGGGATATGAAGCATAGTCTGGTCTGAGACCAGTTAGAGATAGTAAATTTGTACTCACTTTCTTACCAATCAAGATAATTCATTCCCTGGGTGGGAGTTCCAAAACTGAGTGGATTAACTGCCCCCAGTGGATGAATCAACTAATCAACAGAAGAAACAAATGAGAATTTGACTCTGAAAGAGGAGTTCAAACAAATGTGGAAGGTGAGGAACATGAGAGGAAAGCTAGTTTTCCTACGTAGGTTTTTCTTTAGGTTACATAGAACTGGAGATTTGCCATAATTTGGTATTAAGACAGAGATACTGCTTCCAAATACTGATTCGTGTGATTTTAAGTCTTCCACTCTCTTTTTTTGCTTATTGAGCCTTGAAATTTCTTTAACAGAGGAAAGAAACTAGAATTAAAGATCTTCTATAATTAAAGATCCGTCTTAAAGTGCAAGTCTCTTGATAAAGAGCTAACTTGGATTTAAATTCACATTAAAGAATGATCTCAGATTCTTTTCAGAGAACAGGATTAGATGGGAGTGGGTGGAGATTAAGAAGCTATTTCACATCTCAAAGAAAGAGCAGGGGGAATGACATGGAATATGGAGGTGAAGGCCCTGAAGATAAACTTTGCCTTCATCATTTTGTATTCTTCTTGCTGTATCACCAAAGATTTCCATCCCAACAACAGACTGCAGTAATGAGGCTGGCTGGGACAGCCTGTACTCTTCTGTGGCTATGCTGGATTTGTAGATTTGTCTGTTTCCCAAACGAAATGAACCTGATTATTACTTTTCAGAAAAAATAAAAAGTCTTGTAGATGATTGGTTTGGAAGGGGGAGGCAGAGAAGGAAAGGGAAAAGAGTATAGGTAGGAAACAGGGAGTTATGGAAAGGCAGTTCAAAGATCTGGGTTGAGGTTTTATTTATTCTCTTTGCCAGCTGTGCAAACTTGGGCAAGACCCTTATCCTCTCTGAGTTTCAGCTTCCCCAACTGTAAAATAGATATAATAGTACTCTTGCTACCTCCTTCACAGGCTTCTTGGGAAGATTACGTGAGATAATATATGTTGAGTGCTTTGTTAGACATGAAGCAGGTTATTATTTTAAATAGATATAATCGGGCAGATAGGTGGCACAGTGGATAAAGCACCAGCCCTGGGTTCAGGAGGACCTGAGTTCAAATCTGGCCTCAGACACCTGACACTTACTAGCTCTGTGACCTTGGGCAAGTAACTTAACCCTCATTGCCCCACCAAAAAACAAAACAAACAAACAAAAAAGATATAATTATATATGTGTGTGTTATATGTCTGTGTGTGTGTATGTATGCATGCATATATTTGCTTGTGCTCTCTCTTTAAAGTATGAGGACTTCAAATCCAAAAAGAAAAGTTTATCTTTTATCCTAGAAGCCAATAAAAGCCACTGAAGCCTTATTGAGCCAGGGAGATAGCATGCCCAGACCTGTGCTTTAAAAATATCCATTTGGTACTTGATAGTGGTTGAGGTGTAGAGGCTTGAGGCAGGGAGGCTAGTGGGAGGCTATTACAACAGTCCAGGCAAGAGATGATGATGATCTGAACTAGGGTGGTAGCCATGTGACTGGAGAGAAGGGGATGGATTCAAGAGAAATTCAACTTAAATACTTGAAGTTATAATATGATGAAGCCAGGAATTAAAATAAACTATTAGGAAGAAATTAGAAGACTCAAATATTGAAGAAGCATTAATTACTCATGAGTAATTAAATATACAAAAAAGTGACAACACTAAATTAATTTATTCAGTACTGTACTGATCAAAACTTATCAAAAGAATATTTAATAAAGCTAGAAAAAAATTAATGAAAACACATTCAGGAACAAAAGACACAAAATTTCAAGGGTAATAATGAAAAAAAGTGGAAAGGAAGGGGATCTAACAGTACTAGATCTCACTTTATATTACAAATCAGAGAAGATTTTGCAGAACATAGAGATAATGAAAACAAGAAGTACTTTTGGAGCATGCATGGGGGGTGAATTCCATTTTATTAGAATCCACAGAGTTGGCTTATTTCCCCCTCCCCTCCCAAACAAATACTTGCCTAGGTAAGGATGAAAGTCAGGCCTTGAATATGTTGTTGATTCTGGGCTGGAATAACATATGACCTTCCCCTCCATGCTCCCTCCCTGCAAAAGACTTGACATTATTTGCGAGACACTGAAGCAAAGATCCCAGAGAGAAGGATTGGTTACCTGGAAAAATATAGGAAGTAGGAATATACAGAAATGGAAAAAGGGAGGAACTTTCAAGTTCTCAGGAGAAACACAGGATATCTTTTACTCAAGAAGCTAATTAGCTGACGAGCATTTTGAGAGAGCCCAATTCCCCTTCAACAATCTCTGCACTCTTAAGACTCCAGGGGAGAAGCATGGATCATCTGCAGAGGGCTAATTATGCCAACTTCACCTTGGAAATGACACTGAGGGGGTGGCAGAGGTGGCAGTACCCTTATAGTATCCTATTTTAAGGTCTAACAAATATTGGGGGAAAACCATTTTTAACGTTTAGCGTGTTGACAGCCACTAATTTAAAAATGAGCTATGGAGAGCAAAGCCCATCAGTCTCACAATGGATGAGTCAAGAAGTTTCCCTGAGTAAGCAAATCTGTCTTTGGATTATTTACAGGGCTTATTCTGGGCAAAATTGGGATGTTCTTTCCCCTTTTTATTCTGCTATATAGTCTTTTCCACTTCTATTTTCCGTATCTTAGATATGCCATCTTCAGACACCTAGTTCCTTCATCCTTTCCTCAGGGTGTTCAGGAATCACATGAAGAGCTTTCCCTTCCCATTGGTGGGAATTCTGTGTAATTATGAGTGTCTGACTATAAAAAGCACCGTGATGGGATGGATATAGATCCTGTCTTGCAGCCAAGAAAACCTGAGCCCCTCACACATACTGTCTGTGTGATCCTAGGAAAGTCATTCAGTTTCCTAGTGCTCTGGGTAGTTCTCTAAGACGACATGTTGCAGAGACAGCACTGGCCTTTCTTGGTAGGATTTTCACCTTTACTAATGAAATTGCAGCTCCAATACCTTTAAACCTGTGAGGAGTGCTGAGTGAGAACTTTTCTGATGAAGGATGATGGAAGCTGTGACTCATCAGTTTGGTTGGAGTCTTGTTAATATGGTGGAGTGATTGATTGATAGGTTCAGGCATAAATTTCTGGAGACATAATACCTTGAGAAACAGTGGGGTGCAATGGGAAGAGAGTTGATTGAACTTAGAGACAGGAGTTTGAGTTTGAATCTCAACTCTGACACTGGGTGATTATGGGCAAATCAATCAACTTAACTGGTCCTCAATTTCTTTTTTTTTTTTTTGGTAGGGCAATGAGGGTTAAGTGACTTGCCCAAGGTCACACAGCTAGTGTCAAGTGTCTGAGGCTGGATTTGAACTCAGGTCCTCCTGAATACAAGGCCAGTGCTTTATCCACTGCACCACCTAGCCTCCCCCCCTCAATTTCTTTTTAAGAGGTGATAATAATCTTGTATTACTTTTTATATTTCACAGGATAATGTATAAAAGACACTTTGTCTCTTTTAAAAATAGAATTTTTTTATCAGGCTTTTGTTTTTACATTGCTTAGATTCCCCTTGTATCTTTTCCTTTCTCCCAGAGAGCTTCTCCATGTTACTCTTAGCTCAAAGGACAGTTTATATTGGACTTTCCTCATTAGTAGAGATTAATTACTTAATGTTCTTCACCTATATGAGGGGTAGAGTTGGTGAAAGCTAGAGAGAAGAGAGATCTTGGTCTTCTGGTATCAGCTTGGAGAGAGAAGTCACATCATTCTGAACTGTCTTCAGGTCCCTGAAGGGAGAAAGACTCTGTGAAGAACCCCTCATGTAGAAGACATGGCCCTTCCATCATGTCCCCGTTCCCAGCTTACTACAGTAGAAATTTGGGAGACTTCTCCTTGGGTGAGATTTGAGACTCTCTCAGTTGAGATGACTTTCCTTGCTCCCAGTAAGAGAGGTCCTTCACGGGGCAGCTAGGTGGTGCCGTGGATAGAGCACCGGCCCTGGATTAAGGAGGACCTTAGGTCAAATCCGGCCTCAGACACTTAACACTTACTAGCTGTGTGACCCTGGGCAAGTCACTTAACCCCAATTGCCTCACCAAAACAAACAAAAAATTATTAAAAAAAAAAAAAAGAGGCGAGCTCCTGAACTCATGACACAATTGCTCCAAAAAACATCCAAATAATGCCATAGGAAAATGCCTGGAGCAGCAAAACTCACAGAAGAATGTGCTGAAATCATCTAGTGAATGTGGTAAAAAGTTTTAACAGTCGGTTAGATAATGGAGAGACGCCAGTTTTTTTAGGATCACCCTTTTGGGGAGGAGACCAACAGCATGAGCTACGCACACCAGTCTGCCTGCGACACACGCCAGATTGCCTGCTGAGCACTCGACTTCCGGGGTGTGAGCTTAAAAGGCAAGGAGAGAACGGAAGTGGGGCTTTTTACCTGCTCCGCTGGTCTCCTGGCTGCACTGAACAGACGCTGACTGGAGTTCGACTCGGCCCAGCTCTCGGTTAACAGCACGCGCTTGACTCGGTCTCTCTCCCCAAAGGTGGCCTTGGGTTTTGGTGAGTTTTATATGGAATATAGACTAAGCCTAGACTTAAGACGATTTGTATTGTATTTCTACTTTCCTATCCTTCTAATCAACATCACCTTGTGACTACCATACAATAAAAGCTCTATCTAGAAAACCAGAAGCTGCTTCCATTTACTAGTCTGGGAGATAAATTAAGGGAAAGGTTAAGTAGGGGAGATTTATGATCTAATATCCAATTTTAATCTCACACCAAGAACGGCTTGGAAGGTCAGAAGGAGGAAGCTGCTGTGCTGATACAGGAGTCGGGCCCAACCCCAAAGTCACCCTGACACAGATCCAGTCTCAGGAAGTCCTCACCAGAGAAGGAGACCCCCAGAGCCTCTGAATCAGCTGAAGCACCAGTGTTGTCTGGAACTAAGCTCACAGTCTGGTGAGTGGGCTGAGCCCTGGGCAGGGGGGAGACTACAGGGGTCTATGCTGGTGCTAAGACAGAACTTGGATTTTACACCCCTGCTAAGAACCAGGAGGTAGGCTCAAGTAGCAGTGGCCCAGGTGGGGGAGGGGCACAGGCTCATCAGAGCTAACAACCACAACACACAAAGCTGGTTGATTAGCAAGTTGGTCGGGGTCATCTGAAGACCAGGAAACAGGTCAGGTGAGTGAAGAACCTGATTCTCCTTAAATCATACCACCTGGGACTTCTTAAGCTTGGGATACTGCAGCCTGGAAACAGTGCCCCACTTTAAGGAGCTAAAAGTCAAGTAAAAGAAAGGCAAGATGAGCAGACAGAGAAAGGTGAGGACCATAGAAAGTTTCTTCAGTAACAAGGAAGACCAAGGGGCACCCTCAGAGGAAGATGTGAACATCAGGGTCCCTATATCTAAAGCTTCCAAGAAAAATATGAATTGGTCTCAGGCCACAGAGGTGCTCAAAAAGTATTTTGAAGATAAAGTTAGAGAGGTAGAGGAAAAAATGGAAAGAGAAATGAGGGTGATGCAGGAATGACATGAGAAAAAAGTCAACAGCTTGCAAAGTCAAATGGGCCAAATGGAAAAGGAGGTACAAAAGCTCTCTGATGAAAATAATTGCCTAAGAATTAGGATTGAACAAATGGAAGCTAGTGACTTTATGAGAAACCAAGACACAATAAAGCAAATCCAAATGAATAAAAAAATAGAGGGCAATGTGAAATATCTTCTGGGAAAAACTGCTGACCTGGAAAATACATCCAGGAGAGATAATTTGAAAATTATTGGTCTACCTGAAAACCATGATCAAGGAAAGAGCTTAGACACCATCTTCCAAGATATTCTCAGGGGAAATTGCCCTGAAATTCTAGAAGAAGAAGCTAAAATAGAAATTGAAAGAATCTACCGATCACCTCCAGAAAGAGATCCCAAAAGGAAAACTCCTAGGAATATTATAGCCAAATTCCAGAGCTCTCAGGTCAAGGAGACAATATTGCAAGCTGCCAAAGAGAAAGAATTCAAGTACTGTGGAGCCCCAGTCAGGATAGCACAAGATCTAGCAGCTTCTACATTAAAGGACTGGAGGGCATGGAATATGATATTCCAAAGGGCAAAGGAAATGGGATTACAACCAAGAATCACCTACCCAGCAAAACTCAGTGGAAAAAATGGGACTTTAATGAAAAAGAAGACTTTCAGATATTTGTGATGAAAAGACCTGAACTGAATGGGAAATTTGACTTTCAAATACAAGACCCTAGAGAACCATAAAAAAAAAAAATTGGAGCTGGGGGACATACCTGGGGTCGTACAGTGGGTGACTGTCTTGTGTCTGAATCCGGGTTTTGGCTGGGATCCCCCTGGGTCCAGTGGTGGTTCTTTGTCCACTCTGTCACTTTAGATAGGTGATGACATCTTTAGGGTTAAATTGAGGGGTGAAGGGAATTCACTGGGGGAGGGGGAAGGGCAGAAGTGAAATCCTACATGAAAGTAACAGGAAAAGGCTTATGGAGTAGGGGAAGAGATGGGAGAGGAGCAGGGCAGTAAAGGAATTTGACACTCATCAGAAAAGGCTCAAAGACCTTAAACTCATCAGAGCTGCCTCAAGGAGGCACTAACAGACACACCCAACTGGGTGGAGTAATCTATTTAATCTGGGCAGTAAATGATCCTAACACTCATCAGAATTGGCTCAAAGACCTCAATCTCATTAGAATTGGCTCAAGGAGGGAATAATGTACACACTCAATTGGGTGGAGTAATCTCTCTAACCCTGCAGGAAAATAGGAGGGGAAGGGGATAAAGAGAGAGGGGCAAAAGAAGGAAGGGCAGAGTGGGGGAGGGGACAGACAGAAGCAAATCCCTTTTGAAGAGGGATAGGATGAAAGAAGATGGATAATAGAATAAGTATCATGGGGAAGGGAATAGGATGGAAGGGAAACAGTTAACAATAGTAATCATGAAAAAGAGAAAAGGGGGAAAATTATACAAAAGATATCTATAGCAACTCTTGGTGGAGGCTAAGAATTGAGAATCAAGGGAATGTCCATCAATTGAGGAATGATGGAAAAAGCTGTGTTATATGATTGTAGTGGAATGGACTTGTGCTACAGGAAATGACAAACAGGATGATCCCAGAAAATCCTTGAAAGACTAATGAACATCGATGTATGGTGAAGTGAGCAGAGCTGGGAGGACATTGTGCATAGTGACAGCAGTATTGTTCAATGAGTAATTGTGAATGACTTAACTACTCTCAGCTGTGCAATGATCCAAGACAATCCCAAGGAACTAATGAGGAAGATTACTATCCACCTCCATAGAAAGAACTGATAAAAAGAACACTTGTGGATTGTACATATATAACCTGGTTGTGATCTTGTGGAGGGGAGAAGGAAAGGGAGGGAGGGAGGGAGAAAAAAAAATCTGGAACTCTAAATCTTATGCAAATGAATGTTGAAAACTACCCTTACATGTAACTGGAAAATAAAATAAATGTTTGTTGCTAAAAAAAAAAGAGGTCCTTCACTCGCTGTTGTCTGTTATATATGTTCTCTGATTTCTATTTTGCTATTTGTTTGAATGCTATTTGCTATTTATATTCAATGTGGAACTGGCATCTGGTGGGAAGTGAGTCAAGTCTTGGATATATAGCTTGGGGCTCTCCTTTCTCATTTAGGGATAAAGGGCAGGAGGACAGCTTGAACTTAAAATTTACTTCCCCTAGATTAACAATATTTAAGGGAGCATATAGATATGATTCTCTCTCAGTATCCCTTTCTTGGAGGAAAAGAGATTGGCCAGCTTTTGGCCCCAACTTTCTGCTTCCTTTCTTGGTAGCAATCAAAGTCTCCTTGGGAAATATGGGAGGAAGAGATTCTGGAGATTTATTTTTGCCTTCCTTAGAGTCATAACTAGACAGACCCATGTGTGCAGACATAACCCACATGAATAAAATGGCAAACACCATTTTTATACTTAAAATAGTTTTTTTAAAGAAAGAAAAAGAGGAAGAAGATAAAAATAAGCAAATCAAATAATTACACTGAGCAAATCTGCTTTTATATGCAATGTTTCATATCCATGGACCCTGACCTCTGAACAAAAGTTGTAGGAGGTATTTCCTCATATCTTGTTTTTTGTAATTTTGCAACTTTCAATTCCAATTGTTTTGTGAGGGGTTGTTCTTTCCTTTTATGTTGGCTGTGATCATTGTCTATAGAGTTTTCCTGACTCTGCTTATTTTACTTTGTGCCCATTCATGCCAGACTTTCTATGACCCTGTACTTATCATACATGTCATTTCTTAGGCCTCAGTAACGTTCTATTGTATTTCTGTATCATAATTTGTTTAGCTATCTCCCAACCCATGGGCATCCACTTTGTTTCTGGCCCTTTGCTACTACAAAAAATGCTACTGCAAATATTTTGGTTCTGTTGATGACTGCAATGGGAGTCTCTAGGTCAAAGGGTATGGACATTTTAGTTACTTCCTGTGCATAATTCCAAATTGCTTTCGGGAATGGTTGAATCAAGTCACTGCCCCACTAACAATGCATTAGTGTGCCTATGGCTTCACTGTCCTTCCAACTCTTTTCCTGTCTTTTGACATCTTTGCCAATTTGCTGGATACGAAAGTACCTTAGAGTAATTTTGATGTACATGTCCCTATAAGACATTTTGTAAATCTTAGAGTGCTACAGATATAAATATCTGCTCTTATTTTTATTACTTTCTTCAGAAGATTATTACTAGGAAAATTCTCTTTTAAAATTCTTAAAGAATTATTATAATTATTAACTCCAAACAGTAATGATAATGGTGAACATTGCAGGCAATATAATAGGATAGCTATTTTTCAGGGTGAAAACGTGTGTTCAACAAGGTACCCTAAGGGAGAGATGGGAGACAGTATGTGCCAGACAGTCACATAACTATAACTATTTTTATCACTCCCTTCTCTCAGACCCACTGGATACAGCCAAAGATCATGAACCCAAGAGCATGAGGGAAAAGCTGTGCTCTCCAGGTCACCAGCCTTTTCTGCTTCCTGGCTGGCCCTTAGGCCATTACCCAGACCTAGACTCAAATAATCACTAATTTAGGGCTAAAAATAACCCTACCTAATAGTCCTGTATTATAATGTAAGTTCTGTGAAATCTGGAACTATCTAGCTTTCGTTTTATTATTTCCAGCACTTGGCTTGTACTAAGTGCTTCCTTCATTTATTCAATTGTTCACTGATTCACTTATTCACTAAAGCCTGCTTTGGTTACCTCACTATGGCAAGGAGATGACTGACTTCTGAAAGCCCAGACCAGTAAAGGATAAGCTCTGGAAACTCTAATCAAGCTGAAAAGGCTTCAAGTACACTCTGACTGAAAGACTATCTGTTACAGACTAAATGCTGAGCTAAATGCATAGAGACTCAACGAACAGAATGTTAGTTGAAAAGTAAAGATTATGATTATTTTTAGTTACAGCAACTTCTGAAAAGCACTGCTAAGTCACTGAGGAGGTGTGATCCTCATCAATAGAGAGATTACCTGATTATCCACGATGAAATC
This sequence comes from Dromiciops gliroides, assembly GCF_019393635.1. NCBI lineage: Eukaryota > Metazoa > Chordata > Mammalia > Microbiotheria > Microbiotheriidae > Dromiciops > Dromiciops gliroides. Next base: position 391,640,323 of record NC_057861.1, on the reverse strand, counting down.
ATGGGTACTTTAAATACATTGTTTTGTGGGTGATTTCCTTGATGTCAAGAACTCCCAGCATTGAGCCTCCCTTCACCAGTGCAGATGGCAACTCCCCTGCAACATATAGTCCTAGAGAGCTTTCTGGGGCACTCACTGCAGGGCTTGAATCCAAGTTCTCCTGACTTTTTGGTCATATTGCTTCTTCTATTGACGTACTTGGTGCTACTTAGATTACTTCATATAGCCTGCCTATAATTCCACCTACTTTTCCCAGTTCTTTGCCACCTAAAACCTCACCACTACCAAGGCACATACCTCTTACTTTATTGAATAGAAAAAATTGATAAATTCCCCCTGACAACTATCCTCTTTTCTTATTCTGGTAAGAAATAAATTGTTGCTATCCCAAACTCTATGATCATGTGTCATGGGCTGAGTCTGACTTAGGCTCATCCTATGATAGTTTAAATTTGAAATTGGAATGAAATTGAGAGAAATTATTATGATGCTATTATATTAATAGCTATTAATTTGTGATCCAGGCTTTTCTCCTTTTATTTCCTCTTTAAGGTCCAACTCTTGTTAAAGTCATTCTCTGAAGGACATGACTGATTGATGAGGTTACTCCTAGCCCTCAAGGAATATGCTCTTCAATCTTGAGTGGGACCCCACCTAACTAGGAGATCTAACTTCTTTTTAGAGTAGAAACAGAATCCAGTCTGAGTGAGTCCTTCCCCTGGGGAAAGGAATGCCTGTCCTTATACTTCTCCAATAGAATTTAGAGTGAGTCAGCTCATGAAGGAAAAAAAAAACAGCCAGAGATATCTGGATGGAGATGGATTCCCCAGCTCACATTACAGGAGGCAGCTGAGTCTCATAATCAAGTCATGTTCTCAGCAGGAGGAGCTGAAGACTTTTAGCCCCTCATTAAATGTCCACCAGTCAAGGTTGGTTTTTGCCTGTCAAGGGCATTCACTTTCAGAAAGGTATTGAAGGCTCTCAGGGTTTTTATAAGGGGTCTTTTGCTACTGAGAGAAACCACTGACCATCAATTTGTTGATTGTCACTAACCTAATTAATAAATTGATTATTAATTACCTAGAAACTCTGTTTCTTGAGGTTTTCATTCATTTCAAAATAATATACTTCCAAGTCATTCAATAGTTAACAAAAGGAGGCTTGCTTAGCCCTAGCAGAAGAATAAATTCAACAAGTATATTCTGTGAGGGTACCATACTGATTCATCTGCACAATAGTGTTAGTCATGATATTGGTTTATAGTCAGAAGCCTCAAAGAGGTATCTTGTGACATTTTATACTCAGATGACTGGAAAGCTATGAGTCAGGCCCCTTAGCTAATTAAGTTTCTTTCTTTCTTTCTTTCTTTCTTTCTTTCTTTCTTTCTTTCTTTCTTTCTTTCTTTCTTTCTTTCTTTCTTTCTTTCTTTCTTTCTTTCTTTCTTTCTTTCTTTCTTTTTTGGTTGAGGCAATTGGGGTTAAGTGACTTGCCCAGGGTCACACAGCTAGTAAGCGTCAAGTGTCTGAGGCTGGATTTGAACTCAGGTCCTCCTGAATCCAGGGCCAGTGCTCTATCTACTGTGCCACCTAGCTGCCCCTCTAATCAAGTTTCAAGGGAGAATTTCAGTATCTCTTAACAAAAAAGAACTAGTCTAACAAATGTGTTTAGGGCCTTAGGAAAAGCTTGCCCAGCCTATATGTCAGGTCCCTAGGAATTATCACTCTGATCACACCATGTATCCCAGAATCAGAGTTTCAAGGGATTTGAGAGATCATATAATTCAACCCATACTCAACAGGAATCTCCTCAAAATGTCCTGAACAAGTGGTCATGAGGGCCCTCTCTCCTTCAAGACCTCCAGTCAGGAGGAACCTACTACCATTCTTTCCCAGCAGGCATTTGCATTTTTGGAAAACTTCAGCTGAGAAAGTTTTCATTTAAATTTGCCTATTTTCAACTTTTACTCACAGATACTAAGAATAATGATATTTCTTGTGCCAACTTTGCCACTGAATTTTAGGGCATGTATCCTTTTAATACCTTTGAGAGAATTCTTCTCTCCCAAAATTAGAGTATATGTCATGTCAGATTACAGACCTGGAACTAGGGTAGAGTACCTGGAGCTTTGCTCCAAAGGGCAAAAAATTTATAAAGAGCCACTAAAAACAATTGTACTCCTCTGAGGTAGCGAGCAACCAATTAGAAGAGGGGAAGGTGTACTATAGTATATATTATATATATTGTACTATAGTAGCCAGTTGTGAGGTTTGTCTTTTTACTCTTATCCCTCAATATTCCCCATCTTTTGCCCCTTCTTCTACTGTGCAAGTTTCAAATTCCCCTATTTCCAGGTGTTAGGGCAGTTGTAACCTATCTACTACCCAGCCATCCACAGTAGCAGCTCAGAAGGTACAAATTCTCTCTCCCCTCACCCAACTTCCTCCCTTCAACATCATCTTGTGTCTGCTGCAAGTGTCCCCCAGAGGGCAGGCTCCAGGGTAGTGATTGGTAAGTAAGAGCCCTGCCTCACTGCTTTTTATTTTGAGAGGAAAAGAATTAGTCTTATACGATGAGTGATATTGATGGGGGCAGCTAGGTGGTGCAGTGGATAGAGCACCAGCCCTGGATTCAGGAAGACCTGAGTTCAAATCTGGCCTCAGACACAACACTTACTAGCTGTGTGACCCTGGGCAAGTCACTTAAACCTCATTGCCCCACAAAAAAAACAAACAACAAAAAAACAGATATTGATGGATTGTGCTCACATCTCAATATGTTATCTGCAAGCCACCTTTTCCTAAACTTCCCTCTTATTGTCAAGGGCACTGCCATCCTTCCCATTGTCCTGGTTGACAACCTTGGTGCTATTTTTCATTCTCTGGTCTCTTTCATTTTACTTATATGCAATCATTTGCTAAACCTTGTCATTTCTTTCACCTCTCTTGAATCCATTCTCTTCTCTCCATCTACAATCTTCCTCTTGCTTTAGGCTTTCATCACCTCTTGCTTAGATTTTTGCAATATCCTAGTAACTGGTCTCCCTGCTATAAGTCTCTGCCATCTCTATTCCATCCTCCACACAGTTGCCAAAGTGATTTTTATTAAAGTCCAGATCTGATCATGTCATTCCCCTAGTCAGTAAATTCCAGTAGCTCCCTATTGACTTGAGGATCAAATGTAATTTCATTTTCATCTTGCTCTTTTATGTTTTTTCTTGCAAGGCAATTGGGGTTAAGAGACTTGCCCAGGGTCACCCAGCTAGTAAGAGTCAAGTTGCTGAGTCCAGATTTGAACTCAGGTTCTCCTGACTCCAGGGCTGGTGCTCCATTCACTGTGCCACCCAGCTGTCCCCCATCTTGCTCTTTTAAAATGATTATTTTTTGTTTTTTAAAAACATTGTATATAATAATTAGTACAGTACTATATAATTTTTAAATAAATAAATATACACATATTGGTGGTGCAGATTAAATGTTTTTTTATTAATGGGTACCTGAGATAAAAACATTTGAAGATAATTGCTCCAAGGAAGAAGACAAGGTTCACAATGTGGTGGTGTGGGATTAGGGGTAGACAGGCCTTATCTTTATTTGTCCTTCAGGTGAATGGGGAGAGAAAGCATAGAGAAGGTCAGTGTGGGATAGTGGAAAGTGCAATGGCCTTGAGACTTCAGTTCTAGTTCTAGCTTTGTTATTAGCTAGTTGTATGAGTGACCTAGGGAAATTCATTTTTCCTTTCTGGTCTTCAGTTTCTTCTTCACCTGTGAAATGAAGGGATTGAATTAGTTGATCACACAGATTTTTTTTTTTTTTTTGGTGAGGCAGTTGGGGTTAGGTGACTTGCCCAGGGTCACACAGCTAATAAGTGTCAAGGGTCTGAGGCCAGATTTGAACTCAGGTCCTCCTGAATCCAGGGCCGGTGCTCTATCTACTGTGCCACCTAGCTGCCTCGATCACACAGATTTCTACCTGTCAGGGCCCTTAGAGGCCATATAGTCTAACTCTCTTATAGAAGAGGAAACTGGGGACTGCCCCCCAAGAGGAAACATGGGACCTAATGTCCCATGGGCTGAGAGGTCTTCCAGTTTCAACACTCTGTGTTGTCTAATTTTGTTCATCAGTGGAATTTTGACATATCAAACACTTTAATATATTAAAATTCAATTAAAAACATTTTGAAGATTCTATTGTCTGTATCTTCATGCTTAACTGGGTAGATTGAGGACAAGTTGATCATTGAGCTAAATGGTCTATTTGGTTCAGTGGTAAAGGTACCTGAATATGACCACATATGGCCTGTCTGGTTACCTTGGTTAATGTTCAAACCAGACAGACCTTTCAATGATTTGTTCCATTCCTTCTTGTTCCTATCCTTAGAAAAAACAGTTTTATGTGTCCTGGACACTGTTACTGTCTTTCATCTCTGTTTCTCTTCAGGCTACACTCCTGACTCTCCCAGATTTTTCTACAACACCCCAGAAACCTGTTTACCCTGGATGTTTACTCTACTCTTGAACTTCACACATCCCCTGTGGCCTCTCTTATTATCTGGTTAGTACCAGAATCTTTATTTTTAGGGGGATATGCAGACCAACCACTTCTTCATTTCTTTTAGGGATTTTTCCTCACTCTTCCAGACTTTTTCTACATTCTCCCCCTTCAACCCTTCCCCCATTAGAATGTTTTTGTTTTGTTTTGTTTTGTTTTTTGGTGAGGCAATAAGGGTTAAGTGACTTGCCCAGGGTTACACAGCTAGTAAGTGTCAAGTGTCTGAGGCTGGATTTGAACTCAGGTCCTCCTGAATCCAGGGCCCGTGCTTTATCCACTGAGCCACTTAGCTGCCTTCCCCCCCCCCCATTAGAATGTAATCTCTTTGAGGATAAGGGCTGTCTTTCTCCTTGCATTTGTGTTGCCAGGACTCAGTATAGTGCCTGTAGTGCTTAATAAATACTTGTTGCTATGACTTGTGAAGATAGCTCTTTTAGAGAAATGAACTTTTCATCTGTTGGGGACTTGATTTTCATTTCTTCTTTTTTAAATTTTGACAGACTTTTTTTTGGGTGGGGCAATGAGGGCTAAGTGACTTGCCCAGGATCACACAGATAGTAAGTGTCAAGTGTCTGAGGCCAGACCTGAACTCAAGTCCTCCTGAATCCAGGGCCAATGCTTTATCCACTTTGCCACTTAGCTGCCCCCATATTTTGTTTTGAAACAACAGATACAAACAATCATTAAATTTCCTGAGAAAAACAAAACCCCAATCAATTATTATTGATTGTTAACATCAAAGAGGAATGTGCCCTTTTACTTTGACAATGTGATACTAACATTAACCATTGTATTTGACCAAAGTTTTTTGCTTTTCCATTTCTATGTTATTTGCATTGTTGTGGTCATTGTATGACTTGTCCTCTTGGTTCTGCTTTCTTCACCTCAAATCACTTCCTACAAGCCTTTCATTTTTCTGTAAAACTTTCACATTCATCATCCCTTATACTGCAGTAATATTCCATTGCGTCCATAGATCATTGTTTGCCCAGCTGTTCTTCAATCATTAGGGCACATCTTTTGTTTCCAGCTTTCTGCTATTGCAAAAAAAAAAAAAAAAGTGCTATTATGAACTTTTTTGCACATATGGCTCTGTTCATACTGTCAATAGCCACCTTGGGATCTAGTTTTCACTTTGAAAAACAACTAGAGGAAGAGAAACTGCTACCTGGCTTAAATTGAGTTTTTCTGACCTTACAGAAGCTAGGCCATCACTCCTTTTCTGTTGCGCTTCCTACGCCAGAAACGCAAGCACAGAATACAACAGTTCTTTGTAGTGACATAGTTACCTCTATGGCACTTGGAAAATTTTAGAATCAATAATTCTGGCATGTTTAGCATCTGGCCTAGAAGCTGACATTTCCTGTTTGCCTTTCTGTCCCTGAAACTTTCCCTTTTCTTCACAGAACTGACCTCCTATGGATTAGTGCTGGCTTCAGTTAGGTTTGGGGGTACTTATGGCTGAGTTCTCCATTATCCATCTGCTGCTATATATAAATACTAGCAGATTAAATGACTTATTTTCACAATTTACTTTCATCTGTTTCACCATTATTTTCACCATTTATACTTTATAGAGAGCTAAGAGGAAGAATCACCACCAGCTTAATTTTAAAGTTGGGGAGAAGGAAAGTGAGATGAATTTTATTTTAACAGATGAGAAAATGAGAATTTATGGAAATAAGATGACTTACTGTTACACATTTTTTTTTTTTGGTTTGGTTTGGTTTTTGGCAGGGCAATGAGGGTTAAGTGACTTGCCCAGGGTCACATAGCTAGTAAGTGTCAAGTGTCTGAGGCCAGATTTGAACTCAGGACCTCCTGAATCCAGGGCCAGTGCTCTATCCACTCTCCACCTAGCTGCCCCCTGAACCTGGGACTTCCGATGCCATCCTTTCCTTGTTACACCACACTGTTTCTTAAGGGTAGAATAAATTAGTACTCCACCTTTTAGTCATATGAGACTGATATTCTGGTTAAATGACTTTCCCAAGACTCCAATCTCTAGATTCCCCAGATATTATCCCTTAGTTTGAGTAAACTTCCAACTGTACTCCATTACATAATTGTCTGAGGAAAACAGTTCTTATCACATATCTGGTCTCAGTGGAAATAAGATCCTTCAATTCTCTTAGATTAACTTTTCTCAAGGAAAAGACTCAGGTTTCATTTTTTTTCTTCTTCCAGTGGTTAAGCTGAAAGGCCAGATGCATAAGTAAGGAATCTTATTTCTCATCACAGTGGTGGAGTGCTAGCACTGACAAGTCCTGACATCAGGGCCAACTTGTCTAAATAATGATTAAATAAGATAACATATGTAAAGCATTGTACAAATCTTTAAAAAGCACTACATGAATGCTATTATTATTAATATTAATGGAGACTGGGCACCAGGTAATGATTTTTTTAAAGTGACAACTCATTAAACTGCCCAGTAAAAATATAGGTTGTGATCTTTGTCAGTGGAGGGAGCTCAAACTGAAGATATCACAGGTTCTTTAAATGTTAAAGAACAAGGATTCATTTCCAGTAGAAACCCATATGTTCCAAAATGCCTTCAGAGAAAGTGACAACCTTCCAGGAGTCAGAGGAAATGACAGGTTTATTCAGTCATCCTGTCCACCCATCTCTTCCCCTCAAGGAGTAAGGACTCCATGGCTGCATTAACACAAAAGAAGAGACTAGGCAGTATCTTTAACTTTCCTGAAAAAGACATTTTTTTGAACAGTTTTAAACATTCTATTTCAGAATTAATTTTGCATCCTCTTTGCAACTCAGCTAAAGCCTGTAAAATCAGACATGGGCAGCTTGGCTTGAGCTAAGGAGGCAGAGCCAGAAGGGACCTAAGAGGTCATTTGTTTTGACTCTTCTTATTTTACAGATGAGAAGCTGATTCCGATAGAGATGACGTGTTTGGCCAAGTTCACACAGATAGTGAGTAACTGAGATAGGTTTTGTGTTCAGGTTTTCTGACTTCAAACTGGTGCACTTTAGAACCCTGGCCTGGGAATCAAGAGATATACCCGGGTCCTAGTCCTGGCTCTGCCACTCACTGAGTAATTCTATAACCTCAGGCAGTTCCCTCAACTTTTCTGAGTCTCAGTTTTCTAATCTGCAAAATGAGTATTGGAGGACTGGGTCACATATTGACTTAGAAAACAGCATATTTTTGTTTTGGTTTTTTGGTGGTTTTTTTTGGTGGGACAATGAGGGTTAAGTGACTTGCCCAGGGTCACACAGCTAGTAAGTTTCAAGTGTCTGAAGTCAAATTTTAACTCAGGTCCTCCTGAATCCAGGGCCCATGCTTTATCCACTGCGCCACCTAGCTGCCCCTAGAAAACAGCATATTAAAGTTATCGCTGTTCTAGTGTATTTTTACTTACTTTGCCAAATATTTCCCAGTTATATTTTAATCTGATTTCACAGCACTCAGGAATGTTGGAGGCTCATATTTGAAAGTTCTGGACTATAGGATCACATGGTTCTTCCAGCTCTAGCTTTCTATGGTTCTATTTATTGAGTCATTATTGAAGCACAAGCCTCAGACTACAAAAGAAGCATCAAGTGTAGTCCCTTGCTCTTATGGAAAGTCAATAGAAAGAAAAGGCCAAGACAGCATATAACACAATGGGCTAAATGATGCAGTAACATCTGTAAATGCAGTAAATATCAGGCAAGCATTCACTAAGTTTTGTGGAATAATTCCTAGGCTGGAATTCAGGAAGCTTAAATTTGAGGGCTGGCTCTCCTATTGACTGAAAAGGGTGGGGTGAGACAGCTGACTTAATTTCAGGGGACTTGTTTCCTACTGTGTAAAATGAGAATAAGTGGAATAAGATGGTTTCTAAGTCCCTTCCAGATTGAATATTTTACATATAATTCTTTGAATAAATACTGGTGGACTGATCCATACGTGGAGGAATGAGGATTTTAAAAAAAGTGATAAAATGCTATATTCTCTCCCCAAACCTCCCTACCCCACTCCATTCTCATGCATGTGAAGGCTCTAAAAGATTAATTACCACTTCAGATCAACCATTAAAGCCATCTCTATCATCATGAAGGAAAATAAGATATCTATTACATGTGAAGTGGCTTAAGCACCTCGGAAAGCTCCAGACATAGCAGAGAATTACTTCTACACTATTTTCAATTTCTTATATCTGAAATTCATCTTTCAGTTTTCTGCAGATGTTATTTTATTTTTTTGTGGGGGCAATGAGGGTTAAGTGACTTGCCTAGGGTCACACAGCTAGTAAGTGTCAAGTATCTGAGGCCAGATTTGAACTAAGGTCCTCCTGAATCCAGGGCCCACGCTTTAACCACTGCACCACCTAGCTGCCCCCCTGCAGATGTTATTTTTTAATGGTACCTTTTCTCTGAAGAGCTAAAGGCACTGTTCTTTTTTTTTTTTGGGTGGGTCAATGAGGGTTAAGTGACTTGCCCAGGGTCACACAGCTAGTAAGTGTCAAGTGTCTGAGGCTGAATTTGAACTCAGGTCCTCCTGTATCTAAAGGCACTATTCTAAGGATCTGAGAATGCTGTTTCTTTTTTAAAGTTCTTTCCACTCTCCACAAATACAGAGCAAAGAGCGACCATTACTGTAAAAGCTCTGGGCTAAAAATAAGTCTGTATATTTCCCAAGAGGGGTTTATTAATATCTGTTGTGGTACTTAGCAGAGACAGAGATCAGTTCAGTTCATAATTAAAGGGTTAGAAAACAGGACCTGGGAGGAAAAGGTAAAAGGTTGGTATTAGAGCAACTAGGGAGGGTCTCCATAACTTATCTTCTACTATGAAGGGCTGTTATTGTTCAAGTACTGTATATGAAATGTGGGTGGGGGAGATGTCAGGCAGGGAGCAAATGTAGAATACAGGGCCATAGGAAGAAGTGCAAAACTGAGTGGGGAGGGGCAGCTAGGTGGCGCAGTAGATAGAGCACCAGCCCTGGATTCAGAAGGACCTGAGTTCAAATTTGGCCCCAGACATTTGATACTTAACTAGGTGAGTGACCTTGGGCAAGTCACTTAACCCCAATTGCCTTACCCCCCAAAACCCCCCAAAAAACTGAGTGGGGAGGCACAACAGTGAGAAGTTTTTGTCAGCATGAAGATTCTGGATATTGAAGAGCAAGATAGAGAGCAATGAAGTTAAGCTTCTGCTATATGCCAGGTGAAAATATGATTTCATTTGAGACGCACAAGAATTCTGGGATGGAGGTGCTGTTATTATCCCCATTTTATAGATGAGGAAAATAAAACGGACAGGGGTTCAGTAACTTGCCCAGGGTCATATAACTAGTAAGTGACTGAAGCCAATTTTGAGTTCAGGTCTTCTTGACTCCAGGTCCAGTGCTCTGTCCACTGTTCTGCCTACCAACTTCTAAAAGGGTACCAGAAATGTAAGGTAACAAAAAAAGGAGAGGTAGGAGGTCGAGAATGAACGAGAATCGTGTCCCTTGTTTTGAAATTTTGCCTTAGGTTCTAGTGATGCCAGTTGTTCTGCCACAGTTGGCAATAAAAATCTTTGCGTGTACCAAGATTAGGTTGAGTACAATATGCTTTCTCCAAGATGGTAAAATACTGGTTAACAGTTATTTGAAAAAATTTTTTTTTTTAGTGAGGCAATTGGGGTTAAGTGACTTGCCCAGGGTCACACAGCTAGTAAGTGTTAAGTGTCTGAGGCCGGATTTGAACTCAGGTACTCCTGACTCCAGGGCTGGTGCTCTATCCACTGTACCACCTAGCTGCCCCTATTAGCATTAACTCTTAATCATGAAACACTATCTAAGCAGAATGCAAAGCAAGAATAATTGTAACATAATAGCATACCAACAAACCATTTATATATACTTAGCCGAGAAGCCCATGAGTAAGGAAATCCAAGTGCCCATGGTAATTTACAACTCTGAACTGCAGGCCTTGATGTCTTTGCTCTTTAGGAAACAGTCTGTAACACCAGTTCCATGCTGGGTGGAGTTGCTTCTCTACTGACTCCTCCACTTGAACTACTCCTTTGTAAGACTCTAATACAGTTTTACACTCTTTTAGCAAAAGAGTCTGGATTCTACAGAGCTACTCTAGTGGGTTCCCTTGGCTAAAGCCCTAGGTAGTAGCAAAGAACAAGGCAGACAGGTCTCTCCTTTTCCCCAACCAACTCTGGATTCTTCCATCTCTAATCAGCTCCCAGAAGCATCACTTTTCCTCCAATCAGCTCAATTCCTCAGAGCAGATGAAAAATCTGTCTTCCTCTCATCAGTTCAGCAGGAGTGAAAGAAATACCCCAAGGTCTTCTCTCAGCTCTTACTTCAATTCTATCTTTTTAAAAAATGAACCATCTGCTCACGTGGCCTTGACTGAGCTTGGCTCTCTTCAGACAGCAGGAGGCAATCTTAGTTGCTTCTCCTCTGCTCCACTTTACTGTGCTTACATCTTCACTCTGTTTTCTCTGATGGCCTTTTCTGTCCTTTCTGTTTCTGTCTTTGTTTTGTTATTTTAGCTGCTGACTAACCCCTGTCTTAAATTTTCTGATCAACTCTTACCTCAAAGCAGGTTCTTCTTGTGTGAAATGTCACCTCTATCTTAGGGTGAGAAACTAAAATTTACATTTCTCTTTTATACCATAAATAGGCAATATACAATTAAACCAATTTTACTTATCAGGATTTCCTGGCTATCAACTTCAAAGTCCTCATAGTGCTCTTTCTCTCTCTTCTCCTTCTCCTCCTCCTCTTCTCTCTCCCCATCCTTCTCTCCCCAGGCTACCCTCCTGCCCTCTGTGCTTCCGTAAGAGGTGAAAAGATGGAAAGGGTCTTAACATTGCTGTGTCCTGGTTGATCAGGCACTTGGTTAAGGACAGCTGAATCTAATCACAAGAGGGCAGCGACTGGGAGGGATCTATATAAAAAGTAGGACTGTGAGAGCTTGGTTGTAAACAATTGGAATTTTACTTCAGTAGGAAGCCATCACATTATGGCTCAGATGGGCTAAACCAAGCTGTCAACTACTTCTCAGAACCCAGTCTGATCTCAGAAGATGGTCAAGGACATCAAGGTCTGTTGTGGCTGCTGAGCAACTATCTTAATCAACTTACTTTTGAAAAATTTTATCTTGTTGGATATGTTAGATAATATGTTACTTATGACAATGAGAGCTCATGTCTGAGTTTTGTATGTTTCCTTAAGTCTTCTGAAGCACCTTCCATACATTCTATCATTTGATCCTCACAACAAGCCAGTGAGGTAGCTATTATTTTATAGCTGATCTGTTTAGGTTTTTTTTGTTGTTGTTTTGTTTTGTTTTTTGGTGAAGCAATTGGGGTTAAGTGACTTGCCCAGGGTCACACAGCTAGTAATTGTCAAGTGTCTGTGTCTGAGGCCGGATTTGAATTCGGGTCCTCCTGAATCCAGGGGCGGTTTCTCATCCACTGCGCCACCTAGCTGCCCTGTTTAGTTTTGATATTACCTTAATTCACTTTCTGCTGAGTCCCCTGACACTGAGATTTATGAGAGCACCTCCTCTTCCTCTTCCTTCTCTCACTCATCCTTCCTCATCTCCCCATCCCCAGCACAGTTTGAAGCATATTCTCCTAGTATTTAAATGGAGATATTGTTGTAAATGAAGAATTAGGTACAGAAGTAGCTTCATTATTTGGCTCTTTCAGGTCATAAAGATACTGCTTTGCATGCTGAAGCAAGTGACTTACAGCATGGTACCCCTATAGCTTGAAATCAATCAATCAATCAACAAGCATTTATTAAGCATCTACTATGTGCCAGGCACTGTGTTAAGCACTGAATGAGTTAATTCAACATCTAGTGGTAGCTACTTTATTCTCAAAGAGAAATTCAGGCACTGGAATACTGAGTCATCCTGCCTAATTCATCTGTTTTTGAAAGATTGAGTCCTGGGAATGGGGAAAACTCTAGACATCTCAAGTCAGCTGCTTTTCTTTCTTTGCTTGTCCCCACAGAGGTAATGTGCCCTGCTTTTTCCACTTAGTCATGCATATTCCTTAAACAGGTGGCTGCTGTCTCTCACTCATCAGCCCACGAGCCAGTAGAACCACAACTTTCAAGGAATCTCAGGCCCCCTTTAGAGATAGTGAAAAGTCATGAGATATTCTGGCCACAGCATTACTTTGGTGTAGGCAAGGTGGAACCTTCCGTGACTGAGAGTCTCCTACCACACTCCTACTTCCTTGGCTAGAAATTCAGGTTCCCTCTATCTCACCCCCCAGTTCTTTGTACAAAAGCCTAGGAAACTAAAAGGGAATTTTTCTTCCTCATGTAAGTGGTTTCACGTGAGGAAAGTTACAAAACAAACTTTTCCCCTTTTGGTTTCTTTCCTTTTATCAAACATGCTTGTTGAAATGTCTGTGTTCATAGTGATAGGTGCCACTGGAATATATGACAGATAGAGAGGCAAGATTTCAAATGAGAATCACAAATGCAAGAGAAATAAGGAAGAAAAATAAGAAATAGGAATGACTCATAGTATTCCTACTAAACCACTAGCTGAACCTTGGAAAGCAGGAGTGGGGATGGGAGGGTGGGAATGGAAATCCATTTGGTAGCAGAGCATATATTTGTAGGGGGGAGGCAGGGTGGGAGGCAATTTTAAAAAACAAAATTTTACAAGTGAATCAGTAAAAATTATTTTTCCTTAGTAAGTTTTTTTTTCCTTTTTTCAAAATGAGGCTTATCAGCCTTGAGGAAACAAGCATATTAATGTAATAAATCAATTTCTGTCAGGAATACATGGGAATGATGAGAATTGTGGTATTATAACTTTGACTTTTGGACTGAGCTCATTCATGATTTGAAGTTTTTAATGGTTCCTGCCTCTTGGACTGTGTCACCCCTTCTCTCATATCTCTAAGACGTTATTTCTATTCCTAGGATCCTGTGGGTCAATAGCTAGTGACCATTTATCACAGTGTGTTGGTTTCATGTAGGCCCAGCAATGGCATAGATGATTATAGAGAGTGTTGAGAGCTTCTTTTTTTTTTTTTTTTTTTTTGGTGGGGCAATGAGGGCCAAGTGACCTGCCCAGGGTCACACAGCTAGTGTCAAGTATCTGAGGCTGGATTCAAACCCAGGTCCTCCCGAATCCAGGGCCAGTGCTTTATCCACTGTGCCACCTAGCTGCCCCAGAGAGTTTCTTGTAAGCAAATTGATTTTGTAAATGCCTTGTAAGTATGATTATATCCTTTGCTGTCTTGACTCTTAGAGCTTGTCATGTGATTCACAGGCATACAGTTGGCTGGCTTTATAAGTGAAACCGTAAGGTGGTGCAGTGCACAGTGCCTTGGTCTGGGAGTCAGGAAAACCTAGTTCAAATCTGGTCTTAGACACATTAGCTGTGTGGCCCCAGGCAAGTCACTTCACCTATCTTTTCCTCAGTTTCCTCATATGTGAAATGGGGCATAATCATAGAACCCACCTGACAAGGTTGTTGTGAGGATTAAATGAGATAATTATAAAAACACTTAGCATACTGTCTGGCATACAGTAGGTACTTAATAAATGCTTCTTGCTTTAAAAAGGTACTTAATTTATAGGTACTTAATTTTAAAAAGGCACTTAAAGGTACTCTTTCCGATGCTACAAAACCCAGATTATGTATGAACAAGACATGGAGTCATCAACTTTTGGTTTTAGGGCTGGACATATCTTTTTTAAATTGTTGAAGAAACTGTGGAAGGGGAAAATATATCATTATGGATTGTGTGGATGCTGTGAAAAAAGTAGACGTTTGAGAAATATATGAATAATGTAAACATTTGTCATCTCTAAGTCAGTATAATGAATGAATTTTAAAATTTAATGAATTGAAAATTAAATGAAATTTTTAAAAAGTAAGCATCATTGCTAGTTTTTTTTTTATGACAACTGTGAATTCTGTCTTTTATCTTTGTCTGGGGAGCCCATCCAGGCTAGTTAGGGCCTGGAACTGGCTGACTATTTTGAAGGCCAATTATTTTCCATCTTCTCCACATTAAGCAGTGTTTTAATGGTTCATAATTGATGTCCTGCTCTTAATCTGTAAGTGTGCTTCAAGGCTCTGTCCTTGGTGCCTTTCTCTCTACTTTCTATCAGTGATCTCATCAGCTCCCATGGGTTTAATTATCATCTCTATGCAAATGATGTGAGATTTATATATGCAACCCAAATCTCTTTCCTGAACTTCAGTCCTGAATTGCTAATTGTCTATTGAACATTTTGAACTAGATGTCCCACAGGCTTTTTATATTGAACATTTCCAATGTAGAACTCATTACCTCAAAACCCACTGCTCTTCTGAACCGCCTTATTTCTCTCGGGGGCACCACAATCTTTCTAGACACCCATGTTTGTAACCTTGGAATTACCTTTGACTCATTGCTTTCCTTTACCCCACATATTCCATTATGTGCTCAGTCTTATCAATTCTACCTTCCCTTGCATCCATCCCCTTCTCCCTACTCACCTAATTCAGCCTCCCTTTTTTGTAATCTTTTTTTAGAGATTTATTCTTAATTAAGTTTTGTTATATTTTCAGTTATAAATTCTCTCCTGCCCACCTGCCTCTCCCTCATCTATTGAAAAAGCAAGAAAAACAAAACCTGCTACAAATACATATAATTAAATAAAACAAATTCCTGCACTAGTCAGGTCACAAAATATATGCTACAATCTGCTCTTTGAATCCATCACCTCTCTATATGGAGAAAAATAGCATGTTTCATCATTAGTACTCAGTTCATTCCTTTTTTGAGGTTATTACAGTAGTCTCCTAATGAATTTCCCTGGCTTGAGTTTCTTTCCCTTCTTCAATCCATTCTCCATATAGCTGCCAAAATGATTTTTCTAAACACATCTGACCACATCTCTTCCCTGCTCAGTAAACCCCATTGGCTTTCTATTGTCTCTAGAATCAAGTACAAAGTCTGTTGGGCTTTTAAAGCCCTTTGTGACCTAGCTTCAATATTGTTTTCTGGCCTTATACACTTTATGGTCCATTCAAACTAGCCTCACGGCTGCTCCTCATGCACAGTGTTCTATTGCCTGTCTCAGGATTTTTGAACTAATTGTGCCTTATGCTTGCAACTCCACTGTCACTTATTAGAATACTCAGTTTCTTTCAAAGCTCAGTTCAGATACCTTCTCCTTCATGATACCTTTCCTCATGCTATTAGGACTTCCCATTTATTTTGTATAGATTTTGTTTTGTTTTGTTTTGTTTTTGGACACCTCTAATTGTTTTTTTAATCATAAAAGTATTTTATTATTTCCAGTTACATGTAAAGATAGTTTTCAACATTTGTTTCCATAAGATTTTTAGTTCTAAATTTTTTCTCCCTCTCTCCCTTCCCTCCCCCTCCCCTGGACAGAAAGCAATCTGATATAGGTTATATATGTACAATCACATTAAACATATTTCTGCATTAGGCATATTGTAAAAGAAGAATCAGAACAAAAGAGAAAAACCTCAATAAAGAAAAAAAACCACCAGAAAGTAGAAACAGTATGGTTCAATCTACATTCAGAATTCATAGTTCTTTTTTCTGGATGTGGAGAACTGTATAGATTTTATATACAATTATATGTGTTCATGTTGTCTCCTCTAATAGAATACAAGCTCTTTGAGTTCAGGGACTGTTTTCTGATTATCTTTGTAGTTCTGTTGCCTGGTACACAGTAAATATTTAATAAACACTTGATGATAGATTCAGTTTTTAACATAGTCACCTCAAAATTCAACTGACTCACTAGTTTATGGTCTAACAATATAGCATGGACTTTGCCTTCTAGAACATTGTTTGGAAATGCTGGTTATGTTAGCTAAAAGTTGGCATATGAAGTCAGCCTTCCTGGAATGTGGTTGTCACCCTGGGAATACCATATATTTGCTTTCACTTTTATTTCTCTTAGCCCCTATTACTAATGCTCCTTGACAAGTCTCATCTGTCCTTGATAGAGATTCAATCTGGTGGGCATTTCTCAGATGAGATTTCTAATTTTGTTGGGGGCTTGAGAGAAATAGAGGGAAAATACACCATTGGGATAATGAGAGGTGGAATTTAGAATCTTTCTTATTTAATTTACTTTTTTAATCCTTTGTCCTGCTTGAAAAAAAAATAATAGTGTTGGTTTTCCCTTCCATCTCCCATGCCATATGGATCCACTGACCTTCTGTTCACCTCTGCCTAAATTGTACTCTTTCTCTTTTAAAGAGGAAGCAGATAGAAACGGAATTCAGGAAAGGAAAGAATACTAGAATTGACCGGATTCTTCCCCATGGTCATTATTTAACTTCCCTGGACCTCATTTTCCCCATCTATAAACTAAGGTTGGGTTAGTATGACTCTCAAGAAACAAGAGCACAACCTCATCCATCTCTCACCTAACTACAGAATTTAGTAATGGAATATAGAATACCTTTGGAACACATTTACAAGAAAAGAACACAAGAACAAGTATTTTTGCTTGGTCACCACCCTTGAGTCCCAGTCTGTTCTGGTTCTGGGAATTTAAGCTACAGATGTAACCATGATTCAGCAAATTGGCTCCATCTAGAGCAATAGAATGATTTGGAGCAGCATGAAGCCTTAGCCTGTGCATCTTATACTGAGGTCGATAGAGTCATTTAAAAATGCATCAATTCCAGGTGAGCAGACTCTAGACATCTTTGAATCTATCCATCTTGAGTAGGCTAGATAAGGATAAACATAGGGGTTCGTAGATTTCTCTACTTATGGACTTTCTCTATTGCCTGACATCTTTTGAACAGCCTGGCCCCTGGCCAATGAGACCAGAGAGGATGCCCTGGAGAGGTGAGGCATTTTTTTTTGTTTTGTTTGTTTGTTTGTTTTTTTGCGGAGCAATGAGGGTTAAGTGACTTGCCTAGGGTCACACAGCTAGTAGGTATCAAGTGTCTGAGGTCAGATTTGAACTCAGGTCCTCCTGAATCCAGGGCTGGTGCTTTATCCACTGTACCACTTAGCTGTTCCCAAGAGGTGAGTTTTAACCCTTTCACCTGCAAAATTCTACTCTGGTGCTCCAATGACCTGTTTGGTGACAGTTACCTTGTTCACTATTTCAATCAGTACTGAGCCATGCTTCAAATCTCTCCCTATTCTCTGACCATCTTCTCTACAACCTGAATCATTTTCCTCTCCATCATTCCTCTCTCTAGTTTGGGAACCATGATCAAATGGACTCTGTCATAGTTCCTTCAACAGATGTGTCAATGTACTTCCCCATACCCCCAGTTATTATACCAGAAATTTTCCTCATAGTGTACCTACCCAGTCACCACTCCCTTATTCGGGTCACCTCTCTATTAGGATGTAAGCAAATTCCTTGAAAACAGGGACTATACTTGTTTTTGTTTTGTTTTGTTTTTTGTAACCCCAGGACTTAGTGCAATATTTGGCAAATAGTAAATACTAAATGGATGTATTTCCATTCATTCATTTGTACATTTGTTCATTTGTTCATCCATCCATCCATCCATCTATCCATCCATCCATCCATTCATCAGTCACTCTAGCTGCTTCTGTTTCATCTCTTCCATGGGGGGAGGAGGAGAATGAGCCCAGATATAACTAAACTACATCAAGGGAAGCAGTGTGAGGAAGTGGAAAGAGCACTGAATTTGGAGTTACAAGACCTCCATTTTCATCCATTTGCTACTTAACACCTGCATGAACTTAACTGGGTCTCACTTTCCTTCATCTGTAAAATGAGGAGTTGGACTAGCTGATCTCTAAAGTCCCTTCCAGTTTTAGCTCTGTGATCCTGAGGGATAGTAATAGTTGAACTACTTAACTACCAGGGATGTTGTGAGGAAAGTACAAAATAAACATGTTACTGCATGGTCCAGGTCTACAAGTTTTGATGAATAATATGGGCATTTGTAATTTCTAGTACAAAGGTGTATGTTGCTTATGGAAAATGAATATATTCTCATGGGTTATCTAAACATGTAGACAGGTGACTTGAAGGGAGAGAGACATGGACAGATATCTTTGGAATCTTGCTCACACCTCTCCAAAGGGGACTATGGAGTTGACCACTCTTGGAGAGAGGGAGAAAGAGAAAAAGTGAGAGAGAGATAAAATTCAAATTATATTTATCTGATCACCTAAATACTGTTGGTCAAGTGGCATAATTTTTAGGTTCAAAATGCTGCTTTCCTGGTTACTATCATTTTGAAGGGGAAAGTAACCCAAGTTAATAGCTGCCATCTTGGTTGGTCCATTCTCACCAAATGCTAGGTACACAATAAGGCAGCACAACTATTGAGTAGCAAATAAATATATTTTTCAAGCAGAAAGAACTCTTTCCTCCCTGGAGCTGAATGGGGACTCTTTCTAGCTTAGATTGAACTCATTGTTCCCCTTTCCTCTTTAATCCCTATTGATTCCTCTTCATCTTTTTCCAGATTCAGTCTTTACTTGATTGGATTTTAAATCAG